>NC_088380.1:107900000-108525000 GCF_037993035.2 Macaca fascicularis | reverse complement strand
CTTTCTTCTCATAAAAAAGAAAATCATCTACTTTTTCTTGGGCTTCTCATGAACAAGTCCCATGATGAAATCCCACAATTTCTGTTGATGCCATGATTTTGGAACACTGTTAAGATACAGAATAATACAAGTTTCTTTTCCGAATGCTGAACTCCAAAAAAAATGCATAAAATTTCAGAGTTCACAGAAATTCCAAATGATAGAATGAATCTGAACTCTTTGGAAATCTGCAGTAGCATTACATACAATTATTTATTTTTCAAAATACCTGAAAAAACTAAAAGTTTTTCTAATACTTTTTTTCTGTCAAAGAAAGGCAGTTGGAGGGAAGTTGACCATGTCAAAGTGCCTCATTCTCAGGACCCTGAGATCAGACATTACCTTAGGCTTTGATATAGCTACAATGAGTGTGGAATGCTGAGTTTCAAGGGGTCTAGGAGGTTTTGAATGGTATAATATGAAGTATAACCCAAACTTCTTGAGTTGAGTATCATCATGACAATTTTGGCCATATTTGCATATTACCTATACTCCTGTTTACTTTTTAAATTTTTTAAAAGCATAGACTCACTTTATGTTCAAAAATATTTATTTAAAAGTGAAAGTTAGGCTGGGCATAGTGGCTCACACCTGTAATCCCAGCACTTTGGGAGGCCGAGGCGAGTGGATCACCTGAGGTCAGGAGTTCACAACCAGTCTGACCAACATGGCAAAACCCCGTCTTTACTAAAAATACAAAAATTGGCCAGGTGTGGTGGCACCCACCTGTAATCCCAGCTACTCAGGAGGCTGAGACAGGAGAACTGCTTGAACCCAGGAGGCAGAGGTTGCAGGGAGCAGAGATCACCTCACTGCACTCCAGCATGGGCAACAGAGTGAGACTCTGTCTCAAAAAATAAACAAATAAATAAAAGTGAAACTTTATAGCACTATGGCATAATGTCTATCCATTGACAAAAAATAGAAAATAACCATAATGTAAACTAATAACAAAGGAACTCATGTTTCCTACTGGAAAATAACTTTGTTTTTGCTGTCAGATAGGCCTGGATTAAATATTTGTGTTTTATATGTACAATTCAAATATTTAATTGGTGACCCTGGGTAATCTTTTATAATATCATAAACTCAGTTTTCTTACTTGTAAAATGGAGATAATTTCACCTTTTAGTGTTGTTCTAAAAAAAAAAGTATAATAAAATGATATGAGAAAACCAAATAGCAGTACTAGGACAAAGTAGGCAATCAGTAAATAGCAGCTCTTATGATAATCATCCATGTGTTAAACTGTTTTCTGCAACTCTCATCTCCACCTGCTAAAATCTTACTTCAGATCTAAATTTAAATATTCCTTCTTCCTCCAAGATTTGTTTCGTTTTCCCTGCTGTAAATAAAATATTACTCTAATATTTTGAAATAATTTAAAAACAAAAACATAAAAAGAAAAAATTAAAAATGCAAACTTTTTTTGTCTTTTATTGCGTAATTTACCTCAGTTTTAAAAGAAACAAAGGAGAGTTAATCCAAATACTTGGTGACCATTTTTTTTTTTTTCAGAGAAGAGATGTCTTCATGAAACTGGTTTGTTTTTTAATTAACAGAAGGAAGACTTTACATTGTTATGATTTATTTTGAAGTTGCTATAACAATATATATACATAAATTGCACGAGAGAAAATTTTTAAAGCAGACTCTATTGAGACTAAAGAGATTATAACTACCAGTCCTAATGACTCTAATAAAAAAGCTCCTATAAAGAACAAAATTGTGTTTATGCATATTTGTCAGCTATACTTGAAACAGAATGCCAAGCACACTAAAATTTGCCATTGTAAGTACTTCTCCTTTTAATGACCTGAGACATATTTTGTTTCTGTACAATTGGATATATTCCTACCAGGACAGCAGGCTATTAAACCTGAAGAGATCAGAGTACAGCCCAAACTAGAATAATGGCCAATGACTAATAAACGTCTTCACCCACGTTGTAATTTTTCCTAGTATTATTAATATATTTCAAATAAGTTTGTATAATTAGTAAGTAGGTATTTAAAGTAGCTTAAAAATGAACCCCAATGTTTATTACTTTTTTTTTTAAGAGGAATGTTTCCAGTTTTTTAACCATTCAAGCCTTGGCAAATTTACAAGACAGTAACAACTGAACATCTCCCAAGCAGGTTAAGTAAAAAAATACATAGTGTGAAACCAGTTCTTCTCCACACCTAAATTCAAATGCAATAAATTAGCAGATATGCATAACCCTCATTCTCACCTGATGACTTTTTATCTTATTTGATTCAGTCTATGCTAAAGATAAAAATGTGAAGATTTTTTTCCCTATGATTACAGCAGGCACTATCTGAACTCAGAGGATGTACCTTTCTTTTAACACTGCATCATTTTTCAACTGCTGCTGTAACAAATTTATTTAATAAATAACAAATTTATGTAATAAATTTATTTAATAAATTTAGCACACATTTAGTGATTCAAAACAGCACAAATTACTTGTACTTCTGTAACCTAGAAATGCAACATGGGTCTCACTAGGCTAAGATCAAGGTATCAGCAGAGCTGCTTTCCTTCTGGAGGTTCTAGGGGAAAACTTATTTTCTTACCTTTTCCAGCTTCTAGAGGCAAACTGCATTCATAGCTTGTGTTCTCTTCCTCCATCTTGGAAGCTAGCAATGTCTCATCTCTCTGACCCAAACAGAGAATGTTCTCTGCTTTTAAGGACACAAATGGTGATTAGATTGGATTCACCTAGATAATTCGGGATAATCTCTCAAGGCCCGTACCATTAATCATATTGGCAAATGTGAATACGTAAGGTCACATATTCACAGTTTATGGACTGTGACATCTTTGGGGGTCATTTTTCTGCCTTTCATACACTTTCAACCAAGAAAGACAGTATGCTTTTACTATGAGAAACACCTGTTGCTATTGTTTTGCCAAAAATCTGTTTGACAAGGGTCTGGGGAAAGCAATGAAAGGACAACTTTTCATTCTACCTTGTTAATAGTGAATCACTTAGAATGGTTTACGTATTTTAAAAAGAAAAATTGAGAGAATATAAATAATGAATGAAAAAGTATATGATCTTTGGAGCCATTATTTCCACAAGCTCAAGAAACTATAGTGCTGGGATTTAAGTCCAGGCAGCCAGGTTGCAGAGGGTCTCAACTATTAACCACCATTCTATACAGTACTTTATGCATGGGAGGAAATAATCCCCACCTGAATAAGTTAATATGAAACTTAAATAATCAAATGTATATGAAAGACCCAGCACAGTACTTTAACCAAGGTCACTACTCAAGACTGCTAATTACCTTACCTATGCACACATCTATTTAATCTAAGGTAAAATAGAACAATAGCAAGATGCCAGAGAAAGGCATTTCTTGAGAAGGAAAGAAAACAAGAGAAATAAAAAAGATAGAAAAAGAGGGAGAAGAAAAAGAGAGATTGCTTTCTCCATTTGGCCAGGGACCATAAAGGGTAACGATTAAAAGCAGAGACTTTCTAGAGCAAGACCTGAGCATTGTGTGCATTCAGTGTAAATATCAGTTTGAATCTTGTATTCAATGTTTCTCAAAATTTTTTGATGTTTATCTTCTCTAAGCATACAGTTCCTTGAGTAAATGGTTATCCGTTTCTTTGGGGAAGGATTGGGGAAAATTACTACACTATATATTTTTAAATGGTTTGGTCAGCTTCCTCCTGAGGAACTGGTCTTTTCTTCAAAAAATGGGTCTAAGTATATGTATTAGTTTGTTTTCACACTGCTGATAAAGACATACCCGAGACTGGGAAGAAAAATAAGTTTAATTGGACTTACAGTTCCTCGTGGCTGGGGAAGTCTTAGAATCATGGTGGGAGGCAAAGGGCACTTCTTACATCGTGGCAGCAAGAGAAAATGAAGAAGAAGCAAAAGCAGAAACCCATGATAAACCCATCAAATCTTATGAGAATTATTCACTACCACGAGAACAGCACAGGAAAGACTGGCCCGCATCAGTCAATTATATCCCCCTGGGTCCCTGCCACAACATGTGGGAATTCTGGGAGATACAATTCAAGTTGAGATTTGGGTAGGGACACACCCAAACCATATTAGTCTAAAAACTGTGTGATGAAAACTGGGCAATTTCTTTTTAATGGGAAAACTGTTTTTGGCCTTGTGATCTTTGACTTCTTTTTGTGGTGCAAATAGATGTATACCTTTGTTGTTTCCCAATTTTGGAGGGACAAGTAATTACATCAATTATCTTCAGGTTAGTTTCTCTACCTCATTATTCACGCCTGACTTTGCCATTTTGTAGAATAAGTCCACCTGGTTTCTGAAGGCTAAGCGGGACCATCTCTTCTCTCTTGTTTTAGGATTCTATCATCCCCATTGAGTACATTTGTATCAAACTCTCCAACTCTGAGCCCTGGTCTATAGGAGAAAGTCATGAAACTGCAGGAGAGGCACCTATGAATTCTCTCTATATTGCAACTTTTTTGAAACTTTAAAATTATTCAAAAATAAAATAAAGGTTATTAACAATGAAATGCTAATCATTATTATGTAATTGATACGATTTTATATACATTGTTCAAAATAACACTTTTAATACACATTGTAATTGTCTTGTATGTAATACAATCTAGTAGAATTGCATTTTTCTAACATAATTATATCATTATAGTTGCTATAGACATTATGATGTAATATTGAGAAACAATTCTAAAATGGTATAATCAATTCAATCTTGTCAATGGTTGTATCATTAAGAATCTGCTAAACTAAGTAGCTTGGTCAATTGGATTATAAAAGATGCCACACCACTTCTTTGATTACAGCTGAGTAGAAGGCATTCCAGGATAGGCCGGGTGCAGTGGCTCATGCCTGTAATCCCAGCAGTTTCAAAGGCCGAGGAGGGTGGATCACTTCAGGCTAAGAGTTTGAGACCAGCCTGGTCAACACGGTGAAACCCCGTATCTACTAAAAATACAAAAAAGATTGGCTGACCATGGTAGTGTGCCTGTAATCTCAGCTACTTGGGAGAGGCTGAGGCATGAGAATAGCTTGAACCTGGGAGGTGGAGGTTGCAGTGAGTTGAGATCATATTACTGCACTCTAGCCTGGGTGACAGAGCAAGACTGTCTCAAAAAAAAAAAAAAAAAAAAAAAAAAAAAAAAAAAAAAAAAGAAAGAAAGAAAGAGAAGAAAAAAACGGCATTCCAGTATACTTTACTGATCCACCATGAAAAAAGGCAAAAAGGCATTGGCACCACCAATGATGACAAAAATGAAAACTTTCCAACAGTAATGCCACATTAATATGGAATCAGGAGTAGCAGTGTAGCAATTAGGGAAAGGGAGAGAAAGAACATTAATTGTTTCTGACAGCCTCATCTCTGTGTTTGAAATTCTCCAGATTGTGGAGAAAACAAATTGCCAATTAAGTGACTCATACACTGCAATTACATTCAGTAATCTTTCTGAGTTTATTTCTGCATAAGCTGTAGGTTATTGGCACAGAAAACATAAAACAGTTGATAACAGGTAAGGCAGAAGATGAAGTCAAACTCCATTTTATCTGGAGAACACAAATTTATTGGTATGCTTATTCTTACTAAAAATTATAGTTCACTCCCAGGTACTACCTTCTATCAAGGTAAAATGTAAGAAAGGTGAAATATGATAAGGGTTAAAAAAAAAAAAAAAAAAAAAAAAAAAAAAGAAGGTCCAACAATAGAAACTAGCAGAAAGTAGAGAGAAGGGAGATTTTTTAAAAATACATATAATCATCTATAGTATTGCATTTTTATTTGCTCATCATGCATTTTCTTCTCTCTTTTGAATAATGGACTTCCTCTGGAACTGGAAGCTGCAATGAGCCTTGATGGTGCCACTGCAATCTAGCCTGGGTGGCAGAGTGAGACCCTGTTTCAAAAAATATTAGATAATAGAAAATTAACCATAAATTATATAATAGCAAAATTAATAAATACTTCAAACCTCATTACTTCTTAATCATTTTATTACATTTTATTATGATCTGTGCTCTTTAAGTTATTTATATCTATTAAATTTATATGGTGGAAGTGCCATGTAATAGCACAATACTGCTTATCTGTTCCCTAATTTTCACTCACGGAAGTCATGTTAGTAGCTCAAAATTGGTCATGGTGGGAACTTTCATTTCATGGAAACTAGCAAATGCTGCAAATCAGGGCACTCTCCTCCATCTTGAATTGCTGGTTGGTAAACAATTTCCAACACAGCACTGCATGTAACTTTACATAAAGCCATCTTTCCTTCAAGATGAAAAACCATTTTTCCTTTGATAACACTAAAGTAAGAGAGTGTAATCCTTCCTAGGAATATGTGCAGATGGATCTCCTGCCTTGCCGGGGATCCCAAGGCCAGAATATGTAAAACTCCTGGTTCTCTGTGTGACCCTAAGCAGCTGCTCTGCAGAGACTCCACGCAGCTCTGTGTATCAGACCCACAGCCCCGGTGGCCTGGCCTCACTGGGGGATCTGCTGATCCACGGGTTGCAAAGATCCATGGAAGAAGCGCGGTTTCGCCAGTGGGGCCACAGAAGCACTCACCCTTGGTTGGCTGCACCCAGCCGCTCCATCCCCTCCACCTCCCGCTGCTTTTCTTCATTCTCTGTGGGTCAAATTGTTTACTCAGTTAGTCCCAGTGTAAGAACCTGGATATTTCAGTTGAAAGTGCTGAATTCACTTGCCCGTTTTCATTCCCCTTCATGAGTGCCAGGGACCACAGCTGCTTCTAATCGGCCATCTTGGATCGTGCGAACAGTACTGTGTTCAATATTATTTAGTATTATTTGCTGGTCTTCTTCATTTTCGAAGCTTCTTGCTGCAGTGATTTGGAAGTAAAGAGTAGCTTTTACTTAAATAATACTTGAAGTCTTAGCTGATTAATAAGATCCTTTTGTATTCACCATTTTTGATGGAATTTTAGGTAGTAGAACATATGCATACCTAACTGGACATGGATATGCAATTAGGAAAATATATCATTTAAATGTGAGGTGCTTTTAATTTTCTGTGCAAACTTTCATGATCCTAAAATATAGACATAAACAAAGAGCTAAAATTGAAAAAGCAAAAGATACTCCGTAGTGTTTCCTCCGCAAGTTCTTTGGAATTTCCAATGACCTTTATATTTGACTATCACATCTGCAGTTTGGATTAAAGCAGATCATACTTTCATTTTAAAAGTATAAGCTGTTATTTAAAAAAATAGTTAAAAATTGTGCCATTCTTTTTTTTTTATAAGGACATTCATTTATTTTGCAATTCTTTTTATAAGGACATTCGAATGTCATTCATTTTCCTATTACCAAGGGTTTGTCTTTGCTAGTTCTTATGTTAACGGCCAGGTTTCTAAAACAGACTAATAAGATAATAGCTAGTAAAGAAAAGCAAAGCCAAAAATGAATCAACCAAAAAATAGAAATAGAATGCTTGGTGTCTTGGAAGGCAATTTGTGTATTCTGCAAAGTGAAAGAGTTAATGTCAAATCTTGCATTATTAAAGGACTTTTCTCAGGAATTATCTTGACACAATTTTGAAGCTTTTTTTTTTTTTTTCTTTTCCATTAGGAAACCAATTTCCACCTAAGTGGTAAAACCAAGTTCAACTTGATTGTTATAGTGACAAAGATTATCCTGTCAAATCAGATGGACCTATGTGAAGGCATTATTTTTTAGACAAATATAGAAAATTAAGTGCTAAAGAGAAGCACAAAAATAAAGCTCTAATATTATAAAATAAGCTTTAAAGATAACTTGTCTCTCTTCTTTCTTTACAATGGAGTATACAATGGTTGACTCAATCTATTTTAGAAAATACCATGAAACAAAATTTATTTTCTCATTGACTTAAAAATTTCATTTTGGTCATATTGAATGCCTGAGAGACATTTATCTTCTATATTGTTTTATGTTCTCGTTGTTAATATTATTTGTTTTTACCTTCCAATCTTGTAAGGTTTTATTCTCACAGCCTTTCATTTTCTCTGATTCTTTTGTTATTTCTAAATCATTTTGTGAAGCCAGTTATGGCTAATGGAATAGATCTATATCCTTGGATTGTTTCAACAGACTTGGTTTGCCTCTCTGGCTTGTAACTTCCTGTGGTAATTTGTAGCTCCAGCTCTGACTCTGGAATAGATGTCCAATAAATATCTACTAAGAAGATGAATAAGCTTTTTGCCCTAGAAAATTTGACAACCTATTTTTAAGGTATATAAGCCATAGTTTTTATACATTATGAAGTCTTCAGATTAAAGTGTAATAATTTATTGAAATTGAATTTCTCAATGACAAAGTAGATGACTTTGTTGCATTCCTTGAATGTGGCATTGATTGTAGTACAATAGTAGATTTGCAATATGAATTCCTAGTTGATACAATTCATTACTCTCCGTCTAAGAAGTGCATGCTACGCAGGTAATGTGAACTCAGAGCTCATTAATAACTAGAAATTCAAGTTAAAACTCAGGGACTTGACAAGACATCAATGCAGAAAATCACATTGATAAATACATGCCTTTGTGAGATGGTAACTATTAGATTTGTGCAAAAGTAATTGCGGTTTTTGCCATTAAAAAGTAATGGTTAAAATTGTAATTCTATTTTTGCACCAACCTAATGCTATCAAGAAGGCAAACAAAAACAAAAACAAAAAACACCACAGTAAAATATTAAGTCCCCTGTCTGGGTGGTATGGAATTAATATTTGTGCCCCCCTAAAATTTATATGTTGATGTCCAATCCCCAAAGTAATGCTATTTGGAGGTGTGGCCTTTGGGAAATAATTAGGTCTTAAAGGTAGGACCATCATGCATGGGATTAATGTCCCTCAAAAGAGAAGCGGAGACCCAGGATATCAGGATCTTTCTTTAGTTCACGCCATGTGAGGATACATTGAGAAGACAGCCATCAGGGGACTCGGGGAAGAGCAAAATGGCACAATAGAAGGCTCCACCAATTGTCTGTCCCTCAAGGACACAATTTAACAACTATCTACACCCAAAAAGCACCTTCATAAGAACCAAAAACCAGTTGATTACTCATAGTACCTGGTTTTAACTTTGTATCACTGAAAGAGGCACTGAGTAGGTAGCAAAATAGTTGTGAATCACCAAGGCCATGCTTCCCTAACCCCCTGGCAGTGAGGGTCTGGTGCAGGCCCTGCGGAAAGAAAAAGCACAGTAATGGTGAGGCATTGAACTCAGTTCAGCCCTTTTATAACAGAAAGTAAAACTGGACCACACTTAGCTGACACCCGCCTACAAAGGGAGCATTTAAGCCAGCCCTAGCCAGAGGGAACTCATCTATCCCAGTGGCTGGAACTTGACTATCCACAAGCCTCGCCACTGTGGACCAAAGGGCTCTGGGGATAAAAATGAACTTGAAATACAGTCCAGGCCACAAAAACTGCAACTCATAGGTGAGTTCTAGTGCTAAACTGGATGAGAGACAGCGAGCTGGGGCACTTTGTGACGCACTGAGACAACAGCAGGGTGGCTAAGGGAGTGTTGGCATTACCCCTCGCCTAATTCCAGGCTGCAAAGGTTAGGACTCCAAAAGAGATCCCTTCCTTCTGCTTGAGGAATGGAGAAGGAAGAATGGGGAGGACTTGTCTTGCATCTTGGA
The DNA here is from genome assembly GCF_037993035.2 of Macaca fascicularis. Classification (NCBI taxonomy): domain Eukaryota; kingdom Metazoa; phylum Chordata; class Mammalia; order Primates; family Cercopithecidae; genus Macaca; species Macaca fascicularis. The sequence goes on along the minus strand of NC_088380.1, from coordinate 108,515,312 downwards.
TAGAAGCTTAGCTACAGCAGGATACAGTACTGGTAAGTGTTGTGAGGCTACCTTTCTGGACCTAGCTCCTGGAAAACATTTCTAGGCACAGCCTGGGCCACAAAGGAATCCGCTATCTTGAAGGGAAGGCTTGAATCCTGACAGCATTCATTGTCTGCTAACTGAGGAGCCCATGGGCCCTGAATGACCAGCAGCAATATTCAGATACTACATTGAGAGCCTTAGACCATACACTGAGACTTGCTGGCTTCAGTCAGACTTGGCACATCACCAGTTGTGGTTGCTATGGAATAAGACTCCTTCTGCTTGAGAAAAGTGGCGGGGAAAGTAAAGGGGATTTTGTCTTACACCTTACGTACCAGCACAGCCACAGGCGGGTAGAGCACCAAGTGGCCTCTTGGGGTCCCTGATTCTAGGACGTGGCTCTTGGATGGCATTTCTGGACATACCCTGGGCCAGAGGTGAGCCCATTGCTCTAAAGGGTGAGCCCCAAGTCAGGCAGTATTCACCACAAGCTGAATGAAGGACACTTGGACCTTAAGGGAACACAAGCAGTCGTCTGGCAGTACTCCCCATGGGCCTGTGGTGGTGATGGTCACAGGCTGAGACTCTTCTGCCTTTGTAAAGAGGAGAGAATAGTGGGACATACTGTATCTCGTGGTTTGAGTGCCCAGTTCAGCTGCAGAACAGTGGAACACCAAGTAGATTTTCAAAGTTTTGACTATAGTCCCTGGCTCCTGGATGGCATTTCAGGATCTGCCTGAGGCTTAAGGAGACTTGCTTCCCAATAGATAAGAACACCAGCTGGCTGGCTTTGCCATCTGCTGGTTGTAGAGCCCCAGGACTTTGAGTGAACATAGGCAGTAGCCTGGGAGTGGTTACAGCAGGTCTTGGGTGAGATCCAGTGCTGTGCTGCCTTCAGGTCTGACCCAGCACAGTACTAGTGGTGGTGGCCACAGTAATGCTTGTGTCATCTCACACCCAGCTTTAGATGGTCAGAACAGAGAATGAGATATTCCAGTTGTTTGATAGAACATAAGGAAAGAGAAAAGAGTTTCTGCCTGATAACCCAGAGAATTCTTCTGAACCTCACCCAAGACCGTCAAGGCAGTATCTCTATGAATCTGCAAGAACCATAGTGTTACTGGGTTTGAGGAGCTCTGTAAAGCAGATCCAACTAAGTTCACAACACACATGCCCTTTCAAATATCTGGAAAGTCTTCCCAAGAAGCATAGATACAAACAAGCCCAGAGTGCAAAAACTAAAATAAATACCTAACTCTTTAATGCTCAGAAACAGAAGAACTGAGACTTGCTGGCTTCAGCAAGTATCAAACCATCCAGGAAAACATGACCTCACCAAATATACTAAATGAACTAAGGCACTAGAGACCAATCCTGGAGAAACAGAGAGATATGTGACCTTTCAGATAGCAAATTCCAACAGCTGTGTTGAGGAAACTCAAAGTAATTCAAGATAACACAGAGAAGAAATTCAGAATTCTATCAGATAAGTTCATCAAAGAGATTGAAATAAAAAGAATCAAGTAGAAATTCTGGAGCTGAGAAATGCAATTGGCATACTGAAGAATGCATCAGAGTCTTTTAATAGCAGAGTTGATCAAACAGAGGAAAGAATCAGTGAGCCTGAAGACAAGCTAGTTGAATATGTTGAGTCAGAGGAGACAAAAGAAAAATAAAAGAATAAAAAACAATAAAACATGCCTCCAGGATCTAGAAAGTAGCCTCAAAAGGGCAAATCTAAGATCTGGCCTTAAAGAAGAGGTAGAGAAAGAGATCGGGGTGGAAAGTTTATTCAGAGGGATAATAACAGAGATCTCCTGAGAAAGATATCAATATCCAAGTACAAGAAGGTTATAGAACACAAAGAAGTAAATTACCTCAAGGTATTAATAATCAAACCTCCAAAGGTCAAGGATAAAGAAAGGATCCTAAAAACAGCAAGAGAAAATAAACAAACAATATACAATGAAGCTCCAATATGTTTGCTTTTCAGTGGAAACCTTACAGGCCAGGAGAGAGAGGAAAGATATATTTTAAGTGATGACAGAAAATAACTTTTACCCTTGAATAGTATATCTCTAGGAAATGTCCTTCAAGCATGAAGGAGAAATACTACACAAAAGCTGAGGGATTTCATTAACAGCAGACCTGTCCTACAAGAAATGTTAAAAGGAGTACTTCATTCATAAAGAAAAGAATATTAATGAGCAATAAGAAAGCATTTGAAGGTACAAAACTCACTAGTAATAGCATATACACGAAAAATACAGAATATTATAATACTGTGACTGTGGTGTGAACTTTTATGTAGAAAGACTAAACAATGAAGCAATTCATGCATAGACTGGCTGGAGGGATGAAAAAACAAGACTCAGGAATCTGTTGCCTACAGGAAACACACTGCCTATAAAGACTCGCATACCCTGAACATAACAGGGTGGAAAGATAAACCAAAAAAAAGGGCAGGAGTCACTATACTTATATTAGACAAAATAGATTTCAAGCAGAGACAAAGAAGGTCATCATATAATGATACAGAGATAAATTCAGCAAAAGAATATGATAATTTCAAATATATATGCACCCAGCATTGGAGCACCCAGATATATAAAGCAAGTGTTATTAGAGCTAAAGAGAGAGACCTCAATTCAGTAATAGCTTGAGATTGCAGCACCTCACTTTCAGCATTGGACAGATCTTCCAGACAGAAAATCAACAAAGAAACATCACACTTAAACTGCACTATAGACCAAATGGAACTAATAGATAGTTACAGAACGTTTCATCTAATGGCTGCAGAATACATATTCTTTTCCTTAGCGCATTGATTGTTCTCAAGAATAGACCATATATTAGGCCACAAACAAGTCATAAGTAATTAAAAAATTGAAATAATATCAAGAATTTTCTCTGGCTATGATGCAATAAACCTAGGAATCAAGAACAATAGGAATTTTGGAAATGGTGTAAATACATGCAAATTAAACAACATGCTTCTGAATAACCAGTGAGTTAATGACGAAATTATAATGGAAATACAACATATGGAACAAATGATAATGGAAACACAACATATCAAAATGTGTGGGATATAGCACAGACAGTACTAAGAGGAAGTTTACAGCTATAAGTGCATACATCAAAACAGAAGAAAAGCTTCAAATAAACAAGCTCCAACTTAACAGTGCATCCTAAAAAACTCGAAAAGTAAAAGCAAACCAAACCCAAATTAGTAGAAGAAAAGAACAGAGCAGAAATACATGAAATTGAAATGAAGAAAACAATATAGAAGATCAATGAAACAAAAAATTTGTTTTTTGAACCATAAAGCAAAATTGAGAAGACAGCCATTAACAAATCAGGAAATAAGCCCTAGTAATTTGACAGCCAATCTCCTGGTGCCCTGATTTTGGACTTCCCAGTCTTCAGAATTCTGAAAAACTAATGTTTGTTGCTTAAACCATTCAGTCTATGGCCCAAACGGACTAAGAAATTGGGACTGAGGTGCTTATACACATTCTCTAGGTTCATATGGAATCTCAGAGGCCCTGAAACACTTAAGAAGCTGTGTTTTTACAATTGAATCAGCAGTATGATCTTAGCCTTGGCAACAGTAGTGTAGTGAAGACCAGAATCTTGTTCTAATAAATACACCTTGGCTGGCATAACTATAGAATCGAATAATTCCTCTTGCTTCCCCTTTTTTGTTTCCTCTCTGCACTTTATGGCTATTTCTGATAAAAATAACCATACGGTGCAGAGAGGCTGCATGCTGGAAGGGATAGTAAGGAGCTGAAGATTCCACAATTTCATAGTTTTGAGCTCATTAAGAAGTTCTTCCTTATTTTCCTTTGTGAGTAGTTTAACCTACAATTCTCTAACCCAATAAATGTAGGAAACAGTTATTACAATTTTAAAGGGAATCAGAATGAGGAAATAAACTTTGTAAGCAGGAGTAATTGTAGGATTTTCAATGTAATATAACATATCTTCATAGCAAAAACACAGGATTAAGGATCAGGAGACTTTAACTGTAGTCCCAGCTCTGCCATTGACCAGCAACGTGATTCTGTGGACCCGATTTATTCATCAGTACAATGAGGGATTTAAAATATTCTTTCTTTGCAGTCACACATTGTGTGATTCTACCATGGTTCTCACCACTCTTGTTAAATAAAGCATTCAATCCTGAGCTAAACTCCGAATCCTTAGTACTGCACTTGCTTTAAAATATATTTAGCTACTTCTTTAAAAAATGAGAAATAGCATGTGCATACCTTTCTGAAGCCACCGGGCTTTATATCAACTTGTTCTTGACAGTTTTATACTCAAAAGACAACATATATCAAGGGGATGGTCCTCTCTGTAACTTTTGACATATTTTACATCATCATACCAATGCATTTTCAGCTACTTATGCCAATGCTACGGTGGTAGTGAAGGTCTTAAAGTGTCCTTGGTTGACTTAAGCAAAATGGAGTTTTCTGTGCTTCTTAGCACTTTGTATTAAAAAGTATATATCTTATAGTGAGTATTGTGGGTAGATTACTGCAGTCAGTGATAGAAGAAATGCATCTTTTTGCAGGACACAGAAGTCAGTACTCAAATTGCTTATGTGTGAGTACCCTTGAAAGCTCTAAAGGTCACTGTGTTTTCCAATGACAGTGGTAGGCTAATGCTCTACATTACATTAGAGTAGCACCAATTTATTAAAATACAGTATAGAAAAATTAACTAGCCTAGCTGAATCCTAAATTAAGACATTTGGTGAAGTCTAGGTGTTTTCCAAACTTTAGTCTGAATGAAGCCTTGTTGATGCCAATAACTGTTATGTTTTTTTCTATATTGATGCTGTTTCTTCCAAAGCAATTGCTATGCTTTGTAAGAATCCAGTTAGTCAAATATAGATGTTTTTGATTTATTTCTAAAGAATAATTTATGATCTCATTGAAGAAGGATTTGTTGTTCTTCAAGTAACATCCTGAAGTTCATATTTTCCCCAATAAATCTAAAAAGTCATGGATTAAAATGTAGCTGCAAATGCAACAACTTGGACAAATCTCAAAAACATTATGTTGAACAAAAAAAAGCCCCTCCATTTCTATACCAACCTATGGTGATATATTTAAGAAAGTATTTTAATTTGGAAAGGCAGGGAGAATGGGAGCAAGGACCATGGATTTCCTCAAGAGGGACATAAGGGGTACTTTCTAGGGTGATGGCAGTGATTTATATCTTCTTTCATGTAGTCATTATACAGGTATAATACAAGTGTCAAAATTCATTGACCTAAACACTTATGATCTATGAATTTTATTGCATGGAAATTGTACTTCAATTAAAAAGATCTGAAAAAGAATGTTCTGAAAAGTTGATATTTGTATACAAAAATAATTATTAAAACTTGCAAGTAAAAAGCAAATGGGGACTGTACCTTTCAGAATGAAGCTTCAAGAACTCTTTGAACCTTCTCCCCAGTGAAGCAACCAAACAGGTAATAATTACATTTAACTACCCAATCATTTGAAGTTTATAGAAATTGTCCTGAAGGCACATGGCAAGTGTAAAAAATATTTATTAAAATAACATTTACTAAATCACTGCAGTGAGAGTCTGTGGCATTTAGGCCACAGCCCACTCTCTCTCCCCATCCCCACCTCGGCATAAAAGAAGGCACACTCAAAGCCTGTGTAACTTAGAAGAATGGGCTCTTTCTTCCCCCAGATCCCAGTTTAGACTATAGTCTTAGCTTGAGATGAGCAGACCGTTTGCATTTCTCACTCCCACTCAGTTACACGTTTCAGAATCTATTCTACACTAGAAAAGTTGAGATGTCTGGGACTTTCTTCTTCCATTTATCTCTAAATTGCAGGGTAGATATTCTACCCTAGGCACAGCAGACCAAGAATACTGAGCCCCAATCATTTGTGACCAAGAATACTGAGCCCCAATCATTTGTGCCTTAACTCACTCATAGGGCAGAGATTTTACTCTAAGAGAGGCAAGCCTACAATAACAAAGGCTACGGACCCCACCCTATACCCCACTTGTAAAGTACGATATCTGAGAGAAGTAAGTCTTTGTTCCCATCTACTGCATCAGAGCATCAGTGCATGTTTTGCTCAGAGGGAGAAGCAGGCCTTAAGAACAGAGAGTTTCATAGCTCTCCTCTGGAGAATTGCTTTTATTTGGAACAGAGTGTGAGGAAGTCCAAACCTAAGGACACTGTTGAAAACCATAGGGATTTTGGTGGTAAATATTTAAGTAAAAGTTGATAGGTTAATTAGAAAAACAAGCTAAACTCTACACAAGCTAGAGTTTTAAACAAAGAGTACCAGAAAAAGAGAAAGCTAAGAGGAACCCTGCTCTGGTCAGAGCAAGCCCCAAAGATTAATCGAAAAAATTACTCCTGCAGGATCCAGAATTTAATTGGATCAGACTTAGAAGTAACTTATGCTGCAAGACATTTTTGAGAACAACAGGACAATTGTCTAGTAATTAGTGGAGGTAATTAGCTGAGTATGTTACCAACACAGGAAGACAAATTAAAAGAAGAGCGATCAAGAAAAGAGATTATTCAAGAGAGTCTGCCTAAAGTCATTGTCATAACAGAGTGCCAGGATCTGAATGTTTGTGTCTTCCCCAAATTCATATGCTGAAACCTAATCCCCAATGCAGTAATAGTAAAAGGTGGGGCCTTTAGGAGGTGATTAAGTCATAAGGGCAGAACCCTTGTGAATGAGATTAGTGCCCTTGTAAAAGAGGCCCAAGCAAACTTTTTGCCACTTCTGTTATGTAAGGAGACAGTGAGAAGTCACCGTTTTTAAGAAAATGGACACTCATCAGATACCAAATCTGTCTGAGCTTTGATCACGGACTTCTTAGCCTCCAGACCCACGAGAAATAAATGTTTGCTGTTTATGCTGTTTTGTTGTAACATCCTGATGAACTAAGGCACAGGTGCATAACTTCAAGACTGTGGAATGGAATCAGAAATTACACATTATGGGGGAAATAGACTTTACTTCAATAGTTCAGACAACTTGCTAAACAAATAACCAACCAAACAATAATGGGAACATGGAGGGAAGAAGGATATCAGCATCCAGAGTTGCCACATGTTATCTCAAATCTCCAGTTTTTAACAAAAAGTTTATGGTGCATGGCATGTAAAAAGGAAAATGTGACCCATACACAAGACAAAAAAGCAGGCCACAGAAACTTCCAATAAAGGTGTTCAGGCATCACATTTAACAGACAAAGATTTCAAGGAAGTAGTTTTAAATATGTTCAAAAAATAAAAATAAGTGACGTTTCAAAAAGTAAAGAAAGGTACAATGACTATGTCTTCTCAAGAAGAGAATATTTAAAAAAAGAAATTATAAGAAAGAATATAGTTTTAAAAAAGAAGTAAAATTATCCTCTTTTGCAGATGATATGATCCTAATGTTTAGAGAAAACTAAGACTCTATGAAAAAACACTTAGAATTGCTAAATTCGGTAAACATTCAAAAAATAATATCAGCATACAAAATCAGTAGTGTCTCTATATACTAACATCTATCAATCTGAAAAAGAAATCAAGGAAGCAATTCCATTTTCAGTAGGTACAAAAATACCTAGAAATAACTAGAAACGAAATAAACTAATTAATTGAGAGGTCTCTAGAAAAAAACTATAAAACACAGAAGAAAGAAATTAAAGAAGAAACAAATAAAAGAAAATATATCCCATGCTCGTATATTAGAAAAAATAATGTTAAAATATCTATACCCAGAGTAATCTACAGATTCAATATAATCTATATCAAATGACCAATGACATTTATCACAGAAATAGAAAAAAAAAATTCTAAAATTCTTATGGACCACAAAAGACTCTGAATAAGTAAAGCAATCCTGAGCAAAAAGAACAAACCTAGGCGCATCAAAGTACCTGATTTCAAATTATACTACAAATCTATCGTAACCAAAACAGTAATGTACTAGCATAAAAACAGACACATAAACCAGTAAAACAGAATAGAGAACTCAGAAATAAATCCATACTTTAACAGAGAGCTCATTTTCGACAAAGGCATCAAGAGCATACATTAAAGAAAGGACAATCTCTTTAATAAATTGTGCTGGGAAAACTGGATATCCATATTCAGAAGAACAAAATTAGATCCCCATTTTTCATCATACACAAAAATCAGCTCACAATGAATTAAAGACTTGAATGTAAGACAAGAAGCTATGAAACTACTGAAAGAAAACATTGGGAAAATGATACAGGATATTGGCCTGGGCAAAAGATTTTTAGGTAAGACCTCAAAAGCACAGGCAATGAAAGCAAAAATAGACAAATGGGATTATATCAAACTAAAAAGCTTCTGCACAGGAAAAAAAAAAAAAACAATAAACAAAGCAAAGAGACAACATACAGAATGGGAGAAATTATTTGTAATCTATCCATCTAACAAGGGATTAATATCCAGAATATTAAGAACTCAAGAAACTCAATAACAACAACAACAAAACCCACAAATAATGTAATTTAAAAGTGAGCAAAAGATCTAAATAAATACTTTTCAAAACAAGATACATAAATGACCAACAGGTATAAGAAAAAATGTTCAACATCACTAATCATCAGGGAAATGCAAATCAAAGCCACAGTTAGATATCACCATCTCATCCCAGCTAGAATGGCTATTATCAAAAGAGAAAAAATATAGTAAATGCTGGTGAGGATGTGGAGAAAATAGAATGCTCATAGAATGTTGGTTAGAATGTAAAGTGGCACAGTCATTATGGAAAACTGTATGGAAGTTCTTCAAAAGGTAAAAATAGAACTACTGTATGATCGAGCCATTCCACTTCTGGGTATATTTCTAAAAGAAAGGAAATCAGTATGTTGAAGAAATATCTACACTCCTATGTTTATTGCAGCACTATTCGCAATAGCCGAGATCTGGAATCAACATAAGTGTCCATCAAAAGATAAATAGGTAAAGACAATATGGCATATACACACAGTGAAATATTATTCAGGCATAAAAATTAAATCCTGCCATCTGCAGCAGCAAAGATGAAAATGGAAGTCATGTTAAGAGAGAACTGAGTCACTAAAAGGCAAATCTTGCATGATACCACTCTTTTGAGGGAGCTAAAGAAGGGGTCTCAAGGACATAGATGGTAGAATGATGATTACCAGAGGTTGGGAAGGGAAGGGGAAAATGGGTGATGAAGAGAAATAGGTTAAGGGGCACAAAAATACAGTTAGATACAAAAAATAAGTTCTGTTATTTGATAATATAGTAGGAAAATTAGAATTTTAACTAATTTATTGTATATATCAAAGTAACTAAAAAAGAAGTTGTATAATGTTTCCAACAAAGGGAAAAGATAAATGTTTGAGGTGATGCATATATCAATCACCCTGACCTGATCACTGTACGTTACATACAGGTATCAGAATATCACATATACCCACAGAATGTGTACAACTATTACACCTCAATTAAAAGTAAATCAATAAAAAAGATTGTCTAGAGTTGAAGGTAGAAAAACTAAAATCTAAAGATTACGAAAGAAGCTTAACACATATTTGAGCTGGCAGAAAAATAAATAAGCAAATTCGAAGATAAATTGATAGAGTTTATGTAATCTGAAAAACAAAGAGAAAAAAGAATGAACAAAAATAGATAGAGCTTCAAAGAAATGTGGGACACTATAAAGTGCATCAACATGTACACAATAAAATCTCCAGAAGGAAAAGAAAATAAAAGAATAAAAATATTTTACAAAACGAATGCAGAGAACTTTCCAAATTTGATGAAAAACATTAATCTTAAACCACAATATGATACCATTTTATACCCACTAAGATGGCAATAACCCCCCAAACTAGAAAATAACAAATGCTATTGGACATTTGTATGCCTTCTTTTGAGAAACAGCTATTCAGATTTTTTGCCCATTTTAAAAATAGGTTTCTTTTTTTTTTTTTTCTGTTGAATTGTTCCTGTTGTTGATATCTTCTGGATATTACCCCTTGTTAGATGCATTGTTGGCAAAATTTTTTTTCCTTTTCTGTGGATTATCTCATCTCTCTGTCCACATCCTGACCACATCCCACATCCAGCTGTCCTACTAAAACATTCTCTGTTTACAGTAGAATACCTGTATTCTCTCCAGAGGATTCAATTGTGGCTAGGGTTGAGAGGTGATCTAACAAACCCTCATTGGATTTAACTGCCAGTAACAAGTCTTGATAATATCTTTTTCCACTGAGACAGTGAGCTTTTATTAAATGCCAGCAGTATGTGTGTTTACTTGATAAATCCTAAGACCTTTTTCTCTACTTATTAGAGAAATGAGTCATAATATAAATTAAAACTATACTATAAATTAAAACATAATGATATTCTGCAGAAAATAAACTTATCCTATTGTATAAAGGGAATATTTCAGTATTTCTTTGTGTCTTCAGTATTTCTTTGTGTCTCCCTGTCCATATCCTAATCACAGGTTTCCCAGTTATCAGCTGGATGAGATAACTTGTTCAACAGATGTTCTACTCACGTTGCTCTTTTTTCATTGTTCTATTGTCTGCTTCCTGTTTTGTCTCAGTACAGGCCAATGGAAATAAAATTCAATAATTTAAAATTTCTGATTTGAATCTTGTAGTAGTTGGATTATAAAAATACTAAACCTATACAAAATATTTAAACAGAAAATTGACCATAATTATACCAGTTTCCCAGAGCTGGTGAAATATTCTCTCACAGTTCTGGGAGTGAAAGTGAAAAATCAAGGTGTGGTCAGGGGTTTACTCCATCAGAAACCTCAAGGGGAGGATCTTTTGCTTCATCTGGCTTCTGGTAACCACGGGTGTTCTTTGGTTTGTAGACACACCACTACAATTTCTCTGTTCCTGATCATATGGCATCTTCTTTGTGTGTCTGTGTCTTCACATGGTTCTTACTTCTCTATGTGTGTCTGCATTCAAATTTTTCTCTTATAAAGACAACATTCATATTGGATTAGAGTTCATCATAATGACCTCACCTTAACTTGATTATATTTGCAAAGAATTTACTTTCAGAAGGGTCACAGCCACAAGTACCAAAGGTTAGGATTTCATCACGGATTTTGGGGGAGTACAATTCAACCCATAACAATGGTCCTTTGTCAAAGACGAATTAGTTTCTCTACAACCAGAAAGTAGGTGATTGGTAACAGATGTAATTTAATATATTCACATTTTAATGATGTCACAAAAAAAGAGAAACAACGAGTCTCCAATACATTTGTATTCCCTCACAAGCTGCTGGAAGATTTTTTTAATGGCAACGTTTATGGTTTTAGGGCAAAGTAGATAGTTTAAATTTCCATGTGTCAGAAATTTCTATTTTATAATCATTAGTAATAGGGCCCTTGGAAATAGTTTAAACAATTTAAAAGATTGTAAAATATTATTCAGCTATACAATTTTCCTCTGTCTTTCCACCTAAGGATAACTTTAAATGATACAGTTAAGGCGGCAATGGTACAGGCTCTTCAGACATAAAATGAATCATATTTTCTCAATCTTGCTTTCTAAAAAGAGTGTGCTTCTAGTAGCAGTGCATACAAGTGTCCATTCAGCTACATTCTCAAAAGCATTTATTGTTACACTAGCATTAAAAGAAAAAAGTCTATTTAGAAGATCGATTATATATCATTATTGTTTTAGTTGAGTTTTCAATTAATTTAATTAACAGTGATGTTGAACAGTTATCTTTTCAATGAAAATGTCTCTTCACTCATTGCTTATCTTTTAAATTATTGATATTTTGTTATACTTTTTTTCTTAGTATTTCTATAATAAAATCTATCTTATTTTCTGTTTTGTGATGTTCCCCCACAGCTTAGAATTTCTTTGTCTATATCAAAATAGGTTAAATATATATCTATAGGTAGGAAAGTCATACATAGGTACAGAAAAAAAATGCGAAACTTGGCCGGGCATGATGGCTCACTCCTGCAATCCCAGCACTTTGGGAGGCTGAGGCGGATGGAGCACGAGGTCAAGAGATCGATACCATTCTGGCCAACATGGTAAAACCCCACCTCGACTAAAAATACAAAAAATTAGCCAGACATGGTGGCATGAGCCTATAGTCCCAGCTACTTGGGAGGCTGAGGCAGGAGAACCACTTGAACCCGGGAGGCGGAGGTTGCAGTGAGCCAAGATTGTGCCACTGCACTCCAGCCTAATGACAGAGCAAGACTCTATCTCAAAAAAAAAAAAAAGAAAAAGAAAAAGAAAAAAAAGAAAAAATGCAAAACGTTTTTTAGAAAGATGGTAAATGAGAGAAGTTTCTCGATTCTTACTGATTCATTCATCAGGTCAACCTATTAAATCATAACTGTACAGCAGAAACTATAATTAATTAGCCATAGTTCATGTTCATATGAAGTTCACAGTCTGATGGAGAAGAGAAAGACATGTAGACAAATACTTTCTGCTGATATGATATAAGTTGTTACAAAGTCATGTTCAATAAATAATGAGTATTAAATATTAAAATCTTTAATATTTCTTAAAGGATGAATTAGAGAAGGTTTCAAAAAGAGTCCCTGCTTGAGCTGGATGACAAATGGTAAGTAGTGGTAACTCAAGCAGGAGAGCAAGGAGGGTGTATTCCAAAAAGAGGAAAATCAATGAACAAAATATGTGCAAACTTTTCAACTAGATTGTACATTAAGTGAAGACAGTGGTCATTTATAGCTTGAATTTTTTTTTTTTTTTTTTTTTTTTTTTTTTTTTTTTTTTGAGATAGAGTCTTGCTCTGTCACCCAGGCTGGAGTGCATAGAGTGCAGTGGCGCAGTGTCGGCTCACTGCAGCCTCTGCCTCCCAGGTTCCAGCAATTCTTCTGCCTTAGCCTCCTGGGTAGCTATGATTACAGGCGCCCACCACCACTAATTTCTGTATTTTTAGTAGAGACGGGGTTTCACCATGTGATAATCCAGCATTTAGCCCTCTGCCTTGCACAAGTGTATTGTTGATATTTTAAGAATAAATCAGTAAATGAATACATGCAAATGTGCAGGAAATAATGACAGATGATAAAGGAGAAGAAAGAGATTTGGTCGGCTAGAATATAGGTGGAGGTCATTATTTAGTGATAGGGACAGGAAGCAGAGAAATTCTAGGCAAAAAAAGGGTGGGTTCCTGACAAAACCCCACTCTTAAGCCTGAAACCGGGGCCCAAAGTGAGAACTTACATTCCTGTTTTCGTACTCGAATGTTGCCTTTTCCAAAACTACCCATGGCTCACTCCACCCCGCATCCTGTGCCTGTCAAACTCCCAGAACTCAGCCGGCAGAGAGGGTAAGCAATCAGCTGGATGTGGGAGACTACAGATAGACATCAGAGAGAAGCGGCTTGACTTCAGAGGGACAGCTTGATGACATAACTTTGGAGAAGAATCCAGCTGGAGATAGCTGGACTTCGGGGGAAAAGTACCTTTCCCCTCCATCCCCTCTACAGCTCCCCTTTCCACTAAGAGCCACCCCCATAGTAATGAAATCTCCCATATCTACCTGCTTCAATTGGTTCGTGTGACCTCATTTCTCCTGGATGCAGCCAAGGGCTCGGTGCCACGAGTGGAGATGCAAAGGGCTGTCACATTGACCCTTTGCCCTTGCTGGAGGAAGGCAGCCACCTCACACGAAAAGGCAGAGGGTCCATTGATCTGTTAACACTTAAGCTGTCTGCAGATGGCAGAGCTGAAAGGGCAATGTTATGCTCCATCTGTGACTTCAGGGGTCACGGGCATCCCCTCAGATGCTGCTGGTAGGCTGGCACGAAATTGGCTCCTGCGGGCGCCCAAAAGCGCTTGGCCTGCATCTGTTCACCTGTGTGCCACCTCCCATGAGGGGTGAAGTGCAGCGTTTCCGAGTGAATGGAGCTCGCCTCTGCCGCACCGAAGCAACCAGCTGGTTCCAGCATTTGTGCACTCCAGTTCCCACCTCCTTCCCTCATGTGCCCCCCGCCCGCGAGGAATTGAGAGCTGTGGGCTAAGTGAGGCACCCTTGTTCCAAGTCCCGTGAAAGTCCAGGGAAATATCCTGGCTCATTAGTGTTTCTGAGAATGGTGGAAGAGATGAAGTTTGTGAGAAGTCCTTCACCTGATACTCGTTCTATCATATAAAGTCATGACTAGCCACTTATCTACTAATGCTGTCAAATTGTTTAATATTGCATAAGGGTCATATGCCCGATAATGGCTTAGAAGTTGGAAGTATTTTTAGTTTTAAAAATTAATCCCATCATTTTTGTTTGAATTAACTAAATATTAATCCAAGGTAGTAGAGTTTTAAAAGGCATTGGAAAGGCACCAATGTATACACACTGAAAAAAAGAAGAAAAGATATCACTGCGAAAGTACCACCGATATTCGTACCTGGCTTGTCCTCTGTGAAGTAGATGATGACATCCTCCCAAGGTTCTGTCTGCTTCAGAAATGCCATCAAATCTGATATCATCACTGACATTGCTGCTATGCAGAACACTGATTTTCACAACTTCCACTATGTTAGATTGTTAGTGTGATGTAACTTGTTCAGGAATACCAAGTTGGTGTGTATTAACATGGCAAACAATAGTCATGTAATTTGGAGACCAGATTCTGAAGTTACCTAACGTACTTCTTCTGATGTGATTTCTGAAGTAAGACTATCATAATTTTTTTTTCTTGACTTCCATAATCTTGAGTTAAGCAGCTTTGTGTTTCTACCACAATTTCTGAGAAAAATCAGAGAGCTGTATTCTATTTGGTGTAGCTCTAAAACTGAAGTCGTGAAGAGAAATTACCTGTCTTGCAAACTACTTCATGACAGGAACTCTACATAATGAGGAAAAGTTTCCTGTCTTAAATCTCAGTGAAAACTAGTACAGACACAAATCCGAATGCTCACACATACTAAAAATATAGTTTTGTTGAACTGATGTCATTAAAAGACCCCCAAAATAGTTTGTGTAGCTCCTAGTTAAACATTGCTGGTTTTTAAGGAGCTGATGTTAATCAAAATCTCTTCGCATTTTTATGCTCATTATCGGAAGCATTCCATACTTGGGCATGATTTAAATTTCCATAAAAGTGCAATGAATCTGGAGCTGGCATTAAAATGTTATTAAGGTGACAAGTTATGATCAGTGCCTCCTTAGATGGGGTTGGTGATAGGGTATCCCATTTATTAATCTTAGCAGAGGGCTTGCTTGGCTGCTCATTAATCATTTCCCTTTTATTGAGATGTCTTTTGAGACATAACAGGGCAAAAAAAAAAAAAAAAATGTTGTTCCTTAATTCTTTGCCTGAATGTCTCAGTGTTGGTGAACTCAGAGTGACTCTGATTTGCTATATAGTTTTGCTCTGCTGTTTTTGTTTTACCTGCTCTCCAATTATTCTATAATGGCATTTCTCCTCATCTTAGGAATTGTCAAACAGTTGAAAGTCATAAGGATTCTAACGTCCCAGGTTCAGGGTTGTGAAGTATGCTTAGTGTAGAGATCTGAAATTGAAGGAGCCCTGGGTGAAATTTTTTAAAAGCATATTCTCATGAACTTGCTCAGTTATAGGCAAATTACTCGACATCTTATGCCTCTATAAAAATCGTGAACGTAAGCTCTCAGCACACCATATAAATAAGAATAAATACATATAGAATAGAAATAAAATCTGTCTTCTGAATTTTCTGCTTCTTTCTGTAAATATTTATCCATCTGTTTGCCATTTGCTTACGATAATTAATAAGAGTGGTAGTGGTAGTGGCTTAAGAACAATATGGAGAAATTAAAAGTTAATGATATATTTAAAAATTGACATTGACAATAGTGTCTTCTTTTTTCTTTAAAGGATGGTAAAATATCACCATCATTTTATGTTAGCCATGGGTTACCTTAGTGCAGGTGCCATAGTTTCAGCATCAAAACTCTAATTTATCCTACTTGAGGAACTATATGACTGTGTGCAACAGGTTGCAGGGGATAAAAGACAGCTTAGATTTAGAAATGTATGAAAATAAAGGCGAAAGATACCTTAAGCACTTCAGTCAGTTTAAGAGGTGTGTAGAAATAATCAAATTATAAATTAAGACTTACATATTGCCAACACTATGATACAATACATAAAAAATAAAAAATAATGAATAGAAAACTAAGCAGAGCTGAAAACATCTATCATGGAGTGTTTGTGTACAGATAAATAACACAAGAAGAGAAATGTTTAAGTAAAATAACACAAGAAGAAAAATGTTTAAGTAAAAAAAAACACAGGATACATACTTAAACATGTTTAAATGGAAAGACTATGGGATTCCAGTACCTACTGATGTGCTTGATATAAAATATGCACTCTACCTCAAAAAGTTAAACATGGAATTACCATATGACCCAGCAAATCTACTTCTAGGTATATATTCAAAAGAAATGAAAGCAGGGACTCAAACAGGTATGTGTATGCCAAAGTTAATTGCAGCATTATTTGTAATAGGTGGAAACAACCCAAGTGAATGCATAAACACAATGTGGTATGTACATGTGATGAAATGTTATTCAGCCATAAAAAGGAATAAATTACTGACACGTGCTGCAACATGGATAAACCTTAAAAGCATTGAGTAATAAGCCAGACACAAAATGGCAAAGATTGTGTGATTTCATTTATATGAAATATCCCGAATAGGCAAACTTATATAGAGAGAAAGTAGATATATTAGAGGTGGCCAGGATCAGAGGATAGGAGCAATGTAAAGTCATTGCTTAATGGGCAGAGTTTCTGTCTGGGGTGATGAAAAGTTTTGGAAATAGATTGTGTCAATGGTTACACAACATTTTGAATGTTATTAAAGCCACTGAATTGCGCACTTAAAATAGTTAAAATGGAATGCACTGCTGGCATGCCCTCAAATACAAAAAAGCCCCATGGCTGAGTAAAAACCTATCTGCTGGTCATTGCTCTTCAGCATATCTACTGATCACAGCCCAAATGACAACATCAAAAATATTCTTTCAATACACACAGCTGGTGAAATCCAGGGCAAGAATCTAGCCACCAATACATATCTTGTACAGAGACATGGCACTCTGAAAGCATCCAAAAATGAAGCCAACAGATTATACCCAACTTAAATCAGTTAAGCTCTCAAGGGAAATAAAGAGCATAAAATCACAAAGCCCCATACAAATGACAGCAAATCCAGGAACAAGATGACAGAATAAAGGCTCCACCAATTGTACCCCCAACAAGGGCACCAATTTAACAACTATTTACACAAAAAAGTTACCTTAATGAGTACCAAAAATCAGGTGAGCATTCCCAGTACCTTGTTTTAAGTCTGTATCACTGAAAGAGGCACAAAGAGATAGAGCAACAAACAGTCTTGAATCACTGATGCCATCCCTCTCCTACCCACCTCCCCAGCAGCGGCAGCATGGTGCAGAGAGCATCTCTGGGCATTGGGGGAGGGAGAGCCCAGCAATTGTGAGCCATTGAACTCAGTGCTGTCCTTTTATTGCAGAAAGAAAAACCAGACCAAACTCAGCTGACACCCACCTATGGAAGGAGCATTTAAGCCAGCTCTAGCCAGAAAAAAAAAAAGCCAATCCCAGTGGTTGGAACTTGAGTTCCTGTAAGCTATTTCACTGTGGGCTAAGTTGCTCTGGGGCTCAAAATAAATTTGAAAGACAGCTTAAGCCACAAGGACCCAACACTGGAGCACCCAGATATATAAAGCAAATATTGTTAAAGCTAAAGAGAGAGATAGGCTCCAATACAATAATAGCTGGATACTTCAACACCCCACTTTTGGCAATAAAAAAATCTTCCAAACAGAAAATCAACACATAAATGCTGAGATTAATATGCACTACAGGCCAAATGGATCTAATAGATACTTATGAAACATTTCATCTAATGCCTGCAGAATACACATTCTTTTCATTAGCACCTGAATCACTCTCAAGGATAGATCATATGTTAGGCCACTAAACAAGTCTTAAAACATTCAAAACAATTACAATAATAACAAGCATCTTCTCTGAACACAATGGAATAAAACCAGAAATAAATACGAGATGAATTTTGGAAACTGTAATGGAGCATAATATATGTAATGGAGTAAATGCTCAATGTGATGGAGCAAATATATGGAGCATAAACAATATGCTCCTGAATGACCAGTAGGTCACTTGAAAAATTAAGAAGAAAATTGAAGAAATTCTTGAAACAAATGATAATGGAAAAACAATGTACCAAAACCTATGGGATGCAACAAAAGGAGTACTGAAGTTTATAGCTATAATCGCCTACATCAAAAAGTGGAAAAACTTCAAATAAATAATCTAACAGGCATCTTTCAGAGCTAGGGAAACAATAGCAAACCAAACCCAAACTTAGTGGAAGAAAATAAATAATAAAGATCAGAGCAGAAATAAATTACATTGAAATGAAGCAAACAATACACAAGATCAAAACAAAAAATTGGTTTCTTGAAAAGTTAAACAAAATTGACAAACTTTTAGTCAGACTAATCGAGAATAAAATAGAGAAGATCAAGGTAAATACAGTCAGAAATGAAAAATGAGTCATTACGACTGGCTACTATGAGCAACTACATGCAAATAAATTGAAAAACCTAAAATTAGACTGGATAAAGAAAATGTGGCACACATACATTATGAAATGCTATGCAGCTATAAAAAAGAACAAGATAATATGTTCTGTGGTGACATGGATGAAATTGGAGGTCATTATCCTCAGGAAACTAATGCAGGAACAGAAAACCGAATAAGGCATGTTCTCACTTACAAGTGGGAGCTAAATGTTGAGAACACATGGACACGTAGAGGGGAAAAACACACACTGGGGTCTATTGGAGGGTGGATGGTAAAAGGAAGGAGAGCATCAGTATAAATAATGGGTACTAGACTTATTACCTGGGTGTTTAAATAATCTGTACAACAAACCCCCATGACACAAGTTTACCTATATAAAACCCTGCACATGTACCCCTGAACTTAATAGTTAAAAATAACAACCACAGCCACAAAAAACTCATGTACCCTATAAACGTATACACCTACTATGTACATACAAAAATTAAAAACAAAAAAAAAGCTAGTAACAGAAAATCTAAAAATTTAAAGGAACACTAGCCCTCTCAGATGAGAAAGAACCAGTGCAAGGAGTCTGGCATTCAAAAAGCCAGAGTGTCTCCCTACCTCCAAACAAGCACATAAGCTTACAAGAAATGGTTCTTGAAATGACTGAAGTTACAGACATAAGATTCTAAATCTGGATGGCAAGGAAGCTCATCGAGATACAGGAGAAAGTTGCAAACCAACCCTAGGTATCCAAAAATCCAGCAAAATGATTCAAGAGTTGTAAGATGAAATAGCCATTTTAAGAAAGAAACAAACTGAACTTCTGGAATTGAAAAATTTACAACAAGAAAATCATAATACTGTTGGAAGCATTAACAGCAGAATAGACCAAGCTTGGGAAATAATCTCAGAACTTGAACATAGTTTCTTTGAATTAACAGAGTCAGATGAAAAGAAAGAAAAACGAATTAAAAAAAAATGAACAAAACCTCTGCCAAAATATGGAATTATGTAGAGATCAAACCTACAACTCGTTGGCATTCCTGAGAGAGAAGGAGAGAGTAAGAAACTTGGAAAACATACTTGAGGATATATACGAGTCCAAGAAAGTTTCCCCAATATCATTGGAGAGTTTGACATGCAAATTCAAGAAATACAGAGAGCCCTTGTGAGATACTGTACAAGGTGACCATCCCCAAGGGATTTCGTCATCAGACTCAACAAGGTCAATGTGGAAAAACAAATTTAAAGGCAGCTAGAGAGAAGGGTCAGCTTACCTATAAAGGAAGCTCTGTTAGGGTAACAGAAGACTTCTCAGAAGAAACTTTACAAGCCATAAAAGCTTAAGAGCCTATTTTCAGTATCATTAAATAAAATAAATTTAAACCAAGAATTTTATATCTTGGCAAACCAAGCATTTTAAGTGAAGACAAAACAAAATCCCTTTCAGACAAGCAAACACATAAAGGAATTTATTACCGTTAGATCAGCCTTACAGGAGGTCCTTAAGGAGGTGTTAAACATGGAAACAAAAGAACAATACCTGCTACTACAAATACACACTTTAGCAAATAGCCCATAGACACTACAGTTCCAGTATAAAATCAAGTCTACAAAACAGCCAGCTAACAAATGATGACAAGATCATAACCTGTACCTATAAGAAACTTAAATTAACAAGTCAACAATATATATCCCCATTAAAAAGTGGGCAAAAAACATGTACAGGCATTTCTCAAAAGAAGACATACGAATGGCCAACAGACATGAAAAAATACTCATCATCACTAATCATCAGA
Source organism: Macaca fascicularis (assembly GCF_037993035.2). Taxonomy (NCBI): domain Eukaryota; kingdom Metazoa; phylum Chordata; class Mammalia; order Primates; family Cercopithecidae; genus Macaca; species Macaca fascicularis. The sequence goes on along the minus strand of NC_088380.1, from coordinate 108,494,853 downwards.
GAAATGAAAATCAAAACCATAATAAGATACTACCACACACCAGTTAGAATGGCTTTTGTTAAAAATTCAAAAAATAACAACTGTTGATGAGTCTGCGGAAAAAAGGGAACACTTATATAATGTTGACAGGAGAGTAAATTAATCCTCCCACTGTGGACAGAAGTTTGGAGATTTTTTGAAGAACTAAGAGTTGAGCTACCATTTGACCCAGTAATCCCATTACTGTGTATATACTCAAAAGAAAATAAATTATTCTACCAAAAGAACATGTGAACCTGTATGTTTATTGCAATACTATAATATTTACAGTAGTAAAATCATGGAATCAACATAGGTTTCCATCTGTGGTAGACTATATAAAGAAAATGTAGTACATGTACACCATAGAATACTATGCAGCCATAAAAAGAGTAAAATCATGTCCTTTGTAGCAACATAGATACAGCTGGGGGACATTATTCTAAGTGAACTTACTGAAGAAACAAAAAACCCAATATCACATGTCCTCACTTATAAGCAGGAGTTTAAATGTTGGGTACACATGGACATAAAAATAGGAACAGTAGACACTTGAGAGTACTGGCAGGGGCAGGGGAAGGACAAGGACTGAAAAACTACTTATTGTGTGGTATGCTCACTACCTGAGTGATGGGTTCAGTCATACCCCAAACTTTAACATCATGCAATATACTTTTGCAACAAACCTGCACATGAAACCCCTGATTCTCAAACAAAAGTTGCAAAAAAAAAAAAAAAAAAAAAAAAAGAAAGAAAGAAAATCAAAAGCTAAAAATGCAATAACTGAAAATTAAACAATCACTAGTTTTATTTAACAAGAGATCAAAGATAGAAAAAAAATCAGTGAATTTGAAGACATCCACCATTACAAAAGAGAAAGGAAAGAAGACACAAATAAAATGTATAAATGGAAAATCTGTGGCAAGGTGTTAGACATAAACTCAATGAAATCAGTAAATACGTTGAAAAGAAGTGACTGTCAAGCTGTATCTAAAACAAGAACAAAATATACATTGTGCCTCAAGAGATGCTCTTTAAATATAAAGACACAAATAGATTGGAATGTGATCAAAGAGAGGAAAGAGATGAAATAAAAATGAACATATACTTTAGGACTGTTGAAAATACAGAATGACTCTTTCTCCATTACAACAACAACAAAAAATATTGAATGGCACAATATGTGTGCAACTGAAATCTCAGAAAGAGAGTAAGACAGAAAATATATAAATGGATATTTTTATTATTTGGCAAAAATATCAGTTTACAGATATAGGAATCTTATTGATTCCCTAGCAAGATAAATACAAAGAAAATTATTCCTAGTGTATAAGTCCATTCTCACACTGCTATGAAAGAATACCCAAGACTGGGTAATTTGTAAAGTAAAAAGTTTTAATTGACTCAGAGTTTTGCATGACTGAAGAGGCCTCATTACAATTATGGTGGAAGGGAAAACAAACACATCCTTTTTCATATTATGGCAGAAAGGAAAAGTGCTGAGTGAAATGGAAAGAGTCTCTAATAAAACCACCAAATCTCATGATAACTCACTCACTATCACGAGAACAGCATGGAGCTAACTTTTCCCATGATTCAATTACTTCCCACCAGGTCCCTCCCACGACATGTGAGGATTATGGGAACTACAATTCAAGATGAGATTTGGATGAGGACACAGCAAAATCAAAATCAAATTATTCCACCTTTGGCATCTCCCAGATCTCAAGCCCTCACAACACAAAGCACAATCATGCCCTTCTAATAGTACATCAAAGTCTTAACTCATTCTAGCATTAGCTTGAAAGTCCAAGTCCAAAGTTTCATCTGTGACAAGGCAAGTCCCTTCCACCTGTGAGTGTGTAAAATCAAAAGCAAGTTAGTTACTTCCTAGATACAATAGGGGTACAGGCATTGGGTAAATACACCTGATCCAAATGGGAGAAATTGGCCAAAACAAGGGAGCTATCCCGTGCAAGTCCAAAATCCAACAGGGCAGTAATTAAACCTTAAAGTCTCAAAATGAAGTCCTTTGACATCATGTCTCACATCTAGATGCCACCAGTCTCTTTGTATAGCAAGAGTGACCTTTATTCCGATTCCCAACAACTTCCTCATTTCCATCTGAGACCACCTCAGCCTAGACCTTGTTGTTCATATCACTATTAACATTTTGGTCAAATCCATTCAATAAGTCTCTAGGAAGTTCCAAACTTTCCCACATTTTCCTGTCTTCTTCTGAGCCCTCCATCCTCTGTCTGTAACCCAGTTCCAAAGTTGCTTGCAGATTTTCAGCTATCTTTATAGCAGAACCCCATGCTCTGTGGTACCAATTTATTATATTAGTCCACTCTCACACTGTTATGAAGAAATACCCAAGACTGGGTAGTTTACAAAGAAATAAAGTTTAATTGACTCACAGTTCCGCATGGCTGGGGAGGCCTCAGGAGACTTACAATCATGGTGGGAGGGGAAGCAAACACGTTCTTCACATTATGGCAGGAAGGGGAAGTGCCGAGCAAAAGGGGAAAAGCCCTTTATAAAACCATCATATCTTGTGAAAACTCACGCACTGTCATGAGAACAGCATGGAGGTAATCTCCCCATGGTTCAATTATTTCCCACAGGGTCTCTCCCGCAACACATGGGGTTTATGGGAACTACAATTCAAGGTGAGATTTGGGTGGGGACACAGTAAAACCATATCACCTATATATAGTCAAACTGCTGATGATTGGGGGTAAAAGAAAAATCTTGAAAGCAGAAAGAAGAACTGACATGTAACATAGAGATAAATAATTATACAGATGATGACTAGCTTCTTATCAGAAATAATGGCAACTCGAACTTCAAAAAACTCATTAAGTGCTGGAAAAAACCAATGGTAATTAATGTTCTCACTTATGAATGGGAGCTGAATGATAAGAACACATGGACACATGGTGGGGAACAACACACACTGGGGCCTGTTGGGCAAGTTTGCAGGGAAGGAGAGCATCAGGAAGAATAGCTAATGAATGCCAGACTTAATACCCAGGTGATGGGTTGACCTGTTCAGCAAACCACCATGGCACACATTTACCTATGTAACAAACGCGCACATCCTGCACATGTACCACGGGACTTAAAATAAAAGTTGAAAAAAACAAACAAACAAACAAACAGAAAATCAATGGCAATTTTACACCCCACACCCAGCCAAAAAAAAAAAATTCTCCTCCTCCTCCTCCTCCTCCTCCTCCTCCTCCTCCTCCTCCTTCTTCTTCTTCTTCTTCTTCTTCTTCTTCTTCTTCTTCTTCTTCTTCTTCTTCTTCTTCTTCTTCTTCTTCTTCTTCTTCCTCCTCTTCTTCTTCTTCTTCAAAAAAGAGACTAGAATGAAGATATTTTTAGATAAATGAAAGCTAAGAGAATGCATTATATGAAAAGTGGAAGACTATTCTTCAGACCAAAAAGAAATGTTACTGTTAACCTATAGAAATTGAGATCTATGGGCAATAATAAATATTACTAAACACATGTGAAAATCAAAATATTCTGGGTTTTTCCTTTCTCATAATGTGTTTAAAAGCCAAATGTTTACTTAAAGCCAAAATAATAACATTTTAAATTGGGGTTTGTAACATACATAGGAATATAAGCAATGATGAAAATAGTGAAAAAGACAAGTGCAGGTAATTGGAATTATACTTTCTTAAGGTTTCTACATTTTGGGGTGCAAGTATGAAATGAGAAGTGAGAAGCAAGAAGAATGAAATGATGTTAGGAAGATTTTAAATAAGTTTTGGTAAGAAAGTAAATGTAATAATAATGTTCTATTATCCCAAAAGATAAATGGAAGAAGACACAGAGAGAGGATACCAATGGATAAAGTATAGTAAGATGATAGACATAAACCCAATCATATCAGTATATACATTAGAAGGCAGATTGTTAGCCTGGTTATAATACAAGACCCAAATATATGTTGTTCACAAGACATGGTCTTCAAATATAAAGACACAGATGGAAAGTAACAGTAGTGAGAGAAATACCACGTAAGCCACACATTTGGGTAAGCTGGAATGGCCGTATTACTATCAGAGAAAGTAGATTTTAAGATATGTGATAAAGTATCACATTTCATAATGACAAAAGGAACAATTTCTTAGGGAGATATAAAGATTCTAAAATCAATAATAACAGAACTTCAGGAGCTATAAATCAAAAACTGATGGAGCTAAGGGAGAAATCAAACAGGAAGTAACTTACACTCCAATAAGGTTTATTTTTCAAGAGAACTGTATTAGAACCATGATTGCAAGTATTGTAATAAAAGTTTCCTCTGGGAGACTGAACATAGGGTTTATATTATTTTCAAGGTATTTCTAAGAATTATGTAAAAATCATGGAATGTCCATGACTTCAGACTTTGAGAAAAGTATAATATATAAGCCATGTGTGGTGCTTGCCACTTCTGTATGACCTGCTGTGAAGTTTTGAGGGTTAGCATTTCGGAGGTGGTGATGTTTCGTACTTCCACATGGAGGTAGTAAAGGAATACAGACTAAAGGTTACTCTGAGCGCTCCATAGGCATACTTGGAAGATTTATGAGTCTTATTTGAAAGATTTATTTATTTAGTTAATTATTAAATTCTATTTAGTGCTAACAAAAGTACTTCCAAATGTGGACGTTCTCAGCATAACCATTTTTCTTGTAACATCGTAAGCAATAAATATAGCGACAGTGGTTTCTAGGTTTGCTGTTAAGAGCTGTGATTCAGGGAAACACATAGAATTTAATTTCATAGGAAATAAGAAAATAAAATAACTTATTGAATATAAAATATTTCAGGATGTATTACTGTAGCCTTGTTATGCATGAACATGTTCCCAATCAAATTTGAGTGACCTGAATATTGCTTATGCCTTGAAAATATGCATGGATTTTTTTTGCTGTAAAATTTCCTATGTGCTTTTTGCATATTCCAAACTTCTACAGACCTTTTAGTAATCAAGCACTGATTTAAAGGTTAGAAGAGTGACTATAAATTTGTTATTGTGCCTCATTCTGAGCTTCTGTAAAACCATAGCTCCTAGGCACTTAATTTGTTAGCGTAAATCATGGTGAATGGCGAATAGCTGTCTATCCCTCAGTCTCTTTCTTGATTTGAAACAAGTCTGTAATACTGACACATGCTTGATATTACTGCTTTTCAATAGAGACATGGCTCATATTCTGTCAAAATTACATTTCTAGTTACTAATTGTTTTCCTTTTCATGCAATTCTATGATAGATTTTGTATGTAATAGAATTTGTGAGAATATTCAATATGCAATAAATTCTAACTGCTGTTTCAGTAGCATCATTACTTTTCCCTGGATACACAACTACTGTATTGAAGCCATGTTGATAAACCCATCTACTTTCAAAACCAAATTACAATAGGAATTTAGAAGGCTACACGACTTGTAAACATTGTGGTAAAGTATCTCCTTTGCCAAAAGAGTATATACATACAGTGTTCAGTGTGAATAGTTAAACTCACATTTTATTATTTATAGAATATGTCTACTTTATGTGAATGTCTTGTAATAATGTGAGTTACTTAGATTACCAAAGTGCCTGGAGAATGCAGCAGAAATGCCTGATGAAAGCAGTTACTAAATTCTTCAAAGGCTGTTTTAAAGAAGACTCAACTTTTGGAATGAGTTGATGTCTCAGTTGTAAAATAAGCCAAAATTACTTCTTTGTTTTGTTTTGGTTTGGTTTGTTTTGTTTTTACCATGAGCATTTAGCAGTAGGACTGGAAGGTAAGGCAGATCACCTTTATGGAGTGGACAGTGTTCAAGGAATTAAACACCCATCCCCTTCTCTCTCTTTTAAGAAAGAGAAAAAGGTACTCTATTGGTTCTCTTCTCCACAATTAAAGGGATGAGGTGGGGAAAGATCTGTTCATAAAAGTTTGTGTATGTGAAAAAATGGGAGACTGAGGTCTTTTCTCTGTTGCATGGCTGCTTAGTCACTAGATTTGTCCATATGCCCCACACCCTGAATCTGGAGAAAAAGCACTAGGGAATGATAGTAGGGTAGTATATGTGAAAATAGGCCAGGTAAAGAGAACATAAAAGCTACCCCTTAAATTCTTCATCTCGAGGGCTATAAAAGGTTAATTTCACCATGCTGAGGCCGTGTCAAGTGACATAATAGCAGTGGGATTTCTGAGGTTCACCACAGAACCAGGGCAAGGAGGTGTATACACCAAAGGGATACTTTGTGAGACTGAGATGTGTGTCTTGAGTGGAAGTTTGTGGGTGGGGTTGGGAGATTTATAGTTCATCTTGAAGACATTAATTTTTGCTTACAGTAGTTGCTTATAACTTTGTGCCTGCCAATGAGTCTAAATCAATGGTGAGATCAATATGAAGATAAAAGAAAACTTTCCATAGGCATTCATACAAATAGATAGTGTTCCTTCTTTCCCTCCTCCTCACCCCAGTACTTGAGTCTAAGGTAAATTAAGATGGATGGGAAAATAAGAGTGAGCAAAACACACCTTTACACCAAGGCTGTAAGACAACAAGTCCAGCCCACATGAGTTTATACTGATATTTAATCATATATGTGGTAAATGTTAAAAATACTTCAGAATATACTTTAATAATTGATATGCTATGGTTTTCATAGCTGAAATCAATGAAATTGTCCTGAGATAACATGAAGAGCAGTCTATCTAGTGGAAAAAGAGCATTTGCCAACATAGTTGGCTACGTTATACAGGAAAGATGGATAATTTCAGGTTTATACACCAAGTTTACATATGTAATCAAAATTGCACATTTCATATCCTCCCAGAATTTACCAGTAGATATGAAGATCCTTGTCATTCAGGCTTTAATAGTCCATGTTTTTCCCAGATGTCGATTCATTCTGGATGTATGGTTAATATGTATGATTCAGTGAGCAGAGAAAGTTCTCTATTGTAATAAATTTTATAATAATTTCATATTATATTTGATTAACGTGGATAAAATTTAGACAAGATAAAAGGCTCGTAGGGCTAAATAAAAAGATATAGAAATTGTGGCAAGATTCTCCTTAACTAGGAAGGTAAGTTTCAGCAATGTCATATCTTGGCAGGATCCCTCTCCATTTTGCAAAGACTGGGAGAAAATAAACTCTCAATGCATAAGAAATGTAATTGAGAATTGTTCCAAATATATGAAAACCTAGTTTTAAAGCATTAGGCTAGTGAGGTGCTAATGGAACAACGCCTTATGGATTCATTTATAAAGGATTTACAGATCATCTTTAATAAATCAAGCATTATACCAGGCACTGAAACAGTAAAGAAACATTATAATTTTCACTTTTAAGAAGTTCACAATCCAGTAAACAGAGGACAAGGATAAAAAAAATGCAAGATTATAAGCATGCAAAATATAAAAGAAACACAGATAAGAGTACAATTTAATTTGGTTTAGGGCTCATGGAAGACTTCTTAATCAAGGCAATACCTGAGGTGAGTTTTGAAAGATGAATTACACTTTTGCAGGCAGGAAGGAAGGTGTAAAGATATAAGGTGTTTTGTTTGGCGGAAGTATTAAGTATTATCTTGGAATAGTTGGTGTGATGCTATGAAAATAAACATTAAAGGTCAAATTAGGGAGAAACTTTTACACCAAACTAAATAACTTGGCATTTGTTCTATGTAATACAACTTCATTGGAAATATTTTAATCAGGGGAGAGAGAAGATCAGATTTTCATTTTAGAAATACCACTTTAGTAGCTCTTCAAGGTTCAGTTGGAAAGGGCCAAGGCTAGAACAAGAAGTGATTAGTTAGGAAATTAGTTTTAAAAATTATTTCATAAAATTGGGTGAAGTCATACTTTACACGTGATTTAAATTCCAAAATGGAGAAGGTGTAATTCAAATTCAATGAAAATTACTTTGAAAAATTCTTCGATTCCCTCACAAATTGCAGCAGAGTTTAACAAAAATATTTTTGACTCTAGGTTTGAACAGATCACTGTTTTGTTTTGCCCATTAAATAAGTAGCTGCTTTTTGCAACTTTATATCTTTCAATACTCATCCTGATAAGGTGCTTACAGTGAGAGAAGTACATTGGAATTGAGAACAACTGAGAGAACAATATTTTACATTTCTCTACTCATGCTTGCAATGGAGTCCATGTTCATTGAGAGGATTAGAGTTTCTTCCCTTCTCTATCATTTTCTGTTGTTCTTTTTCTTGAGATCTCATTAATTTAAAACTATATGTGATGAGAGCTTATAAACTTAAGAAGGAAACAACTTCTAACTTTGCCTGAATCTTTTCCAGCATTAAACATCCTTCAGGAATATCACAAATCAGCTTCTGGCTTTGATATTTGAAATTTAGGGAATATGTCGAACTAAAAGTTTTTGCTTTGCTCTAGCTTTTACTATTTTTAAAAAAACTTTTATTTTAGGTTCAGGGGTACGTATGCAGGTTTGTTATATAGGTAAATTGTGTGTCACGGGGCTTTGGTGTACAGATTATTTCACCACTCAGGTAATAAGCATAGTAATCTCCATCTTCAAGTAGGCCCTAATGCCTGTGTTTCCCTTGTTTCTGTCCATGTTTACTCAATAATTAGCTCACATTTATAGTAAGAACATGCAGTATTTATTATTCTGTTCCTGTTAGTTCACTTAGGATTATGACCTCCAGCTCCATCCATGTTGTCGCAAAGGACATGATCTTGTTCTTTTTTATGGCTGTGTAATATTCCATGGTGTATATGTACCATGTTTCCTTTATTCAGTTTACGATTGATGGACATTCATGTTGTTTCCATTTCTTTGCTATTGTGAATAGGGCTGCAATGAACATAAGCATGCATGTGTCTATATGGTAGAGCAATTTATATTTTGGGGGATATATAACCAATAATGAGATTTCTGAGTCAAATAGTAATACTGGTTTGAGTTCTTTGAGAAATCGCCACACTGCTTTCCACAATGGCTGAACTAGTTTACATTTTCATCAGCAATGAATAAGAGTTCCTTTTGCTCCATAACCTCATCAGCATCTGTTATTTTTTAACTTTTTAAAAGTAGCCGTTATCACTGGTGTGAGATGGTATCTCATTGTGATTTAGGTTTGCATTTCTCTAATGATTAGTGGTGATGAACATTTTTTCATATGCTTCTTGGCTGTATGTTTTACATTGAAATGTATCTGTTTCAGCCTGGCCAATGTGGTGAAACCCTGTTTCTACTAAAAACACAAAAATTAGCCGGGCGTGGTAGTGCATGCCTATAGTCCCAGCTACTTGGGAGGCTGAGGCAGAAGAATTGCTTGAACCCAGGAGGTGGAGGTCACAGGAAGCCAAGATCGCGCCACTGCACTCCAGCTTGGGCAACAGAACAAGAAGCCGTCTCAAACAAAACAAAACAAAACAAAAAACAACAAAAAAAGAAGTTTCTGTTTCTGTCCTTTGCCCCTTTTTAATGGGATTGCTTGATTTTTGCTTGTTGATTTAAGTTTTTTATAGATTTTGATTATTAGACCTTTGTCAGATGCATAGCTTGCCAATATTTTCCCTTATTCCACAGATTGTCTGTTTACTCCGTTGATAGTTTCTTTTGCTGTGCAGAAGCTCTTTAGCTTAATTAGATATCATTTACTAAGTTTTGTTTTTTTTGCAATTGCTTTTGGCATTTTTATCATGAAATCTTTACCAGGGCCTATGACCAGAATGGAATTTCCTAGGTTATCTTCCAGGTTTTTTTTGTGTAGTTTTAGGTTTTATAAAATCTTTAATCCATCTTGAGTTGATTTTTGTATATGGTGTAAAGAAGGGATCCAATTTCAGCCTTCTGTGTATGGCTATCCAGTTATTCCAGCATCCTTGATTGAATAGGGTCCTTTATCAATTGCTTGTTTTTGTTAACTTTCTTCAAGATCAAAGGTTGTAGGTGTGCAGCATTATTTCTGGACTTTCTGTTCTGTTCCATTGGTCTAGGTGTCTGTTTTTGTACCAGTATCTTGCTGTGTTGGTTACTGTAAATTTGTAGTATAGTTTGAAGGCAGGTAATGTGATGTTTCCAACTTTGTGCTTAGGGTTGCCTCTGCTATTTGAGCTCTTTTTTTGTTTATATGAATTTTAAAATCATTTCTTCCATTTCTGTGGAGAAGGTCATTGGTAGTTTAATAGGCACAGCATTCAATCCATAAATTGCTTTTGGCAGTATGGCCAACATTTTAACAATATTGATTCTTCCTATCCATGAGCATGGAATGTTTTTCCATTTATTTGTGTCTTCGCTGATTTCTTTCAGCACTGTTTTAAAATTCTAGTTACAGGTAACTTTCACCTCTTTGGTTAGCTGTATTTCTAGATATTTTATTCTTTTTGTAGCTATTATGAATGGGATTATATTCTTGATTTGGTTCTCAGATTGGATATTTTTGGTGTTTAGGAATGCTACTGATTTTGGTACAGTGATTTTGTATCTGGAAACATTGCTGGTAAGTTTATCAGATCGAGGAGCTTTTGGGCAGAGACTATAGGGATTTTTAGGTATGGAATCATATTGTCTGCAAACTGGAATTGTTTGCATTCATCTCTTCCTATTTGGATGCCTTTTATTTCTTTCTCTTGTTGGAGGGCTCTGGTCAGGACTTCCAGTATTATATTGAATAGAAATGGTGATAGAGGGCATCCTTATCTGGTTCCAGCTTTCAAGAGGAATGCTTCCAGCTTTTGCCCATTCAGTATAATGTTGGGTGTGAGTTTGTCACAGACGGTTCTTATTATTTTGAAGCATGTAGCTTCAATACCTAGTTTGCTGAGAGTTTTAACATGAAGCAATGTTGAATTTTAACCAAAGCCTTTTCGGCATCTTTTGAGATGATCATGTGCTTTTATTTTTAGTTCCGTTTATGTGATGAATCACATTTTTTTTTTTTTTTTTTTTTTTTGAGACGGAATCTTGCTCTGTCACCCAGACTGGAATGCAGTGGCAAGATCTCGGCTCACTGCAAGCTCTGCCTCCCGGGTTCACGCCATTCTCCTGCCTCAGCTTCCCGAGTAGCTGGGACTACAGGCGCCTGCCACAGCGCCTGGGTAATTTTTTTTTTTTTTTTTTTTTTTTGTATTTTTAGTAGAGACGGGGTTTCACCGTGGTCTCTATCTCCTGACCTTGTGATCCGCCTGCCTCGGCCTCCCAAAGTTCTGGGATTACAGGCGTGAGCCACCGCGCCCGGCCGAATCACATTTTTTGATTTGTTTATGTTGAACAAAACCTGTATCCCAGAAATAAAGCCTTCTTGATTATTAGGTGGTTAGCATTTTGATGTGATGCTAGATTAGGTTTGCTAGCTTCTTGTTGAGAATTTTAGCATCTATGTTCATCAAGGACATTGACCTGAAGTTTTCTTTTTTTGTTGTGTCTCTGCAACATTTTGGTATAAGAATAATGCTGACCTTATAGAATGAATTAGGGAGTCCCTCCTATTCAACTTTTTGGAATAGTTTTAGTAGAAATGGTACCAGATCTTCTTTATACATCTGGTAGTATTTGGCTGTGAATCCATGTGGTCCTGGCCTTTTTCAGGTTGTGATATGGTTTGGCTGTGTCCCCACCCAAATCTCATCTTTAATTCCCACATATTGTGGGAGGCACTCAGTGGGAGGTAATTGAATCATGGAGGCAAATCTTTTCCGTGCTGTTCTTGTGATAGTGAATGGATCTCAAGAGATTTGATGGTTTTAAAAACCATCAGATTTTCTCAGTATTTATTTTTATTTTTATTTGCAGTAGTCCAAGAGTGTGGTAGGTATAATTTGTTTCTTTGAATTTGCTGAGTATTGTATGTCTGATTGTATAGTTAATTTTCAAGTATGTGCCATGTGCAGATGAGAAGAATGTATATGCTATTTTTTGGGGGGTGGAGAGTTCTGTAGATGTCCATTAGGTCCATTCAGTTAAGTGTCAAGTTCAGGTGCTGAATATTTTTGTTAGTTTTCTGTCTTGATTATCTGTCGAATACTGTCTGTAGTATGTTGAAGTCTCCCACTATTATTGTGTGGTTTTCCAAGTCTCTTTATAGGTCTCTAAGAACTTGCTTTATGAATCTCGGTGCTCCTGTGTTGGGTGCATATTTATTTAAGATACTTAAGTCTTTTTGTTGGGTTATTTACCATTATGTAATTCCCTTCTTTGACTTTTTTGATCTTTGTTGGTTTAAAGCCTGTTTTGTCTGAAATTAGGCTAGGAACCCCTGCTTTTTTTTTTTTTTTTTTTTTTTTTTTCTGTTTTCTGTTCACTTGGTAGATTTTTTCTCTATCCCTTTACTTTGAACCTATGGGTGTCATTGCATGTGAAATGAGTCTCTTGAAGACAGTATACCACTGGGTCTTGCTCCTTTATCCAACTTTTCACTCTGTGCCTTTTAATTGGGACATTCGTCCATTTTCATTCAAGGTTGGTATTGGTACAAGTGGATTTGATCGTGTCATTGTGTTGTTAACTGGTTATTATGCAGACTTATTTGTGTGGTTGTTGTATAGTTTCACTATTCTTCAAGAAATTTATCCAGTTCTTGTAAGTTTTCTAGCTTGTGTGTGTGTGTTTGTGTAGTGACTGGTAATGCTTTTCTTTTCCATATTTAGTGCTCCCTTCAGAATTTCTGATACGGCAGGCCTGGTGGTCATGAGTTTCCTTAAAATTTGCTTATATGAAAAGAATCTTATTTCTCCTTCACTTATGAAGCTTAGTTTGACTGGATATGAAATTTTTGGTTCGAAATTCTTTTTTTTAATAATTATAAATATAGGCCCCCAATCTCTTCTGATTTGTAGAGTTTCTACTGAGCGTTCTGCTTTTCATCTTCTGGGTTTTTTTTTTTTTTTTTTTTTAGGTTACCTGCCCCTTTTCTCTAGCTGCCTTTACCATTTTTTCTTTTATTTCAACCTTGGAGAATCTGATGTCTGTGTATCTTGGGGATGATCTTCTTGTGTAGTATTTCACAAAGGTCCTCCACATTTCCTGAATTTTAACATTGGCCTCTTTAGCAAAGTTGAGGATATCTTCATGTATGATATCCTGAAATATGTTTTTCAAATTGCTTGCTTTCCCTCTCCTTCAGGGACACCAGTGAGTCATAGATTTCATTTCTTTACGTAATCCCATATTTCTCAAAGGTTTTGTTCATTCTTCTTTGTTTTTTCTTTATTTTTGTCTGACTTAGTTATTTCAGAGAGCTAGTCTTTGAGCTCTGAGATTCTTTCCTCAGCTTGGATGAGCATGCTGTTAATACTTGCAGTTGTATTCTGAAATACTTGAAATGAGTTTTTCAGCTGTACCAGATCAGTTTGGTTCTTTCTTCTAATGACCATTTTGTATTTCATCTTCCGTAGTGTTTTTTCTTCTTTTCCTTAAAATCTTTGGATTGGGTTTAGACTGTCTACTGAATCTTGATGATCTTAGTTCTTACCCATATTCTGCATTCTATTTCTTTCATTTCAGCCAATTCAGCTTATTTAACAACTATTGCTGGGGAACTAAGGCAGTTGTTTGGAGGTAACATGACACTCTGGCTTTTCGAGTTGCCAGAGTTCTTGTACTGTTTTTTTTCTCCTATCTGTGGGGTGATGTTCCTTCAGTCTTTGAAGTTGCTGTCTTTTGGTTGGGTTTCTTTCTTTTCTTTTCTTTTCTTTTTTTTTTTTTTCTGAGATGGAGTCTTACTCTGTCACCCAGGCTGGAGTGCAGTGGTGTGATCTCGGCTCACTGCAACCTCTATCTCCCCGGTTTAAGCAATTTTCCTGCCTCACCCTCCCAGGTAGATGAATAGACTCATACAGAAAATAATTACAACATTATTTTTTAAAATCTGTAGCAATTTGGAACAGATCCTTCTCAACTCTGTTGCAGTTTATGCTAAGATATGGATTCCATAAAGACACTATGACAATTAAGTTTTGCTAAATTCAATTTGAGCTTATAATTTTAAGCCGGACCACCTTATTATCTAATTGACATAAAGCCAAAAGACACATTTTCAAAAAGAATGTAAAATATGCCTGTGTATCATGCAGCAGTCCTAACTCCCCCAAAGAAGAATGTACTCATATCCATATCATTTTGAGAGACAACTTTCCATTTTTGAATATTATGCATTTATTGATATTTTACTGTCAACTGATTTTTCTGTATATATTTTTTAAAAGTTATAAATATATTTTTAAAATAGGACATTCAAAGGTGAAGCCACATTTACACAGAAAAGTAATCACAATTGTACTGAGATATTACTCTGGAAATCAGAAGACGAAAATAAAAAGCACCTGATTCATAAGGTTCTTTATGACATTTTAAAATGTTTATTATCCCTGAATCATAAATTGGATAGCAGAGGTCAACATATTGATTCTAAGTTTTCATTTCCAGGATCCAACTTTGCATCACTTGACCTATGAAAGGCCAATAGCAGTGGAGCCATATTCCATTTTGGTCTATAAAGATGTCAACATTAGGAAAGACAGGAGTTAATTTGAATCCTAGCAGCCAATGAGGGAACTGTGGCTTGAAACATTTATTTTTTATTACAATATCACAAGTATTTTTTTCTGTATTATCAGGGCATGCTAATTTATGAAAAGATATGAAATAATAAAAAGTCCTCCAATTTCAATGGTTTGAAGCAATAATATGGTACTTCTTATTTTTTGTGTCTGGGAAAGAGGTAGTAGATGGGAAAAGTAAATGAAAGATTTCATGACAAGGATTTTATAGGCTAGGCCTGGAGGTGGTGTACATTTTTCCTGCCTATATTCCATTCTCTAAGACTTGAACTTGTGGCTACACTCACAACAAAGAAACCTGGTAAATATGAACTAGCTGTGTGCCCAAGAGAAAAAGGTAAACTGTTTGGTGCATAGCTAGCTAGGCTTTGCCACCCATTATCTTTGTGATTAAAGACTGATATAACAACATGAATTTAATCCCTTCTGATTTACCTGGTTCATGATTGAGGTTAGTCAGTCTCTCCATGCTGCAGATACTCATTACTAAAATAAGACCATTTTTTTATTTAATTAGTCAGGTGGCTAAAAAGTATGTGGAAGAATTCAATTCAGAAGAAAAATATAATAAGGTTTATTATGTTAATTCCCAGACTATGTGTAGGTTATTCTAGAGTTAATTTTCCAGGACTTCAGCACTAGTTATTATTCTATTATGTCTTTTTATTTCATATTCAGTGATACATTAAATTTTGTGGTTCTAAAGTGTTCAGATATGGCTGAAAGGTTGGCTTTTCTCTTCAGTTGCATATCTAGCTATAGAAGGTAGGAGAAAAATAATCAGAGAAAGAGACAATGTAAATTTAAAGGAGAGATGCTTCTTGTTACTGCAAGTGAAGTGTTGGGGGTTTAAATGTATTTTAATAACTAATTTAGTGTAAATTTAAATGTGTTTAACTTTTAATTTTTTGTCCTAGATTTAAAAAATACAAGTATAAGTTTAGTGTCAACTGACTTACTCAATCATCAAGTTTCTTTTCTGGGAAGTTAGCATATATTATACTGAGTTCCCAATTAGAAATGTGAAAAATTTCCACACCAGAGACTTGTAGCCACTTCCCCTTGCATAAGTTCTAGTGGGAGATCAGTTTAGGTAAAAAATTAGCCATCACTCTCTAGGTAATTAGTAATGTCGCGGCAATCAGGGATATCATGATGCTAAGGTTTCCACAGGAGCCACAGTGAGCATCTCCCAATTCTTGAATTTGTTAGGAGAGGGTTGATCTATCTAGCCTCAGTTTAGCCATACCCAAGGGGTTTATACCTCTTGCCTTCTCCCAATACGTCATGTGCAGTAAAGATCCTGTACAATGTTTGCTCTCCGGTTTCGATTCAAAGAGATTGGTGGATTCTGGTTCTTCATCCAGGATCTTCTTGTCATGACTACTGAATCCACACCAGCTTCTTCTTTGCCTATCTTTGGCAAAATATCTACTCTTTCTTATGGCATGTACCACAACCCTTTAGCATGACTTGAGATTTACAGCTGAAACTGTGTTTCTCTCATCTCATCCAGCCAGTGATAATTGTTTTCAATAGTATCTTCTCTCAATACTCTGCAGTTGAATCATGGGCTGGTCCGTCCTGATTTTAGCTCCATTAGTTATTAGTGGTCAGTCAGACCCTAAAGAACTATCTAGGATTAGGCTAATTTCTTCCAAATCATGAAGATACAACTCAGTAAAAAAGAGTTTACCTCACTCAGTTGATCTTCATTTTGTTTTTCAGACTCATTTCCAGTGTCAGATCCTTCCGTAATCTGAAGGAAGGAATGGACATTTATGCCTTCCAATTCCTTTCCTAGGATTATATCCCCAAAACTAGGTTTCAGAAAGTACTAATATTTTCTCTAGCTGTTAATAGATATAAGGTATCCTCCATTGTCCACCCCTGAAACAGAATTCGAGGGTAAAATGCATCTGGGAACTACTACATAATGTTTGTCTTTTTAGCAGTATCACATTACACATTAGCTTGTTAAAGAATCAGAGAAACCATTCATTTAAATACTTTTAGCATTGTTTAACAAGTATTTTCTATACATATTTGAACAAACACATTTTTAAATAGAACACTTATGAGTAATTCTACTTGGATAGCTTTATGCCAATAGCTTTATGTATCTAGGAAGGGAGGACAACCCCCATGTCTACTTAGCTGTCATTGAATGTTGGGAGTGTGTAAGTATGTGATCTGGATTTGGGCCATGGAATCCAGAAGGGGATAGGGAAGAATCTGGAAGGGGCCATGATCTCAGGGGGAGTTACATGCAAGGAATATTTCTCATAAAAGTTTTTCTAATGAGTACTGTTATTTCCCTTCTCAGAAAGGTAGGATATTTGTAAAACCATCCCACTATCCCCAAGATTTTTGTTCTTTATAATGAAAACATGAGATAAAAGGAAGAGTATAAGCACTGGAGTTTAAGAGAAAAGAATCTTTATTTTATCCAGGGTTCCTTAACCCCTTGCAACTTCAATTTCATCATCAACAAAACAGGAATAGTAACATCTATTTGTTAAAATTATTTTGAAAAATAAAAGAAAGGATATGTAAAGCACAGAGTCATAGCACAAGATAGAACTTTATAATAAATCCCAGTTTCCACACAAAATAATTTTATTCTTTCCTCCACCGCAAGGATAAGAGATAGATAAATTAAAGTTCAGCGTTTTGTGTGTCAAAGGTAAGAAAATCCTACTGACTCTTCTGCTTAAAAGAAAAGGGGTCATATATTTCCTAGAGATGTGTAGGAGTTTATATAGAGACTTTGCAGAGTGGAATTTTTACCTGAGGCTCTGTTTCCCTGGCTTGCTTATATAAGAAAGAAATGATTTTGAATTATGGCGTGGTGAAAAAGTGAGGTCAATCCTATCTCTCTCTCATTATTTTTGGAGAATAGGTAGTAGGATACTTAGATTCTTTATATGCATTTTCTTTTAGATTTTCCTCAAGTCTTACCTTCTATAGAAAGTCTTTCCACACCATTGCAAGCATTAAAAGCTTTGCTTACTAGTTCTGAATTCTTATAGAATTTAACATTTGGTTATGTATTTTGCCATATTTTCTAATCATGCCATATGTGTCTTGACTGCTTAAATAGATTCTAAGTGGCTGTAATATTTTATATTCCCTTATATCTCTGCACATGGTCTGGCACATGCTGGATGTATTAAAAAATTATTGGATACTTGTTGATTGCATGTAGCATCTCAGAAAAAATATTTTACTAGAGTTTAGAAAAAATTAGCTTCTCATTTTTCTCACCCCTTTTTTCTTAAATGCTTGCCTCTCAGAGAGATGAAGAAGGATGCTAAGGGTAAAAATAGTGTTTCTATTTTCCAGACAGATGTAAATAATTCAGGAGGACCAACCTCTATTTTTTCTGACCTATGGCCAGTCAAGGAGCGGGTAGGTTGTTTCCTGATACACTGTAGGTCATTGGGAAAGATGAAGAGAATCATGGGCTTTTGTAATTGGGGAGTGTCCTGCTGGTGTCTAGTCTACATTGCCTAGTGGTCCAAGTGAGCCTCACCAGTTCAGTAGGAAATGGGTGCTATCATTCAGTACATGACATTGTATTATCTTCCCTAGTCTGACTCCACAGTGAGCTCCACTGCATGCTGGGCACTCTTTACTCAGCGATTAGTGAAGCAACTTAAGCATTACAGAAGACGGAGCTGAACTGATAAATATGATTTCCTTGTAAGAGAAAGAGGCAAGGGACAAGACAGCCTTGGATTTTACACTGTAATTTAACTCTGACTGCTCACTCCGCCTACTTAATTCAATGGACCCTTCTCCCTCCACCTCTCTATACCATCACCTTTCTCACTCAGGAAACTCTACTCCTTCTCATGTAAGAAAGATGCTCCTGAGTTATGTATCTCTGTGAATATCCTAATATACCAAGCTTTACCCTGATGTTAAAGCTTTTTCTGGCTGAGGAGTCAGTTGAGGATTCAGCTGACTCCATTAAAGAGGTAGAAACATGGTGATTGTTCCAATTCTAGTTCTAAATCATAACCAACAAGTCTTTGGCTCGTTTCCTACTTTCTAAAGAGCAAACAAGCCTGAAATGCAACATATATTCTTCTTCAAATTTATTCTAGAGTAAAACAAGTGAAGCTGTACATAAGGGAAATAAATTCTTTGCACGAACTTATCTTTGCTCTCCATGTTGTTAAAATGTAATTCTGGCACTGATAAACTTTTGATACCTTCTTGGGTAGATTCTCATCCAAAGGGCCTTCACGTAAGATGGAAATGTTTCTAGAAAAGTAAATATGAAATGGATGATCCCATGTCATCACCCACAGATGTTATCCTCTGATCTCTAAGTTTCTCCCTTGTTAAAAAAGGGGGGAAGAGCTTTTCATTCATTTTTTTCTCAGTAGAAAAACTCGAAAGTCTGTTTTTTGGTAAACCTATAGTCTGTTGCTACTTATTAGACTCTATGATCAGTTAAATCAAGTCAAATTCTTTTGAATATGTTTAAGGAAAATACTAGAAGTTGTTATTTTGCTAGAAAATAACAAACATACCTGAGTAAAACCTTAAACTTTTATAATTACACAATAGTAGATTTTCTATGCTAATATAGTTAAGGGATACCTTGCCAGACTTTAGAATTTTCCAGTTTTGTACAAGTTTTCTTTGGAGAGTTTCTAATGTGAACTTATGGGGATTTGTACAAAAATAATTCAAGAATAGCCCTCTCTCAACCCACTATCTCTCTATATCTTTTTTAATTTCAACTTTTATTACCGATTAGAGCATACACATGCAGGTTTGTTGCATGGGTAAATTGAGTGATGCTGAGTCTTGGGGTCCTAACGATCCCATCAGGCAGGCAGTAAGCATAGTACCCAGCAGGTGGTTCTTCAGCCCATGCCCAAGCCTCAATACATTTTAACCAAACTCAGCTACTCGCCTCAAAATATAAAACAAGAATACAAAAAATTCAGAGAGGGTGGTGGTAGTGAGTGTCACATTGGTGAAAAACCTTTTCATCATTTGAATATTAGAACAATGAAATATTTAAAACATCTGTGAATATTAGGTCTTCCAAGGGTAAGCTACTGTGAGCAATGATTAAAAAATAAGCCTTCAAGAGTGACATCATTTAGAAAATAAATAATGTTTACATTGGTGTCGTGTACAGATTATTTCCCTACAATATATGAGCTATTTGTAGTTGTCTTGTCTACACTCTGAGTAAGGGCACTGGCACAAAGAGATACTTTTTCGGTTTCAGAAATGCGGACTTATAATTGTATTTAACTCAGCTCACAAGACATTCATTTTCATTTCTTAGTAAATAGCCCTTGCATGATTTCAATTACAAGATAAGAGCATGTGAATTCTCTTAAACTGGATATTTAGCTTTGGTTGGTAGCTTTTAAATTTCTGTAACCTGATAGCTAAACCGCTTGAATCTTTATTGGCAGTTTCCATTACAGATTAGCTTATTTAAATGATTTCTGTATTATAACATAAAAGATGAAAGAAAATCAAATAGCCTTCAAATTCTATAACTCCTTTAAGTAATCCTTTCTTCTTTGCCAATAAATGAATGAGAAAGGTGAATATGAAAACACGATGCTATAACTTGAGGAATATTTAATATTTTTATATTGTCATTTAAACAACCTAGTACATTATAGGTAGAAAATGTAGAAAACACTGTTTTATACTTATGTGGGTTATTTTTGAATGAATTGTTTACCAATTGAAAATCTCAAGAGTAATAGCGTTTTCTTCTAATATGTTTGCTATTATATTGCATTGTGGATTTGAAAGAAATTTGATTTTAATTGTGGAATGAATAACAGAGGCAACTAGAAATAAATGACTGACCATTTCCAGAAAATTAACATTAGGGTCAGTAGTAGTATGCACATTTTTTTATATGGTAGTTTGCATCAGGGGCTTATACTAACTTTAAGGACCAATGAAACTTTTTTAAATATATATTCGGTATTATGGTCATACTTTCTCTGAACTCCCAGGGATTGTTTTTTGTTTGTTTTTATTTTATCTCCCTTTGTTCCCCTCAGGTTCACATGTGTGTAATCTTGGGATCCCAAGGTGGGAATTTGTTTGCGTTTATGTTCTTTCACGTGTTGCCTATTTGATATCAGCCAGTGTCCCAGTTTATTCCCTCAACGTCTTGCACTTGGTTGATAGGAACAGCTTCTGATCTGCTCTTCTTCATCTTCTTCATTCTATTGTAAACACTGTGAAGTCTGAATTAGCTGATCTTAAAATGCTTATCTGATTTCTACTGATGCCGAGTGATTGATTGGTAGTCCTATGGATAAAGGGCAGTTTCCTTTTCAGAGCATCCATGATGTCTTTGACTCTCTTTCTCTCACCTCATGTCCTGCATCTCATCACTTGCCTTCAAAAACTCCTGTCATGTCTACCTAACCTCTGGCAATCCCTTTACTTTTTCAAGTTGTTTTCATGATTTTTGTTTTTTACCTATTGTTTTTTGTGACTTAGAATCTTGTTTGTTGCCTGGTGAACTTCTGTATATACCTGAAAGCCCAATTCAGTTATCTGCTTTGTGAGCAGGTAGTTACTCTCCACCCCATGCCTGCTCTGGGATATATTTTACTAACAGTATGGTTACTGTTATCTATTTACATGCCAGTGATGGCTACCAGTCTGTTCATTTATTTAAAGACATACAAAATAAAAACGGAAATGCATTATTCATTTTAGTATCATCAGTACCTAGCTTTGCAATTTAATACATAGAAGGTGCTTATAAATACTTGATAAATCAATCAGTGTAGCTCATACAACATTTTGGATTTTGATAGACCTATAAAAGATACTTGCCTTTATTTACAGTTATGACACATTAGAGCAAACCATATTCCATTTGAGCCTGACTAATAAGTAACCTGACTTGATCCTTCTGTTTTATTGTCAGGTATCTGAGTGGGCAATTAAGATTTGGAAACAATCTTCATGAATATTAATGAAGGAACTCCAGCATCAAAATGCAGAGGAGAAAAATAGCAATAAAAACCCAGTAAACTAAGGATTGACAATGCATACTTTGTATTGCTAAAGTGATTTTGATGATTTTGAACTTCTGCTAAAATATAATTCCATGTTTTCTGACAAAATATTTAATCATAGTAACAGTTGGCTTTGTTAAGTGTAAGTACTCTGTGTGTGGTAACTTGGCATTAGTATATTCATTAGGTAGAGAAAATTTAAAATGTATTTGAATAAATCCATTAAGATAAACAACATATGCCATCCATGGGCTTGTCTTGTAGAGTGAAAAGACTCACTTATTTTTCAAGGTTAGGTAAAAACGCCATGTGCAGAAGATAGTTGTGCTGTTTAAATTATTCTTCTTGAGGTATAGTTTTAGAGTAAAAGTTTGAGTATGAAATTAACATCTGTTTTATGACATTTTCCATGTTTATGACTTATGTTTTTCAATATTTGTACCAGAATCTTTAGTGCACATTGCACAGGAGAATAAGTTAACCATCACATTTCCTGGAGGATAGTTCCACTTTGTCACTAACATTTCCCAAAATAATGAGAATCGTATTCTTATTGTGCTTATACAGGTACATTTTTACTGTTTGAAAGCATATGTGTCAGAGTAAAGTGAGCAAAAAGGCTTTTAAAATATTTTTTCTTTCCTTCTGTAATACCTATTATTTTCTTCCTGTTTAGTATGAAAGGGTCATTAAATGCTAATGCTTTTTAATGTAGTACTATATCTCAGGGTACTAAAGAGACTTAAACTTTGTGGCCGTAAACAAATAGGTATCTTTGGAATGCAATCATTATCATTTTGATATTGTCTGTTGTATGTATATGTGTGCATGTCCTTTCTTATAATAACTGAGATCATCTGCACGGCAGCAGAATTCACTGCTGAATTTAAAAGGCATTTGATAGTGAATATTCAAAACTATGTGAACACTCTAATAGGTAATAAGTTGACAAATCTGTTTCAATATAAAACTGCATATTCTGGGGTCCTTTCAGGCTTGCCTTTTTTATTGCATATTTACTAGAGCTGCTCTGTTTCTGGAAAAAGGTAAACACAGTTCCCCCAAGAGAAGATTGAATCATCCCCTTCCCATTTTAACTTTGTTTTCTAACCTTAATAGCATCTGCTCCTGACAGCAGCTACTTGGCAGTTTCCTGGGACTCAGAAGGGTTCTTGATAAAGAAGAAAGATGACTTGATTGCATTAAGGCCAATGAGTTCCACTCTCATCCTGGAAACAAAAGAATATACTTCTAGTAGAGCTGATCTGACAAATGATAGATGGAGAAGGGAAAACAATGCTACTCATGCCTTAAGTCTGCTGCTTTCTTAAATTGAACATACAAAAAAAAAGAAAAAAGAAAACAGGTGTTTTATTCTTACATAATTTTATTTCAAAACTTTGTTTCAGAAAAGAGATTTGCATTATGTATTGTTAGAATAAGAAATGCTACTTGAAAGGACTTTTGAATAAATTGAGAAAAACAAGAAAGTGATACCAAGGAGCACTGAGACAGAGATGGCTATATCAGCAGATAGCAGTTGTCTTGCTGAGGAAATGACACCCAATTCTCTTTATTTTTCTCCTCTTCCTCCTTCTGCTTTTTCTCTTCTACCTTTTCTCTTCTACCTTCTCCTTTTCCCGCTCTTCCTCTTCATTCTTTTCTTTTTGTACCCAGGAAGCTCACTCGTTTTTGGATTAATTTGCCCTTGCATCTAATTCTAATGCTCAGGTTGATTAGAATTCGGTAACTATATCTTATCACTTGGAGCTGTTAAGCTTTCAACTCCTTCTAATTAAAATATGCTGCTAATTTTTTAAAAAAATACAATTGATTATATGTTGAAAAAATAAATGGCTTCTTCCGGTGGCTATTTTATCTTTTGACTGAATGAACTATGTGGGAGACCAGAATATATCACCCCCACCTACAAAGAATTGTTACACTGAGGGCAATTAAGAAACGGCATATGCAGGAAAGCTCTCTGCCCTTCCTCTCCTTGTTTTAAAAGCAGGACATAACTTTACAAAGACCAAGGTAGCCTGCTTCCACTTCTACCAGGGAGAACAAAGGTTAACCACTGAAGACGACTTTAGACCATTATTGGCTTTAAAATGGCACAAGGGAAACCAATATGGCAAGCTTTACTAACTAGCCTTTCTCTGCTAGTTATTTGCCTTCCACTAGTTGCTGCCCCTATAGACTCAAAGTCCTTTCCTTTGTCTTGTCACTTTTAAAAAAAATGTAAAATTCTTTGTTGAAGTAGTGATATAAACTGGAATTCAAAGCCACTTCTTTGAGAACTACTCATTCCCTGGATGTTTCCTGTGTGTATGTGCAATATACATGTTAATAAACTTCTGTTTGTTTTTCTCTTGTTAATCTGTTTTTTGTTACAGGGGTCCATTCCAACTAAGAACATTTGAGGGTTGGAAAAAATTATTTTCCTTTCCCTACAGCTACATACTTGAGAATTAAAATACTTCTATGCTGTTTACCATTTTTATTTTGAAGAATTGCTATTTCTTCCTTACTGGTGTTTAAAAAAAATTGATTGTATAAAAAGAGTCCACATAGTATCTAATACCTGTCATTAAGTATATCATTGAAAATGTGATAAAGGTCTGGAATATGTTGCTAAGTAAAACCATAAAACTATGATGAACTCTAGATCAGCTTGGGTCCAACAGAAGAGAAAAAGGACACAATAATTTGAAGAGGGAAAGTTATATAAATAAACTATATATAATAATGGAGTGAAGTAATGAGAGATTTGGTAGTAAGAATTAAAGAAGCCAAAGAATGTAAGAAGAGCACATACAAGGATGGTCATTAACTTAGGGCTAAGAGAGAGCACCCAAGAGAGCCCCCATATTCCTCCTTTCCCCAAGGATGAGTCCAGACCCTGATAGAGATGGCACAGCGATGGATCACTGGACGACAGATAATCCATTGTGGATCCACGCTGGCAGAACTTGCTGGAAACCTGCACTGAAAGTGTGTGGAGATGCTGTTCATAAGGAATGAACACTTTTGATGCACTCTACTAAAAACTTCCCATGGTGAGTGTTAAGGAAACTACTGACCACTGAGTGCTCTGGCCTCTGTACTACAAAACCCGGGCACAGGTGTGTGATGCAGGTGTCTGCTAAGGGAGCACACAGGAACCAGGTAGCAGAACCTTTTCCTGCTGAAATCACTCACCAGTGCTGTATTTGTTAAAGCTTCAGTGCCTGCTGGCAAAGGAAAAATGTTTAGAGGACTGATACTTATTTTTACTGAGGAAGTAAAAAGGTAAATTTGGAGCTGAGAGACAATACATTAGTAACTGGCACACATTTCTAACAACTTTTGTATTTTTGAAGAGGGAAAGGAAAGCAGATTGAGATTTTCATTGAGAGTGATGAGAAATGTAAACTCATAGTACCAGAATGAATTTAATAAAAACTGGGCTCAAATTCAATCCAAAGTGGACATGGGATAATGGTAGTGATGCTAATGAGAGAAGCAAAGATTGAATGTATTTGTAAAATATGTTTAGACTATTTTTAAATGTAGAATTGAGTAATTATTGAATAACTCTTAAGTCATCAATATTGTATTAGACCTCTTGGGTCAAATAATAACAATTAATACAAGGAGAGGGAGATAACAAAGGAGGAGCATTTTGGGGATGATTGCAATATGGCAGGCACTCTGCTATATTTTAGTGGCTTTGCTCATATAAACCTCTTAACAAACCTAAGAAATAGGAATTGTTTTCATTACCATTTTATAGATAAGAAAACTGAGATTCAGAAAGGTCAAATGACTCCTCTAAAGCCATAGACGTAACATTGGCATAGGGAAAGTCTAAATCCTGGCAGACTGATTGAAGCTAAAACAAGTTTCATCTTTTGTTCAAAACCAAAACCAAATCAAACTAAAAGAAAACTTTCCCTCACTTTTGTGGAGATAATTCACAAACTCAATGCAAAAGTATATGATTAAGTGTGTGTATGTATATATATACTGTTGCATATATATATATGACATAGACTATTAAGTACCGAGGAATTAAAAAAGTAACTAAGTGAACACTGGAATAGAGAAAACTTTAAAACATTTTTATTTAAAAAAACTTTATTGAGGCATGATTGACATACAAAACAGTTGTATATATTTTCTGCATTCATCTTGATGAGTTTGAAGGTGAGTATACACCAGTGAAAACATCACCATAAACAATGCCATAAACATAACCATTATCTCTAAAAGTTTCCTTTCTCCCTTTTTTTGTGATAAGAACATTCAATATAAGATCTATGTGCTTCATACATCCTGAAGTATGTTATCTATATGTATTATGCTACACAGTAAGGTCTGTAGGACTTATTCATCTCACATAACTAAAACTATGTACCCTCTGACCAATAATTCCCTAATTCCCTATTCTCCCTGGCCCTGGTAAGCCTCTTTCTAGTCTCTGCTTCTGAGCTGACTATGTTAATTTCCTGACATAAGAGAAATCCTGTAGTATTTGTTCTTTGGGTCTGGCTTATTTCATTTAGCATAATGTCCTCTACGTTTCTTCATTTTGCTCCAAATGACAGGATTTCCTTTCTTTAAGGCTGAATAATGTTTCATTTTGTATGTGTGTGTGTTTGTGTGTGTGTGTGTGTATATATAGTATATAAACACATATATATGTACATATATACATATATACACACAGATATATATTGTATATATACTGTATACACATTGTGTATATATCTACCTATTTGTCCATATATGTATATATCTCCACATTTTCTTTGTCCATTCATCTGTCAAGGAACATTTAACAACACAGGAGGCAGTATCAGTAATCCAAAAACCTCCAAGAAAGAAAAGTCCAAAACAAGATGGCTTCATGGGTGATTCATACTAAATATTTAATAAAGAATTAATACCAATACTTTAAACAATTTCAAAAAATGGAAGAGGTCAGAACTCACTTAATGAGGTCAGCGTCACTCTAATACCAAAGCAAGGATAAAGACACTACAATTTAAAAAAAAAGACTACAGGCCAATATCTCTAGAGAACATAGATGCAAAACTCTCAACAGAATATCAGCAAACCAAATATAATAGCACGTTAAAAGTATCATGTACCATGACTAAGTGGGATTTATCCCTGGTATGTAAGGATGGTTCAACATACACAAATCAATTAATCTAATATACCACATTAATAGGATAAAGGATAAAAATCACATAATCATTTCAATAGATGCAAAAAAAAAATTTGGTAAAATTTAACATCATTTTGTGATTAAAAACTGTCAACAAATTTGGTATTGAAGGAGCTTACCTGAAAATAATAAAGGCCATACGTGAAAATCTCACAGAAAACATTACATTCAATGGTAAAAAACTGACAGCTTTTTCTCTAACAGTCAAACCAATGCACACATGCTTATTTTCAGCATTTCTAATCAACATAATACTGGAAGTTGTAGCCAGAGTAATTAAGCAAGATAAATACATTAAAGTTATACAAATCAGAAATGAAGAAGTAAACTTGTTTCTGTTCACAGATGACATGATCCTAAGTAGAAAACCCCAAAGAGTGTATAAAAAAACTAGTAGAACTAATTAATGAATTCAGTTAAGTTGCAGAATACAAAGGGAGCATACAAAAATCGGTAGCATTTCTTTACATTTGCAATGCACCACTCAAAAGGAAGTCAACAAAACAATTCTATTTACAATAGCATTAAAAAGAATAGGATACTTATAAATCAACTTAACTTTCTATAATGAAAAATATGAAACATTGATGAAAAAATTGAAAGATTAAAAAATTGAAAGATAACCCATATCCATGGATTGAAAAAAAAAATTATCAATATAGTCATACTACCCAAAGCAAACTACAAATTCATGCAATCTGTATCCAAAATCCAATGACATTGTTTTCACACAAATATAAAAAAGAATCTTAAAATTTATATGGAATCACTAAAGTCCCTGAATAGTCAAAGCAATCTTGAGAAACAATCAACAAAGCTAAAACCATCACATTGTCTGATTTCAAAATATACTACAAAGCTATAGTAACCAAAGAAGTATGGCACTGGCACAAAACCAGACAAATAGACAAATGGAAGAGAACAGAGAGCCCAGAAACAAATTCACCCATTTACACTTAACTGATTTTTTATAAAGATGCCAAGAATATACCATGGGCAAAAGACAGTCTTTTTAACAAATGGTTTTGAGAAAACTGGATATCTACATGCAGAAGAATGTATTAGGCATTCATCTTATACCATTTAAAAATCAACTCAAAATGGATTAAAGACTTAAATGTGGGATCTGAAACTGTAAAGCTAATAGAAGACAATGCAGAGGGAAATTTCCATGACATTGGTCTGGGCAATGATTTTTTTGGATACTATCCCAGAAGCATAGATAGCAAAAGTAAAATTATACAAATGGAATTAAATGAAACCAAAATGGTTCTTCATATCCAAGAAAACAACAGAGTGAAGAGACAACCTACAGAATGGGAGAAAATATTTGCAAACTATATATCCGATAAGGAGTAAATTTCAAAATACATAAGGAACTCATACAACTTACCAAGAAAATAAATAACCATATTAAAAATGGGAAATAATCTGAACAGACATTCCTCCAAAGAGGACATAAAAATGGACTACAGATATATACAAAAAGTACAACATTGGTAATTATCATGGAAATTCGAATTAAAACCACAATGAGTTATCATGTTACATCTGTTAGAATTGTCATTATCAAAAAGAAGAAAGATAAAAAGGGTTGGCAAGGATGTGGAAGAAATGGAACCCTTGCACATTTTTGGTAGGACTATACATTGGTGTAGTCATTATGGACAACAACATGGAAGTTCATAAAAAAACTAAAAGTAGAACTAACATATGATCTAGCAGACTCATCATTGGGTATATATTCAAAAGAAAGAAA
Organism: Macaca fascicularis; assembly: GCF_037993035.2. Classification (NCBI taxonomy): domain Eukaryota; kingdom Metazoa; phylum Chordata; class Mammalia; order Primates; family Cercopithecidae; genus Macaca; species Macaca fascicularis. The sequence goes on along the minus strand of NC_088380.1, from coordinate 108,466,269 downwards.
TTAGTATGTCAAAGAGATATCTGCACTCACACACTTATTGCAGCATTATTCATAATAACCCATAATAACCAAGATATGGAAACAACCTAAGTATCCATCAATGGATGAATGATATAGACAGCTTATTAAAAGAAGTTTTGAGTTGGCTATTCAAGGTGGACATTGTAGCGGAATGGTGGGGAATAAAAGCATCTCCATTAGGAAAATATTAAGAAACAAGGCACAGTGCGTGAGCTACTCATGGCACAAAAGGGACAAGAGGATTAGATGAAAAAGTATGAATTTACAGATTTCCAATAAATTCAAAATTCTTTTTAGATTTCCACATTCCTTTCTGCAGCTCCATGAACAAGTTATTTTAGCACAAGTGACTGGGTTATGAAGTAAAGTACTGTTGGAAATAAAAATTAGAAGAGTAGCTCTTGGTGTTCATTCTTGAAATTGACTCATTCAGCACTGAATAATTTGGTTTATTTGTTGATAATCAGCAATGTAGCTTGAATAGCTATGTGCATGTATAGAAAAATAATGCTATTGTATATGGGAATTGAGGGTAAGATGCAATATGTAACAGGAAAGTGACAAAGGTATTTTCAATCAGAGTTTTTCCTTGAAGTGAAATGCTTTTCTTTGAATGAGAACTGATTACTCTAAATATGATATTTCAGTACTCATTCCATTCATTGATTACCTTAGATGTAGACGTGGAGCATAAATGTGCTACAGATCGTTTTGTAATGTGGTACTAGAAGATAGTTCAACTGAGGGGTTGGGTAAAGATAAGGGAATCTTATGGAAAAGGAGATAAATACAGTGAACATAAGTTTGCTGCACAGTGAGATTGAACCTCAGGATCATCTATTGGAAATATAAAATAATCTGTTTCTATTACTATTGAAATTTATAGCATTGCTCAATGCTTGCTTTTTTTTGTTTTGTAATACAAAATTTAAAAATATTTTCTCTATATTAAATCAGTAAAATGATAATAGAAAAATGTTAGCTAGAGGATTTTAGGCTTAACGAGTGGACTTTTAGAAATCAATATAAAATGTGTAGTATTAGACATAGGGATGCCAAATTTTAATTTTTTCTGAGAAGTATTCTGTACAAAAAAACAACAAAATCTTCTTTCTACTCTCTCATTTCATCATTATCTAAAATAATTGTCATTTATTAGTTAGAATGCATTGTAGAGATTTAAATTTAATATTAAAAAAAAGAATGTACTCTATCTTCCTTATTTTTTTTTTCTCTTTTCCTCTTGAACCAGTAAAAACTTTGTAAGAGACTGGTGCTAGTCTGTGCATGAGTACTGAGGACTATTGACACAGGTGGTTTTAAATGTATATTTCTTACAGCCCAGGGGATGATGATCAGAGACCTTTGTAAGAAAGGGATGAGCAGCTGAGACTGAGAATACCGTTTTTACTTCAATAAGACGACCTCTGCTTTTATTTTCCTTATTTATGTGTCTGGTTTGTAGAATGACCTGGTCTCAGCATAAAACGATATGGAAATTGCTTTTCATTTATTTTCCGATGTTGCTTTCACAATTCGCTTTCCCAGATCTCCCATTTCTCTTGCCAATATTGCAAGAATATCTCATGTACTTCCAGTGATTTTTCAGCTGTTACAACAGTCTCATCCTTTCAGCGGTTCAAATGTTTTTGTCTTTCGACAATTAAAACAGTTTCATTATCAAAATATTCTGTCCAATCTAAATCAAAATTTTAATCTCTCAGCTAATTCAAATTGCCCCCTGCCCAACTCCTAGGATAGTTAGACTAATAATGGGGTGAAAAGCATGGTGTGTCCTTTAGCCCTTGTTATTCTTTCTCTCCACTAGCTCATTCTGGTCTTTTTGGCTCCTCCATCATCAGAGAACAAGAGGAGAGCAGATTAGAGAGAACACTGGTAAATTATTTCTTGCCTGGGGTTTATTTAACCTGGCTATCATTGGGCCCTATATGATAGATGGCTAAATTTTGACTGTCTTTTGCATGACGTACTGTCTTTCACATGAAGTTTTTTTGTAGGTTATTTGAAAACCCTTCCTCTAGAGACTTCTGTGTTGCACCATTCTCTCTGTAGTCAATATCTCTAAATAACATCTTTTTCTTTTTTTTTTTTTTTTTTTGAGACAGTCTAGCTTTGTCACCCAGGCTGGAGTGCTGTGGCGCGATCTCGGCTCACTGCAACATCCACCTCACAGTTCAAGTGATTATCCTGCATTAGTCTCCCGAGTAGCTCGGATTACAGGTGCCCACCACCACACCCAGCTAATTTTTGTGTTTTTCATAGAGACAGGGTTTCACTATGTTAGTCAGGCTGGTCTCGAACTCCTGACCTCAAGTAATCCACCCGCCTCGGCCTCTCAAAGTGTTAGGATTACAGACGTGAGCCACTGTGCCCAGTCCTGAATAATCTCTTAAATGTACTCCTAAGATCCTGCCTTCTGGCACCATACCTCCATTCTTTGTACTGGAGTACCTCTATCTGGAAGGCAGATATCCTAGGCAAAGTCTACAAGATGATTCAACATGCCACAGAACATGTGGTTCACAGGAATTCAGGCATCATTGCTCCATCCAAACCTGGAAGTGCAGGCCACTCCTATTGCTTTGCTTTCCTTATCCTGTGCTATGGGAAGCTCCAGCCAGCCACTTATCTTCACAGTTCAAGAGAGGATTCAGTCCCAGTCTGTATGTTCTTCAAAATTTTAGATAACCATAACAACTTTTTCAACTTCCTTCTCATTGTGGATAACTCTGGTGTCATAGCAGAGTCTCCCATTTCTACAGCTCAGCAAGCTTGCCAGTTGGAGGAAAATACCTATCTCTCCTTCCAGAAAGAAACCCTGCCCAGTCACACCAAAGCATTCTCTTGATGCCCATCTTACTTGACTACAGTATTCTCCACTGCTACAATTTTTTTTTCAAAGCATCATCTTCTGTACTAATGAACCCCTGGCCCCTCTTATTTAGCCTGGGTGTAGTGGCATACATGGAACCATTTTGGACACATATTATTAATAATTTGCAATGGTATGTCTGATGCCTAGAGTGTGTGGGAACTTAATATACAGTGCACTCAGTGTGGAGGCTAAAATATTTAAGCAGACAAAGGCCTTTTAACAACCATTACACTTATTTATACTGTCACAAAATATTTTGCTTGAATAGAGAAAAAAATAGCACTGATGAAGATACAGCATTGTCATTGGGTCTAGAGAATTAGTGAAAAATTGTTACATAAATTATCAAATTCCTTCAACTTAAAGAAAGTAAATAGCCTAGCTATGCTTGTTTTGAAAAGGGGCATATATAACAGCAATTTTCTTCCATCAGCTGCTTGGAAACGTTAACCCGTAAAGCTCTTTGTCATTAGTTCCAAATAGTATCTTGAGGTAGACTCCTCATATGTAGTTTGTGTTTTCTAACAAGTATTTTATAAGGGACTCTCATAAAATTATTAGTGAAGAGCTGTTTTAAGTTATCTTAACACTGCCTTTGTGCAATATCCCCTAAACCTATGTCTCTGATGAATTAACGATTTGTTTATAGCCCTCCTTAGAGAATTTAAATTAACATTCTGATCTCCATTAAAATTATTTTTTTGTTTGTTTCATTGGCATATGTTTTCCCAGCTTTGAGAACAGACTCTAACCTGCCTTTATTGCCGCAGGCTAATTCTTTGGACCCAAACTCTATTGAAAAATAAATATAAGAAAAATATAAAACATCATAACACAAAATTGATGGCTACAACCTTCACCCTGGGTTTCACTTTGCAGATTCACCTGGTTCATCATTCCCACCTGACGCATAATATTGGTGATGGCAGTGATTATGATATATTGGTATCTGTCCACTAGATATTATACAGAAACCAAAAAACTCATGCCACATGGCTTTAGATGTTTCTGTCTTAAGCTGATATGTTCGTAATGGTCTTTCAGATAAGGAGACATAAAATAAAATGATGACCTTCGATTTTATGGAGTCATTTAATGTCTGAGAATGTGCAAATAAAAAACAATGTAAGAATGGAGGCCAGAGCATTTTTTTCTATATCCACAGAAATTCCTTGTAATCCTAGGATAGCAATTTTTTGTATGACTATAGATAACTTGAGAACATTGGAAATTAATAACTTTTAAACTAGATAAAGCCATAATATATTAATAGTTTCAAATGTAAAGAAGATTAAAGTGAACTCTCTTCTAGTATTCCGAATGTCATAGCAAATAATAACATTATTTATTATATTAACATAAAGATATACCTTCTAATTAGGTTTTGATATGATCTAATGCAAAAATAGTAGATACAATGTCAATAAAACTGCAAAATTTTCAACACTTACTTTCTCTCATTAATTGATAAACTAAGGACATAAGATGAGGGAATAAAATGCTCAAACTCTGAAATGGTAATGTCACTATTGTGATTATTACTTTGGACTATGATTTAGCAGCCAGTTTGAAAATCATCTTATCAGAAGTAATAAACATACCACTATTTTTAAGGATATTTTTTGACACTATATTTAGAAACAAATTTCCTGTGGAGGCCTCATACAAATGACATTGTTTAAGAAGCTTTATATTAATTGCAAAATATACGCTCAATGGTTATGTTTTGTAATTAATACTAGTAAAAGCTCATAGCATCACATTCAAACATAATTTAAAATATTTTTCCAGTTGAAAATTTTCTTTATTTGTACTATGCTTGAGTGGCACAGTTTTTAAAGTAAGCTTTATTTTGTAGAACTGTTTAGATTCACAGCAGAATTTGAAAATGCAAAGAGTTCTCATATAGCCCTTGGCTCCCCATGTACATGGTTTCCTCATTGTCAACATCTTCCACCACAGTGGTACATTTGTCACAATCAATGAATAATTGACACACTATTATTACTAAAAATGCTTAACTTACATTAGGGTTCAATCTTGGTGATATACATTTTATGGGTTTGTAAAAATGTATAGTAACATGTATCCACACTGTAACATCAGTAGGGAAGTAGCTTTGCTTCCCTAAAAATCTTCTTTGTTCCACCTATTTGTCCTTCCCTTTCCCCAACCTCAGACAACTAATTCTTTTACTGTTTTGCTTTTTCCAAAATGCCATATGATTGGAATCATATAGTATGGAGTCTTTTCAAATTGGCTTCTTTAGCTTAGTAATATGCATTCAAGCTTCCTCCATGTCTTTTGAGGGCTTGATAACTCATGTTTTCTTTAGCACCGAATAACGTTCTGTTGTCTGCATGTACCAGTTTATCAACTTGCTTATGGATGGACATCTTTGCCACTTCCAAGTTTTGGCAATTATGAATAAAGTTGCTATGCACATCTGTGTGCAGAGTTTTCTATGGGCATAAATTCTTTTGGGTAAATACTTGGGTAAATTCTTTTGGGTTCTTTTGGGTAAATACTGAGGAGCACAACTGCTATATCATATTGCAAGAGTTTTGTAAGAAACTGCCAAACTCTTTTCAAAAGTGACTGTACCAATTTTGCATTCCCACCAGCAATGAATGAGAGTCCCTGTTGCTCCACATTCTTGCCAACATTTGATGTTCTCAGTGTTTCAGATTTTTATCCTCCTAACAGGTGTAAACTGTTTTAATTTGCAATTCCCTAATGACACGTGATGTGGAATGTTTTCCATAGGCTTATTTGTCATCTCTGTATATCCTTTGGTGAGATGTCTGTTTGATCTTTGGTTCAGTTTTAAATTGAGTTTTTTCTTTTCTTATTGTTGAGCTTTGAGAGTTCTGTTTATATTTTAAATAATAGCCCTTTATCAGATATGTTTTGCAAATATTTTCTTTTATTATGTGGCTTGTCTTCTTACTCTCAAATATACATAGTGCTTTTGCAGAGCTTAAGTTTCTAATTTTAATAAAGTACAACTTATCAATTTTTATTTGATGAATTGTGCTTTTTGTGTTTTAATTAAAAAGTGATTGCCAAATCCAAGGTCATCTACACTTCTTTTCCTGTGTTATTTTTTAGGAGTTTTATAGCTTTGTGTGTTACATTTAGAACCATGATTTATTTTGAGCTAATTTTTGTGAGAAGTGGAAGGCCTGTGTTTAGATTCATTTTTGCATATGATGTGCAGTTGTTCCAGCATCATTAGTTGAAAACACTATCTTCGCTCCACTGTATTGCATTTGTTTCTTTGTTGAAATCACTTGACTATATTTATGTGGGTGTGTTTCTGGGCTGTTTATTCTGTTCTATTCTATTTATCCATGTTTCACCAAAATCACACTGTATTTATTATGTAGCTTTATAGTAAGTCTGGATGTCAGAGAGTATCAGTCCTTTGACTTTGTTCTTCTCCTTGAATATTGTACTGGTTGTCTTCACCTTCATATTTACATTAGAATCGGTTGGTTGGTATTTAGAAAATAACTTGCTAAAATTTCAGTTGGGATCACATTGAAAATATAGATCAGGTTGGGAAGAACTGACATCTAGACAATATTGAGTCGTCTTATCCATTAACATAGAATGTCTCCCAATGTATTTAATTCCTCTTTGGTTCATTTCATCAGACTTTTGTTGTTTTCTTTATATGAATCTTTTACATATTTTCTTAGATTTATACCAGTATTTCATTTTATGATCTTGTTCATATGTTTACATTTTTAATTTCAAATTCCACTTGTTCATTCATTGCTGATATATAGGAACTGATTGACTTCTATATTAATCTTATATTCTGCAACCTTACCATTGTCACTTAATAGTTCCAATAGTTCCAGGAGTATTTTTGTATATTATTTATTATTTACTATGTAGATAATTATACTATCTGCAAAAAAGATAGTATTATTTCTTTCTTTCCAAAATATTTACATTTAATTTTCATTTCTAGTCTTACTGCATTAGTTAGGAATTCAAGTACTATGTTAGAAAAGAGTAGTGAAAGGAAGTATCTTTGCATTGTCCTTGAAGAGTGGCAAGTTTTCTTTTATTTTTTTTTTAATTGTTTAAACATGTTTGTAATACCTTTATAGAAACTTGAATTTAGAACTTACTTTTACGTTAAATGTGTAGATATTTGGTAGTCTATTACTTTTTCACTAAGGCATGTGTTGGTTAGCTCTTCAAGGAACATAAACCCACTCACATCAGCAATAACCACTATCTAAAAGTAAAGATTGTATGTGATAATAATACATTTTCTTATTATGGCATGTAGATCTGAAGGAATTCTGGGAAACAAGAATATAATTGTGTGTGTGTATGTGTGTGTGTGTGTGTGTGTGTGGTACTGGCAATTGACTTTAGGATTGGTGGAATTTTAATATGCTGTCTTATTGCAAGGCCAAGCCTCTGAAAAGTTACAAATAAAATCACTCTAAAATGAAAAATTTTAAAAGATAGAAATAACTTCATTTTACCTACATTAAATTTTGTGTAACAAATGAATGATGGGTTGCTTCATAGTATTACTTTTTTATATGTGTCAAATAACTAAACAAAGCATAAAATGAAATTAATGGATTGAAGTTATCTCAGTTTTAAAGAGAATAATATATTCTTTATGTTATTTTTTCTACCTTTGAGAGTGGATGAGTTGGGATTTTTACAGTTACAGATAATATAATATTAACTCAAATTACATGTTTGATTTAAAGCAAAATATTTTGGATCATAAAACTAGAGAGTACAAAAGAGTGAATCTCATTAGCTTAAAGCATGACTGGTTACAAGATTTTAAATGACAGCATTATTTGAAATTATGCAACTATTGATCTTCATTGCTCAGTTAGGTTCTTTTTTGTTGTATTTTTATGTTCATGTAGAATTTTAACATGAATGTGTGAGAAGGGCACCCAGAGTCTCATGTATTCTACCAGCTAATATGCCAACTTAAAGAGAGTACTTCTTTCTTGATAATTCTAGCAAAAGTCCCAACTTTCACTCTTATTCCAATCTTCTGGTTAAAACTATTATGCTATTTCTTAATGAAATGACAATATAGAGGAACGATTCTCATTCCAAAGGTGGGGGGTAGCACGGGGAAGACACATGATCGGAAAAAAAAATGCTGGTTAGTAAAGCAAAACAGAATAAAACAAAGCTGCAAAAGGCAAAAACAAACCAAAATAAAACAGACATAAACAGCTTGCCCAATGCAGAAACATCAGTTTGTCTAACTCATTTCATAGATGAATGAACTAAGATTAAGAAAGTTAGCCAAGAGATTTTTAAGAAGTGTAAAGTCCACTGGAATTAATGATAGATCCTAAACGTCAGTATATTTTATCTATGGTTGATTCAACTTCTAATTCTGTGATTTTAATCACCCTCACCACCATCCGTGTACACATGCACACCCACACACGCACACACACATGCACATGCGCGTTCAGACACACACATGGAAATGGAAAAAAATGGTGAGAAAATTCAAGTTTAAAAATGGTCAAATAGTCTAAGAATATCTATGACTTTTTCATATGAGTAGGCCAATATCGTCTGGCTGCCAAGTTGTAATATATTTCCACAAGTGAAAAGAGTATGCATTGATTTCTCTCCCAGCAGGATTGTGACCACAGATTTGATGTTGTAACATCCCAGGTAGATAGAATTATTACCCATCCTATTGTTTTGTTTTGAATTTATATTTTCTGGCACCTTAAAAAATGTTTCGTAATTATCTTAAACAGTATCCTTCTTTTTCTTTGTTGGTGTCATTACATAAAGCCATCCTTTGGAAATAGTACATAAATAACTATCATAAATCTGAAGTCATTATTGAAGACTGCAGAGTTTCCTGAATATGTTCTCTTTTCTTGATTCCTTTGGAAAACTGATGAGATCATGGTATTCAGAGATGATCAGATTTCTTATTGCTTAATGGAAGATGAAATTATGCACTAGAAATGAAGTTCCCAACTAGAAAGTTAAATGACAGTGCAATTAGTTTAAGATGTAATGGTATTTAATGGATGTAGTAAAATGCAGGGTTATCAGTCTCTGGATTCTTCTATCTATTTCCCATACATTTTCTTTGCAACAATAGAGTTCAATGTTCCAATCTATTTAATATACAAACTCTCTTCTTCTAAAAAGAGATTATAATTGATGCTACACTCACTTCCTTCCCTTTCCTGAAAGCCATGGCCATATATATATTGCTCTGTGTCCTCAAATAGGGAAATTCTGATATTTGCTTCCTTTCCTTTTATGCTTTTGGGTTTGTTTGTTTCATGAAGGAAGTTTTTTAATAACTCCAAATAATTGTTTATTCTGCAAACTTCTGGGCATCCCTGAAGTCTCATTATTGTTTTTCACGTTACATCCAGGCCATAATTAAAAAGCGCTTACCATACACAGCCTTATAGTAAGTCCCTTGAACTCTTAATTTCTATGTGTTAATTCAAGTCACCACCAGGAGGTATTATCCGTATTCTAAGTGAGTTGACCTTATTTTTTATTTTTCTTTTTATTCTCCCTCTGTGACCCAGGCTAGAGTGCAGTGGCACAATCTAGGCCCACTGCAAATTCACCTCCCAGATTCAAGTGTTCCTCCTGCCTCGGCCTCCTGAGTATTTGGGATTACAGTCAGACACCAGCACACCTGGCTCATTTTTGTATTTTTAGTAGAGATGAGGTTTCACAATCTTGGCCAGGCTGGTCTTGAACTCCTGACCTCAAGTGATCTGCTGGCCTTGACCTCTCAAAGTGCTGGGATTACAGGCACGAACCACTGCACCCGACCAACCTTATGTTTTTTGTTTTCATTTTTTTCTTTACCCTAGTTTAATTATTTTTGGTCTTGAGTTGCCTTGTACACACTGTTAAAAGGGAAGAGTCCGTTTTGCTAGATTAAAGCATGTTTCTTAAACAGTAACTATTCTGTACTTTAACTTATTTATTTCCCTTTTTAAAATGTTGCTGCCTAAGCTCACCATGCCTGCCTAGATGGGGTTTCTGAATGGTAGCATAATACCAACAATCATGCTGAGCATTTAGTGAAACACAGACTGTGGAATCACAGGAAGCAGGTGCAATTCCCACTGTCAAGATAGATAATGTGTAATGTTGCTCAAGACAGGAAGAGCGTAGCACTGTTCTCTCATGCCAACATCTGCCACTATAAAATAGACTTTAGCCACTAGATGCTGCTTGTGGATATATCTTCATGAACAAATGCCATATATTATCTGAAGCTTCTGATGGCTCTAAAAACCAATGATGGTTAGTGACTTACCATCTTTGAGGTAGAAAAAAATATAGGCAAGTAACATACAGCTTAGGTGTAACACAATTATTTTTACTATGCTAATTCTTCAAGACATGAGAATGCAGAATGAGCATTTTACCAGTACTGCTTAGTCCTATAACATATTTGACACTATACTTCCTATTGCTCCAAATTAATTATCATCTACATAAGAAAGTGTTGAATTGGGATAATTTCAATCTATTTTCTTGGAGTAATGGGATAGAGGTTATTTCACTTCAAAGAGGTGATTTGCGGGACAGTGACAACAGTGATTATTAAATCACAAATCTCTACACTTAACAGATGGCTGCCTGATAATTTGAACTTGATAAATGAGCTTTCTGTCTAGAGCACTTGCCACTTTAATGCCCCCAAAGGAGGCATATGATTGGAGAGCATCTAAGAAGGGAAGCGGTTTTCAGAGAGTGATGCAATCATTACAGGAATGTAGTCCAGAAGTAATTTCTGTCCCTCTGGGTTAAGATAGACTCTCCAGGGGAGGAATAGTCTGATCCTCAACAGAAACATATTAGGATTGATTTTTGTATAACTTGATCTTAAATTATCAGGATTAATATTTTGCATACTTGGGTATTAAAAATAAGTCTGTGATATTTGCCTTGATTATTAAATAGCCATTTAAGGCATAGGCTTAAAATAACCTTTACTAAGGAGTTTGACTTATTTTCCTATTAATTTTGGGAATTCAAGGATAAAGAGAAAAGCAAGAGTGACTTTCTTCTAGGTTTAAGTGACCACCACACAAGGTAGATACAGGTAACTCTGTGGGATTTTAAAAAATTTATCCCAGTACTCTGTGTGTGTGTGTGTGTGTTTCTAGTAATAATAATAAAAGTAAGTAATAGAATCAAAGAATGTACATGGCCAAAAACAGATCGGAAAAGGACAAATTTGTTTTTAAAAACTAAATTAAAAAATAATAAAATTAGATAATTATGTTGGAGATTTTCTGCATTCTATACTCATTTAAAAATTTTAAGTTTAAATCATAATGTTTTCTTAGAATATAGCCAATGTTGCCCGGGCGTGGTGGCTCACAGCTGTAATCCCAGCACTTTGGGAGGCTGAGGCAGGCAGATCACAAGGTCAAGAGATTGAGACCATCCTGGCCAACATGGTGAAACCCTGTCTCTACTAAAAATACAAAAATTACCTGGGCATGGTGGTGTTTGCCTGTAGTCCCAGCTACTCGGGAGGCTGAGGCAGGAGAATTGCTTGAACCCAGGAGGCAGAGGTTGCAGTGAGCCGAGATCGCACCACTACACTCCAGCCTGGTGACAGAGCAAGAATCTGTCTCAAAACAAAACAAAACAAAACAAAACAAAAAAACTATATATATAAATATATAGCCAACGTTTCTGTTCAAGCTTTGTGAAGACAGAGCTTGAAATTTTAATACTAAATAACTGCAAATAATCTATCTCACATTTCAGAATAAAATCAATATGCAAGTAATCTTCTAATATACAGTTTACCATTTATTGCCCAGGCAATGGAGCTAGAAAGTAATCTTAGAGCTCCTACATGTCTAAATATTCATTTAAGATAATTAAGTGCTTGAATTAATAAAACTATGATGAATTCTTGATTTCAGATGGATTGCTATAAATCTGCTGCCTCATCTTTTAAGATGGGGCTAGGGGAAGCATAGATAAAGGGGACTGAGAATACATTTTAGATCAACTTGCAAAGGTCAAGAACTGCCATTGATGTGAATTGAAAGCAGAGGTTACCAACTGTGGAAAATGAAATGAGCAGTGAACAATAATAGTATATCTAAAAAGAAAGGTGTCCGTTTAGACACTGATTTAAAGATCCCTTCATTATTTTGTAAAGCTATAAATGTCTAATTGTTGATATCATTTAGAGAGCATCTGACTCATGAAAACAGCTTACTTGCAGCTACATTTAAAAAGTAATTGTATTTATTTATTTATTTATTTAAATTGTACTTTAAGTTCTGGGTTACATGTGCAGAACTGGGAGGTTGTTACATAGGTATACATGTGCCATGGTGGTTTGCTGCACCCATCAACCCGTCATCTACATTGGATATTTCTCCTAATGCTATCCTCTCTTAGCCTCCCACCCCATAACAGGTCTCAGTGTGGAATATTCCCATCCCTGTGTCCATGTGTTCTCATTGTTCATCTCCCACTTATGAGTGAGAATATGCAGTGTTTGGTGGTCTGTTCCTGTGTTAGTTTGCTGAGAATGATGGTTTCCAACTTCATACATGTCCTTGCAAAGGACATGAACACATCATTTTTTATGGCTGCATCGTATTCCATGGTGTGTATGTGCCACATTTTCTTTATCCAGTCTATCATTGATGGGCATTTGGGTTGGTTCCAAGTCTTTGCTATTGTGAATAGTGTAACAATAAACATATGTGTGCATGTGTCTTTATAGTAGAACGATTTAGAATCCTTTAGGTATATACCCAGTAATGGGATTGCTGGGTCAAATGGTATTTCTGGTTCTAGATCCTTGAGAAATACCAAACACTGTCTTCCACATTGGTTGAACTAATTTACACTCCCACCAACAGTGTAAATGCATTCCTATTTCTCCACATCCTCTCCAGCATCTGTTGTTTCCTGAATTTTTAATCATCGCCATTCTAACTGGTGTGAAATAATATCTCATTGTGGTTTTGATTTGCATTTCTCTAATGACCAGTGATGATGAGTTTTTTTTTCATGTATTTCATGTATTTGTTGGCTGCATAAATGTCTTCCATTGAAAAGTGTCTGTTCATATCCTTCACCCACTTTTTGATGGGGTTGTTCGTTTTATTCTTGGATATTTGCTTAAGTTCCTTGTAGATTCTGGATATTAGCCCTTTGTCATGTGCATAGATTGCAAAAATTTTCTCCCGTTCTGTAGGTCTCCTGTTCACTCTGATGATAGCCTCTTTTACTGTGCAGAAGCTCTTTAGTTTAATTAGATCCCATTTCTCAATTTTGGCTTTTATTGCCATTGCTTTTGGTCATGAAGTATTTGCCCATGCCTATGTCCTTATTGGTATTATCTAGGTTTTCTTCTAAGGATTTTATGGTTTTAGGTCTTATGTCTAGTCTTTAATCCATCTTGAGTTAATTTTTGTATGAGGTGTAAGGAAGGGGTCCAGTTTCAGTTTTATGCATATGGCTAGCCAGTTTTCCCAATACCATTTATTAAATAGGGAATCCTTTCCCCATTGCTTGTTTTTGTCAGATTTATCAAAGATCAGATGTTTGTAAATGCACGGCATTATTTCCAAGGCTTCTGTTCTGTTTCATTGGTCTATATATCTGTTTTGGTACCAGTATCAAGCTGTTTTGGTTAATGTAGCCTTGTAGTATAGCTTGAAGTCAGGTAGCATGATACCTCCAGCTTGTTCTTTTTGTTTAGGATTGTTTTGGTTATACGGGCTCTTTTTTGGTTCCATATAAAATTTAAAGAAGTTTTTTTCTAATTCTATGAAGAAAGTCAATGGTAGCTTGATGGTGATAGCACTGAATCGGTAAATTACTTTCGGCAGTATGGTCATTTTCATGATATTGATTCTTCCTATCCATAAGCATGGAAAGTTTTTCCGTTTGTTTCTGTCCTCTCTTATTTCCTTGAGCAGTGGTTTGTAGTTCTCCTTGAAGGGGTCCTTCACATCCCTTGTAAATTGTATTCCTAGGTGTTTTATTCTCTTTGTAGCAATTGCAAATGGGAGCTCACTCATGATTTGGTTCTCTGTTTGTCTGTTATTGGTGTATAGGAATGCTTGTGATTTTTGCACGTTGATTTTGTATCCTGAGACTGCTGAAGTTGCTTATCAGTTTAAGGAGATTTTGGGCTGAGATGATGGGGTTTTCTTTTCTTCTTCTTCTTTTTTTTTTTTTTTTTGAGATGGAGTTTCGCTCTTGTTTCCCAGGCTGGAGTGCAATGGCACGATCTCGGCTCACTGCAACCTCTGCCTCCAGGGTTCAAGCTATTCTCCTGCCTCAGCCTCCCAAGGAGCTGGGATTACAGGCGCATGCCACCACGCCCAACTATTTTTTGTGTTTTTAGTAGAGACAGGGTTTCATCATATTGGTCAGGCTGGTCTGGAACTCCTGACCTCAAGTGATTGGCCCATGTCAGCCTCCCAAAGAGCTGGGAATACATGTGTGAGCCACTGCGCCCAGCTTGACGATGGGGTTTTCTAAATATACAATCATGTCATCTGAAAAGAGACAATTCAACTTCCTGTCTTCCTATTTGAATGCCCTTTATTTCTTCTCTTGCCTGATTGCCCTGGCCTGAACTTCCAAAACTATGTTGAATAGAAGTGGTGAGAGAAGGCATCCTTGTTTTGTGCCTGTTTTCAAAGGGAATGCTTCCAGCTTTTACCCATTCAGTATGATATCGGCTGTCGGTTTGTCATAAATAGCTCTTATTATTTTGAGATACATTCCATCAATACCTAGTTTATTGAGAGTTTTTAGAATGAAAGGGTGTTGAATTTTTTCAAAGGCCTTTTATGCATGTATTGAGGTAATCATGTGATTTTTGTCGTTGGTTCTGTTTATGTGATGGATTACGTTTATTGATTTGCGTGTGTTGAAACAGCCTTGCATCCCAGGGATGAAGCCAGCTTGATCGTGGTGGATAAGGGTTTTAATGTGATGCTGGATTTGGTTTGCCAGTATTTTATTAAGGATTTTTGCTTCGATGTTCATCAGTGATAATGGCCTGAAATTTTGTTGTTGTTGTTGTGTCTCTGTTAGGTTTTGGTATCAGGATGATGCTGGCCTCATAAAATGAGTTGGGGAGGATTCCCTCTTTTTCTATTGTTTGGAATAGTTTCAGAAGGAATGGTATCACCTCCTCTTTGTACCTCTGAAAGAGCTTTTCTGCAACCAATAATAGAGAATTCCTAGCTAGGAGCTAATGTGATAAATAGAACACATGAATAAAGCAGGTACAACATTTTATGAAACATTATTTAGAATCTCTTCTAGAATTGCCTTGACACAAAATTCTCACATGATATAAAAATATTAAAGGCCTGAATCATGGCAGACACATCTCTTTAAGTCAAAGTAATTAGTCAAGTCAGATATTATTTCTTATTTGTACAAAAATCTCAAACAACACATTTTCTTTTTTACCCAGAAGATAAACTTGAAAATTTACTTAAAAGTGCAAGTTTAGTCTATATTTTTTTCTAAGAATTGTATAAAATAGGAAATACTAAGAAAATGGCTTTTTTTTGGTAGCCATGTTAATAATAATGTCTACGGGTTGTCTAGTTTTCAAAGTGTGTGATGATGCAGTAATTAGCAAATACATTTCTGAGAAAATAAATTTTTGAGTGTGTATATAGGAGAACAGTATTGACTGGGAAAAAATAATGTAGACGGGCAAGGTAGGTAGTTTACCTCAAGGTCATTGAGCACCCACAATATATACATTGGTCACAAATATTTAGCAACATCTTGAGTCAGAGAGTTTCTTCATGATCTTTGGATTTCTAAGATTATTACAATGCTCCATTAATTTTTAAACTGGTTTTTGAATACACAATTTTTATAACTATGTAATAAAATGAGATGTGCTTTCGTAAGTTTGCCTTATTAAATAGATATATCCTGGCCTAGTCTGGGTCATTGCCATTCAGAATCTTGCAAACAAAATACAAAATTTCTTGTTTTAAATTTTACATATATCTAAAAAGGTAGCTATGACAAACTGAACATTTTGATGTAGTGAATGTAGGCAGGAATCCTGTAAATGATAAAGAATTACTCCTTAGGTGACTTAATTATCATATGTACTTTCAGTGCTGAGCTATAACTATATAGTATCAACTGCAATGCAAAATGGAATGTTTTAATATCTCATGATAAGATTGCTTTAGAGAAAATAAAGTCTGAGAGTTACATAAAAAGTGCAAGGATTTATGTATTCATCAACTGAGACATTTAGATAATTCACATTGTGAAAATCCCAATATTCATGGTTTAAAAAATGAAGAATATCAGGCACTTGTTTTTTGAAAAATTCTTCAAAATGCATACAAGACAGGTGGATAAACACTTGAGTATTCACTTGATACAAAACAAGTTGGTTTCTCATCACAAAGAAACACAATACAAACTTCACAAATATTTGCACAGGACTATGGACTAAAACTCCCTTTTTGATAGTGTTTTCTGGACCTCCTCTCAATGTCTACCCAGAAATAGCCTATACATATAGATAGACATATAAAAATTCATGCATGTAGATACATTGGCCTTTTGTATAAACATTATTGTGTGAGCTTATTTCTGAAAACATGTGACACTAAGAAAAGATAACAGACTGAGCTGAACTGATATGTTTGTGGCTCATTAACTCAGTACAGATGTTGAGAAATCAAAGGATCAATCTTATGCTTATAAATAATGATAATAAATATTATATTATCACAAATAAAGATGCATTTTGGAGTAGAAAGCAAAATCTCTTCAAATTTTAATAACAAATTCAAGGCTCTCATAGAAACTTGAGCTTTTGATAAGTTGCTTGGGATGATCCAATCAGACTTGGAAGGTATGCTCATTCTGTCTCTTCCACTGGTAAAAGTAATTTCCTAGAAAAGTTAGAGAAAAAAGTGTAGAGTCCAGTCGTCGTACCATCTTCTTTAGCTTTTTTTTTTTTTTTTAATTTAGCTTTATTAAAGCATGGTTTACAAAATTGTATATGTATAAGGTGTACAACCTGATGCTTCAATAGTCGTATACATTGTGAAATAATTATGACAATCAAACTAATTAGCACATTCATCACCTTACATATTTACCTTTTTTAGAAATTTATGGTAGGAACACAAGATTCTTCTCTTAGAAAATTATTAACTATAGTAAATAATAATTATAATTATAGTTAATAATTATTACTATTATAGTTATTAACTATATTATTAACTGTAGTATAATTAACTATACTCCCCATGTTGGCCATTAGAGTTATCGAAATTATTTATCCTTCATAACTGAAAGTTTGTACCCTTTGACCTGAATCACTCCACTTCATCCTCTCTCCAGTCCTTGATAACCACCATTCTACTGTTTCTATGAGCTCCACATTTTTAGATTCCACATATAAGGGAGATCATGCAATACCTGACTTATCTCACTTAGTGTAATGTCCTCCAGGTTCATCCATGGTGTCACAAATGGCAAGATTTCTTTCTTTTTTAAGACTAAATAATAACTACATTTTCTTTATCTATCTATCTATTGATGGATACTTAGGTTATTTTCATATCTTGGCTATTGAGAATAATGCTACAATAAGCATGTGAGTGCAAATGTCTTTTCAGCATACTGTTTATTTCTATTGGGTATATATGTAGAAGAAGGATTACTGGGTAATGTTAATTTTATTTTTAATATTTTGAGGAACTTATGCATTATTTTCTGTAACTGCTGTGCCAGTTAACAGTCATACCAACAATGTACAAGGATTTCTTTTTCTCCACAACCTGACCAATATTTGTTACATCTTGTCTTTTTGAGAATAGCCATCCTAACAGGGGTGAGGTGATACCTCATTGTGGGTTTAATTTGCATTTCCCTGATGATTAGTGAATGATTCTAATAGCTTTCTGATTGCTTATTAGCAGTGAGATTTCTGTCATGGAACTTATTTAGAGACCGGATAACTATTTTGATAAAGTTTTAAATTTAAAAATGGAGATTTTCAGTGGAATACACTAAAATATAAGTTTCTTTTCAGCCTAGAGATTTAATAAAACTGTATGGTCTTTTGTTACTCCTTTAAAGAAATGAAATTTTATGTGCATTATCAGTAATTTGATCTTATTTTTTATTTATTCCCAAAGTGATTTAAAAACTTTAGTTTCATTTTCTACATTGCTATTGAAAAATTTAACATGGAAAAGTAACCCCTTTGTTAAGAGTAAACAGTTATGAAATTAATTTAATAATTTCTAAAATTTAATAATTTCCTATATAATTTCTGCTCATAAAATGAGTAAAATCAATTTCTTGTTTCCTAATACATTTAACAGATGTTGAGAAAGTAACATTTTGTTTCTATCTCTCTACATAGGTTCTTTTAGATACCTGAAGAATAATGTAAAAAAAGTGTTTGTATTTATAGGTATGTATAAATTACCTAACTGTTAATATTATGTGAATGCCTATATAGAGTGTTAAGGGGCAGAAGTCTCATTTAAAATGCTCTGTGTCTTCTGATAGCATGGAAATTAATCATTAATTGACTAACAAATGTTTTAAAAAGCTAAGGATAAACAGAAACACTAATGGAAACAATAATTACTTCCAAGGTTTGCAGAAGTTAGCATCTTTGAATGTTGGGCCATTACTGATAATTAAGAGTCTTTTTGTCTGGTTTTCCTGCTGTGCATGTCATCTTACTGTGAAAAACAGGATCTAGTGTGGCACAGTGGGAAACCAAGCACGGCAGGATTCCAGCATCTACAATATTGTAAAATTTCCTTTGATTTCCTGGCATGCTCATTTAAGAATGCAAATTCTTCTATTCATCATCCCTGTGTGTATAGAGGGGAGGGGGTTTCTGATGAAGAATATTACTTAAAATGCTGCTTGAGAAACCTGATTAATAATAATAATGGTGATGATGATGTCTGGGAATTATACAACTTTTGTTTTAAAGTGCAATAATTGAGCCTGATTTTGTAGATAATTTTGCTCTTTGATTGGAGCTGGAGATTTATTAACTACTTTATGACACCAGAGTCAATTTTATAAAAATTATTTCCAGGAAACAGCAGTTTATGCAACAATCTCAGACTGTGCATCTGTCTTTAATTTTCTTAATTTGTAGGTCACCTTGGAGGATCCTCTCAACTATGTTATTTTGTTATTTTGATTGGAAAATATTTTTCATATTATTTTTATTTGGAATATCATGAAATGGTAAATGCAGGCACATTATTTAGTTTGGGTATTTCATATATTGGGGGCCTATTTTAAAGGTTCTGAAGTGGTATGAATACCCAGAGAGTTAAAAGTACTGAAAATGTTGGGAGGCCGAGACGGGCGGATCACGAGGTCAGGAGATCGAGACCATCCTGGCTAACACGGTGAAACCCCGTCTCTACTAAAAAATACAAAAAACTAGCCGGGCGAGGTGGCGGGCGCCTGTAGTCCCAGCTACTCGGGAGGCTGAGGCAGGAGAATGGCGTAAACCCGGGAGGCAGAGCTTGCAGTGAGCTGAGATCCGGCCACTGCACTCCAGCCTGGGTGACAGAGCGAGACTCCGTCTCAAAAAAAAAAAAAAAAAAAAAAAAGTACTGAAAATGTTTCATAATAAATACATGAAAATAATACGTGCTAGCAAGACAGAACCTCACATAAACTATGGTCTTTGAATGATAATAATGTGTCAGCATGGGTTTATCAGTTGTAACAAGTGTACCATTCCGGTGCAGGACATCAGTTATGGGGGAAGCTGCAAAAATATGAGGGAAGAAAATACATGGGAAATCTTTATCTTCTGCTCAACTTGGCTGTGAACCTAAAACTTTTCTAAAACAAATAAAGTTTTTTTAAAATTAAGTTTATTGCAAAAAGAATATATACAATGCAATGGTTATTGCTATGTTTATTTAATTTTGGAAATGATTGTGGTGCAATTTGTAATACATTTAAAAATTTAAAAAATCTTGATTTAGTTTCAGGCCATATAAAACGTAAACATCATTGAAATGTCTATCTTAGCAATAATATGAGAATGACCCAATTAAAAAAAAATTCATAGTAAAAGACACATTAGACATGATCAGCTTGGGGCTATGTAAAAGAAATAGAACACACCTGTACCAAATAACACTAAAACTTACATTAATTAAATGAACAATCAGGCCTGTGTAGCATTGACCTAAAGTTTTAAAAAAATGGGACAGAGAAATAACATAAACACAAACCTCTGACCATTAAAGCATTTGAGAAATAATAAAATCAGATGTCTGAGAACCCTTAAGAGCATAATGTGGCTAACAATAACATACTGTTTAATATTCTTGAGCACATATTTTGTGTAATGCAAATTATTTTAAACAGTTTATGGCTATAAACTACTTTAATTCCCATAACATACAGTGAGGAAGATACTGTTTTAATCCCCATTATACAGATAAAGAAACATGCACGAGGGGGTAAGTAATTTGCACACCATTTCACAATTAAAATATGGCAAGAAAATCAGGGATATACAAATGAAAAAACATACACATATATATGAAAATGAGACTCTTTGGGAAGGCTTTTTGTTGCTGAACCTATTGTCCCACTAAATTTAGAAGCCAGTGTTTTCCCCATCTAAATTTAATCCAATAATTATCTTGACCATTCATCATTTCTAATATTAATTTAGCTAAAAAAATTATTTTGTCAAGATAGTTGTTTTTAAATTAAAGAATAGATTTTTCTGCTTCCATGTGAGGTCAAAGAAAATATAAGCATTCGTTTTCCTGTTTCTGGATTATGATTACGATCTTAATAAATTAGCTTTCAAGGAAGTGTATTAGATTTACTGTTTCTTTTGAAGCATGAACACTATTATTATGGGACTCCATTATGGCTTCTCTCTCTCTCTCTCCACTCCCCACCAAAAATATAACACCCACATTGTGTAAACGAAGTTTCATGGGGATCTGATCTCTCAAAACACTATGCTTATCTCCCTAAAGACTTGGAGTGAAGACATGGTACTAATTCTTGACCAAGCCTGAATGGAATGTACTAACTGGTGATTGAGGTGTTTCTGAGTTAGGGTACAGAACATCCCAGAAAGCAGGCTATGCATCAGGGAGTAGTTTGTCATCATTTTTAAATATGAAATGTAATAGTTGATGGTATGCATCTGTGTATTAGTCAGGGTTTTCTAGAGAGACAGAATCAATAGAATATAGATAGATAGATACATACATACATACATATGTACATGGAATGAGATTTATGACTAGGGATTCGTTCACATGATTACAGAGTCTGAGAAGTCCCACAATCTACTGTCTTCAAGCTGGAGGCACAGGCAGGCCAGGTATATAGTTCTCGTCTAGCTTAAAGGCCTGAAAACCTGGAGAGCCAATAGCGTAAATTCTAGTTTGAGTTTGAAGGCCCAAGGACCAGGAGTTCAGATTTGTGTCTGAGGGCTGGAAAAGATGGGTTTCCTCTAGCTTAAGAAGAGAGAAGTCTCTCTTCCTTTGACAGTTTCTTCTATTTGGGTCTTTAAGGAGTTGGATCATGCCCACCCATATTGTTGAGGGCGATATTCATCATGCAGTCTACCAATTCAAATGTTAATCTCTTCCAGAAATACCGTCATGCACACAACTAGAAATAATGTTTTACTAGCTATTTGATTATCTCTTAGCCCAGTCACAATTTGGTTTCTGTTTTATGTCTTAGTTTCTATTACTGAACCTTGCCATGCAAATTAGTTCTGACTAAAGGGTTCTAAAAGACCCCTCCTTGTGTGACACTGTGTCTTTACTGAGATCAGTGTATCTCACACATATCTCAGTGGTTCACCTTCTGAAGATGCAGCACTTCCTATGAGATTAAGGAAGGACTCTGGAAGATATCTCTACAAGTGTCAGACTATCTCAGATGTTTTTCTGCGGTTTTGTTTCTCTTGTTGTATCGCATTTAACTTTTATTAAAGTTTTGTGAGGTTTGTTTAGCCCTTGAAATAATCCAAATGGTCATAATTAACAAAACTGACTATATAAAAATCTATATACACATACATGTATGTATAAAATATATGCATGTACATTTCATCTATTTATTTATTGTATGATCAGTGATTATTGGTTGTAAGCCAGACACTGACTGAAAAAATAGTGCAACACAAAGATAAGCAAAATGTGATCCTTCCCTGAGCTACTCACACTTCTTTTTGCATGTTAGTAAAGTAAATTAGTAATGATGATATTAGGTAATTAAGGAGTCAAGTACTGTCACCCCAAAATATGGCACCCTTTTATACTGAGTATTTTATAACTAAAATACTTAACCATTTCTTGCAGTGAAAAGGTCCCTAGAGGCAGGTGTGGCTACATTCTAGAGAAGTGTTTTGCAAATTATTGTGGTGATGAACTTTTCCAATTTTCTTATTTCCAAATTATCCCATCGAATGTTTTCTTGTAAAATACATCAATGTGTACAGAGTGTAATACTTAGTGATTTAAGCAATGGGAGACCGTTTTATTAAAAAATTCACTATGGTAATTCTAGAATTTACTTCTACCAATAAAAATAAATTTCTAACAATTATTATTTAAATTAGCAATAAAACCAATATAAGGTGGGGGAGGTGAGTAGCTAAGGTACCTGTAGCAGCCTCGAGAACAGCCTGTTCTGTTGAAAAATATTTGATCATCCCCCAGTAGTGAACTCTCAGTCACACTAAGTAACTATCCAAGATCCATAGTAAAAACATCACCCTATCTAAAATGAAAAAATGAAGATTGTGCTTTAAAGCATATTACAGTAACCATATGTCTTAGTCCATTTGCATTGCTATAAAGCAAAGGTTCCCAAGCGCCAGGCTGTTGACTGATACTGGTCAGTGGCCGGTTAGGAACCAGGCAGCACAACAGGAGGTGAGTGGCCAGTAAGCCAGCATTACTGCCTGAGTTCCGCCTCCTGTCAGATCAGCAGCTGGTATTAGATTCTCATAGGAACATGAACTTGTGAACTATGCATGTGAGGGATCTAGGCTGCACAATCTAATCTACAGTTAGATTATGAAAATCTAACTGATGCCTGATGGTCCGAAGTGGAACAGTTTCATCCAGAAAACATCCCCTCCCCACCCACACACGCCCCCGCCCCACAAAGTGGTAGAAAAAGTGACTTCCAGGAAAAAACTCCCTGGTGCTAGAAAGCTTAGGGACTGCTGTAAAAGAATATCTGAGTCTGGGTAACATAAAAAAGAGGTTGATTCGTCTCACAGTTCTGCAGGCTATACCAGAAACATGGAGCCAGCATCTGTTTCTGCCAAGGGACCTCAGGAAGCTTTCATGGATGTGGAAGGCAAAGGGGAGCAGGCATCACAAAACAAGAGAAGGAACAAAAAGGTGAGGGGAGGCATGTCAAGTTTTTTAAATAAGCACTTCTTGTGTGAACTAACAGAATACTCACTCTTGAAGCCTTCAACCATTATGTAAAAAGTGTTATTTTCCAGAAATTACTATGCTATGAAAAAGTTAAAATTAGCCAATGGAGAGAGACCACTAGAAAAGCTTGAGCGAAGAATTAAAATAGTCAGGCTGTGATCCATTTGTTTTCTGATTGAAGGATCGGGGAGAACTACTTCCAGGGGGAAAAAAGTAACTGTCTAATCCCATTGTAAATAACGGATCTCCTGGTAAATGGACAGACAATAATTTCTGGGAGGGTAGTCCTGATCTATGGAATGCACCATGAAGAGTGTTCCAGATAGAGGATTGTTCATAGTAAATACACATTTACTCAATTCATTCATTAAGTATGTCTCCTTCGAGAATATCATATAAGTTATGCAACACCCTGATGTGTAAAATTGAATGTTTTATCACATAAAAGCATCTTGCTGGGTGAAGTAACTTGCAACTTGACTGAGAGACATCTGTGCTTCTTGATTCCTTGCAGCGTTAGTTATTAGGGAGAATTTGTACCAAGTTGTCTGGTTTGTTTGAGTCTCATTTGATAATGTGATGTTTTATGTTTGCTTAATTTGAAGTGCCATACTGTCAAATTATATTAAAAAGTAGTATGATGTAGACTTTCAATTCTGATGCCTTGAAATTATCTTTTTGATTCTGGACCAGTAAAATACTTTAATTAAAAATAGATTTTAAAATATTGCTTTTAAGTATTTTGTACAGAACTCACATCTTTCTTTACCTCCCTTCAAATAATTCTTGGTGACTTTTTTCCCTATTCCAAGATATACTTAGTATATTTTTTGTCAAGTCCTAAACTGAGATAATTTTACAGATGAAATATAATATTTATAATATTGGGATTCCCTATCCTGGAACATCAATAATTTTTCTTCATTTCTTCAAATCTTGTCTTCCCTTTTATTTTTCACAGATATCTCTGTATTTTTATTTAGATAATGTCTACAAATTACTTACGTTTAAAAGCATTGATGGTGTTTCAGTTCTTCTAACTAATATACCATTTTTCCTTAAATGTTTTATATGTTTCAACAATTAAAAAGAATAATGCATGTTTCATTGTACCAAGGTGTAAAAATAAAGTTGCAATTGCTCCTAGCCTCTTCCATTATCCTTGTACTGTTTTAGCGTACCACTTTGTGTCCCTCAACAACTTTTTTCTTTGTGCTGATATAAAAACAAACATAAACGCAAATGTGCAGACACACACAGGTGTTTACTTATTCAAAATCATATTATGTAATTTGCATGTATCCCATTCTGTTTTCTGCTTAGTAATTTCTGTTATATAGAAAAGTTTTACTTTTATAAAATGCAGTATTTTTGTCACTTTCCAGTAAATTATCATATGTAAATAATACTAATAATATCCATATTCCTACTTTTCATAAATGTGCTTTTTATTTTTTTTACATTAGCTAGACCTTAAGAAAAAAAAGATGAAAATGGTGATAAAAGACATTATTGATATTTTGTATTTCCTAATTGTTTTGATAATTTCAATAATTTTTCTGTCATCATAATCAGAAAAATATGCATCTTTTCCAAGATTACTGATTTTCTGGTGGTATAATCCAATAGAAAATATCATCATATATATCACAGTCTATCAAGGAAATGATAATTGAATAATAATAGAAAGAGAAATTATGTTGTTAAATTTACTAATATTTGGCACTTTTTAAATCTTAAAATAAATACTACCAGTTTAATTTTGTTTAAAAATAATGCATATTCAGGAAGAATAGCTAATGGATGCTAGACTTAATACCTAGGTGATGGAATGATGTGTGCAGCAAACCACCATGGCACTAGTTTACCTCTGTAACAAATCTGCACATCCTGCACATGTACCCTGGAACTTAAAATAAAAATTAAAAAGAAGATACATGTTTTAAAATTTTTTGTTCTTGTTTAAGGTTTAAGTTGGATGTTCAGTGCATTAATATTGATTAAAGTAGTAAAAGTTTAAGTTTTACTCTGAATGTGACTTTGTGAAATAGCATATATTAAGATAACATATTGAAGATACCATAAGAAATCATAGACTAAATGCCATATGTTAAGAAACTACATATATAGTAGCTATATATGGTATATAAATATAGATAGTCATTATTTTTTAAATAGTCTATAATCATAATTTAGATAACGTTCTTTCTATTATTTTGTTATTTAGGAATTTTTATAATTGTTTTAAATGGTTTGGATTATTTGGAGTTGACATTTTTGGTCAATTTGGAAAAATAAATGTAGTTAATTATATTCCAGTTAGTGTATATGCTCTTGTATTATTTCTGTTCTAGAAATTTTTCTTTATGTATCAACACAGGTAACTGTTTTTTGAACTTTAGAACACACACACACACACACACACACACACGCACATGCACACACACACATACAAATACAGTGTATTAAAGCAGCCTTAATATCAGCAGAGTCCTCAATATATGCTCTATGATCTCCTGGGGGACTTAAACTCTTTAAAGTGGTCCACAGTTGAAAACTATTTTCATAATAATACTATGATGTTATTTGTGTTTTTCTGTTACATTAATATTTAGACTGATGTTGTAAAAACATTAGTAGGTCAAATACCTGACTCTTACACATGAGTGAAAGCACAGGCATTCTGTTGTATTAGTATTAATGTAATCTTTACCACCACACACTCACAGCTAAAAAAATACATTTTCATTTAAGAATGTTTTGTTGAAGCAGTGAAAATTATTAATTTTAAAAATCGTTAGCTTTGAGTGTTTATATCTTTAATATTTTAATAAATATTTAATGAATATACATATTTTTAATAAAGCAGTTCTACTGCAAATAAAAATATGATTTTTCTGGGAAAAACACTTGTGAGATTGAGGTGTAAGATGAACTAGCCACTTTTTTCATAGAACACTATGTTTACCTGGCAAAATGACTAGCATGCAAACTATTGCCATTCGAACGTGGGTAATTGATTTCTTTGTGAAGAAACAAAGTGAATTTGCTACTGAAAGGGAAAGTAAGTGACAGCATTATAGCCAAAGTGAGTAGTATATTGTCAAAGAAAAATTTGAGTGTTGAATTCCTCAAATCTGCAACCCTGAGCAGACGGTTTATCAATACTTAAATACTTCTGATGAGGTTTGTGGGGTATTAACAAATGTGACTTTTTTGATGTTACCAAGATTCTTAATAATTCACTATTATCACAAATGTGATATATAATACTTTACATTAACTATTGAAAAATATCTTCTTGATTAATGAAAAAGTAATAGGCAAATATGTATAAATATTTATTATAAAATGTTTAAAATAGTATAAAATGATTAGTAAATATGAAAGGTACCATTTTCACAAAGTAGTCTTTACATAATAAATTTGCATATGTAAAATAAATGTTCTAATAAATCTATGATAACAACTGATTTTCCAAACAAAATGCACAATTCAATTAGTACTTTTGTCTTCTTTGGGGAAAACACTAGATAGTTTAGAGATCAGAAATAAAAGAGTCAATGTATCAAGGATGACATTATAATTACAGCGAATGTCATAGTAGGAAACCTAAATTGATTTCTATGCTTAGGATCTGTTTTCCCTTTAGTCCCATTTATCAGTTTGGCAACTGTGAATAACCTTCGTGGTTTTCTACTCTTATTACCTCTTTAAATAAGAATAAACTGCTTTACTTTTTCAAATAAGATACTTAGCAGGTACAGTCGAGCAGTGAGACAACAGGGCAGCCACTGTAAGGGAAATACACATTTAAGCTATCTTTCCAAAGCTTGTCAAACTTTTTAGCCAAATTTCACCTGTAACGGGATCATTATTCAACCAAATCTGTTCATGTTCATACCTTGCTCTTGATAGTTTTATGTGAAATATATAACTAGAGATGCCAACACTGAATTTCACACCTACTTTCTACTAGATATGTAGGTGTTTTCAAAATAAGTGCTTCAGCCACAGTGGTTATGTGCATTAACTATGTGAAAACATGTCATTGTGAAAACACGTCATTGAATCTAGTGTTTTCAAGTTTCAAACTAAAGTAACAGTGTGGGTGTGTATTAGTACGTTTTCACGGTGCTGATAAGACATGCCCAAGACTGGGTAATTTACAAAAGAAAGAGATTTAATTGGACTCACAGTTGCACGTGGCTGGAGAAACCTCACAATCATGGCTTGAGGCAAGGAGGAACAAGTCATGTCTTAGGTGGATGGTGGCAGGCAAAGAGAGCTTGTGCAGGGAAACTCCATTTTTAAAACCATCAGATCTCATGAGACCCATTCACTATTATGAGAACAGCATGGGAATGACCCATCTCTGTAAGTCAGTTATCTCCCACCAGGTCCCTCCCACAAGATGTGGGAATTATGGGAGCTACAGATGAGATTTGGGTGGGAACACAGAGCCAAACCATATCAGCGTGATTCCTTCATGCCAAGAATATATAGCTTCATTCCTAGGGGACATATTTCTAAATAATTTCCAAAATAAATTTCTTCATGATGGGCAATAGACAGCAGCATTTTATATGACAAAAATTATGTGGATATATTCACCTCAGTACTGAGGAAAGCAAAATCAGTATATTTTTTGCATAGTACCTGGCAATCATCATGGAAAACAGTAAATGAGAGACAGTAAAAAATTACAAAGTAATATGTTTGACAGGGTTCATGGCCTCTACCTCTACAGCCTGGTTGAGAAAGAAGATACTGTCCCTGAAACCTATGTGTAACAATGATTACATGTAAATCCAAGTGTTAAAGGAAAGAGCCAATGAGCAAGTGTTGACAATGCTAAAAACGGTGTAACTCAAAAGACATAGTAGTATGCTGCCATTTAACAGGTTTGCTAAATACTCAATACTCTGAATGTTCCTAAGGGTAAATATTAGAGATGTTTTTGTGCAATTGTTGTTAGAAGGTTTTATTAAGATCATTAATTTTAATTTTCCCTTGTCAGAAACCTCAAAAATATTCTGAGTAGTAATATATCAATTTTTTTTCCTTATAATTAGCACCAGAAGGTATCAATGCTCGTGCTAAATTTGTTGACATTTTATGGGATCCTAAGATCTACTCTCATAAGATAAACATATTATAATTGTTTACTCTGTGAAAATGGCTATGCTGTTTATTTTATTTAATAATGTATACATTATGAGGCATCCTTTTGAAGTGTTTACTTGTATGATAGTAGTGGTAGGCAAAATAATGGCCCCTACCTCTACCCCTCACAAGATGTTTATGTTGTAATCCCCAGAACTTGCAAATATTTTACCTTACATGGGGAAAAGGATTTTGCAGATGTCATTAAGGGTAATGACCTTGAGATGAGGAGATTATCTTAGATTGTCCAAGTGGGTTCAGTGTAATCACCTGAGTAAAGCCAATAACTTTTCCTGACTGGGTCACAGAGATGAGAAGAAAGAAGGAGGAGAAATTCAAACCATAAGAGAGACTCAAAAATGTGTAAGGGGACCATAAACAAGAAATGTGGGTGGCTTCTAGAAATAGGAAGGCCCTCAGCTGGCCACTAGCAAGAAAACAGGTATCTCAGTTCTACAGTTGCAAGGAACTGAATTCTGTCAATGACTCAAGTGAGCCAGAAATGGAGCCTCTCCTAGAACCTACAGAAATAAACAAAGCTCTGCCAAAAATCATGATGTCAGTTCTGTGAGACCCATGTCAGATTTCTGACCCGCAGAATTATAAAAGAGTAAACTTAGATAGTTTAAGCCACTAAGTTTGTTGTAATTTGTTATAACAGTAATAGAATATTAATACCTTTTTCTGCCCAATCCGTTTGGATATGAGACTCTTCCATTTATGATCTCTTGCTCCAAAAATCCTGCATTCAGTTGTGCACATTTAAGTTTTCTATCTTTTGATGATTGAACAGATTTACACATGTATTTCTAATGTAAACCACTTTTATTACTCAGAATATTTAAATATAAATTTTCATTTACCAAGATTTGTTATTCTTATAATGTCAGTCATGCCTGATGGTCCCACCGAGGTCCCAGCTTTGTTTGCATGCTTGGAATCAAGTGATCAAGTGCGGCCAGTGTTCACAATTTGTTCATTGCCTTTGATACCTTTGCTAATTCCAGAAAAAGAAAATGTGTTCTGAAGATTTGATATTTAGTTTTGCTCCCAAAGTATCTCATATAAAAGTTCTGAACTTTACATTAAAAAGTCTGTTTTGTCATATCAATAGGAAATATTCTTTCTTTAAATTATACTTTAAGTTCTAGGGTACATGTGCACAACGTGCAGGTTTGTTACATATGTAAACATGTGCCATGTTGGTGTGCTGCACCCATCAACTAGTCATTTACGTTAGGTATATCTCTTAATGCTATCCCTGCCCCCACCACAATAGGACCCAGTGTGTGATGTTCCCCTTCCTGTGTCCAAGTGATCTCATTTTCAATTCCCACCTATGAGTGAGAACATGCGATGTTTGGTTTTCTGTTTTTGCGATAGTTTGCTGAGAAGGATGGTTTCCAGCTGCTTCCATGTCCCTACAAAGGACAAGAACTCATCCTTTTTTATGGCTGCATAGTATTCCATGGTGTATATGTGCCACATTTTCTTAATCCAGTCTGTCACTGATGGACATTTGGGTTGATTCCAAGTGTTTGCTATTGTGAATAGTGCTGCAATAAACATACATGTGCATCTGTCTTTATAGCAGCATGACTTATAATCCTTTGGGTATATTCCCAGTAATGGGATGGCTGGGTCAAATGGTATTTCTAGTTCTAGATCCTTGAGAAATCACCACACTGTTTTCCACAATGGTTGAACTAGTTTACAGTCCCATCAACAGTGTAAAAGTGTTCCTATTTCTCCACATCCTCTCCAGCACCTGTTGTTTCCTGATTTTTTAATGATTGCCATTCTAAATGGTGTGAGATGGTATCTCATTGTGGTTTTGATTTGCATTTCTCTAATGGCGAGTGATGATGAGCATTTTTTCATGTGTCTGTTGGCTGTATGAATGTCTTCTTTTGAGAAATGTCTGTTCATATCCTTTTTCCACTTTTTGATGGGGTTGTTTGTATTTTTCTTGTAAATGTGTTTGACTTCTTTATAGGTTCTGGATATTAGTCCTTTGTCAGATGAGTAGATTGTAAAAATTTTCTCCCATTCTGTAGGTTGCCAGTTCACTCTGATGGTAGTTTCTTTTGCTGTGCAGAAGCTCTTTAGTTTAATTAGATCCCATTTGTCAATTTTGGCTTTTGTTGCTGTTGCTTTTGGTGTTTTACACATGAAGTCCTTGCCCATGCCTATGTCCTGAATGGTATTACCTAGGTTTTCTTTTAGGGTTTTTATGGTTTTAGGTCTAACATTTAAGTCTCTAATCCATCTTGAATTAATTTTTGTATAAGGAGTAAGGAAAAGATCCAGTTTCAGCTTTCTACTTATGGCTAGCTAATTTTCCCAGCACCATTTATTAAATAGGGAATCCTTTGCCCATTTTTTGTTTTTTATTAGATTAAACACTGTAGATCCTTGAATAGTATTTATTCTTTTATAGAAAATGAATTCACATTTAAGACATCAAAATTCCAAACATAACACTCCACATGAACACCGTGCAATAACTCTTTTTTGAAGAAACTTTCTCAACCCATAATTTTGAACAGTATAATAAAAACTATGGTAAAAAGTAGTTTATTCTTATTGTCATAAAGGATATGAAGAATAGATGTTTTTCTAATTCATCTGATATTCTTGTAATATATTTTGCTACTATAATCTGCAGAAATAAAGATAGAAAAATTAACTTTACTGAAAAAGCCTAAAGTTTATATTTTAAAGTAAATACCTGGTTTAAAAAATAGTTTTTTTCCTCCATTAGGAAGATGGTAAAGTTCTATCTTTATCTAACATTAGACAATACATTGTTACGGACAATACATTAAGCCAAGTTTTTAATGTAGGAAGAACTCATTTGTAATTTGTATGCTCAGTGGCTCAACAGTAATTTCAAATCTTGACAATCTAAGTAACACCATGAAAACATAGACCACTTGGAGATTATAATATTAATAGAAAAGAAATACACTGATAGAGTATAAGGCAATTTGAAGCAAATGGAATGAAGATGGATCCGAAGTTAATCCATAAGTTTCTGTGTAGATAACTTTTGGTACACACTGTCAGGGAAGACTGCAATGTGTAATAACAGACTGGATATTAAGGAACCAGAGAATAACGCATGTTGAATGATTAGGAAGCTTGTGTCTCAACATTGGTTCAGCCAAGAAAAAAAGAAGAAAGGAAGGAAATAAAGGAATGCTTTAACAAATCACTGGAATTATTTTAATTTACTCAATTTACTCAATGCTATTGAAAATTTAAAATAGCGGAGGTGATAGCTGAGGAGTCATAAGTGATTCAATTATGGACATTATAGCCCGAATTATGATTATGTACAATATTATTTTGCTACAACTATATCTTTATTTGGTCAGTAACAGGAATGATGACAGGTGGAACAATGGCAAAGGAACATCATTTAGGTCTTAAATCAACACTCTTTTTTCTCCCCCCAAAATTTGTGGTTAATTTAAAACAGAATAATATATGATCTAAGTACCGATAAACTTAAGGGACTAGACCTATGAACTAATGCACTGAAATAGAGTTTGCATGATATAGAAGAAGTAGTCAATATTTTTCATTAAAAATTGAATGCTTATAAATTTATTGACAATATTAAATACTGAAAACGTGCTAAGACACCATGCTAGCTGGTAGAAAACACTAAATAAATGCAGTATTTATGGTTCCTACCATCTTAGAATTTCTGTTCTAAGGGGGATTATAGTCAGTGCACAAATTATATAAACAAATGAAATAATTTGTAATAACCAATATTAAGCAGATTAAACAAGTGACATAGAAAACGATGTGAATTTTGTTTGTGTGTGTGTATTTTGTACTTCCTATAGTCAGGTATATCTATGCCAAACTAGGTTTTAGACTGAAATATTTTGCTATCTAATACAGAGGTATCTAATCAAAATAAACTCATGAATGGATATCCTAAAATAAGTTTGTTCAGCAGGACATGACATTTCTATTTTGATAAATGATTGTAACATACCTGTATATTTTTCATGTAGTTACTTATAATAAGATCAAATTGAGTGGTGATAAACTTGCAGAAAGCACAAAGTAATAATAATAATAGTAAATTATTGTATATTAGGTTTATCTGTTTCAAATTGTGCATATTTCAAATAGAAAATCATAGGTTTTTTAGTACGTTAGTAGAATGTTAGTCAAAATATTTAATTTCCTGCACGAAAACAAATCTTTGCTTTTAAGTGAGCTGGCCAACTTATTATTTTTTCTTTTCTGAAAATTACTTTTCATATTGGCAACTTAGTTTTAAAATAGCAATGTGTAATTTTCTTAGCTGGATTTAGACTTTTCCTCAGGAAATAGTTTAACATATTTTCATCAATTTTAAGCTTTGCTTTTGCAAATTAGTTTAAGTTCCCTGTAGATTCTGGATATTAGCTTTTTGTCAGATGGATAGATTGCAAAATTTTTCTCCCATTCTATAGGTTGCCTGTTCACTCTGATGATAGTTTCTTTTGCTGTGCACAAGCTCTTTAGTTTAATCAGATGCCATTTGTCAACTTTGGCTTTTGTTGCCATTGCTTTTGCTGTTTTAGTCATGAAGTCTTTGCCCATGCCTAGTCCTGAATGGTATAGCCTAGGTTTTCTTCTAGGGTTTTTACAGATTTAGGTCTTATGTTTAAGTCTTTAATCCATCTTGAGTTAATTTTTGTATAAGGTACAATAAAGGGAAACATTTTCAACTTTCTGCATATGGCTAGCCAGTTTTCCCAACACCGTTTATTAAAAAAGGAATTCTTCCCCCATTACTTGTTTTTGTCAGATTTGTCAAAGATCAGATGGTTGTAGATGTGTGACATTATTTTTGAAGCCTCTGTTCTGTTCTATTGGTTTATATATGTGTTTTGGTACCAGTACCATGCTATTTTGGTTACTGTAGGCTTGTAGTATAGTTTGAAGTCAGGTAGTGTGATGCATCCAGCTTTGTTCTTTTTGCTTAGGATTGTCCTGATTTTGCTGGATATTTTTTTGTTTCATAGGAAATTTAAAGTAGTTTTCTATTTTTGTGAAAGAAAGTCAATGTTAGCTTGACAGGGATAGCAATAAATCAATAAAGTACTTTGGACATTATGGCCATTTTTATGATATTGATTCTTCCTATTCACAAGCATGGAATGTTTTCCATTTGTTTGTGTCCTCTCTTATTCCCTTGAGCAACAGTTTGTACTTCTTCTGGAAAAGGTCCTTCACATGGTTTGTAAGTTGTATTCCTAAGTATTTTGTTCTTTTAGTAGCAATTGTTAATGGGAACTCACTCATGATTTGGCTCTCTGTTTGTTATTGGTGTATAGGAATGCTTTCAATTTTTGCACATTGATTTTGTATCCTGAGACTTTGGTGAAGTTACTTATCAGCTTAAGGAGATTTTGGGTTGAGACAATGAGGTTTTCTAAATATACAATCATGTCATCTGCAAACAGAGACAATTTGACTTTCTCTTTTCCTAATTGAATGCCCTTTATTTCTTTCTTTTGTCTGATTGCCCTGGCCCGAATTTCCAATACCATGTTGAATAGGAGTGGTAAGAGAGGGCATCCTTGTCTTATACCGTTTTCAAAGGGAATTCTTCCAGTTTTTGCCCATTCAGTATGATATTGGCTGTGGGTTTGTCATAAATAGTTCTTATTATTTTGAGATACATTCCATCAATGCCTAGTTTATTGAGTGTTTTTAGCATGAAGCGTTGTTGAATTTTGTCAAAAGTCTTTTCTGCATGTATTGAGATAATCATATGATTTTTGTCATTGGTTCTGTTTGTGCGATGGATTACATTTATTGATTTGGGTATGTTGAACCACTCTTGCATCCCAGGAATGAAGCCCACTTGATCATGGTGGATAAGCTTTTTGATGTGCTGCTGGATTCATTTTTCCAGTATTTTGAGGGTTTTCACATCGATGTTCATCAGGGATAATGACCTGAAGTTTTCTTACTTTGTTGTGTCTCTGCCAGGTTTTGGTATCAGGATGATGCTGGCCTCATAAAATGAGTTAGGGAGGATTCCCTCTTTTTCTGTTGTTTGGAATAGTTTCAGAAGAAATGGTACCAGCTCGTCTTTGTACCTTTGGTAGAATTTGGCTGTGAACCCATTTGGTCCTGAACATGTTTTTGGTTGGGAGGCTATTAAATGGTGTTTCTATTTCAGAACTTGTTATCGTTCTATTCAGGGATTTGACTTCTTCTTGGTTTAGTCTTGGGAGGGTGTATGTGTCCACTAGAAGAATTTATCCACTTCTTCTAGATTTTGTAGTTTATTTGTGTAGAGGTGTTTATAGTATTCTTTGATGGTAGTTTGTATTTCTGTGGGATTGGTGGTGATATCCCCTTTATCATTTTTTATTGCATCTATTTGATTCTTCTCTCTTTTCTTTTCTCTTAGTCCGGCTAATGATCTATCTATTTTGTTGAACTTTTCAAAGAAACAGCTTCTGGATTCATTGATTTTTTTGAGGGGTTTTTCATGTCTCTCTATCTCCTTCAGTTCTGCTCTGATCTTAATTATTTCTTGTCTTCTGCTAGATTTTGAATTTGTTTACTCTTGCTTCTCTAGTTCTTTTGTGATTTTAGGGTGTCGATTTTTGATCTTTGCTGCTCTCTCTTGTGGACATTTAGTGCTATAAATCTCCTTCCACACACTACTTTAAACGTGTCCCAGAGATTCTGGTACATTGTGTCTTTGTTCTCATTGGTTTCAAAGAACATCTTTATTTCTGCCTTTATTTCATTACCTAATAGTCATTTAGAAGCAGGTTGTTCAGTTTCTACGTAGTTGTTTGGTTTTGAGTTTCTTAATCATGAGTTGTAATTTGATTGCACTGTGGCCTGAGAGACTGTTTGTTATGATTTCCATTCTTTGCATTTGCTGAGGAGTGTTTCCAATTGTGTGGTCAGTTTTAGAATAAGTGTGATGTGGTGCTGAGAAGAATCTACATTCTATTGGTTTTGGGTGGAGAGTTCTGTAGATATCTATTAGGTCTGCTTGGTCCAGATCTGAGTTCAAGTTCTGGAGATCCTTATTAATTTTCTTTCTTGTTGATCTGTCTAATATTGACAATGGGGTGTTAAAGTCTCCCAATGTTATTGTGTGGGAGTCTAAGTCTCTTTGTAGGTCTCTAAGTACTTGCTTTATGAATCTGGGTGCTCCTGTATTGGGTGCATATATATTTAGGATAGTTAGCCCTTCTTGTTGCATTGATCCCTTTATCATCATGTAATGCCCTTCTTTGTCTCTTTTGATCTTTGTTGGTTTAAAGTCTGTTTTATCAGAGACTAGGATTGCTACCCCTGCTTTTTTTTTTTTTTGCTTTCCATTTGCTTGGTAAGTATTCCTCCATCCCTTTATTTTCAACCTATGTTTGTCTTTGCACATGAGATTGGTCTCCTGAATACAGCACACTGAGGGGTCTTGACTCTATCCAATTTGCCAGTCTGTGCCTTTTAATTGGGGGCATTTAGCCCATTTACATTTAAGGTTAATGTTGTGATGTGTGAATTTGATCCTGCCATTATGATGCTAGCTGGTTATTTTGCCTGTTAGTTGATGCAATTTCTTCATAGCGTCAATGGTCTTTACAATTTGGTATGTTTTTGCAATGGCTAGTATAGTTGTTCCTTTCCATGCTTAGTGCTTCCTTCAGGAGCTCTTGCAGGGTAGGCCTGGTGGTGACAAAATCTCTCAGCATTTCCTTGTCTGTAAAGGATTTTATTTCTCCTTAGCGTATAAAGCTTAGTTTGGCTGGATGTGAAATTCTGGGTTGAAAATTCTTTTCTTTAAGAATGTTGAATATTGGCCCCAATTCTCTTCTGGCTTGTAGGATTTCTGCAGAGAGATCCACTGTTAGTCTGATGGGCTTCCCTTTGTTGGTAACCCAACCTTTCTTTGTGGCTGCCCTTAATATTTTTTCCTTCATTTCAACCTTGGTGAATCTACGATTATGTATCTTGGGGTTGTTCTTCTTGAGGAGTATCTTTGTGGTATTCTCTGTATTTCCTGAATTTAATGTTGGCCTGTCTTGTTAGATTGGGGGAGTTCTCCTGGATAATATCCTGAAGAGTGTTTTCCAGCTTGGTTCCATTCTCCCTGTCACTTTCAAGTTCAACAATCAAACATAGATTTGGTCTTTTCACATAGTCCCACATTTCTTGGAGGCTTTGTTCATTTCTTCTCACTCTTTCTTCTCTAATCTGATCTTCTCACTTTATTTCATTGAGTTGATCTTCAGTCTCTGATATCCTTTCTCTGCTTGATCGATTCAGCTATTGATACTTGTGTATGCTTCATGAAGTTATCATGCTGTGTTTTTCAGCTCCATCAGCTCATTTACGTTCTTCTCTAAACTGGTTATTCTAGTTAGTAATTCATCTAACCTTTTTTCAAGGTTCTTAACTTCTTGCATTGGGTTAAAACATGCTCCTTTAGCTCAGAAGAGTTTGTTATTACTCACCTCTGAAGCCTACTTCTGTCGATTCGTCAAACTCATTCTCCATCCAATTTTGTTCTCTTGCTGGTGAGGAGATGAGACCCTTTGGAGGAGAAGAGGCATTCTTGTTTTTGGAATTTTCAGCCTTTTTGCTCTGACTTCTCCCCATCTTCGTGGATTTATCGACCTTTGGTGTTTGAAGTCGGTGGCCTTCAGATGGGGTCTCTGACTGGATGTCCTTTTTGTTGATGTTGATACTATTCCTTTTTGTCATTTTTCCTTCTAACAGTCAGGCCCCTCTGCTGCAGGTCTGCTGGAGTTTGCTGGAGGTCAACTCCAGACCCAGTTTGCCTGGGTATCACTGGCAGAGGCTGCAGAACAGCAAAGATTACTGCATGTTCTTTCCTCTAGAAGCTTCGTCCCAGTGGGGCACCCATCAGATGCCGGCCAGAGCTCTCTTGTATGACGTGTATGTTGACCTCTAATGGGAGGTGCTTCCCAATTAAGATACACGGGGGTCAGAGACCCACTTGACGAGGCAGGCTGTCCTTTATCAGAGCTGGAACGCTGTGCTGGGAGATCCGCTGCTCTCTTCAGAGCTGCCAGGTTGGGATGTCTAAGTCTGCTGAAGCTGAGCCCACAACTGCCCCTTCCCCTAGGTGCTCTGTTCCAGAGAGTTGGGGGTTTTATCTGTTAAGTTCCTGACTGGGGCTGCTGCCATTTTTTTCAAAGATGCCCTGCCCAGAGAGAAGGAAATCTAGAGAGACAATCTGGCAGCAGCGGCCTTGCTGAGCTGCGGTGGGCTCTGCCCAGTTTGAACTTTCTTGTGGCTTTGTTTACACTGTGAAGGTTAAAATGCCTAATCAATCCTCAGCAATGGCAGGTGCCCCTCTCCCCACCAAGCTCGAGTGTCCCAGGTATAGCTCAGACTGCTGTGGTGGTTCGAGAATTTCAAGCCAGTGGATCTTAGCTTGCTGGGCTCCGTGGGTGTGGGACCCACTGAGCCAGACAACATGGCTCCCTGGCTTCAGCGTCCTTTCCAGGGAAGTGAATGGTTCTGTCTTGCTGGAATTCCAGGCGCCACTGGGGTATGAAAAAAAAAAAAACTGCGTCTAGCTCAGTGTCTGCCCAAATGGGCTCCTAGTTTTGTGTTGGAAACCCAGGACCCTGGTGGTGTAGGCACTGGAGGAATCTCCTGGTCTGTAGGTTGTGAAGACTGTGGGAAAAGGACACTATCTGGGTCTGAGTGCACGGTACAGTCCCTAATGGCTTCCCTTGGCTAGAAGAGGGAGTTCCCTGAGCTCTTGTGCTTCCTGGATGAGGCAGCACCCCACCCTGCTTTGGCTGGCACTCCTTGGGCTGAACCCACTGTCCAACCAATCCCAGTGAGATGAACTTGGTACCTCAGTTGGAAATGCAGAAATCACCAGCCTTCTGCATCTATCTTGTTGAGACCTGCAGACCAGAGCTTTTCTATTCAGCCATCTTGCCAGTGCACCTGCAGTCTACTCTTAAATGGTTAAAAAAGTATTTATCTGACAACCTATCTATCAATCCATGCATAATACTTTGTAGCTAACCATTTATCATTTTGTCAGATAAAAAATACCTATACTTTTTAAATTTAACAGTATTATATCAACTAATTGAAATGTTTACCACACTTATATCTGTAAAATTTTAATTTTTCTGCTTTCAGTTTCACAGGTGTATGAAAACTTCCCATTTCCACACCCTAGTTATATTTCAGGTTAATATCTTCCTAACTATATTCACATAAAGCATGCTTGCATATTATTAAGTCCAAATTTTGCTTCAGTACCTTTCTAGTAGATTGGATTGACTTCACATACACGTATTTTGGGCCAGCACTACTCAATGATTAATGTGCATTAGAATCATCTACTTGTTAAAGTGATGATTTAGATTCAGTAGGTCTGGAATAAGCCTAGGATTCTGTCTTAGGGTTCTGCATTTTTTCAAAGATCCCAGCGTGATGCCATTACTAAAGAACACTGTGATACAAGGTTTAGAATTTACCTTTCTCTAGCATCTTTTCTGAAGGCACTTCCTTCCTCTGAATAGCCCCCTAAACACTCTTAATAGTGTTTTTCAAGAGGAGGTGTGATTGAACACAAAATGAGAACAACTTAGACTTATCTCAGAAAAGATGAACTAGGGAATCTGTATTTATCAGGGTTCTTCAGGGAGATAAAATAGTGTATACACACACATACAAATAACACATACATATACACATGTACAGAGAGAGAAATATGTAGAAAGAGGCATAGATATTTTTTCTGGATTCCTTTTAATAGTAAATAACCTTATGAATTATCACATATTTTATAGTATGGAGATTTGCTGTATTTTCCCAAGTGGTTATGGAGGCCAAGAATTCGCACAATCTACTACCTGCAGTCTGTAGAACCAGGAAAGCTGGTGTTATAATTCAACCTGAGTCTCAAGGTCTGAGAACAAGGGGAGTAGATCTGTAACTCCCAGTTCTAGTCTAATGGCTTTAGAAGCAGGGGGTTGTTTGTGTACCAGCGACCAAAGGCTGAAGAACTGGGAGCTCCAACGTCCAAGGACAGGAGAAGATGAATGTCCCAGCTCAAAGAAGGAAGAGCAAATTGTCTCTCAGCTTTTAAGTTCTATTTGGACCTGCAACAGTTGAATCTTCTTTACTCAGACTACTAATTCAAATGCTAATCTCGTTCCAAAACACACTCACAGAAATATCCAGAAATAATATTTTATCAGCTATCTGGGCATCCCATAGCTCTGTGCAGTTGACATATAAAATTAGCCATCACAAAGTCATTTCTCTTTGAATACATTTAAATTAAGAAAAAGATCAGATTAAGAGTGGAAGCGCAGAATAAAATTTGCTGAAGAGAACTGGAGCAAAATTTGGAGAAGGAACTTGACTGTGAAATATAGTAACTATAGTGATAAAATGCAGGCAAATATTTCTCAGGGTATCTGACATATTTCAATGCACCTCAATATCCAGATTTTTAAATTTCTTGTTTAAGAAAAATTTATTTTTAGTGTTTCACACACTAAAACGTCATCAAGTGTCTAGTTTTTTGTTTGTTTGTTTGTTTTTGTTTTTTTGAGACGGAGTCTTGCTCTGTTGCCCAGGCTGGAGTACAGTGGCGCTATCTCGACTCACTGCAAGCTCTGCCTCCTGGGTTCACGCCGTTCTCTTGCTCAAGCTCAGCCTCCCGATTCACTGGGACTACAGGCGCCTGCCACCACGCCTAGCTAATTTGTTGTATGTTTTAGTAGAGATGGAGTTTCACCATGTTAGCCAGGATGGTCTCCTGTCCTCGTGATCCACCAGCCTCGGCCTCCCAAAGTGCTGGGATTACAGGCGTGAGCCACTGTACCTGGCCAAATGTCCAGTAAATTTTAAGGTTCTCCTGTCTCAAACAGCTGCATAGAAAACTTTTTGTCTGAAAAATTGTCTTTGTTCACTTTAATTCTCTTTGCATTTACCAGATGCACTTGCAGCTCCATAATCATTACTGTTGAAATGTATATGACTTTATTT
This sequence comes from Macaca fascicularis, assembly GCF_037993035.2. Classification (NCBI taxonomy): domain Eukaryota; kingdom Metazoa; phylum Chordata; class Mammalia; order Primates; family Cercopithecidae; genus Macaca; species Macaca fascicularis. The sequence continues at coordinate 108,425,640 of NC_088380.1, read as the reverse complement.
TGTTTCATTTTGCTTTCTCTTTAACTGATATTTTAAGAATCGACAACTGATATTTTAAAAACATAGGTTATCTTTAGTTTTTTTGATGAGGTGGATATAGCAGGATCTATATACTAGCATATAGTTTGCAGAAGATAAAAGCTGAAGATGCACAAAATAGACATCTCAGCTACTGCATAAATCTGTCTAAAGAAATTTGTTTTGCATTATGGTTGTTTGTGTCAGTCAGCCACTGTTAGTTCTGTTGAGATAGAGTATTGTCTCCTTTGTAATATCATTGATGACAGGCTGCTCTTTAGAACACAAAATAATTGAGTTTTATATTGCACTTCAGGTTTTCCTTTCTTCCCTGGACATTTTTATAGGTGTGTTATTTACAGTATAATTTCATCTATTAGTTATTTATGTGACTCTTCAAATTTCCATCAGACACAAGTAATACCATGAAAGTATCTATATTCCAACATGTTACATATAATTTAATACACTAGAGTGTTCAATCTTATTTTTTCTTTATTGAGGCACAGATATTTTATTCTGAATTTCTTTTAATAGTAAAGAGCTTTATATATTATTTTATATTTTTATAGTATGCTCCATAATATTAAATTTTACTTCACTGATTTATCTTGATATATGCAGTTTCATTAAATTAATAGGTACATGATTTTAGTTAAAAAATATAAATGGATATACTATTTAATAAAAATTTTTAAAACATGGTATGTTTTTTATCTCAGCTTTTGTGATGTGTATATATGGAGAAAAGCAAAAGTTATTGGGTGTGCTTTTAAGAATATCAGGTTAAAGAAAGAGGGGCTATGAAATGTCAAAAAGAACTGGGACATAATAACTATAAATTGATGACAAGATAAGAGTGGAAAAAACTGGTTAATTCAACTATAAATTAGACATAAAATGTAAAATATCTTCCAATCTTATCCTTCACCACGAGTTCTACAGGGTTCTATATTTTTCCAGTGAACTTACTGAACTTCAGAAAACACTCAATTCTGACACTCTCTCATCCTTTCCCATGCACTTTGTGGCTTGAAATATGACAAACATATATTCATCCATGTGTTCATACATATTTTCCTATGGCTTATGACAACTCATAAATGAATATTTTTGAGGATATCATGTCTAGTAAATACTTTGCATGAGACTTAGTAGCCTAGTTAATACAATTTCAGGGAGGAAGGGTAAAGACCTGTAACGATGAAAACCAGAGAAAGTAGCAGTAAGAATGGAGAAAAATATGTAGAAAGACAGTAGATCTTAAATATTAAGAATAATAACATTTTGGGGAAAGAATTTACTGACTTTATGAGATTAAATAAGTTGAAATATAAATTTCATACACATAAGATCACACACATACACACACACATATATATATGATAGTGTTTCTTTCATCTAGGCTGGAGTTCAGTGGTACAGTCACAGATCACTGTAACCTGGAGCTCCTGGGCTCAAGGTATCTTCTCCTTCTCTCCTGCCTCGCAAGAGTAGCTAGGAATACAAGCGCTCACCACCATGACTGGCTAAATTTTTATTTTTACTTTTGTAGCATCAAGGTCTCACTATGTTGCTGCGACTAGTCTTGAACTTCTGGCCTCAAGCAATTCTACAGCCTTGGCCTCCCAAAGTGCTAGGATTACAGGCACGAACTATAATGCCAGGCAAAAAAAAAAAAAAAAAAAAAAAAGTCAGCCACAGAATACAAATCTTTCTTGATCCCACATCCTCCTGAAGGTACTATCCAATTTTTCTTTCCTTCTTTACAGGAAAAATTTTTCTTTCCTTCTTTACAGGAAAAAAAAAAAACTTTCCAAAATTCCTGTAGCATTTTGTATTCTAGAATTTGAAATGTTTGTGGTTGAAAATTTGTACACAATGATATGCAAATATCAAAAATAATAGCGTTCTTTGTTTTTTACAGGTATTTTTCCTTCCCTTCCCTTTTCCCTTCTTTTTTCCCTTCCTTCCCTTTTCCCTTCCCTTCCCTTTTCCCTTCGTTTTTCCTTTCCTTTTTCGCTTCCCTTACATTCTCTTTTTCTTTCTCGTTTCATCTTCCCGAAGGCATGTTGAGGGAAGGAATGGAAGGAAATAAACAATTCCATAATTTTAAAAAGAGTCATATGAATTAATTTATGTCACAGCTTTTGATATACATTAAATGTTTTAGACTCTCTTATTTTCCATTTTTCTAGACAAAGGAGATCTTGCAAAAGGAACAATGTTTGTCTCCTTTCCTGTTAACAACTCTCTCAACTATTTGTAAACTCACAAGCTTAGTGACATTCTGGTGTTAGGCTGTATGCATTGCCAAATACATTTGCAAATATCCCAATCCTCCAGAAATGTTTTCAGAATCCACTAGGATTTCTCATTAACATCTCTAGATGTTTCTAAACGTATTCCTAAGGTATTAAGGATGAACCAACACTTGGTCTAACCCCTTTCTCTCTTCTAATTCCTCATCTGCTTAATGGGTGGGGATTTTAGCATAGCTGTAGAAATAGGGAGTGTGGTGGGGGAAAAATGGATTCCTTGAAATAGGTCATTAGCTAGGCTCTGCATTGAGCTGTTAGAGCAAAGTTCTCTTGGAGGTGCACATTTTCAATCAGGCTTTTTTTCTGGTTTCCAAAATTATGTAATGCCTCTGGTTATATAATTTTTTAAGCCAAACCACTATAATCTATTACAAATTAATAATGTAGTAAGACAGTATAAAATAAAATGTGCTTGTATTGTATAAATTCTCATCATTAAGGAGTAAAATAAAAGTAATTTAAAAATGCTTCATATAAAAGAAGAAAATACTTTTATTTTCTCAAATAATATTCAAAGTTTAAAAAACTGTATAATAAAGACCAATTCTAATTTTACATATTATATATGCATAAAATAAGAAATTAAATACTTCAACAGCTGTTTTAAGACAAGGTAGATTTTTTTTCCTCCAGAGAAGAAAAATTGGTAAACCTGGAGAGATGCTTATTTATCAAACTCCCAACTTGCTCTACAAAATTGTGACATCTTTAATTTAGAACTAGATTGATATTGACTTATTTTATTTTATTCTTATATAATCTGAACAGTAAATTTGTCTTTTCTCGAAAAGTAGCATACAATTTTACAACTTTCAAAAATTAATACAATATAAAATTAAATTTTGTTGTAATTTATTAAATCAGTAAGTTGAGAAAAGTTTGTCTTTTTTTTATATTTATAGGTTCCCAATATTTACCTTAAATTAGTGCCTTTGCTTCATTAATCAAGACTGTGTGGCAGATCCAATATTCTTATCATTCTGTTATTTAGTAACCATATTGAGTTATAATTTACATATCATAAATTCAATCCACATGATTAAATGATTTTAGTAAATGTCTAGTTGTGTGCCATCACCACAATTTAGTTTTAGAACATTTCACAACACGGTTAACTTTGCCTGTTTTTTCAGGCTTTCCTGTTTTTAACACTAAAAGTCCCACATCCCATGGAACATTCAAGGCAAACCCAAGTGATTGGTCACTCCGTATTTCAGTCATTTTGATGACGAGTTGATGGGTGCAGCACACCAACAAGGCACAAGTATACATATGTAACAAACCTGCACGTTATGCACATGTACCCTACAACTTAAAGTATAATAATAATAAATAAATCTAAAAAAAAAAAAAAAAGAAAGTAGCTTCCTATATGGTTATAGTCAATGCCACTCCCTCCTCATGCTTTAGAAAACCACTTATTTGCTGTTTCCATAAATTTGCCTTTCCTAAATATTGCATACAAAATAATCCTAAAATATATATTCTTTTGTATCTAATTTCTTTCAATTACATAATATTTTGAGTTTTATATATAGCGTGTGTTGGTATTTCTTTTCAATGTTGAATTTATTTCATTGTAATGCCATACTCCATTGTTTTCCTTCAATCACAACCTAACAGACATTAGATCATTGCTGGATTAGGATCTTACAAGTAATTAATTTTGCTGTAAAATTTGCATACATATCTTTGTGTGGGAATTTAACACTTTATCTTGGAGAGATTTCAAGAAGTAGAATTGCTGGGTTTATGATCCACTTTGAGTTCAGTTTTGTGTGGAATGTGAGGTATGTCTCCTCCTCCTCTTCCTCTCTCTCTTCCCCCTTCTCTTAGTGTTCTTCCTCCTACTTTTTTGGCATGTGGCTATTCAGTTGTGGCAGCACAATTTGTGAAAAAATACCCTTTCCCTTTTAAATTATTTTGGCATCTTTGTTGAAAATAAATAATCTTAAAGTAATGATTTGTTTCTGGCTTCTCAATTCTGGTGCTTTAATCTATATGTTTATCAGTGCTTTAATTGTACACTATCTTCATTACTGTGGCTTTAAAGTAGTTTAAAATCTAGTAGTATAATCCTTCAAATATGTTATTTTAAAAAAGTTTTAGATATTGTAGTTTTGTGTTTTTCCCATATAAATTTTAGGATAAACTTTTCAATGTCTACAAATAAGCTTGAAATGATTGTGACAGAAATTACATGGAATTTATACATTAATTTGGTGATAATGGCCATTGTGACAATATTGAATTTTCCAATCAATCAACATAAAATGTCTCTTCATTTGTTTAGATATTTAGTTTTCTCCACATTTTATAATTTTCAGTGTGTAAATGTAAGATACATTAAACTAAAGTTCCAAAGGAAAATATATGAAAGAGACAGAAGAATTCATGAGAAAGGTGGGAAATTCAGGACATTAGAGTGTTACAAAAGCCAGAGACTAGTAGGAAGACTGGGCTGGAAAACAGGATTTAATCCCAAAGGTTGTAAATTCAATGGCAGGAGAAAAATAGGAAAAGATACAGATTTTAAAAAGCTGTAAAAAAGTGTTCGCATAATTTCTGAAATTTTATATTTCATAATTCCATAGGGATTAAGGTAATTAAGGGATTGAACAGAAAAAGAATGAGATATATGCAAAATAACTTTTTGAGGAGTCAGGGACATAAATTATTGCTAGAGAAGTCAACAAAATCAAGTAAAAATTGCTTAACTTTATTGTGTTTTAAATATTAGGGAATTCTTGTTGTGTTTTTGAATGAGAAACTACTAGCAAAAAGAGATGGAATATTTTAAAAGAAGAAATAAATGTGGTCGTACAATCCTTCAGGAGTAAGAAATTGGTGAGAGTTGAAGCCCAGGTGCCACAATTTATTTGAAGAAATGGAAAGGCACTTGCTCTTACTAAATAAAAGAAATGTGAGAAATGGCATGCCATGAGAATGAAGAGTCCTAATAGATTGAGCTCTCAAAGTCTTTCTCTAATAGTAACATTTTAAATATCAGATCTGAAGGGAAAAGTTTGGGAAGTGAGAATTATATAAAGTTATTAATAATTAGATTAAAGTAAAACGAAAGTTGAATTTTGAGTGAGGTCAATAAAAGGCTATTTATGCCATTCATATAGGGTAGTAATACCAGAAAAGGTAGAAGTGGTATAAAATAGGCAGTAGTTAGGAACTCAATTTAATAAACTGATAGAAAATAAGTAAACAGAGACTCTGTAAGCAAATATTATTTTTCTTGATTTCTGAAGAGATCAGCTAAGTCGAAAGCTGATTTTATAAAAGTAACTATACTTTAGGGAAAGACTGCCTATCTCTCTTCACTAGCCTAACACAAATTGTTTCTTAAGTAATCTGGAAAATAATTCCTAACATAAAATAATTAGTGGCCTAAGCACTCTTTGAACTTTGTATATTATAAATTATACAGACTTCTTTTAACTTCTTTCCATTTAAAAAAAGAATAATTTGTTTAAATTAGTGTACATAGATAGTAGCATTATGTACCAATATGTCTGTATAGCCAAAGATATTTTTAAAACAAAAATTTATCTGTATATAATGTGTGTTTCGTTTCAAATATTTGTGTATTATTAAAACATACTGCTTTGAGAAACCTTAAACATATAAATCTGCTTTGTAATTTTTGAAGTTTTTCTTGATAAAGATTATCTAGCCCCAAATTTTCAAAAATGGATAATTATTCTTAATATTGCTAGTTTCTCTAATAGGGTTTTTAACCATCTCTACTTTGAAAATGACATAAAAATTGAGGATATCTTAAAGCATAGTTTTATTTTAAAGTCCATTTATCAAAACTAACTGAGTGAAATGAGTGAAGGAGTTGGGTTTCCATTACCATGACATGTTTCTTATTACCTAATGCTCTCAGATTTGTAAGTACAGATAAAGCTTTAACTAGGTTTACATAATATTCTATGAATAGAAAATGTAGGAACATCAAATAGGCTCTAAAAGCTCTGCAGAACCTACCAATTAAATTAAGAGACACATAAAACCCTTGCGTCTTCACTAATAGAAATGTAATGATTAACAAGTGAACACAGTTCTAAAGATATGATGCCAGTAACATGGTTTTATTTGAGTTGAATTTTTATCATTTTATGCATCTTCAAATTTCTAAGCAAATATATATATATTTTACATTTTATCATGAAGGACTTGTTACCACACCATTTCCCTGATTTTATAATACTCTTGTTATTCCTACTGAATTAAAATTAAGCTGGGTGTGGTTACCTGTGCCTGTAATCACAGCTACTTTGGAGACTGAGGCAGGAGGATTACTTCAGCCCAGGAGTTTGAAGCTGCAGTGAGATATGGCCACACCATGCACTCCAGCCTGGGCAACAGAACGAGAATCTGTCTCTAATAAAATAAAATAAAATAAAATAAAATATACATAATCTGTGTTAGGACTTATTTAATAGTCTGTATTAGAGTTTATTTTATTTTACTATACATACATATATATACACACATATATATCACTATATTGTGTAGTGATATCTATCATACACACACACATATATATATATACACATATATGACTACATATAGGAAAAAATTACATTTTTTTGGTCCTTAAATGTAAGAAACAGTAAATCCACAGAGTTAATTCCAAATGAAATTAATCAACTGCTGTATAATCATTCTGGAAACAGAAGGGACTAAAAGTAAGATTTTTTTTTTAACTTGGGAATTCAAAATTCCTGTACTTTGTTTTGGGGTAGTTCAGCTAGGTAAGATTTTTGTCATTTTGGAACATGGTAGGCATGCCATTTTCCCCAGAATGTTCTTTTGTTTATTGATTTATTTATTTTCTCTCTAAAGTGACAATAGAACAGAATGTCCTTAAAGTATTGATTAGACATTATTAACAGTAAATGTTCACTAAATGACCTCACTACTAAGTAATTAAAGTGTTTAACAAAATGTCCAGCTTACTGATCATAACCCTATTGAAGGCTCCATGTCTAAAGAAATCCAAGAATAAATATGTTTCCAAATCATACCAGTTCTTGTGACATTGCATGCCCTTAACCACTATGGACAAAAGACCAGTTCATCAGAGGATATCTTCCTAATAAATTTCTAGCTACTATTCTGCTCTTCATAAAACTTCATGGTTAGTTTGCCTGATTCAATCTTCTAGGGACAATAATACAATATTACCTGGAGTTCAATATTAATTAAATACAAAACTTTATTAAAGATTCTAGCAAAGCAAAACCTAAAAGGTAGGAATAAAAGTTCTGTTGACACTGATTAGCAAAATTGTTAATTCTTTTTTAATGATCCAAGGAACAATGTAATATAATCAAAATTTTAACGTATAGTTCCCCAGTACGTGATACATTCTAGAACCTACTAACTCAAAGAAGAGTTCCAGCAGCTGCAGCCCTCCCTGACCTCTTAATTAAAAATGTGAAATCTCACACCCAACCCAGAAATCAGAATCTCCATTAAATAGATTTCTACATATGTGATTTTTGTGCAAATGAAAGTTTGAGAAGCCCTGATTTAAAATAGTATACTTTCATCCACTAACTATAGTCTTCTTGAGTACCACAAATATACCAGGCTCTATGCTAGACACAGTGGGTATTAAGATAAATTATTCCTGCACTGAAGAGACTTACACAGTGGAAAGAGAGGAAAGCAGCTACTATGGTGATAGTTGGGTGAACAAAAGGAACCAAGAAGAGAAAATAAGTCACCACCCTGCGATAGGCAGACAATAAAGAGATCAACATTTCCACCGGGCCCGGGCCTTAAAAGGTGGGAGTATTTCTCAAGTTTTCAAACTTTTATCAGCAGAGGATAGAAGGGAATTCTGCTTCAGGTAAGACAAATTTCCCACGAAGTCTTCAATTCTCTCTACATGCTCTACGTAAGTCTACACAACCCCTGAGCAGGATCTTTACCCCTGTACATTGGGATACTCACTACTCCACGCCTCACAGGAAGCACATTTTTGCTAAAACTACACAACTGGATTTTACCATCATTAAACTCATAAGATTGTTGCAGGTTCTATAGGAAGCCCCAAACTTTCTTATACCTCCTGGGTCATCTCTTGAATAATTTCTAAACTCATAGCTGACCTTTTTAGTCCTCATCTCTGACCCCTCACAAACTCTCTGTGATTCATATTGTCAACCTCTTTTCTGAAATGTTTCTTCAACATTTTACTCTAACAGAAACTTGGTTCTCTCTTGATGATACTTCTTTTCCTGAAACCCTCTGAAGTGATGCTTTTTTTTTTTTTTTTTTTTCCAGATCTCTAAAACCACCAGGATTAAAGATGAAGTATTTGTCCTTTAGGTCTCTCATTGACAATTCCAGACTTTTCTCCCTCCATTGTCCCTAAAACTGACAATTTTGAATCTCCCATCTTACAGTACAAGGCTACTATTTCTTATTGTGTTATTTACAAATATCTGGAAACTCCCTTCACCTCTCAATGATTTCTAGCTATTATCTCATTGTTGTTCTCACCAAATCTCTTTACATCTTATTTCCTGATGATTTGAATAAAGAGATGATTCTTCCAACCCTTTGGCCTCTCCATTACTTTAAATATTCCCCTGCAAGGAGCTTGACCGCCGCTATCTCAGCCATTCAGTCTATGGTCAGAGCCCAGACCATGTCAATTCTAATACGTGTAACCTTTCCATTATCTCAGTTTCATATATCTCATTCTTTGATTACTCCCTTTTCTTTTTAGTTCACTTCCTCTAGAATTCCAAATCTAACAAGTTACTGACCTACTGTGACCTCCTATCCATCAAACCTACCAGTCTCTTTGCTGATCTTTCTTCTTTTTCTTACCTTTTGCACCTTTTTTTTTTTTTTTTTTTTTTTTGTCTCTCTCTACACTCACTGCCTTGGTGATCTAATTTCATCTCATATATTTACATAACATGTATATAGTAATGATACCCAAATTCACGTCTCCAACCTACAACTCTCTTTTAAACTCCAAACAAAACCTAATATATCCCACATAGACAATTCGTTTTGTTTTCGCTATTGTTGTTCATTTGCATGTTTCAATTGTTTGAGCAATGTGTGGAACATGGCAGGTCTTTAATAAATGAACAGATGTGATTTTTTTCCCACTAAAACAATGAAATAAGAGAGTAGGTGGCTTACTGAAATAATTTGGAGTAGTATTATATGGTAGAAATGAAGAGTTCATGTATATGTGTGGGGATGGGAATATTGATTGGACTGAATTTTAAGGAGATTTTACTTTATTTTTTAGACATCAAGGAATCTGATGATTTTAAGCATCTGAGGTTTCTATCTTCAGTTAGCAGGTATATAGTGAAGCAATCAACACAGAGTGGGGAAAGAGTTTATGAGGTAATCTTTCTTAGTTTGAATTGGACATCTCTGTGAGATAATCAAAATATTAGTCTTCAAACAACAGGATGAGCATTAAGCTGGCAGTGAAGGGTAGTGTCAGCTACAGATAAATATCAGGAAGGAATAATTATATTCCTAAGACATATTTTATGAAGAATTTTAAGTAGAGTAAGGATTTCTTTCAGCAGGGTACATCTTTATGTCAGTTTACTGCTATGATTCACCAAAACACCTTTCTTTGAGTGGAAGTCATAAAAAGTCCAGGAGTTTTAGGGAAAATATAACACATATCTTTAAAAGTATTTAACAATAATTTAATTAATTAATTTTATATTATTTTAATAATATAACTTATTTATAAAAATAAATATAAATATAAAGATAACACCTTTTGTGACCAGCTGGTCTAAGTTCATTAAATAAAACTATTTCATTATATTTAATGGATATACAAATGTTTTATTTAAACATGGGCACAAACAAGCACAAATATATAGTTATCTATTTATGTATGTATATCTATATGTGTATCTATGCATACACACATATTCTGACCATGTCTCTAATTTTTGCATTTATGTGTTCAATAAATAAAAAGATTCAGTCTTTATTAAAGTATACTTTGTTATCATAGTATCTTAGTTTTTCATAAAATTGTAGATAATAAATCATTCTCAGGAGAGAATTCATAACCTGATCTTACATATCATGATATGTTATCTGGCATGTCATGTCTATTTCTATGAATTTAGTAAGCAAATAACCATGTAAACTACAGTTGTAAAAAGTGTGATATACAACAAATGTATGAGAAAGGCATATTAAACATTCATAGACAAATAAGTATACAATGAATGTAATCTCTTGATCATCATAATAATTTTAAAATATTGGAATGGAAGAATTTGCATTCATGTGTACTTTAAGTTGTGTACTTTAAGTTAATTACTTGATAAAAATTGGGAAAAGATATGATACTTTATACAATTTTATTGCAACATAAAATTGTCTTTGCAGCTGTAATAAATGGCCCATCTTGTCATAAAAGAGAGATGAATGGTAGAAAATTGGCCAGACTTTAATGTCATAATCCCATGTTTCCTCATCTTGGCTAAAAAATCATTAAGTTTAATATCAGCCTGAACATACTGCCATTCTTCTTTCCTAACATTACATAGGAATGAATAACAATTCATAATAAATGAGGGATTCATTAATAAAAGATTTCTTGGATATGCGCTACAGGTAGTGAGCTTTGCTTCACTGCAGCAACCATATGTGTCAATGCATGTCTTCATCACTCAGCATATAGTCCTAGTATAGGAAGCAGAATTAATTTTCTTCTGGTTTCTGTTAAGAAATGTGTCCAGATATTATTAACTTTATAATATCTCTAGAAAAGTATAATATTTTATGGTTACATCAGTGAATTAGGTGTACTTTTGTACATAACTTATTTATGTTTATTAAATATACCTCACCATCTATTACCAAACTCCTGTAATAGTATTTAGCTTCAGTATTTTTTATAATATATCACAAAATGTTATATCAATTAATATATTAAGTGGTATTAACTATAATTCTTTTATTTCCATAAAGTTAAAATAATACCAATCTTCAAAAACAGAGAGACAGAATCACCATAGTAATATCACTAATATTATAAAGGAATATTATGAAAATCTTCATGCAAAAAATAGACAACTTAGATGAAATAAGCAAGTTAATAGACATATAAATTACAATTCTGTCTCAACTTTTCATCAGGAAGTGGCCCCTCCTTCACCAGCCCTTGAATCTGGATTGGCCATGTGATTTACTAAGCCAGTGGGACTTCAGTAAAAGTGGCAAAGATTTCAAAAATGTTGGCATTTTGATGCTATTTTGTTGTTGTTAAATGTGGAAATCTTAGAACGCCAGGTGAAGAATCCATTCTCTGCTGGAGGATGAGAAAATTTGTGGAGAAAACCAATGCACCTGAGACAACGGTCTGCCTGTGGCTATACACGTGAGTGAAGACACTTTAAATTTTCCAGCTACCTCATGACCTAGCACTGACAATGGAGATATGAGAAGGCTAAGCAGAGTCCACTGAGATGATCTAATTTGTAAACCACCCATTAAAACCCCCAATTATGAGATAATTTACATTCTTGTTTTAAACTTCTAAGTTTTGGAATAATTTATTATAAAGAAATAACTAACTTATACAGCAATAGGTTTTTCTTATTGATACTCTCTTTACTATAAAAGCACACAAAAAAGACAAAATCTGACATACGCTTTTAAACTATCACTTGTCAGAGCCTGATTAGATAAATAAACTAGATAAAACCTACTTTCCCCATTTCTAGCTGGAAGTTGAGAGAGCTAACCTGGAGGCAGAATTCCAGGGTTATGAATAAGAATCAAATGATTAAAAAGCCCAAATTATATTTTGACTTATTTCAATACTTCATTTGAAGTATGTTTCAGAAAGAGTTGTTTAGGATAAATTTATGAAAGCCAGAAAGAGGACCCTTGCAATAATGTAACCGAGAGATAAAAGATTCTGAATTATGATGTGGCAATGAGAATTAGTTCAAGATTGGTTCAAAAAGATTGTGAAATAATCATCAGCTTATACAAAAATTGCTGTAATGCAAAATCTGGTGTTACTCATTCTAAACTAAATGAGGTAATTTTTTTTTTTCCCGAAAGAAATAATATTGAAGCTTAAATAAATTAAATCTTCCAGAAAAATATTTTAATACATAAAAATAATATACCTTTTAATTATATATGAGTATTAAAACTCTGTTAAATAATATAAGATCATACTTTTAATATCATTTTTATCTTATCTTTTTTCTTTACTTCTAGAATTTTGTGCTTTTCCTGTTCCTCTTCTCCCTCTGCCTCCTTCTCTCTGTTATCCTCCTAGTTTGGATACTTTTTGATGATAATATAGACTTCTAGCACCTTGTCTTCAGTAAGTCATGTGAAAGAATACATTATGGTGGTGGATGGTTGACTCAGTGTTTATGGCTCAGATCCAGCACCTACTAATTTGGTAACCTTAGATATGTTACTGAAACTCTCTGTAACTATATTCTGATAGACATATGGCATCACGAAAGACCACAAATGGAAAATCAGTCTTAAGAAAGAACAACAAAGCTGCAGACATTACACCTTTTGATTTTAAAATATATTACAAAGACACACTAAACAAAGCAGTATGGTACTTGCATGAAGTCAGATTTCTTTAGTTTCTGTGTTTCTAAAATTAGAAAACTATGGAAACTGTTTTTATCTATGGTAATCTTACCTAATTTCCTTACAAACCATCTTTGCCAACTCTTCTTATCTTTCAACAATGGCTTATTTTCTTGCCACTTTTATAATAGTTTTAAATTTAAAACTTAAAAATAACAAACCACTGTTGCAGCATGGATTCAGTAGAGTCCTACTTAAAATTCAACTTACATTCTTCCAGCATATTAGAAAGTATGAATGAGCAAGGATTCATTAAATTGTTTTTAGTCTAGTAACTTTTCTTTATACCCTTTAGAATTAATGTTTTTGGTTCTTAAATTTCATATTATGCAATTTTTATACTTGCACATGAACCTGCATTTTTAAATAAGTTGGCTTCAAATTATATGGAATATATCATACTATACTTGGTGTTAACCAAGTTCAGGTGGCATTTGTCATACCAAGTCTTACATATAAGTGCTCTAATTAGTTAAATTGATTATTTATTCAGAAAGGAATGTTTCCAGATATTTAATTATAGGGTAAAATTGTATATTTTCAGATTCATGCTATGTCAGAAAAGATGAATCTGTCTTAATTCAAATATCATCCATTTACCATGTGCATATATTGACTCTTATATGGAAGCTTCTATGCATGTATGAGATTCAAATATTTCAGAAAAAAAGGATATTTATAGCTGACATCTAAATTCATGATTAAAATTACTTATGAAAGGGTTAGTTTTATCATCAGCCATAGGAAAAAGGCATAAATGAACAAAACCAATTTATACTACAATTATTTCTCTCCCTTTACTGACAACTTCTTTTTTATAGCTTTATTGGGGCCTTATCAGTTACTGCTTATATTTATTAGTGGTTTTCTTTGCTCTTTGTCTTTTAGTTAACTAGCTATTTGAACCTGTATGAATTCAGGAAAATGTCTTTATGCTTTAATATTCCATTAGTCACACTTTACTTATATTAATAATATCCAGTTTAGCAATGCGGCAATTGTGAAGGTGAGATATTGCCTAATGAAACATTCATCAGCTTATTACCTCCTTCCTCACTCACTTATGCTCTGCCATGAGTTTTATTTCATTTTCAACTTATTTTATCTATTTTGTTACCTGATCATCTTTATTAAAAACTGAAATAAAATTGTAATTTAGTAGGAAGTTTTCTGGGACAAAATTCTCCAGAGATAACTGAAAACACGTAGGATGGGGAAGATTTAAAAAGTTGTTCTAGATCCTAGAAGAAACATTTTTCTTCTTCTTCTTTTGTTTTTTTTTGTTTGTTTGTTTTTGAGTTTTTAATGTTCTGTGAAACTCTGTTTTTCCTCTGACTAAACACATGTTCAAAGGAAAGATTGAAGCAATTATTTAAAAAATATTTTTTCCAAAGGTGTATGTAATATAATCCACATAAGGTGGTAAGTCAAAAGACAGACACTTAGAAATTAAAAGTTGAAATCCTGATTATGTTACCTTGCACTGCAAAACATGCCAGTGTTTGTGAAACTAATTAGTTTTCTATAATGGAAAACAGTATAATTGAGTCTATATGGTTATGAGATGAAATTGAAAACAATTGCATATTTCCTGAAATTTATATTCCTAAATTATCAAACATAATTGTTTTCAGTTTTGCAGGTAATTGACTTGCAATTTTATAAAGTTATTGGAATATATTTCTGCTTCAAAATCTTTTCATAATCCATATTCCAATAATTTCATTTCAAAGACTTCAGAATGTTACATTTTAACCCATTAGTTAGCTGCAAAAATTATTATTTTTTACTAAATGAGAGTCACTTTATGGACAAACTAATACTTTCTTATAAATGGCAACAATCCTGTTTATTGTAAAGTCAACATAAATATTGCAGAAATGTCAAATTGGAGGGGGAAATCCTTAATTCCAAACAACCTGAAATGATAGCATTGCAATGTTATCGTATTATTGAAACTGTTGTATGAATTTTTATATAGCTATGTATATTAATATACCTTGGGACGGTATACTAAGTGAAATAACCAGTCACAAAAAGATAAATAATACATGACTCCACTTATTTGGGGTATCTAAAATAGTCAAATTCATAGAATCAAATAGTGGGATGGTGTTCGCCAGCAGCTGGAAGTGGAAGAAATGGAGAGTTACTAATCAATAAGCATGAAGTTCAGTTAAACAAGATAAATAAGTTCTAGAGTTCTGCTGTACAACGTTCTACCTGTAGTTAGTAATATAGCATACTATACTTAAAAATGTATTAAGTGGGTAGAACTAAGAATTCTTACCAAATTTTTTAAAAGGGTGGTCTCAATATTTTTTAAAAATTCAAAATAAATCTACTGTTATTTATTTTTTTAAATAACTGAATAATTTTAAACCTGAAAAAAGCTGGCTTTTTCAAAGAGCTATCTATATAATAGAACATTTACCTTTTGAAAGCCAACATTTTATATTGTCTGCAAAATTTGAAAGAAAGCATGAATTTATCCTTTTCTTTGCTTCTGACTATTATTTTCATAGTTGCAGAATAAGCCAGCCTCCAGCAGGCAGGGAGAACCCTGAGCAGCAAAGACTGTATGTGTTTTGACTTGATGAAAATCAATTCAGTCAAAATTCACTAGCCAAATCAGTAAGGAAATAAAATCATATATTTTATCTGATTGATTCAACCATTTGAGTCTTTTGTGATGCTTAATCTAGAGCCAGCACAAGAAGAAAAAATAACCTCAGTATTCTTTCATAATAAATGTTCCAATTTTCCTGAATCATATATTTAGGTCAACTTAATTATTTTTAGAACTTACGAGAATTCTTTCAGTTACCAATCTTCAGCTTTGAAGTTTTCTTTCATTGCGAACCTTCATTATAAAGTCTGCCTGCCTTTATTGTCTTTCAAAAGATGAATAATGAATACATTTTTGAAGGTAGATAATAAGTCTATTCCTATAATAACATTCAGAAATCTGTTTCCTCAGTACAATGAATATTTTTATCTGGTCGGTAGATCTTTATTTTTTTCTTGATATTGGTACATTGTAGTGTTTTGAGCTGTATATATTTATCCTTTATATGAAATGGCTTTGTAAAATTAGACTTTCCTTGTCATTCTCATAATGGCACTTGACTTTGAAAGGACATTTATTTTCTCTTTCTTGAAAATTATTGGAAATCAGGTCTTTTCCCCTAGAATTCTATTGCATCAATAAATGTGGCCTAACAGTGACATTTGTAGCATGAAGTCCTCCTGTTCTGCTTAGGATCTCTGTGTACATAAAATTGCCATTGTGCTGCTTTCTTATATGCAAAATAATTAGAAAAGACTATTGTTTTAAAATTTTGTTTTTAACATGATATATTTTTATGAAACATAATCTGCCACTCTTTTGTTTCCATGATCTGGAATCATTTCTTCCAACTCCAGGGATTTTAGTCACAGGACTGATAGGCAAATGGAATCAGTGAACTCCAAGATACTTTCCAGGTACAAAAGTGTGTGGTAATTCTAATTTAGAGTAATGGGAAATTTTCAGAACTTTTTCAATATATTGTTTCTGCTTTCTTTTTCTGGAATGTCCTCTCTCATGCTAACACACTTGGAAGTTCCTCCAGTATCTATCTTTAGAAGTCATAGCTCAGTTTCCATTTTCCACAAAACATAATTGCCCTTCAAAGAAAATTAGGCTCTATGGTCCTTGTATGTCTCTAGTCGATGTTCCAGTTGGCTATTATCAAATGTTTGTCAAATTGAATTGTTGAAAGGAGAAAGAAAAGAAATAGATGAAAATCAAAACATTGCTTGAAGCAGTGGTTACAATAGCTAAGATGTGAGAAAAAAACATGAATGTCCACTTAAGAGACAGATCAATGGATAAAGAAAATGCACTATATACTTACAAGGGGATACTATTTAGCCTTAAAAAAGAAGGAAATTCTGCAATATGCAACATCATGGATGAAACGTGAGGACAGTATGCTAAGTCGCAGAAAGTTATTGGAAAGTCAATTGAAATAAACAGTACAGAAAGGCAGCTTCACATCTGTTAAATTTACTCTGTGTCACAAACCCTAGTCACCAAATTTTTTATGGCCATTACCATCAGCCGTTGGTGTAGCAGCTGAAGGAAGGCCTCCATCCTAAGGGAAGAGGTGCTATGGGTAGTGTAGTATCCACTACATCCGTCAGAAGCTGCAGAAAGTTTGAAACTTTTAAAAGGCAAATTATTCAGCAACTATGTCTATCAAAGTAAAAACAAAATAAACTTATATTTAGCTTTGCTCTCATATGTAAAGTAAATGATTTAATAAGTTCTTCATTTAGCATGAACTCAGCTATCTTCAATGCCTAACATTCTCTGGAAAGTATTAGTTTCATAAAACAGTGAATTACATTTTTTCAAGTCATTTCTACCATGGATCATAAAATAACATAGTGACCTGACAACAATTTTTTTTAAGAGCATCAGTTGCTATTTCTAGAACATATAAGGGTAAAATGTCAAAAGTCAGGACCAACTGAAATGTCTCTATATAATGTTTGCTAGCTATTACCAGAAATATAGAAAATAATTTAAAATACTTAGAGATATGATATGGATAAAGAACTTCGAGTCTAACATTTCCAGGTTACTCATCAGAAACAATTATTTGAATTAATATGTATTTTCCCCTTTCCCCTGACCTGTCTTCTCATTTTGGCTTCCATTTTCCATAAACAATGTACAAAATAAAATCTCACATTTTATAAAATGTTTTTCAAACCAGGAGCAGCATTAACTGCTTTCATTATGTGTATCGAACGTGTTCATTTACAGTTTCTGTAATGAATAGGGTGATAATAGAAATGCCGAAATAGTCATCACTCACAAATTTACTAAGAAATTATAAAATATTCTTTAAACACTAATGGAATTTCTACCCTTATTTTGAATATGATGATTGCCATTGTGAAAGAAAAGACTCATGGATATAAATAAATTCAGAAGTAGGATAAATTTAGCAATTAAAGTAAAGATTACACACTGACAACTCTTTTAATAAGCCAGCTTATTTGATGAAATTAGTAATGAGAGAGAGAGAAAGAGGAGTTGGGAGGGAGTGGGGGAAGGAGGGAGGGATGAGTTGCAAGGGGGAGAACACTTAATACGATGTGGAAGAGGTAAGACTAACAACACTGATGAATTTATCTTTCCAAATATATACAACAAAGGATAATCATGAAGAAATAAATCCTGGCACAGGATCCATTAATGTACATATCCAAATGATAAAGTGTGAGTATATTTTTGTGTGTGAGAAAACTTAGATTCTTCTATCCGTCTCCTCTCTCTTTTTTTTCCTCCTTCTCCTTTTCGTCCCCCTTGTTCTGCGTCTTCCTCTTCCTCCTCATTCTTTGTTCCTTATCCCCCTCCTTCTCTTTCTTCCTTTCTTCTTTTTTGTTTCTTTTTCTTTCTCTTTATCCTTTCTTTTTCAAGTGCCTTATTCATGTTTAGAACTTTGGCTTAATCTTTTAAAAATTATTTGAAAAGTAATTTTCCTGTTACATGTAAAGACTTCATCTAGCATGAACTAAGCTAGTTTGAATGCTAGCAACTTAACTGCTATGAAACAAATGGCTCACAAAGCATTCTCCTCTTTGGAAAAGTGTAAAATATACTGTAATAATTTACCAGTCTTCAACTGCTGAATTTAAATTGACATTTTGGATTCATTCTGCCATAGCTGATATGAGTCTGAGGATAAAGGTGTTAAGCACATTCAATGGCATGTCTGTAATATTATCAACTCCAGCAATATTCTGTCGTCTGCCTTGGCAACAATAAAAGCAAAGATCTATCTCACAACAAAAAAGCAGCAGTAAACCAAAAGAAATGACAAAAGAAACTACTCAGAAAACCTTGAATATCATTGGCTTTGCCTGGGACCCTGCTATGGGCTCCTGTTATGTTATATTCAACTAGCAACAGACAATTTCAGAAATGTTAAAAGAAAAAAAAACATTTTTTAGCTTTGACAATGGTCAAAATTGCAAGAAATATAATCAGGATGACAATATCCCTATTGATATGGCATGGATTATGTAGGATGATGATGTGAACAGCAAAGCCAGCAGTTTCTCACCCTAAGTCCTTATTTTTTAAATTCACATTGTCAGGGCAGAAGTCTTTGATAGATCAGTTTTTAACTTTGAAATTTCATTCTCACCAGAAAGGGCTTAATGCTTTATGGCACATCTTAACATATATTATTTTTCCAGTGGTAACAATGATCATAAGTTAGTTTTATGCCTGTTTTAAGATCTTAATTGTCATAGAATATCACTAACAAATAAAAGTAAGTCTTGAGAGGTAATCATAGACACTTATCAACAGGTTGTGTTGGTGGCAGAGGACAATTCTGTTTCAAACTGTAAATTCAAATAATATTACTATGTTTATTTGTAAGTAATATAAAATTTCTATTTCATACTCACATTCTAACTTAAACTTAATATAAATTTTATTTGAATCATAGCCAATTTTCTTAACATATCTTCTCATAGTTTTGACAATTTCATTACACTTACAGGTTGTAGTGTGTTTGCATGCTGGACAGCCAAAAATAAGATTCGCATGGGAGTGACAAACATTTTGTTTGTCAAAACAAAACTTTGTCATAACAAAAAATTTTGTCATAACAAAAAATTATCCTTGATCAAACCTTAGTTAGGCTTCTGTGAACCTTGTTCTTTAGTATACCTCAACATTGGCCTTTTGTCTTTGTCTTTGCCAAGAACAGTTTTAGCAAGAATTTTGCTAAGCTTAGCAAGAATCACCTACCATTGAGAGCTGATAAAGTTCTTCCCACACCCTTAATATCTAAGTCCTTTGCTTGCCTTTAGCAAGAATCCTGTCAGGCCAGTTTAGCAAGAATCTCCCTATTCTTTATGTCTTCTCTTAGTAGTTTTCGATTTACTGACCACTTAGCTCTACTCCCTGGCTACAAAACCCCGCTTTTCCTTCTGTTGAGAGTTGGGAAAACCACATTTACTTTTTTACTTTTTTCACTCCACTTCTCTCATTGATTTCTCCCCTCAAAAAAAAAAAAAAAAAAAAAAAAAAAAGAAAGAAAAAAAGGGAAAGAAAAGGAACAAAGAAAGTAAATATATAGAAAAATTTGTTGTAAAATGAATTCCTATGATGTCTACTATTACTAAATATCTACTGTTGTAAAGTGATTACAGTCATAGTTCCTGTATGGCCCCATATCTTCTCATGCCCTTTTCTCCTCTCTCTCTCTCTCTCTCTGGTTCTCACTCATGCTATGTACAATTACCTCATATGTCTTTTGTTTTTTTTTTTTTTTTCTTGAGACGGAGTCTCGCTCTGTCGCCCAGGCTGGAGTGCAGTGGCCGGATCTCCCCTCACTGCAAGCTCTGCCTCCTGGGTTTATGCCATTCTCCTGCCTCAGCCTCCCGAGTAGCTTGGACTACAGGCGCCCGCCACCACGCCCAGCTAATTTTTTTTTTTTTTTTTTTTGTATTTTTTAGTAGAGACAGGGTTTCACCGTGTTAGCCAGGATGGTCTCGATCTCCTGACCTCGTGATCTGCCCCTCTCGGCCTCCCATTACCTCGTATGTCTTTCTCTGATGATCCTCACCAATCACTACACACTTTGCGGCAAGGCTTCTTTATATATTTGAGGATAAGTGGGATCTGTGTCCCTCCAACTGCTCCATTCCCTACCAAGGTGGCTCCATCAGTTGAATTCTGAGAGAAGGGACAAAAAAAGAAAGAGTTCAGGATCAGTTTCAAACCTCTGCCTCCAACCCACTATTGTTTTCTGTAGTGAAAACAGAGTCACTGAGGTCTCATATGGTCTCAGTTTAGAACACAGTAGTGAGGAGAGTTCCCACTGTCATCTCTATAAATCATTAGGGTTTATAAGAAACCTAGAAAACAAGATCAAGGTATAGCAAGAACTTGATTAATGGGGATAGGAAAACACCCAATAAACTTCATAGAGGGGGCTGCTCTTTGTGAGACAGGAGATGTGCCTTAGCTTAGCTTTGATTTAGAAAGATCTTTAAGAACATTCCCTTCCCTAAATCAAATCTACAGGTTCCCCATCAGTATCTTATACAATGTTCGCCTGAGGCAGTCATTTGTCATCCTACTGGGAAACCTTGATCGGAAATTCTCCTCCAAATTTAAGTAGACTTTCTAATAGTAGTGCTATTTTTATTCTCTTTAAAGCACTATGTCCTGCTGGAGTTTTTTTTTACCTTTATATTCAGGTAAAGAATATACAGGTTTCAGTATTTCAGCCGTGGGTTGATGGCAGATATTCTCGACCTCTCAAATTGCACTTTTGACATGATAATATGAGATAAATAGGCATTCTAATTCTAAACCCTCTACTTATTAAACAAAACACCATAATTACTTCCACTTTCTTCTTAATATGCATCAGCAAACTTTCCTTTCAAAGCTTCCCTTTCAGTTCCTTTATTAGTTTTATTTTTATTCTGAACTCCCTTCTGTTTGTTTGACACACTCAAATAATAATACAAAACATCTTAATTATATCCAGAAGGATAGAACATCTTTTACAATGCTACTTAGAGAAGATGTGACAGCTGCCTTCCTCACAATGCAAAGCTCTCAGTGTGACCCTAAAACATGTCTTATCAGCATCTGCATTAAATGCATAAAAGTATCATTTAATAATTACATATAGTGATACAATTAATTAGGCTATTAGCAATGACTTAAAAATACTTGTTTCTTCAATGTTAAAATAGGAACAACTCAGTAATAATCATTTGAAAATGAGTATCAAAGGGTGGTACTTTTGGCTATGACTGAGTGATTTATGATCAGGAAATATGCTGTCCAAAAGCAACTACAAAGTTGTACCAAATGGACAGAAACAAATATTTCAGCACACTGGAACTTAACTAAAGGCATAGAGAAGTCTGAAAAGTGTTTGTTTTTAAAAATATGCTGAATATCAAATCAAATAGTCTATTAGGGAAGTAGATGGCAAGACTGAACTGTGGTTTACAGAGTGTAATAAAAAAGATTGGGATTGTGGCTTAAATACAATAATCGAAATGACTATAGGTATCCAGCTAGACGGGAATCACAGCAACCAAAAACCACAATCTGCTTATGACAATATTGTTGGCAAAATTCTGTTCCCTTAGAATTATGGGGAACTCAATTATCTATGTGTTTTTGTATAGTAGGTACAGGGTTAGCAAAACCATAATAGAAACATATATAGGAAGAAAAAGAAGGCTTCAACAAAGAAAAGGTCAATTTGGTTTTCTCTGTAGGCAGCAAGAACAGCAAGAAAGCCTTCATAAAGATGACACTCGCAAAAGTCCTGAAGTGTAAAAGATGAATGTCTGCGGTAAGATGTGTTGGACAGTGGATGAAAGAAGGAAGGGCATTTAACATAAACAGGCACAAGGGCAATACAAAGATATAATTTGCTCGCCTATTCTGTCAAATTGTGATTCAAAGAAGTTGCAGTGAATTTTGAAGATAGTCGGGCACCAGACCCAGACTGCCTTTTTCCTACATGGATGGAGAGTCATTATTAAAAACCTGGTTACTGGTGAGTCTATACTCACCAGTATCAGTTGTGCCAATTAGAAATTGCAGTCTGATAACAGCATGGATAGACTGAAATGAGAATGAAGTCAGGAAGACCACTTGCTATAATCATCCAATTATTGTATAATGAACATACAGACCTAGAGTTGCTGTTCTCATGCTGTTTGGTCTAGGGACCTCTTTCCACTGTTAATTATTGAAAATGCAAAAAGCTTTTGCTTTTTTTTCTTTCCTTCATATTTTCTATATTATTACTGAGTTCTTCCTATTTTAACATTGAAAAAACAAGTATTTTTAAATAATTGCTAATGACCTAATTAATTAATTGTATCACCATATGTAATTATTAAATTAATACAAATTTTAACAATTAATAGTTTTAATTAACTTAAAATATCAATAACAAAATTACTACAGAAACATTTTACATTTCTGGAAAGGTAATTATATTTTCCACATTAAAAAAAATCAGTTAAAAGAGTAACATTGTTTTACAGTTTTGTAAATCTTTTCAATGTTTGCCTGAATCTTTATATTTGCTTCTGCATCCAAAACAATCAATCTTCTTTTGGCTGATGGTTATGAAAACAACTTGGCCTCACATAGATCTGAGTTGAAAGACAAAGGATTATTTTAATTAGCTTTTCAGATAACTCTTAATTTTCCTCTTTAACATTACACGAAAACTTAACAAGCAAGAGTTCATTAAAGTTTAGTTTTAATATGAAATCTGAAAATACATCAATAAACTTTTGATATCCTCTTACATTAAAATTCCTTGATCATCTTGCACTTTAGTGATCTTTTCTCCATGAATGACTTTATAGCATAATTAACTGGCCATTTGGAAAATGCTAAGCAACTGCATTTTTCACTTTTCAAATACTGAGACATATCATTATGTAATATTTTAGAAAATTTTGTTTGTTATATCAGATCTCATCAGAAAAGCCTTCAAGAACTGGAAGCAGTCAAGCTAATGGTGATGAAAATTATTTTTCTAAAATTTTAATTTTCTTTTTTTTATTATACTTTAAGTTCTAGGCTACATGTGCACAATGTGCAGGTTTTTTCCATATGTATACATGTGCCATGTAGGTGTGCTGCATCCATTAACTCGTCGTTTACATTAGGTATATCTCCTAATGCTATCCCTCCCCCAAACCCCTTCCCACAATAGGCCCCGGTGTGTGATGTTCCCCTTCCTGTGTCCAGGTGATCTCATTGTTCAGTTCCCAACTGTGAGTGAGAACATGCGGTATTTGGTTTTCTGTTCTTGTGATAGTTTGCTGAGAATGATGGTTTCTAGCTGCATCCATGTACAAAAGGACATGAACTCATCCATTTTTATGGCTGCGTAGTATTCCATGGTGTATATGTGCCACATTTTCTTAATCCAGTCTGTCACTGATGGGCATTTGGGTTGATTCCAAATCTTTGCTATTGTGAATAATAAAATTTTAATTTTCAATTGAAATCTCAAATGTCATTGGCAACAAATATCATCAGTTGTTTAAGGTACAGACTCACAACATTCAATTTTGAAAAAGTGTCTGGCAAATACCTAAGTCTGAATAACTATAATTTGTCTAACAATTGGTCATTCTATCAGGTAAACATGTTGTTGTATGAAAAAAAGGCAACCCAAAACTTAATCACACAATGGTTTTCTTCCATAATACCATTGTACTTCAATATACCAAAGAAATGTTTTCTGTGTACTTTCCATTTTCTCACACAGAACATGTATTCATTGCTAAGGTTTAATTAAATTTTAATGTAATTAAAGGACATTTAATTTAAAGGACATTTGTTTGTTTGTTTGTTTCTGATATAGAGGCTCACTCTGTCACCCAGACTGCAGTGCAGTGGTGTGATCATTGCTCACTGTAGCCTTGAACCCCTGAGCTCAAGGGATCCTCCTGCCTCAGCCTCCTAAGTAGCTGGTATGTGCCACCAGGCCTAGCCATTTATTTATTTATTTATTTATTTAGTTTTGTAGAGATGGAGTCTCACTATTTTGCCAGGCTTGTCTGGTCATGAAAGACATTCTTAAGTGTAACCGCTATTTATTTTTCCTGAGAGTACTCGGCCTCCTAAGTAGCTGGGTGACAGGTGTGTGACACGAGGTCTAGCCATTTTTTTAAAGAACATTTTTTATAGAGATGGAAACTTAGTATGTTGCCCAGGCTTGTTTGGTCATAAAGGACATTCTCAAGTGCAACTGCTATGTATTTTTCCTGAGAGTGCATGACAGTGAAGAATAAAATGACTATCAATGTAGTTTGTTGCCACTTCTAAAAGGCCATCAATTTTACCTACCATTGTGTTTGCACCATTAGTACAAATACTTATATGATGAGAAAAACAAATAATATAATTGTATGAATAAAAAAATGATTTTGACCTGTAGACTTCCTGGAAGGGTGTGAAGATGACCTGGAGTTCATAGACCACACTCTTGAGAATCACTGACTTGGAGAAGAGCAGAAGGGAAACAAAGTGCGAATGAATGCAAAAGATTTGAATAAATAAAATTTATAAGAAAATGTCTTTTTTATCCCTTCAAAATGCTGATGTTCATCTATTTGAATTAGGGTAGCCTTTTTTGTGTGCATCTCTGTATTCTTTCCAAATGGTTTCTCTGTACAATTTGTCTAACTGATCTACTTGTTAAAGCTTTGGGAAACAGTCTATCTTTTTCTGTAACCACGTAGAGCCTCCATAAATGTTGGTCATGTAGTAATTACACACACAGTTAACAAGTTTTGAATTAGTTTGTAGCTCTTGAAATAGACTGAAGGAGTTGGACAGCAGATTTACACTCTTATGTAATCTAATATTATTTTATTAAGAATAACTAATATTATTTTTAAATTACTCTGAAATTTAGAACTTTCAAATACTAAAGTTACAGCAATTGGCATATTAATTTTTAAAATTTAATTGCAGATGACTTTTGAATAATGTGGGGATTAGAGGTGCCAACCCCCTATGCAGTTGAAAATCTGTGTATAACTTTTGACTCCCCCAAAACTTAACTACTAATAGCCTACTGTTCACCAGAAGCCTTGCTGATAACATAAATGGTCAATTAACATGTATGTGTTATATGAATTATATATTGTATTCTTACAACAAAGTAAGCTAGAGAAAAATTTTATGAAGAAAATCACAAGGAAAAATACTGTATTTATCAATACCATAAGTTCATTTAGCCTGTTTACAGGTGAATTGTCTCTCTGAAATGGCAGGGAACTACAGTTGCACGACACAGCTGCATATCAAGCAGCTTTTTTCTTGTAATGACATAACTTTCCTCTGCTTCTTGACAGACTTCCACGATCACTAATGACACTTTGTATGGGTCTTATGGTGTTATCAAAGGTCCACGGTATCACATTAACAACAATGAAAAATATGTGAGAACCTGAGAGGTCACTTTTTATTGCAATATGCAATTTACTGAAGAGATGAGCTGCTCATACATAGATGATTAGAGTCACATACCTACAGACTTCAACATGATTTGAATAAAAGCAAAGTTATTAAATAAAAACTTAAAGCAAAAGAAAGGTGAAAGCTCTAAAGCTGGAGAATTTAATGACAGCAAAGGATGGTTTGATAATTTTAGAAAAATGTCAAGATAGATGAAGAAGTTGTTTCTGTTGATCCAGAGATAGCAGAAAAGTTCCCAGGCATTATTAAGAAAATCATTCAGGAGAAATTATAGCTTCCTGAGCAAGTTTTTAATGCAGGTAAAAGTGTCTTATCTAGAAAGAAAGAAAAAAAAAAAGCCACAGAGAACATTTATTAGTAGAAGAGAAACAAGAAACAGGATTTAAGGTAGGAGGAAATAAGTTAACTCTACTGTTTTATGCAAATGTAGTCAGTTTTACAATCAGGACTGCCCTTGTTTACAAAGCTGCTAGCCCTTGATCCTTGAAGGGAAAAGATAAACACCAGCTACCAGTGTTTTTGTGGCATAACAAGAAAGCCTGCACAAGAGAACTCTTTTTCTGGGTTGGTTCCATTGATGCTTTGACCCTGAAGTCGGGAATTAACTTGCCCATAAAAAGGACTGCTTTTTAATGTTCCTTTGATATTGAACAATGCCTCTGGCCACCCAGAACCCCTTGAGTTCAGCACTGAAGATGTCAAAGTGGTCTCCTTGCCCTCAAACAGTCTGTCTAATTCAGCCTCTACGTCAGAGAGTCATAAGGACGTTTAAGACTCATTACACGTGATATTCTATAGAAAGAATTGTCAACACTATAGAAGAGATCCCAATAGAGAGAACAACATAATGAAAGTCTGAAAGGATTATATAATTGAAGATGCCATCATTGTTGTAGGAAAAGTCTGTGAAAGCATAAAGCTTAAAACACTAAATTGAGTAAATTCCTGTTGTAGAAAACTATATCCATATGTTTTGTGCATAATTTCACAGGATTTATAACAAAGCTAATCAAGGAAATCATGAAAGAGATTATGGATATGGAAAAAAAAGGTGGGGGGCATGAAGGATTTCAAGATACAGATCCTGGAAAAATTCAAGAGCTCATAAACATGACACCAGAGGAATTAACAGATAGAGATTAGTGCTTCCAAACCACTGCCAGACAGTGAGGGAAAGACATAGAAGATGCAACGCCAGAAAACAAATTGACATTGGAAAATCTGGAGAAAGATTTTGATTATACAAGAACTGCTTTTGACTTCTTTTATGACACCGAGCCTTCTAAGATATAGGCACCAAAACTAAAGCAAAGAGTGGAAGTATTGGTACCATTTAGAACATTTATAGAGAAATGTGAAAGTGAAACAGTCAGAGATTACAATGTATTTTTGTAAGTTACGCTGAGTGTGCCTGGATCTCCTGCCTCCCCTTCCACCTCCTCTGCCTCTTCTGTGTCTGCCACCCTGAGACACCAAACCAACCTTTCCTCTTCGTCTTCCTCCTTAGCCTACTCAACAGGAAAACAACAAGATGACCTTTATGATGATCCATTTCCACTTAACATATAGTAACTATATTCTTTCTTCCTTATGGCTTTCTTAATAACATTTTCTTTTATCTAGCTTATTTTATTTAAAGAATACAGTATATAATACATATAACACACAAAATATGTGTTGATTGACTGCTTATGTTATCAGTAAGGCTTCTAACCAACAGTAGACTGTTAGTAGTTAAATTTTGGTGGAGTCAAAAGTTAAATACAGATTTTTGTCTGTGTGGGCAAAATAGATCTCCTAACTACTGCGTTGCTCAAGGGTGAACTGTACTTTCAAACTTTATATAAAAAGGCCCAACTCTATCTTCATAATGAGCAAATAATTGTAAGAAATCACAACTTATAGGAATATTGATCTTAACTTTTAAAATAGGATGGCAGATTTTCTTTTTTTTCTTATTTATTTATTTATTTATTTATTTTTATTGATTATTATTATTATACTTTAAGTTCTAGGGTACATGTGCATAACGTGCAGGTTTGTTACATATGTATACTTGTGCCATGTTGCTGTGCTGCACCCATCAACTCGTCAGCACCCATCAACTCGTCATTTACATCAGGTATAACTCCCAATGCAATCCCTCCCCCCTCCCCCCTCCCCATGATAGGCCCCGGTGTGTGATGTTCCCCTTCCCGAGTCCAAGTGATCTCATTGTTCAGTTCCCACCTATGAGTGAGAACATGCGGTGTTTGGTTTTCTGTTCTTGTGATAGTTTGCTAAGAATGATGGTTTCCAGCTGCATCCATGTCCCTACAAAGGACACAAACTCATCCTTTTTTATGGCTGCATAGTATTCCATGGTGTATATGTGCCACATTTTCTTAATCCAGTCTGTCACTGATGGACATTTGGGTTGATTCCAAGTCTTTGCTATTGTGAATAGTGCCGCAATAAACATACGTGTGCATGTGTCTTTATAGCAGCATGATTTATAATCCTTTGGGTATATACCCAGTAATGGGATGGCTGGGTCATATGGTACATCTAGTTCTAGATCCTTGAGGAATCGCCATACTGTTTTCCATAATGGTTGAACTAGTTTACAATCCCACCAACAGTGTAATAGTGTTCCTATTTCTCCACATCCTCTCCAGCACCTGTTGTTTCCTGACTTTTTAATGATTGCCATTCTAACTGGAGTAAGATGGTATCTCATTGTGGTTTTGATTTGCATTTCTCTGATGGCCTGTGATGATGAGCATTTTTTCATGTGTCTGTTGGCTGTATGAATGTCTTCTTTTGAGAAATGTCTGTTCATATCCTTTGCCCACTTTTTGATGGGGTTGTTTGTATTTTTCTTGTAAATTTGTTTGAGTTCTTTGTAGGTTCTGGATATTAGCCCTTTGTCAGATGAGTAGATTGCAAAAATTTTCTCCCATTCTGTAGGTTGCCTGTTCACTCTGATGGTAGTTTCTTTTGCTGTGCAGAAGCTCTTTAGTTTAATGAGATCCCATTTGTCAATTTTGGCTTTTGCTGCCGTTGCTTTTGGTGTTTTAGACGTGAAGTCTTTGCCCATGCCTATGTCCTGAATGGTACTACCTAGGTTTTCCTCTAGGGTTTTTATGGTATTAGGTCTAACATTTAAGTCTCTAATCCATCTTGAATTAATTTTCGCATAAGGAGTAAGGAAAGGATCCAGTTTCAGCTTTCTACTTATGGCTAGCCAATTTTCCCAGCACCATTTATTAAATAGGGAATCCTTTCTCCATTTCTTGTTTCTCTCAGGTTTGTCAAAGATCAGATGGCCGTAGATGTGTGGTATTATTTCTGAGGACTCTGTTCTGTTCCATTGGTCTATATCTCTGTTTTGGTACCAGTACCATGCTGTTTTGGTTACTGTAGTCTTATAGTATAGTTTGAAGTCAGGTAGTGTGATGCCTCCAGCTTTGTTCTTTTGACTTAGGATTGTCTTGGAGATGCGGGCTCTTTTTTGGTTCCATATGAACGCAGTTTTTTCCAATTCTGTGAAGAAACTCATTGGTAGCTTGATGGGGATGGCATTGAATCTATAAATAACCTTGGGCAGTATGGCCATTTTCACGATATTGATTCTTCCTATCCATGAGCATGGTATGTTCTTCCATTTGTTTGTGTCCTCTTTTATTTCACTGAGCAGTGGTTTGTAGTTCTCCTTGAAGAGGTCCTTTACATACCTTGTAAGTTGGATTCCTAAGTACTTCATTCTCTTTGAAGCAATTGTGAATGGAAGTTCATTCATGATTTGGCTCTCTGTTTGTCTGTTACTGGTGTATAAGAATGCTTGTGATTTTTGCACATTAATTTTGTATCCTGAGACTTTGCTGAAGTTGCTTATCAGCTTAAGGAGATTTTGGGCTGAGACAATGGGGTTTTCTAAATATACAATCATGTCATCTGCAAACAGGGACAATTTGACTTCTTCTTTTCCTAACTGAATACCCTTGATTTCTTTCTCTTGCCTGATTGCCCTAGCCAGAACTTCCAACACTATGTTGAATAGGAGTGGTGAGAGAGGGCATCCCTGTCTTGTGCCAGTTTTCAAAGGGAATTTTTCCAGTTTTTGCCCATTCAGTATGATATTGGCTGTGGGTTTGTCATAAATAGCTCTTATTATTTTGAGGTACGTTCCATCAATACTGAATTTATTGAGCGTTTTTAGCATGAAGGGCTGTTGAATTTTGTCAAAAGCCTTTTCTGCATCTATTGAGATAATCATGTGGTTCTTGTCTTTGGTCCCGTTTATATGCTGGATTATGTTTATTGATTTGCAAATGTTGAACCAGCCTTGCATCCCAGGGATGAAGCCCACTTGATCATGGTGGATAAACTTTTTGATGTGCTGCTGAATCCGGTTTGCCAGTATTTTATTGAGGATTTTTGCATCGATGTTCATCAGGGATATTGGTCTATAATTCTCTTTTTTTTGTTGTGTCTCTGCCAGGCTTTGGTATCAGGATGATGTTGGCCTCATAAAATGAGTTAGGGAGGATTCCCTCTTTTTCTATTGATTGGAATAGTTTCAGAAGGAATGGTACCAGCTCCTCCTTGCACCTCTGGTAGAATTCAGCTGTGAATCCATCTGGTCCTGGACTTTTTTTCATTGGTAGGCTATTGATTATTGCCTCAATTTCAGATCCTGCTATTGGTCTATTCAGGGATTTAACTTCTTCCTGGTTTAGTCTTGGAAGAGTGGGGATGGCAGATTTTCTATGGATTACTTGATGCTTTCATTCTGTTTTTGCATCTGCAAATAAGAATACATGATGCATGACAAAGAAAATGAGAGCATAAGGCAATCTTTTATTCTTTCTTCCTTTAACTCTGCCTCAAAAATTGCCCTCTATTACTATAATAAGTAGTTGCGGGTGCTTGGAAGAAAATTAGACTCTCTTTCCAACAGAACAGGAAGAATGCTTCAGGGAGTCAAAGTTGCCATTTGTAGCCCTGATTAAAATGGAAAAGTGTGAACTACTCTAATCAGGCTTACCCTGCACTTGCTTATGCAGTTGTCCTGTAAAGTCACCTTTTCTCCTTTTCTCTAATTGTATATGAATTGAATGTGGCAGGTTTTGTTGTTGTTGTTGTTATTTGTTTGTTTGTTGTTTTTTTTTGTTTTGTTTTGAGGCAGAGACTTGCTCTGTCACCCAGGCTAGAGTACAATGGCAGAATCTTTGCTCACTGCAACGTCCGCCTCCTGGGATCAAGTTATTCTCTTGCCTCAGCCTCCCGAGTAGCTGAGATTACAGGTGCCTGCCATCGTGTCCAGCTAATTTTTGTATTTTTAGTAGAGACAGGGTTTTACCATCTTGGTGAAGCTGATATCGAACTCCTGACCTCATGTTCCACCTGCCTTGGCCTCCCAAAGTACTGGGATTACAGGTGTGAGCCACTGCGCCTGGCCGAATGTGGCAGTTTTTGATGGAATTAACATATGTTGCTTCTGCCTACTTGATTGCTATGTCTCCTTTGTCACACAAGGAAATCTTGATTTCTTTGTGAGGGAATCATTCTTCTCACTCTGGGTCCAGTGTTAATGGCAGAGTCTGACTGTAACCAGACCTGAGTCAATCAATTATTCAATTATTTTTGAACTTATTTTGCCATCCCCTAGGCAGAGTGATTGTTTCAGTAAGGGGTCCTGACTTACTTCTGGCCAGTTTCCCATAGGTCCTGATTTTATAGACACCTTTTGAAAGGGGGAGGTCTCTTTTTTCTGTGGTTGCTGACAGAATACAATATAGGCTTAGAGTTACATAGCAAACGTTTTTTCCTGTGAGGTAAGTTGGTCTGTGACCAAAAAAAAAAAGTAAAAAATCTTAGTTATAACAGAACTTTTAACTTATAATAAAAACTAAAATTTTCTTCTCTGTAAGGCATTTCAAGTATGGCATTTTATTATTTTGCATTTGAAAATTTCACTCTAATACACATAACTCTCTGCTATCCTTTCATATTTCCTTACGTGTACATTATCTTAATAGAATTAATTGATTTTACAATTGCTAAAATTAAAATTTTTCTAGTGTTTCTATGAACAGAGGACATACATATACACACACTAGAGATCATAAACCATCACAAATAGTCTCTCAAATAACTCAGTTAAAAATACAAAAAAGAATCTAATACTTTGTTTTAGTCTTTGATAAAAGCACGGTTTGCTAGATAATTTGTATATTATCTATTCAAAATCGAATAATAATCCATTTCAAAGAATATTGTGTATTCAATTATTTTTGAACTTATTTTGTGTGTGTAGATCACACACTAAGGGAAATAGTACTAAAAAACATAGGTATAAAATAAATGAAAAGAATTAGTATGCATACAAAAGATTCTCATGAAGAAAATTTAATTTGATCTTTTTTTCCATGCCATGCCTCGAAAAATAATTTTTATTATAATAAATGTAGTTTAAGTAGAGTTATAGCTAATTATATCAAAACTTCTAGCTATGTAGAACATTTGCTTAACATTGACCTTGAAATAGTTCTTCTTGTTTCTGCCCAGAGAAGATTTATCTATACTTGAAATGCTGTAGCTTTCTCAGCCTCAAAGAAATTGTATCCTGTGAAACCTCCATTATGGTATTTTCCTTGGGATGGAGCTACATTTTCTGATGAAGCTACATTTTCTAACAGAGTAATTGAAGTTGTGGCTATGTATTGATACTGAATAGCCTAAGGCTTAAAAGACAGTGCTCGACAAATTCTTATTATCTACACCCTCAAAAAAATGGGTATGATGGCAAAAAAAAAAAAAAAATTAATCATGTCTCTCATTTCAGGAAGATGAAGGAGACAAAGATGAAGAAGTGCAACTCATTGAATGCAGTTTCCATTCAATTATAAAATAGAAATTAAAGCCTTCCTATCATGTCAATGAGCTTGCAATCCGAAAAAGGTGAAAAAATAATGTGCTGAGAAAATGTATATAATTCTAAAACAAAAACTGTCTAATTATCATATAAGACTTAGGATTTACTCTGGGTAAAGTGGGAAGCCATTGGCAGGTTTGGAGCAGAAGGACACTCTGAGATATTTTATGAGGAGGAATTATTCAGATTTTTTTGTGGAAAGTGGGTTATGGAAGAGTAAGAGTGGAAATAGGGAGAGCATTTTCAAGTATTTTAAAATATTACAAGTAAAGGTAATGGTGTCTTGGACTAGGGTGGTTGCAGTGGAAATAGTGGAGAGTAGTTGGATTCTGGATATGTTTTTATAATATGATCTGCCATTAAATTAGATGTAAATGTGAAAAACAAAACAAAATAACAAAATGACTCCAAATTTCTTGTTCTGAATATCTAGAAAATTAGTGGTATCATTTACTGAGGTAAGAAGGAAAGTAAGACAAAGATTTGTAAGAGAGGCGAGTGTGGGGCAATTGTTTCATTTTGGACGTGGCAAATTTGAGATATCTATTGGTCGTGTAGGTGGAGATATCAAGCAGGCTAATGTGTATATGGAAATGGAGTTAAGAGAAAGTCAGAGAAATAAATTTGACATCATCAGAAATAATTAATATTTAAAGCCAAAGAACCATATATGATCACCTACATAGTACATGTAGACACAGAAGTACCCAAGAATAATTCCCCGGACATCTGTGTTTAGAGATGGAGATAAAGAAATCAGTGAAGGCAACTTGGAAGAAACAAAGAGTATGTCAGAAGCACAACAAAATATAGTGAGGTATCTGAACAGACAAATAAAGAGTTGATAAGGGAGAATTCAAAGATGATGCTGAGGTTTGTCTATAATCAGAAAGCTGGTCATGCATTACCTAAAACTGG
The DNA here is from genome assembly GCF_037993035.2 of Macaca fascicularis. Taxonomy (NCBI): domain Eukaryota; kingdom Metazoa; phylum Chordata; class Mammalia; order Primates; family Cercopithecidae; genus Macaca; species Macaca fascicularis. The sequence continues at coordinate 108,391,736 of NC_088380.1, read as the reverse complement.
ATAAAGAGAGTCTAATTTTGTGTGGTTATTATTTTATCTATTCTAAATTGGAATGATTTTTTTTTTTTTTTGGCCGGGTATGGTGGCTCATGCTTGTATTCTCAGCACTTTGGGAGGCCGAGGCAGGAGTTCAGGAGTTTGAGACCAGTCTGAGCAACATAATGAGAAAAAAAAAAAGTTAGCCAGGTGTGGTGGTGTGTGTCCCAGGTTACTCTGGGAAGCTGAGGTGGGAGGATCACTTGAGCCTGGGAGATTGAGGCTGCAGTGAGCCATAATCATACCGCTGTACTCTAGCCTAAGTGACAGTATGGTCTCTAAAAGAAACAAATAAATTAGAATGCTTTTTGTATAAGTTGTTATAGATAAAAGAAGCTGAAATACAGTACATACCAATATTCTAAATATGGGTCAATTAAAAGATAGAACAAATAATATATTAAATTCTTTTAAATTCCTAATGCATGGTTTAAAACCTTAACTTTTTTTTTCACAGTATTAGTAACAGAGGCTGGGACATTTTATGAATAACAAGTTTATATACTTCACTGTCATTAAATTATCATTGTTCTCTAGTGGTAGTAGCTAGATTCAGTTGTATCTGAATATACAATGTTACCATTCTAACGATGGTAAATTTCAGTTAAGAAATCTCTGGAAAGAGTATGGCATGGTCCCCTGAATTTTCTACTCATTTACACAGAACAGCAGAGATTTTCAAAATTTTTGTTTAGCAATTATAAAAAAGGCATTTGTATGCCTTCATCAAGTTTTTAAGTTTAATAAGAATTTCTTTTAGCATGGTCAGATTTTCATGCTTTCCACAGAGGTATAAGAATTCTCATTAATAACACCAATATTGGGATTCCTAAATCCTACTTTGAAGGCAATGGTATCTGTATGAACTCCTTTATGTGAGAGCCAGCCAACACAACCCATATTCAACAAGGCATGCTATCTAATGAATTCTGGCTCAATACTTTAATTGAACTTTGGGAACATAGTATAATTAGCAAACTCTTTAATTATCCAGACTTTCTTTCTTATTCATGCATATGCCTTTAGTTCCAACACATATTACTCAACATATTCAATTGGATCACATACAATTTTATGCAGACAAAGTAAGAATGTGGAATTTTCCTTCCACAAACACCTTTCACATACATTAAAAACAATAAACGAAACACATCCATTCAGAATCCTTTCTGAAAGTCTTAGAACTATGAAAATATATAGTGGTGTCACTGTGGTAGAATGAAGTACGCACTGTGCTTTATCTAATAATTACTCATACATTTTGTGCAATTGGACATTTTCTTTTATGGAATAAATACATCATTATACCACAACATGATAAAATTAATATAACTTTTCATGGGAAATAAGTGCTATAATTTGATTTTTAATTTTCTTAAATTAAACTTAATTCTACATCACTCTTCAAAATCTACATTTGAAGTTAAATCAGCAATTTTAGTATAAGAAGTATTAAATTATAATGCAATAATAAGACCATTTACTTGGACATAACTGGGTCATACCTTTGAATATGGCTTTTGGTACAATTATTTTCCCATTATATTTCTATCTAAGAATCTAATTTTGCCAAGTGGAATTTTTCCATTTGATAGGAAAGGTGATAAAAGCAGGAAAATTCAATGACCTTATCATTTAAGAAACTGTGTAACAGCATTTCCTGATTACATGGGTAATAGCAAAATGTTATTTGTGATAGTTAGATATAATTCATATAGTTATACTAAAAAAAAAACCCTCTAAATAGTTATCTCACTTTTAAAGCATTAGCACAGGCACAATGTGCTTTTTACATATTCACGTATTTTCCTTCCACAAACACCTTTCACATACATTAAAAACCATAAAGGAAACACATCCATATGTAAAAGAACAGGTTGTTTACTCCTTTTCCAGATACAAATTCGTACTGCCAAGAGAGGGAGGAGAATATGTTTGTTCCTACTGGGGATGAGAAAGGGTGAGTGTCTATACACGTTGTCATAGACTGGAATGATAAGTCACTCACCATAAGCCTTCAGTCCCTGGCATGTAGTGCTACGATGGAATGGAATTTCAGCAACTCCATAGTATATAATTTTTTTGGTGGAAAATTACCCAAACCCTAAATGTGCTCAACAAGAGAGGAAAGGTGCCCCTATACTATTTCTAGTTTCCCCTTTTCTCATACACCCATACACAGTTTCTTTTACTGTCGTTGATTTTTAAGGATAAACTGCTAATATCACTAAAATATACAGGAATATTAAAAGTTGTAGAGTCCAATAAATAATCATAACATTTGCTAAGTAACAGTTTAAGTGTTTTCTCCTCAACTTAAACTATGACAATATAAGGATAATCAAGTAACAAACCTGGATCAAAGCATTTTGTAATTTAAATAAACTTACCATCTTAGCTTACAGCAGCACTTTCCAAGCGCTGATTGCGCATATGAACCCTTTGTAGAAATTCAGTATTTTTTACACAGTTGGGCACGTGTGGCAGCCCACCTAGCTCTCCCCTTCCCTGGTTCAGCTTCTGAGTATGCACACAGAACCCAAGGGCTCTGCTATGTATTTTGAAAAGCAGTGGAGTATAACATTACATTTTCATTAAATATTAGTTTTGATGATTATGATGATGATTAAACCCTTCTAACACAAGTAACTATTGTGTTTACAATTCAAAAAAATGTTATTGTGTCTCTGCTATGCATCAGGCATGTTGCCGAGGACATAACATGATCCTTCTGCCCTTTTAGTTTTGTTGTATTTTTAGAAAAATGCTACCCTTCATAAAATTGTCCAGCTATGGAAGCATTTGAATATGCTTCTTGTTTTAGCCCTTGAGAATTCTGAATTATTATTATTATTATTATTTTGTGTGTGTGTGTGTTGGTAAAATGTGTGCAGATTTGTTAATGACATTAGAATACAGAAAAAAATATTTTGTGTACTTTAAGTAATTTTAATGACTAGCTGGATGCAGACAGAAGAAGAAAAATGGCATAAACAATATAAATATGTATAAAAAGTTATGTAAAAATTGAACAAAATGTCATCTCTTCAGTGACCCTTTTTCTGGTAGTTGGAACCCTGGCCTAAGAAGACAGGCGTTCAAGTCACAGCTCTAGAGTATACTTCCAACCCCTAAGCCCACCCTCTTCCTGATCCTTACAGATCGGTAGGCAAACCTATCTCCTCAGTTTCTCAGGCCAGCATTTCCAGCACTATCTTTATTTAGCCTTCTTTGCCCCTCCCTTCGTATCTCATCCATCCACAGTCTTAATGATTCTGAATCCAAAGCATAACTTTAATCTGACTACACCTGCTCATCTCCATCTCTACCACTCTGGTTCTAAACTTAATCACACTTCTCTTAGTCTAGTACAATAGTGTTTAAATTGCTCTCTATATTTGCACCCTTGCTTCTGTATAATGTAAACTAAAAAAAAATTAATCATATATTAGATCCACTCAATACTACTACTTTCAACCTTTACAATTAGAATAAAATTCAACCCCTTGAATGTTATTATAAATCCCTAAATGACCAGTCTCTGTCTACTTCTCTGTCCTCTTCTTCTTTCTCTTTTCCCTTTTTCCCCTGCAGCCATGCTCATCTTTCTCCTCTTCTTCAAAGGTGCCACATTCAGTCCTTTTTCACAGCCTTCTCACACCCTTTTCTCCCCCGGAATGCTCTTTCGCCTCATCTTTACAGGTTTTATATTGTCTAGACAACCACATCTTAGTTTAAAAGCCACTTTCTCAAAGAGGTGTTCCTCTCTGATCAATCGGTTACTAATTATTAATTACACAGTTTTGTTGTATAGTACTTGTCTCTATTTTTTTTTTCTTGGCTTGCATGTTTATTTATATCTTCAGCCTTCCCCTACTAAAAAGTAAGCTCTATGAAAGAAAGAAGTGCAACTTAACCACTGCAAAATCTTTTGCCCTTGAAAAGTTTTGATACATAGCAGCCTCTTAATAATTATTTACTATGGGAAGAATGAAATTCCTCATCTATAAAAAGGCTAACAAAATGTACCTACACTTTCAGAACTGTGATTAGTGTTATATGATGACCACATAGAACTTAGCACAACATGGTAAATATTAAGAGCTCAGGTAATCTTAGCATTATTATAACATTATTATTAAACATAAAATTATTATTAACATTCCTATGGATGACTGGCTAATGATAGGAGCCATTATTATCTATGTTAATTTTTTTTCTAAAATGGTTACATAGAATATGAATATATCATTCTAATGCTCTGAAAAACCAGATTCAATAAATCAATAAAAGTCTTAAGAAACATCTTCATCTTCAATGGTCTTTCAAATTACTGGAAATTTCATAGCATTTTATAAGTTTTACAAGAGGCTTTTACTTCTTTCACTTCACTTGATCTTTATTCGCAAGCTCTCAATTCTATTTCTTGAGTAAATGAAAGGATAGAATGGCCATACTTTTAAAGTCATTTGCTTGAAGATACTACTTTCTTCCCAGTCTTTTCAAGCTGGGGCTAATTTTCCAGGATTCTGAATATTGAAGCCAATGCCTTTTCAGCACTATCACTCTATATATTAGCATAAATAACTACCTCGATTATATTTTTGAATTAGTGATTTCAGGAGAGAGTCACTGAACAGTCAATGAGGAATGCCTGTTAATCATTCTACAAATGCTTTGAACACAGTTCTTAATGTTAGTTACTTTAAGAGTGTGGAGGTTAGTGGTGAATGTGGTCATATTTTATCAAATAAATATAAACACACACCTTGTTCTAAAGAAGCTGAAAACATATTAGGGTAAACAAGTTGGGTAACCACAAGTTAACACTACGAAGTATTAAAAGAGTTACTATTAATATCTTTTTTGATAAAAGAAGATTTGATAAGATAGAAACAGATTTAACATAGTTTAGGAAAATTCTCATTTTTTTTTTTTTTTTTTTGAGACGGAGTCTCGCTCTGTCGCCCAGGCTGGAGTGCAGTGGCGCGATCTCGGCTCACTGCCAGCTCTGCCTCCCGGGTTCATGCCATTCTCCTGCCTCAGGCTCCCGAGTAGCTGGGACTACAGGCGTCTGCCACCACGCCCGGCTAATTTTTTGTATTTTTAGTGGAGACGGGGTTTCACCGTGGTCTCGATCTCCTGACCTTGTGATCCGCCCGCCTCGGCCTCCCAAAGTGCTGGGATTACAGGTGTGAGCCACCGTGCCCGGCCAATTCTCACTTTTAAAAGAAATATAAATGTATTGTTAACCTGATTGCACTGAGCCTCAGCAGTAGGATAATTTAGCTATGCCCATGTAAATATCAAGTGACCAAGCATCTTAGTAACTTGAGGAAGTTTCAGATTTCAGGTTCATGTTCCATTTTAATAAAGTGTTATTAAAAATGTCTCATTCTGAACACTTTGTTCCTTACGTTTGGTGTCCCACGTGCTGATGCTAGGTAGAAGGGGACGACTGTTGGATCTACAGTTCTCATTTAGTTATTTTTTTTTCTCTGCCTCTTAAGGCCTATATGATGACAGAACTGAGAAGCCAGGTACATAATCAGGTGCCAGGCATCCCTTAGCACAAATTAATATCAGGTGGGGTAAAGTGGCAGCTTACCATAATGTCATTCCCTTCTTTGTATTTGGTGTTCAAAAGTGTAAGAAATTACTCCCCAATTCTTGTTTTTTATTCAGCTTTCACCAATATTTTCAGCCTTTATCTCAGCTAACCAGGATCACTTTCAGGATTCCTGAGCTTATAGCTCCCTCCACATTTTTCTAACAACACCCTTGTATTAGTCCATTTTCACGCTGCTGATAAAGACACACCCGAGATTGGGCAATTTACAAAGGAAAGAGGTTTAATGGAGAACTCACAGTTCCATGTGGCTGGGGAAACCTCACAGTCATGGCGGAAGGCAAGGAGGAGAAAGTCACATCTTATGTGGGTGGTGGCAGGGAAAGAGAGAGGTTGCACAAGCAAACTCTTGTTTGTAAAGCCATCAGATGTCCTGAGACTTACTCACTATCACAAGAAAAGCAAGGGAAAGACCCACCCCCATGATTCAATTATCTCCCACAGGGTCCCTCCCACAACATGTGGGAATTATGGGAGCTGCAATATGAGATATCGGTGGGGACACAGAGCCAAACCACAACAACCCTATACTAGACTGTCTCAACCCCAGGGTTCAGGATTCCAAAATATTTATCTCCTATATTAACCTAAGGTCCTGTCAGGATTGTTACATTATATTAATATTATTCATATTTTCTAGGTACCTAATATATACCAACAGTCTTTAATGGCTAAAGGTAAAAATGTCAAATAAGATAACTCTTCTTCTGTGAAAAGGTTTACAGTTAAGTGGACACAGACAAACACATACACTCATGATTGCAATGTAACATGAAAGGGGTAATATACAGCAGGTATTTTTAATTTTGTCCAAGCTTTGGGGTCTCTGGAGAAATTTTAAAAATACCAATATCTAGGCTTAACCTTGACCAACTGAATACAAATCTCTAGTACCTTCCAGAGTCTCTCAGAAGATAGGATTGGGGATCCTTGAGAAACAAAGGCATTCATAATCACTAATGGGAACATGGAAAAAATGATGGAAGGCTGGAAGTTTTTTGTTTTTTTTGCAAGTAACTCTAAGTCTTGTGGGATGAAAAAGACTTCTCTTGGACAAGGATGGAGAAATGAACAGTACAAGGAGAGAAAATATCCTGGAAAATTGCCGAAAGCTTATTACTTTATTTGAGATCTTGATGTTTATGTAAATCATCTTTGAAGACCTCTTTTCTTCCAGCTCTTAGTATTTCTCCAGCCTGGCTCCTATATATGCGATATAAAAAGATTCTCAAAATATTAAAACTAAAATGTAAAATCTGAAAATCTTCACCCCAAAGCTTTAGAGAGTTTTAAGATTTAAGAGATTTAAGAGAGTTTTACAATATTGGAATATACATAACTTACACAGTCTTCAAAAACAAGGTATTATTATGCTTGAATGAAATGTGTAAAATGAATAATCTTGGCCAAGTGTTTGTTGTGAGTATATCTTTGGAATACAGTAAGTTTTACTTTGAGTATAGTTTTTCATTTATACCTATGTTTGGATAGCTAATATCCAAAGTAAGCTCAATATTATTGGTATTAAAAGTATTTATAAAGTTGAGCTTCCATCTCCCTTGCAAATGCACCAAATTTCTACAAAATAAGGGGTCTTTCTCTATCTTTCTTCTTTCTTTCCCTTCCTCCCTTCCTTCTTCTCTCTTTGTTTCTCTCTGTAATATCTCTCTTTGTTTCTCTCTGTAATACAAATTAATCAATGCAAATTAATCAAAATGGGTACTTTATTTCAATAGAGCTCTGAGTGTGTCATACACTTATACTTTTATATATTTGACAGAATAAACTTGTAATTTTAGATATGATGCACATATTATTCAAAAGTTTTAAGCAAATCTCATATGATTGGTATTTTGCTATAAATAGTATTTTCTAAAAGACCCTTCAGTAAATTATAATCACAAATCTTCCAAGTCTACATTTTGCACATGCACACAAAACAATTTCTGTCTCTTTCACTGAGTCTCTATGTATTTCAGAACTGGAGAGTTGCATCTTACCAAAACAACAACAAAAACCAACAAACAAAGTACCACATTTTAATTTTGTTTGAAATTGAGCCTGAAAGTGTGGATTGTTTGAATTTGAAATACAACCACTAGATGGTGCTTGGTATCCTATCAGAAATGTGAGGCTTTTTAAAGAACAAAAACCTTGAACCTGGTGTTACCAAGCAACCTGCTTAGCTTGGTCTGGTTGCTTTTCCTTGTGCCCATTTTTCTGTCTCTCCCTCCTTTTTATCCTTTTTCCAAATAATGGTTTTGTTTTGTTTTGCTTTGTTTTTCTGTTAACACACATGGATTTATACTGTGGGTTTCTATATGGGTAGCTATTAAGAAAAAATAATGAGAAAAAAGAATGTGGTATATATCATTTTGGAGTAACCACTATGTGTCAGTCACTTCTGAGGGGAATACAGAGGAAGTTTTGGCCATGGTCTGCAACAGTTTACAAACTGATCCTGAAATCAGTTTTGTCATAAAAAGAAAAAACAAAGCAAAAACATGAAATACCTTGTTCTTAGTAAATGTGATCTATTATTAATAAATATGGCTTACTCAAGAGAGCATCATTTCATGGATTAGAAGATAATCTAGATGGACCACTAATTAAATGGGTTACATGAAGCAATTTATTTAATCTCCCTGGTTTTTAGAAATGTTTGGAATAAACTAAATGATTTAAGGCACCATCCAATTCTAATATAATTTAACTTATTATTATTGTTTTTTATCTTTTAGAGTTATTGGAATTGCATGAAATGTACTTTAGGCCACCGTAGTCAGAAAAATCTCTTTTATTAATAGGAATTAATAACGTATATTTGAGAAGGCAAAGTCTAAAGAAGAGAAATAAGTGAGGAATCTGATATTGTCTAATACTCAGACATGCCCAGACCTGGAGTGTGTTTGTTCAGCTAAGAGGGTTTCAAGTGCTCATGTAGGAAACGCGCTCTGTAAATTTGTACGTTCATACTCCTTCCAAGTACTTGGGAATGAGGCATGGCCTTAATAGTTATGGTAATAAAATAAAACAGTAAAAGTTTAGAGGAACTTTATTTTTTTTAAAACAGCCCAGTAAAATGTTATCTTTCAGATCATATAGTTTTTAAAAAACCTCTACATATTCTCATGATACTTTCCAATCTAGATCTTGATTGAAATCAGACTCATCAGTAGACCCTAGAGGAGAAGCTACATAGGATCCAGATTAAAATCCAGCAGTATCTTTTTTTAGTTCTCTGGTTGTACTTTCTTGCAACTCTTGCTGGATCTTCAACAAGTAGTTCTTTATTCTGTTATTTGAAGTCTGTGGGCCTGAGGTAGGGATCATTAAGTTTTCTCTTGGAATATGTTTTCTGTAGAGCCCTAAACTATTAAGATTTCCAACATAAGGTGACTCTAGGACTGGCCTTGTAGTATGATTAGTAAATAAAGATATGGTCTGCTCTTTCTCCACAAGAAGTTTGGTACTGACCTCTGCTAGTCTCTCTCTCATTAGTTCCGTAAAAATAGATTGACTTCATTTAATTTTTCTACTATTTCCTGTCTTGCTCTTGCTTTAGTCTCCGATTTATGCTGTTCTAATTGTCCACATTCTGCCATATTCATTTCTGTGTGGCTTTCAAGGTTTACCACTTCTTATTCCAAGTTCTTTATATTCTTCTGTAGTTCTTCACATTTCTTTTGTATTGTTTTCATAGATAATAACTCCTTTTGTACTTGCTGTGCCTTCTGCCAAACATGCAATCTTGTTAGATGTCCCTTCTGCCAACTTTTATCCTTCTCTTTACCTTGAAAAGTTCTACATACAGAATTACTTTCTATAGAAGTCTTCAAACTGTTGGTATCTTTACCCAGGTGACAGGTGCAGTAAAATTTCAGACTTCACCAGTATACAATTCATCCATGTAACCAAAAACCAGTTGTACCCCTAAAGCTATTGAAATAATTTTTATTTTTTATTTTTGACAAACAAATTGTTCCTTGTAGATTCTGGATATTAGTCCTTTGTCAGATGTATAGTTTGCAAATATTTTATCCCACTCTGTGGATTGTCTGGTTACTCTGCTTATTTTTTCTTTTGCCTAAAGCCATAATTTAAAAAAATAGATGTTGGCATGGATGTGGTGAAAAGGCAGCACTTTTATACTGCTGGTGGAAATATATAAACTAGTACAATCACTATGGAAAACAGTGTGGAGATTCCTTAAAGAACTAAAAGTAGAACTACCATTTGATCCAACAATTCCACAAGAAAATCCACAAAGGAAAATGAGTCTTTATATGAAAAAGACACTTGCCCACTCCTTTACAGTAGCACAATTTGCAATTGCAAAATTATGGAACCAGCCTAAATGCCCATCAAACAAACACTGGAAAAAGAAAATGTTGATGTATACACCATGGAATACTACTCAGCCATAGAAAAGGAATAAAATAATGGCATTTGCAGCAAGTTGGAAGGAGTTGGAGACCATTATTCTAAGCGAAGTAACTCAGGAATGGAAAACTAAATATCGCATGTGCTCACTTATAAGTCGGAGCTAAGTTATGAGGCTGTAAAGCCATGAGAATGATATAATGGACTTTGGGATGCAGGGGGAAAGATGGGAGTGGGGGTGAGGGATAAAAGACTACACATTGGGTACACTGTACACTGCTCAGGTGACAGGTGCACCAAAATCTCAGAAATCAACACTAAGGAACATATCTGTGTAACCCAAAACCACCTGCTTCTCCCAAACTTTTGAAATAAAATAATAGACAAATAAGTAAATAAATTGTTGGTTTCTGCCATGCCAAAACAGCAAGAGAGTATGACATAATCATGTGAAAAATGGCATGACCCATTTTTATCAATGCATTTTGAGTACCCTCTGCATTGAAATCATCTCTGGTGATTGTTAAAACTAGATTTTCTTGGAATGTGCTAGAAATCTATTATATTAGAATTTTTTTGTGGGGTAAGTTTTGAAAATTTTCTTTCTTAAGGAGAATCTTAGAAGATTCTGAGAGAGATCATAAATTGAGAGCACCCGCTAAAACCTACAAAAGTGCGCTAATGATTTGAAGCAATAATGTGTTAATGAAGAGAAGACTGAAAAGAGGATATCAGTGGATAGGAAATCAGATGTATGTTTTGCTCAGGCAGTAGGGTACCCCATCTGTTGTTTGTTTCTCAACAGGAGATGGAATATTGACAAGACCAGCAATTGAGACAGTGATATAAATGGCTCGTGGCTCACATATTACGGAGTGTCAATAATTTATTTTTTAAAAGTAACATTTAACATAGGGGTTAAATTTTTATCTTCTGTTATGCATCTCAGACTAGTATTCTGTATAAAGCACCATATAGCAAATGTTTAAATAAATGAGTGAAGAGAGGAAATTTCCTGAAGACAAATTTACAATAAATCAAAAGGAAGGAGAACTCATGAAAAGGCATTGGAGTAGCTAACTTTTTGTTTTGGCTCAAATGTCATATTCCCAGATATCAACTTTCTTTACCACTGTCTGAAATTAGCACATTCCAGCTTTCTAATTATCCTATAGCTCTATGTATTTAATTATAGTATTTATCACATTATGGATATATTGGATTTTATGTGTTTACTTATTTATTATCTATCTCTACTCATTCATTTTAGGCTCCTGGTGGAAAGTTAACTTCATTATTTTCTTACTGATGAAGAAGTAAATGGTATCACCAGAGTCTACACAGTGGCATTCAATGGTTGAATAATTGGCATAGATGGTCAACACTGTAAACATTAAATTGTTGAATAAAGGAAAAAGTAAATAAGTTAATTAGTTTATAAGTAAATAAAAGTAAATCACATGATTTCATTGGATTTGGAAAGATGTGAATGATCCAAATATCTCCTGTGTAACTATTGCTGATGTAACACTATCTATCTGTAGAAGTTCATGAAGTTTTTTTCTAGTAGAAAAAGCTTACCTGTTGTATTAGTTTGTTCTCATGCTGCTATAAAGAATTGCCTGAGAGGAGTTCGAGACTAGCCTGGCCAGTGAAACCCCTTCTCCACTAAAGATACAAAAATTAGCTGGGCATGGTGGCCCAGGCCTGTAATCCCTACTAGTCACGAGGCTGAGGCAGGAGAATAGTTTCAACCCAGGAGATGGAGGCTGCAGTGAGCCAAGATCACGCCACTGCACTTCAGTCTGGGTGACAGAGTGAGACTCCATCTCAAAACAAAACAAAAGAACTGCCTAATACTGTGTAATTTATAAAGGAAAGAGGTTTAATTGACTCACAGTTCGGCATGGCTGGGAAAGTCTCAGGAAACTTACAATCATGGCATAAGGGGAAGTAAACACATCCTTCTTCACATGGTGGCAGGAGAGAAGAGTGCTGAGCAAAGGGGAAAAGCCACTTATAAAACCACCACATCTCATGAGAACTCACTCACTGTTATGAGAAGAGCATGAAGGTAACTGCCCCCATGATTCAATTAAATCCCATTGGGTACCTCCCATGACACACAGGGATTATGGGAACTACAACTGAAGATGAGATCTGAGTGGGAACACAAGGAAACCATATCACCTGTTAACAAATATTACTAACTTACAGTGAAATTTAAGTTCCTTTTAAAAACAGTATCCAGTGGAGAAAATATTTGTATGTAGATGATATAAAGAGAGGAAGTACAGAGTATAGAACATTCGGTGGGAAGACTAATTAGAATAGGAGGCATATTCTTGGGCACATGGATTAGGGAGAGGGCAACATAATAAAATATGTACATTCCTCAAACAAACCTTTTAACAAGTGTTTCTAATAGGACATCAATCACTGTTTGAACCCACATGTATTTAGCACAACCTTCTTTCAAGACATCTTACAGGATAATTCTAGAGATTCACATGTGGAGAAGTTATTTCTTTCCTATTGGAAGTTGAAGTTTAATGCATTGAATGAAAACTTAACCAAGAAAAAATAATTAACTTCAGAGATTTTCTTTGGCTCATATCTGGGTATTTTGCAACACTCAAAACAGAGCTCACCTTGGATTCACCAGTAATGGGGCCCTGCACTTCAAATGCCTAGAAATGTTATAAAAATCTCTCTGGTTCTGTAACAGTGTGATGCTACAGTTACCAGTTTGTACGTAATTGGTTAACAAAAACAAAGCATAATTATTGTATTAAAAAGTTAAATTACTGGATAAATGTTATAATATTGTAATGTAGTGACGTAACTGACAGAATATTTCCTTGGATTTTAACCTTCTACTGAAGATAATTGGAAATGTTTTTCTTCTTAAATAGATGTATTTATGATTGTATGGTTTTAACATTCTGATGCTATTTGTTGCTTTAACCCTTCTTAAACTCTTACCTCAAGAGAGATATTTCTCAAATCATTCCATTAAGGCAGCATTACCCTGATAACAAAACCTGATAATTACAGGAAAGGAAAACTACAGAATAATATTTACCATGAACATAGATGAAAAAATTCTAACAATTAAAAAAATCAAGTTCAACAAAATATAAAAAATAAGTAATCCATGGTAGCTAATGAGATTTATCTTGGGAAAGAAAGGCTGATTTAATACAATAGAATGCTTAATGGCATTAATCAATAGGGACATGCAGTGACATACACACCAATAAGAATGGCTACACTTAGGCCGGGCGTAGTGGCTCACGCCTGTAATCCCAGCACTTTGGGAGGCCTAGGCGGGCAGATCACGAGGTCAGGAGATTGAGACCATCCTGGCTAACACGGTGAAACCACGTCTCTACTAAAAATACAAAAAAATTAGCCTGGCGTGGTGGTGGGCACCTGTAGCCCCAGCTACTTGGGAGGCTGAGGCAGGAGAATGGCATGAACCCGGGAGGCGGAGTTTGCAGTGAGCCGAGATCACACCACTTCACTCCAGCTTGGGCAACAGAGCAAGACTCCGTCTCAAAAAAAAAAAAAAAAAAAAAAGAATGGCTACAATTAAACCTACTGACCATATTAAGTGTTGACAAGAATGTGGAGCAGCTGAAACACTCATACAGTGCTGGTGGGAAAGTAAATGCTACAAACAATTTGGAAATCAGTTTGGCAGTTTCCTAATAAGTTAAACATACACTTAACATACAACCCAGCAATTATACTTTTAGGTATTTGACCAAGAGAAATAAAATAAACTTATTAGTTTCCATGATGTGACTAGAGAGACAACAATGCAGCAAAACACAAGGCTAAAATTCCCAGGGCAACTTCAAGGTTAGAGAAGGGTAGATACACAGGAAAGTTATACTAATACTATGTTGCACAACTCATAACCAACAGAGGGAAAGATGAAGGCATTCAGTGGTTTGCCTGAGGTTATGCATCTAGTGAGTGGTGAAGCTGAGTTTGACCAGAATTAAGTTCTATAATCACTGAAATGTGGTGAAGGATGAGGTAAAATTTCTGGAAAACTAATAGCCATCAATAACTTTGCAGGTTTTAGTATATCTATGATGTGATAATGAATAGTATTTGTCCCTGGGGGATTCTAAGTTGCTATGTTTATGCATCAAATAAACTTAGTGTGTTTGCTTCATTCTTTTTTGTAATGCCAATTTAATTACAATAAACTTTTATTTTAGAGTAGTTTTAGAATTATATAAAGGTTTAGAACATAGTACCAAGTTCACATATATCCCACTTTCAGATTTTCCTCTCATTAACATGGTATGTCAGTATGATAGTAACATACATAATGCTAACATATCATGTTATCATACTGGTGCTTGTTGTTGGAGTGGTTTGATATGGGTGAGGTTGAACATACTATACTATTCTATATATCATGTTATTATACAGGTGTTTGTTGGTGGGGTGGTTTGATATGGGTGAGGTTGAACATTCTACACTATTCTAATTTAGTGAGCCTGTGTTTTGGTATCATAGGCTTCACTAGTGTTTCTGTTACTCCTCTGGTTTTTGTTTTCCTGTGCTATTCCAAATCTATTTCTTTTGAGTCTCTGTTCTCAATTTGCTACATGTTATTTTTCCCCCATTGTAAGACAAGAAGGCTGGAGGAAGCTGAAGTAGGAAGGTATTCCCTTTCTCTAGTTGGGATATGTTTTCAGAATTGTGTTCTGGTGAAGTCCTTTTGCTATAGAGAAGTCTCTTCCTGTGTTTCAAAATGGTTATTCTTGTTCTAACGTGCTTGGGTCCAGCAGGGCTCTTTCTTAGGCTTTCACTGTGAAAACTTGATGGAGTCTTGGGAGGAATGTGAGTGTGAGCACCACCATCCTCTCTCCGTAAGAATTTAGCCATCAGAAATATTTATTCTCATGAAAGTCCTCATTAACCTTACGAAAACTTGTCAAATTTTTCATTAAATATTCCTACCAGTTTATGGCTTCAGTGGCTTCTATTCAGCAGATGTTTGTTGGATGTGCATCTTTTTGGATATGCATGTCTCTCCAGACTGGAGTGGCAATTTGCTTTATGATCTGTTTTTGACAGGTCCACAAAGTCGCTGACTTTCAGTTTCTCTTTCTTTTCTTTCTTTTCTTTCTTTCCTTTCCTTTCTTTCCTTTCTTTCTTTCCTTTCTTTCTTTCCTTTCTTTCTTTCTTGACAGAATCTCTTTCTCTCTCCCCCAGGCTGGAGTGCAGTGGCATGATCTCGGCTCACTGCAAGCTGCCCCTCCCGGGTTTACGCCATTCTCCTGCCTCAGCCTCCCGAGTAGCTGGGACTACAGGCGCCCGCCACCGCGCCCAGCTAATTTTGTGTATTTTTGGTAGAGACGGGGTCTCGCTCTCCTGACCTCGTGATCCACCCGCCTCGGCCTCCCAAAGTCCTGGGATTACAGTCGTGAGCCACCGCGCCTGGCCCTGACTTTCAGTTTCTGTACTTTCTTGTTGTAAGGATGGCAATTATGTTTCTAATCTCTTTACAACTGGAGTTAACACCAGAATTTCTACTTTCATTCATTTTTCAACAAATATTTGTTGATAACTTATATTGTGCAGGTAACTCTTAATCATTAAAGATACAAAGGTAAATAAAACAAGCATGAATTGTGCTCTTATGGACTTTAATGTGGAAAAGAGTTATTAAATAAGTAATTATAAATGTATCTAATCCATCTTTATGCATACTGTATACAATAAAGATAACAAAAATGGTAAATATAACAAAAATAAAGATTGCTATAAGAATGCAAAATAAAGTGGCCTGCACAATCCGTATGCTGAAATGTCAAAAAGTTCAATCAAATTAAGCCATTAAATTGTTACAAATTTATTAGGTGCCTTCATGTTTCTCCAGAATTTTTTAGCAGCAATCATCTAGGTAAGAGAGTAGAAAGCATGATTTCTGAATCTGATCAAGACATTTTTTAATTTGAGTGTTGGATTTATTGTAATTTGTGGAATATGAGCAGAAACGAAAGCACTCAGTTAAAACATTTGATTTACTGTAGAGTATGACATCAGCTTAATTCTTTTCAAGGAATCAAATGAACATATTTGGGTTAAGAGCTGCTAACAGAGACCAAGTGGGACGGACATATTTGTTTCTAGTTAAACATCAGCTTTTCCTGGGAACAAAGCAGTATAATGTAAACAATATTTGGCAGTAGCTTTTAAAAAG
Source organism: Macaca fascicularis (assembly GCF_037993035.2). Taxonomy (NCBI): domain Eukaryota; kingdom Metazoa; phylum Chordata; class Mammalia; order Primates; family Cercopithecidae; genus Macaca; species Macaca fascicularis. Next base: position 108,375,456 of record NC_088380.1, on the reverse strand, counting down.
CCTATTATGCATTGGAAAAGTAAATTGCATTATTTGAAAATGTTAAGTATTTCCCAGAATAACTGAGCACAAAGCCATTTATCTACAACTTCATCTATAATTATTTATAAAATATAGATGTTTTAATATATAGCAGGATTCTTGGGTAGATGTTCTATTTAAAGATGAAACTAGAATTTTTAAAGTAATATTTGGTCCTTGACCATTAAGATATTAGTAATGAAGTCACCATTCTTCACTCACTTTAAAACTATCAAATTAACAGGAATTTACTGAGTTCTTACTATGTGACTAGAATTGTGGTAGTCACTTAATATTGGAAAACAAAATACGGTTCCTGTATTCCAATAAAGCACAGTATTTTGAGGAAAAAAGTACAATTCAGAAAATGTAGTAATACATTGTCAAATTGCTTGAGATAAACATGAAGTTCAAAATGAGTTTAGAGAATGAATATTAGAAAGAGGGTTTCATTACTAGAATTGTCAAAAAAAGGTTGGATTGAAGAAGGAGGTCTTTGTTTCAAAACGGTTATTCTCCCTCTACCCTGCCTGTGTCAAGTGGGGCTTTTTCTTACACTTCCACTTGAAAACTTGATGGGGTCCTGGGAGGAATGTGAGTGTGAGCACCACCACCCTCTCTCCGCAAGAATTTAGTCATCAGAAATTTTTATTCTCATGAAAGTCCTCATTAAGCTTCCAGAAACTTCCTAGATATGACTTAAAGTTTGCCTTGGATCACCAGAAGAGAAAAAAAAAAGATATTATTCAGGGCAAGAATCAATTTGTGTGGAAGTTGGAATAAGATAAATAATCTTTGATTCCGTTATACCAGGACCTGGAAGGGCCTGAATGAATGGGCTGTGTTAAAGAGAAGAGATTTTTTCCCCCCCCCCCAAGATTTTGTTTTCCTTTCTAGGCTGGAAACCTCTCGGAAGAGGATATGTGTGACATATGTGGACTCGTTAACCTTTTATGACAAGTAATACATCAATCTAATTCAAGACATTACTGAAAACAACCTTGCATATGCTTAGGGTGGTTTGGGTTTACATATTCAAGTAAAACATAACATTTCACTAAATAAAATGTTGCAATCCCAGAGGCAAAATATCTTTACCTCATCTTTAATCTTATCAAATATCCTTAAACATTTTTTTGGCAGTCCTTAAAAATGGACTATCAGTAACCAAAACAGCATGGTACTGGTACTAAAACAGATATATAGACCAATGAAAGAGAACAGAAGCCTCAGATATACAACCGCCTGATCTTTAGCAAACTTGACACAAACAAGCAATGGGGAAAGGATTCCCTATTTAATAAATGGTGTTGGGAAAACTGGCTAGTCATATGCAGAAAACTGAAACTGGACCCCCTCCTTATACCTTATACAAAAATTAACTCAAGATGGATTAAAGATTACATATAAGACCTAAATCCATAAAAACCCTAGAAGAAAACCTAGGTAATACCATTCAGGACATAGGCATGGGCAAAGACTTCATGACTAAAACATTAAAAGCAATGGCAACAAAAACCAAAATTGACAAATAGGATCTAATTAAACTAAAGAGCTTCTGCACAGCAAAAGAAACTATCATCGGAGTGAACAGGCAGCCTACAGAATGGGAGAAAAATTTTGAAATCTATCCATCTGACAAAGGGGTAACACCCAGAATCTACAAAGAACCTAAACACATTTACAAGAAAAAAACAAACACGCCCATCAAAAAATGAGCGAAGGAGATTGACAGACACTTCTCAAAAGAAGACATCTTTGCGGCCAACAAACATATAAAAAAAGCTCATCATCACTGGTCATTGGAGAAATGCAAATCAAAATCACAATGGGATATCATCTCATGCCAGTTAGAATGGCTATCGTTAAAAAGTCAGGAAACAACAGATGCTGGAGAGGATGTGGAGAAATAGGAACTCTTTTACGCTGTTGGTGGGAGTGTAAATTAGTTCAACCATTGTTAAAGAAAGTGTGATGGTTCCTCAAGGATCTAGAATGAGAAATACCATTTGACCAGCAATCTCATTACTGGGTATATACCCAAAGGATTATAAATCACACTACTATAAAGACACATGCACACGTGTGTTTATTGCAGCACTGTTCACAATGGCAAAGACTTGGAACCAACCCAAATGTCCATCAATGATAGACTGGATAAAGAAAATATGCCACATGTACACTGTGGAATACTATGCAGTCACAAAAAGGATGAGTTCATGTCCTTTGCAGGGGCAGGCATGAAGCTGGAAACCATCATTCTCAGCAAAATATCACAAGGACAGAAAAGCAAACACCACATGTTCTCACTCATAAGTGGGAGTTGAACAATGAGAACATACGGGCACAGGGAGAGGAACATCATACACTGGGGCGTGTCAGGAGCTGGGGAGCTAAGGGAGGGAGAACATTAGGAAAAATACCTAATGTAGATGACAGGTTGATGGGTGCAGCAAAACAACATGGAACGTGTATACCTATGTAACAAATCCGCACATTCTGTACATGTATCCCAGAACTTAAAGTATAATGATAATTTAAAAAACCCAAACAAACAAAAAAAGGACTATCAAAACAAGTTGATAATTTTAATGACATATCAGTGTAGAAATTATAAAAATGTATACCTGTTTTCAAAAATCCTGGAGACCAATTTTGGTAAAGAATTTGTAAAATGTTTAGTATATTCCTTGTGAGAGATTTTTGTTGCTTCCGTGGATTATGTGAAGTAAGGAAGTCTTTGTTTTTTATTTCCTCCAGAGTGCAACAGACATTTGTTAACCATGAGTGTTTGGGAACACTGTATACACTAACCATAATTTGGCAAATATACTGACAGAAATACAATTTAGATTTTAAAAATAATACAAATATCTAGTTCATATTCTCAAAATGACTTCTTTTCTGTTTTTTGATATTGAGTTTACGGATAGAGAATAAAACAGAAAGCCACACTGAGAGAGAGAAGAGAAGATCAATATACCGAAAGAAACACGCTTGGGTGCTTCATGAAAGACCAAGATTAAAACTCCAGCTTTCTCATGGGTGATGAGGAATGAAGATTACTGCATCACCCATTGCTCAGTGTTGTTGGGGTGTGATAACAAGGCTTAATTAAGCCACTGTGGAAGTTTTTCTCTGTGAGACGCGTAGAGCTAAGCATGACTAAAGAGCACTATGGACTGGAAACAAAACTAGGCTGCTTGGAACTTGTTTCTTTTTGTTAGTTTTCTATAAATCTGAATTATCAGCTGAGCAAACCTTTGTGTAAAGTAATACATTGTTTATGCAGGAATCAGGACGGAAGAGTGGGCTTAATTTTAACCGTAACTTGCATATACTTACCAGGGGAGACATAAAAATATGCTACAAGTTCTTTTAGAGGTCTCATGTTTATTAGCAGACTTGAGATTATTCATTACCCACATTTTCCGGTATTACCACTTGGCTCTTTGCAAAACCAAGTATAGAATTCAATTTTAAAACTACAATTCATATGTAAAATCCATATAATTGATATAATATTTTGCAGACATTCAAATTAGGTCTCTTCATATTGGCATATAATTTTTTTGAGATATATTAAGTAATAAAAGGTACAGAACAGAGTTCATAGTATGGAATATCTGCATAGAAAAGTGATATATACATATGTTTCGCCTATCTGTGAAAGGATAATACTCTGCAATGTCACTGACCAGGCGGGCAAGGCAACAAAAGTGTAAGGTGGAAGGTTTTTATTGACAGAGCCCTATATGATTTCCTACTTTGCACAATGGTTTACGGATCTTTACATATAAATTTCTCAAATGATCAAAATTATTTTCAAATATAATACATGCATATGGAAAAACTTTAAAGAATACCAAAAGGGATAAATTATAAATATTAGTGGTTAACTATGTATTATTTAAATTGAAGCTGCAAATTCGGAGGCTTCTTTCTCCTATCTTTAAAATAGTACTGTATTTTATCTTCTCTCCCATATCCTACCTTGGAAGATTATCATAATCTTCATGAAATTTCAAAATAACCAAGAGCTCTGTTCTCAAAATTCTACATGTTATATGAGTTTGCATTATTTGTGTGGTAGACTCACTCAAATATTTGCGAAAATAATACGTATTTCAAGAACCAGTATGTATAGTTATGTAGAGATTAAAAGCTGTAGTTTTATTTTTTGTTTTATTTCTATCATCTTTAATCTCTCTTGCACTTTTGTCTGCTCTTCAACTCTTCCTCCGTTACCTCGCAATAAGCACAGAAAGGATGAGCTTGCTAATATTTAATCACTAATATGTCTTTTCTTGCTGCTGATGGTGAATATGAAAGTCATATTTAATAATAGATTAACTATTATTTGATCATTGACTAATAGTTGATGTTGTTAAATATCTCTTTCTTCAGGTCTTTCCTCCAGTTTCTCCTTCATAGAAAATATTCCATGAACATTGTATTTAAAATTGTAACCTCACCAAGATTCCTAACCACTACACATTGATTATGTTCTTCTGCTTTCTCCCTACCTTAATATATGCTTGTTGAATAATAGGAAAATTTGAACTCTGTGGCCTAGGCCACTCTTAGATTTCAAGAACTTTTACTGTATAAAAGAAAAGAATGTACTACATTGATTCTTTCCTCCTGTCTTAGTCCAATCAAACCACTATAAGAGAATATCATATACTGAGTGGCTTATAGACAACAAAAGTTTAAGTATTACTGTTCTGGAGTCTGGAAAATCCAAGATCAAGGCACTGGACACATCCACTGTTTGGTGAGAGCACTCTTCCTGGTTTTTCTCCTTGTGTCTTCTCATGGACGATGGGCTGAGGGAGCTCTCCTTTTTAAGGGCACTAATCCCAGTCATGAAGGCTCCCACCTCATGACTAATCACCTCCTAAACACCCCACCTCCTAATTCCATCTCATTGAGGGTTAGGATTTCAACACATGAATTTTGAGAAGACACGTTCATTCATTCTATAGCAATTATCTTCCTTTTCTAATAATATCTTTCTTCGGGATGCCAAGTTTTTATTTCTTTGGATTCTCATGTTCCTCCTGCTCTTCATTTATTATGTACTCTCTCAATGTCATTTTCTTCTTTTATTCATGTTTTGTAATTGTCAAAACTTGTGAAGCTCTTTTCTTTTTGCAAACAAGCTAATCTGAGCCTTGAGTTACTTTTTTGTTGCTTATATATATTGTGTTAATATTTAAAAATAGTATAAAATGAATACTTACTCTTAGTTAAATTGAAAAGTAGAATTAGCTGAGAATATAAACAGAAGAACAACCCTGAACAACCCTGTTTCAAAACCACTTAAAAGGCACAAATGATGTATTAATATTTTAAATTCAATATTGAACACCTACTATGTGGTAGACACTATTTTAGTTCCCATAGATAGTGCTTCTGGAAGGAGTAAGTCAGGAATTGTTGTCAGAAATTATTACAAATAAATACGCTTAGTGTCTGTCTCCAAAGGTTATAACAGGATTGGTGGTAGACTAGAAGGAAACAATGTGTATTTTCGCAAAATTTTCCTCATGAGTTGCATATACTATACTCTTTCTTTATCTTTCCATCCCAATCTCCTTATATTTTCTTTTATTTTTCTAAAGAGATAGGGTTAATGATGTGACCATGGCTTACTGTAGCCTCAATTTCCTAGTCTCCCAAATAGATGGATTACAAGCACATGCCACCAAGCCTAGCTTATTTAAAAAAAAAATGTTTTTGTAGAGAAGGAGTCTGGACTTTGTTGCCCAAACTGGTCTTCAACTCCTGCTCAAGTGATCCTCCCACTTCAGCCTCCAAAAGTGCTGAGATTATAGGCATGAGCCACCATGCCCAGCCTAATCTTCCCATCATTGACACAGTCTCCATTATAGATGTCCTCATCTGATTTATGCTCATCTCTCTATAGTACTCGATAGTACATTTTGGCTGGTACATCATCAATAAATAATTGCTGAGTGACTGAATAACTAAATGAACATCTAAGAGACAATAAAAATTGAATGGCTGGTCAAATATGCATGCTTCTGAGTATTCTGAATTTTCTAAATTTGATTTTCTGATTCATTGTTTATTATTACAGCCTCAGATAGCTTTCAGCCTTGATGGAAATTACCTGTGGTGGCCTAAAACTGCTTTGCCTATCTCTATTTATGGCCCTTAAGAGTGGCATAAATTCTTAGTCTCTTTGGCTTTATTTTCTGTTTAAGGTGTGATGTTCAGTCTAAAAAATATGTAGGCAATTTCTTGGGATTTCCATGAATAATCTTAATGAAAAATTTGGAATGTTATGTGGAAAATACATTCTAAGAAAGAAATGAGAGAAATTCCAGTTTCGCTACACTATAAAAAGTACGGAGTATGAAGAAGGTCTTGGTTTCTCACACGACAAATTGAAATTTCGGAAGTATTCCAATAAAATCAGTATAATAAAACAATACCTTGATTCCTCAAAAAGACCATAAATGCCATTTTAGCAGCATACCTGAATTTCAGTAATACAGATTTAATCTATAATGCTAATGTTCTATTTATAATAAGGTTCATTAACATTCAAAGAGCTCCTTATGAATGGACTATTGGAAAATAGCTGTTGATAAATCAGGACAGCATGTATTTGCAAGTGCCTCCTAAGATTCCAAGTGTGTTACCAAAAAATTTGTATCAGACATTTTTAATGTACATTAGCAACCTTTGTAATAAAACTTTTATAAATGAAATACACTTATCGGCAATATACCTCTATTCCATAAACATCAATATTCAGTTTTTTTTTGAGATTATGGCATATACATATGCATTTGTCTCAAAAAAAGGTGTGCTAGAAACCAGTTTGATCAATGAGTTGCTCTTTGTTAGCCAATCAACTATTTAAAAATCTATAGGCTTTCTTCATTGCAAATAAAATAACAAAACAATAAAAAAGCATTATATGCCACCCCTGATTTTAGAGTAGTATTGTGAGAAAAATATGAACAAAGAAGAAGTGGGGTCTCATAATCTATAGTTTCTCTCTATTCTTTGTGCTTAAAGCTAATTTTTAAAAATTACGTATTAAATTTCTAAAATCTTTTGTATTTGAATGTTGCTTAAGTCATGTCATAAGATATAGTCAAGAGCTTATTAATTGACAAAAGTCTTATGATGCGGGAGTTTTTTCTTGCTACTTTGTAAATAATGAAATAAATAAAAGGACAGTGTAATTTACTTGGAACTTCTTGATCTACTTACTTTTTTTCACTCTGCCTCATTGTTAAAAATTACATTAAAAAGTACTGAATTTCTACTTGTTATTCCTATTTTTATCTCCAATCACGTATCACATATGTCAATCCACATACGTAAAACATTTAAGAGAAGACAGACATTGGCTTTAATGAGCCCACATATATTGCATATATTAAAATAATAAATACAATGTATAATTATAAATTTAATTTATTTAAGAACATTGGTAGTTTTAGCTATTCCCTTCTGGATTCATATGTTAATAAAATTTGATTGCACTGATAGTTCTTTTCTCTGTATAATTATTACGTCTGTATTAGGGCTTCAAGTGCACAAAAGACTGATCAAAACAAACGAATAAAACAATTGAACTTAAGATCAGAGACTAAGTTGCCGAAACCAGAAGCTATCCTAAATATTTTAAACAGAAATGAATTTAATATAGACAGAATTAGTGTCTTATATAAGCAATGAAGGTGCTGGTAGAGTGGCCCTGGACCATGAAGAAAGTCGTTTTGAACAAGATCACTTAACAGGCGTTCAAGGTGAAATGCTGCTTCCGCTAAGGTGGAGAATCAGAAGGTTGTCATGGAATTTGTTAGATCAAAGGATACATTGTCCTAGTTTTTCATCCATCATAGGAAATTACAACTTGAAATCCTGCCTCCTCTACTGCTTCTGCCTCTTGAAATCCATGATGCCAACACAGGCACAACTATGTGCCATTGCAAACAACATTACCTCTGCAAAGTAGCTTGTGAGGCACAATAGCTAAAGCAGGGAAAGACAGCCACCGCTTAAGCATAGATACCTGTAATTATTGGAACCTAATTTCCCTCAACAAACATAGCTGCAAGGGAATGTGAACAATATAGTTTTTAGCGTTATAGATTCTGTAGTTCACAAAGATGCAGTAAAGGCAATTGAAACAGATGTTGGATGCCTTACCATATCCACAGTATTCATGTTTGTCAGTCTTTGCTAACCTTGTAATATGTTATGACTTCAAAGAAAGAACACAATAATCAGATTAAACTATTACTTGGTTGTAATGTGAATTTCTTGAGGGCAGTGATTACATATTATTTTTTGTGGAGCTTCAGAGCATCCAACAGGACTTGGCACCTTAAGGGCAAATACAAATCAAAAATAAGAGGCTTAGTTCTCTCTGTTGAAAATAAGGGAAGATATTTTTTCCTTGCCCTTTTTTTCTGAGAACATTTACTTTAAAAACATGTAAGCATAAGTTCTCTTTCTTTCTCTTTGAAATGTGTGCAAATCTTTTAAAAATTTAAATATACCACTTGTCAGTTTAATGTCTCAGGAATGACTTTCTCCAGGACTTGAGAACCATATCACTGGAATATAAACACATAGGGAAGAAAGGGCCCCCTGTCCATTAGTTTCTGTGGAAGGTTAGGAGTCTAACTTCCCTGGTGGGTCTTGCATTAAATTGCAAAACTATTTTTTGTTGTTGTAAAAATATGAGTGCTTTTTTCCTTTCGATAAAGCCAAATAGGCAACAAACATTGTCACCAAAATTAAGAGGTAAATTTAGCACAAACTGCATGTGACTAATGATGTTGTCAAGTCCTCTTACTTGAGGACTAGTTATTGTTTATCCTCAAAATGTGTGTAATGGGTTGTATCTACTTAAGTTATAAAAGTGGTGAGGTGTTTTTGTTTGTTTATTTATTTATTTCTTTATTTTCGTTTTCAATTTCTTAGCCAGATTGCCTTTAATGAACATTACATTTTGTTTTGATGCTTATTTGATAATAATAATAAAAAATTTGAATTTGTCTTTTTTTCTCTCTTCTTTCATGGAGATGTTTTCTGGGTTAGGAGAAGTTTTTGTTTTTAACTATATTTCTCCAACAGCACATAGGAGATAGTTGCTATAAGATATTGTTATTGCACAGGCACAAATTTCTTTCTTCTTTTAGTACATTCTTATGGAATGTAGAAGTCTCCATTCTGCTTCATTTCTTAATGTATTTTTAGGCAAAAATAAATGAAACATATTATAAATAACTATAATTATAATTATATATTATGTATATAATGTGATGTTTAAGATACAGTTCTGAGAAATAACTAAAACATGTTTAGTATTTAGGGACCAAGGGAGAGCTTTCCCTCTGGACCTGTGGAGGTTTGCTGAAAAATCAACTTTCAAAAGGCAACTTAACTGCAGAAAAGGCATACAAATCTAACATGTATCTATGAGATACTGCGGAATAAAAACCCAAAGATACAGGGGACATTGTCCATTTTTATGCTTAGGTTAAATAAAGTATGGGCAGCCATATAGAAATATGACTGAACAAAAAGGGATGTGATTGAATGCTAACAGACTGAGTGGGAAACCTCAGCCAGGGCTTTCTGTCCAGAATCGTCTCGGCCTCTCTGAGAATGCATTTCTTCCTGCTGGGTATGGGGCAGGACCCTCTCTAGAATGGGGGTCTTATGACCTATATTCAAACAAGGAAGGTCTGATAATTTCTTTATGGCCAATTTTTACAAAGATAAGGTAGGACAGTTAGAGTAACATTTTTAGGTTTTATGACTAGCTTTGGGGAAAAGAGGTTCTGGTTTCTACCACCCACCTTAGGGAAAAGGAATTCTAGTTTTTATGGTTAGTTTTGGGGGAGAATGGGGCTGAGAGATAGAAGGTAAGGAGAAGTTCAGATAAAAAAATGTTGCTTCTGGGGTTGATGCTGAAGTCTTCATTTTGGGATATTGTTTTCTGAGTCCTAGTAATTATTATAGAAAGCTACCTTGCCATTCTTACCAAATCAATCAGTCCAGCCAGAAACAGAATTTTATTTTGCTGAAATAGATAATACACGAAGATGAAAGATAAATAGACTTCAAAAAAAAGTAAGCTTTATAACAGCTGATATTTAAATAATCTCCAATCATATCTTTTATTTTTAAAATAAAAGATCTCAGTGCTTTATATTCTCAAAAACATTAATGTCAACTAGTGTTCTAATATATTTTTCCTCTTAAGTGCTTACCAAAGTAATCTTTTATTTGTAATTCTACTCGCTTGAACAAATTTTAAAATATAAAAGATAAGATTTTTTTAAAATATTGAAATTGTTGTCTGAAAAAACACAATGCATTTTGTGATAGCAAGCAATGATTGTTAATCAACATAGTTTCTATATCATTACAAGTGCTCATTTAAATGACTTGATTTTAACAATTTTAACTTTTAATAATTTGACTTTAAAAATTTTATTTTACTCTAAACTATTGAGACCTATAGGCCTTTGCTAACCTCTTTGCAAAAATGTTTGCATATGGTTTCTTTATTTCTTTGTTTAGTTTTATCCTACATATACTTTTATTGCCTTACAAATTATATTTGCTCCATGAATATTTATTTAAATACTAATCACTGAGCTCTGGGCAAATTTGTTTTAACTATATCATTCTATTTTACTTTATGTTTATCTTACTTTTACTGATGTATCACTGACTTGCAGTTACACATTATGTTATTTTATGCCACATCTCTCATCCCAAGTATTAAAGTTAAGTTGTCTAGAACCAAATCCCCATGTGAATAACAATTCTTTATTCAGGTTAGGTCAATTTCACTGCCTAAAACCTCTTGCCATCCAATATACCTATGATTGTTCTCAATGCTCATTACAGACTATCATATTTCATGACCCCATAGGTTAGTCTTCGATATTGCATGCTCTGTTGAAAATGGTCTCAAATCTAAGGCTATTATGTCCACAGATTTTTCCCACTAACTCTGTGTTCTGTCTAAAAAAAATTGTCCAATTTCCTAGGCACTTTCCCTGCTTTCATGATTTCTCTGTGTGACTGACATATTTAATCAACCTTTTATTCTTATTTAGGTCTCTGAAAATGTGGCTTTAGTAGGAAACTTTAGAATTATCTTCTTTTAAAATTTGAAATTTCTTTAGAACTTTCAGGGATAAATGTGTTGCACTATAATGGCTTCCAGCTTCCTCTTTTCCAGTGTGGAAATGTTGGTTTTGATTAAGCTGGCAATATTGCAAAAAACAAGTAAACCAACCAGAAATCAAGGTGAGAAATGCAGTTTGTTCAGCAGAAATTAGAGTTAGCATTCTGAAAAAAAAAGTTTTTTGTTTTGTTTTGTTGTTTTTTCTTTTGAGATGGAGTCTCACTCTGTCTCCCAGGCTGGAATGCAGTGAAGCGACCTCCTCTCACTGCAACCTCCGCCTCCTGGGTTCAAGCAATTCTCCTGTCTCAACCTCCTGAGTAGCTGGGACTACAGGTGCTCACCAGCATGCCTGGCTAATTTTTTTTTTTTGTATTTTTAGTAGAGATGGGGTTTCACTATGATGATCAGACTGGTCTTGAACTCCTGATATCATGTGATCCACCCACATTGGCCTCCCAAAGTGCTGGGATTACAGGCATGAGCGACTGTGTCCCGCCTGGAATAACTATTGATAAAACAAATGAGCTTCTCAGCATACTACGAGAGCTAATAGAGGGTTTAAGCTTTGTCCTAGGAGGTGCTGGAACTTGGATAATTAACTAATATCACTGTTAAATCAAACTAAAATTTGGCCTGAGAAAACTTCTGAACTTGCAGACTTGAGTTTTTATGCAGGAACCACAACCTAACTCTATACATAAACAAGTTGAAAATCTAACTTAAGAGTATGCTTCTGTAACAATAGCCAAGTCTCAGTCAGTCACAGCAGCCATCCTTCACTCCCCGTTGGCTAACTGTTCAAACCATGTTCAAATAAGGCAAACCTTGACCTGTAACAAATCCAGATGTTTCTGTAACTCACTTCTGTTTTCTGTACATCGATTTCCTTTTTCTGTTCATAAATCTTAGTTGACCATGTGACAACTCTAAAGTCTCTCTGAATCTGTTGTGTTTCTGGGACTTGCCAGATTCTCAAATTGTCTTTTTCTTTTACTTTTTTCTTGCTAGAGGTCTTAGTTCCAGAGGGAGGAATGCTGTCACCAGAAGACACAACAAAGATTCCATTAAACTGGAAGTTAACATTGCCACCTGTACACTTCATGTTCCTCCTACCTTCAAGTCAAAAGGCTAAGAAAGGAGTACAGTGTTGGCTGTGGTGATTGATTTGGCCTATCAAGATGAAATCAGTCTACTACTCCACAATGGAGGTAAGGAAGGGTATGCATGGAATACAGGAGATCCATCAGGGCATTTCAGTATCATCATGCCCTATGATTAAGGTCAATGGGAAAGTACAACAGCCCAATTTAGGCAGTGTTACAAATGGCCTAGACCCTTCAGGAATGAAGGTTTGGGTCACTCCATCAGGAAAAAAACCACGATCTGCTGAGGAGCTTGCTGAAGGTGAAGGGAAATCAGAATGGGAGTAGAAGAAGGTAGCCATCAACACAAGCTACGACCACGTGACCAGCTGCAGAAATGAGGACTATAATGGTCATTAGTATTTCCTCCTTCTTTTGTTGAAAACTTGTTTGTGCATGTATACACTTGTCCTAAGAAAACGTCTTCATTTCTCCTTCCTTTTTCCTTTATCATGTGACATAAGATTTACTGACTTCACATCAGTATTTAATATTGTTAACTTTATGTAATATTATTTGGGTTGGGGACTGGTGCATTTTCAGTTGTATGAAGGATAGTTGTATTATGTTAGGAATAATTATGATCTTATATATTGTTTTTATTTGAAGATTATGTATGATCTCAGGAGAGTGTATGGTTCAGGTATATGGGTTCAAGCTCACAAAGGGTAGACTTGTGATGGTTAATACTGAGTGTCAACTTGATTGGATTGAAGGATACAAAGTATTGATCCTGGCTGTGTCTGTGAGGGTGTTGTGAAAGGTGATTGACATTTGAATCAGTGGACTGGGAAAGGCAGACCAATCCTTAATCTGGGTGGGCACCGTCTAATCAGCTTCCAGCATGGCTAAAATATAAAGCAGACAGAAAAATGTGAAAAGATGAGAGTAGCCTAACCTCCCAGCCTACATCTGTCTCCCATCCTGGATGCTTCCTGCCCTTGAACATCAGATGCCAAGTTCTTCAGTTTGGGACTTGGACTGGCTCTCCTTGCTCCTCAGCTTGTAAATGGCCTACTGTGGGAACCTGTGACCATGTGAGTCAATGCGTAATGTGAGTTAAAACTTGTGATCATGTGAGTTTATACATATATATGTTTTATATATATATAAAGCAGGTTTATATAACTTGTATGTGTGTGTGTGTGTGTGTGTGCGTGTGTGTGTGTGTGTGTGTATCTGTCCTATTAGTTTTGTCCTCTAGAGAACCCTGACTAATACAATACTTTAGCACAAGAGAACCCTGAAGTATGGTTACAGGGCAAATTAAGAAGGGCTGTCATAGCAGAACCTGTAAAGATACCATTAAAAACAAACATCCCAACACCAAGGATAAAACAGTTTCCCTTAAAACCTGAAGCACTACAGAAATATAGCCCATGTTAGAAAGCTTCTTACACCAGGGGCAGACCAGACCTTGCCAGTTCCCTGTACAACACCCCTATCCTGCCTGTTCAGAAATCAGGAGCAGGAAACTACAGGTTTGTGCAGGAGTTTTAAGCCGTTAACAGTGTTGTTCAGGACATTCACCCAACAGTGCCCAATTCCTATACATTTCTAGCCTTTCTCCTAGGGAACGAAAACCTTTATTGTGCTACATTTCAAATATGCCTTCTTTTGTGTCCCTCTAAGCACTGACTCTCAGAAATTATTTGCCTTTGAGTAGAAAGATTCTAAGATGCATCAGAGGCAGCAGCATTGCAGGATAGTTCTTCTCCAGAGTTTCATGAACTCCCCAACTATTTGGGGGGAATCTTGAGCTGGTATCTATGGGACTTGCATATAGGAGCAGGGCATGGCTCTGCCAACAAGTAGATTATATCCTCATGGCCAGACTCACTAAGGAAGATTCTGATAGAAAAAGGTTCAGATTTCAAAGATGGTCCAGTACTTGGGGTATGTTATCTCTCAGGGGCAGCAAGTCTTCTCTAAGACCAGAAATTGGCTCTCTGCTGCTTGGCCTCTCCCAGAAACTGCAAGCAATTGTGCAGATTTCTGGGCATGGTGGGATTCTGCTGCATCTAGATCCCAAATTTTAAGCTCATAGCAAAGCTGCTTTATGAGAAACTTCAGAGCGCCAACACTAATGCTTTTGAATGAGATAGTCAATGTGATCAGACTTGTTAGAAGCTAACAAAACCTCTTAGAGGTTCTGGCCCTAAGACTGCTAGCTTAACTTAGTCTTTTATTCTCTGCATCCATGAAGAGCAAGAAACAGCTTTCAGACTGACCCAAATGCTAAGATGTGTGAAAATTATGGGGACCTACTTCTCTAAAAAACTTGAAGTTGTGACAAGGGGCTCGGCCCCTGCCTTAAGGTAGTGGTGCCACTTGTATGCTTATCCAGAAAGCCAAGAAGCACACAATCAACCAGGATTCAACTCTTCAGGTACCCCACCAAAAGACAAATGTATTGGAGGCCAAAAGGCGTCATTAGTTGACAAGCAGCAGAGTGTCCCAGTATCAGGCCTTATTGGTAGATACCCCAACATCTGTGAATGTACATGCTAAACCCTTAACCCTGCTACCCTAATTCCCAGTACCCAAGATCTCCTAATCCTAGCCTAATCCACAACTGCTCTGCCACCCTAAAGGAAATATTCGTGCAGAAAGGATTTGCAGAATGTCTTCTTCCTTGCTTGGAAGACACATGGTTTGTAGATGACAGTAGCTGCATGGAGAGAGTCCATAGAAGGGCATGACATGTGGTTATCTTCCTACAAGAAGTCATTAAGGCCAAGAGCTTCTTCTTAGGGGCAATAGCCTTAATAGCTCTTAATAGTTGGGGGTAAATGGGAACATTTCTCATACAAGAAACATGACATCAGAGAAAGCATAGGTTTGATATAGAACGAAAATCTGTCTCTGTCTTCTTGAGCACAGATGCCTCAGAGTGTTTTTATTTTTAATACAAGGAGTATTCCTTAATGATGAAATATGAAATAGTGTCCCCTAGCTTGAGGCTAGCAAGTAAAAGAAAGGAAACGAGGAATCTAGGCCAGTAGCTTTGGAGGGACTAATGTCTTTGAGCGCAGTGTTTGACTATGTCAAGGTTGCTAATCATAGGATATTCTTTATAACACGGGACAAACTGGGCATGGAAGGTGCAGAAAAACAGTTTTAAAGCAAATTATTATTTGTTTGCTTAATGATTCTGTTATCCATGCTTAATTTTTAAGCCATCTAATATGTCATATTACTATGAAGGGAATCATGAAAATATATTTTGGGAACAAATTGGGTTAGAATATGAGAGTTTGGAAAAATGGATTCTAGGATTCACTGTTTGGAACAAAGTGTTTAAAAATGTATAAAATTTCCCAAGGTTGAAGTAAGGCTTATGAAATAATAAAGGAAATAATTGGGGTCACTTTGACATAAGGAACATTTTGCCATCTGAAAATTTTCCTGCAATAATTAACATTTACATATCCTGAGCTGCATTTACCAAGGAAGATGACTTCTTTTACAGGCTTATAGAATCTCTTTGCATCCTTTTCAGAAGGGAAGTTTGAAATGAACAGATATATCCTCCAAGGGCATTCTGAACCCAATTACTGGGGGTGTGAACCCGATGAGCAGAGTGTGGATGAATTCTTTAGAAAGCTTGACCTCATTTTGTAGATATTTCACAGGGGCATGCTTCGGAGGGTGTGCCCAGTAACTGGGGACCTAACAAGGTTTTCATTCGTCCATTAGGAATCTTTACCTGAAATAGACACAGCCCATGGACAAGTCTCAGTGCTAAGGTACATGGTCTTACATGTAGGTTGGATTTTACCTTTACATATCCATTTTTTTACAGATAATTTTTGTACAATATACATCCTACAAAGCTCAGTGAGTCATCCCAGCTGATAATTTCAATTTACTTAATCTCAGGCCAAATAGAAAAAAATGGCAATATAATCTCATAGAACAGGAACACAGATACGCTCTCCTTTTAGTTTTCTCTCACAATCTTACCTTGATTAAGACGTATGCCTGGTTTTCAAAAAGAAAAATAATTCATAGGAAAGTTACATATTTTGTAGTAATCTCATATATTCAAAAACAATATAGAAAAAGCCATTACGAGACAGAACAAGTGGAAACTTTAAGCTCAGAAGTATTTAATCTTTTCTTCTACATTTCTTACATACTTACTTTATAGTCATTATTAAGTTGAATTAGAACTGTGAGTATATTTTCCTGCTTACTCCCAAAACATGTTCCTTAAGGGTGAGGAGACTGCATTTGATGTTTGAATTCCAAGCAAACAGCATAGTGCCTGGCACATAGTTGGCATTTAATGAATGCATGGTATTTCATATTTCTTACTCTCTTAAGGAACATTAGAACTTTTTTTTGGAGTAACATGTAGAATATTTCTGATGACACATAGCAGTGTTTTTTTTTTTTTGTACTTTATTTCTTTTTAAGGTAATTTTATAAAGACTATGCCTTAAAATACTATTATGGCTAGCTAACAGGCTAACAGTAAAATTTTTATGCTGAGCCTCTTTTATTTTACTTATTTTTTTTTTTTCTATTTTGCGGCTGCACTTTGAGTGATAAAATTGGGGATCTATGTCTGTCAATCATTACTAATTATATGATTTTAAGTGACTATTTAATGACTCTAAGCTCAGCACAGTCTGCAGTAAAATATAATAATTTGACAAATTGTAGCTTGGTTATAAAATAGAAATATTGATTTGAAATTGCCTAAAATAGGATTAAACACTAGAAGAAAGAACAGACTGTATTCAAAGTATGATTGTATTCAGCCTATGATTGAACAAATGTTGTTTTTAGCCAGTATTTAATGTCTCCGTAACGCATACAGTGCTGACTTGTTTTCCTTATCATTTTATTAAAAGTTCTATGACATGGAGGATCTTACAGAATTTATTAGTATGTCAAAAATACATTTTAAAACATTTAAGCATGATCTTATTCCGTCACAATAATTCAATAAAATCAAACCCTCTCCTATCCAGTTTTAGTGCCTGCAGTATGAAAACAGCTTTTGAAATATTCTGCTGGAAGTTGCCATGTTTAAATCCTTTCCAATTTTTGCAAAACTTCCTTTGTTTTTAACAAGGAATCAAGGAGAAAATTAGAGGCCTGAATATGAAACACTTTCTGGTGATTATTTAACACAGGTAAACATTTTTGTTTTGGAACTGTAATAAATTCCTTATATCAATTTTTAAGAAATGTTTGTAGGGTAAATTAGTCATTCATGATTCTTCAAACAAGGGCTTTGCAAAATGATCTTGAAAATGATCTGTATTTAAATCTTAAAAAAAAACTTATGAGGAGAATGATACTAACTCTAGAGTTTACAATGGTTTATGTCATTTAGAGGGAATAATATAAAGTTGTCCCTGACTTCCTATGGTAATTAGTGCCTCTTTTATGGTACCATAAAATGCTCTAATGGTAATGTTGTGGGAAGTCATTTTTTTTTTTATCAACTGCTGAAATTACTTTGGATGTTGTCACTAAAAACAGAGAGATATATAAGTATGTCAGCATTCAGGATGCAATAGTGCAGCACATGCTTGCCTGAACCCAGCTTTTATTTTTTGGAGGCTCAGATTAAAGGCCTGATTTTGTTGTCTCCTCCCTCACAATAAGTGAAGTCACTCACTAACATTCATTCAGTTATTCTTATGGAGGTAAGAGAGAGAGAGGATCTGAAGGAAAGGAAGTCAGGGTTAAGAAATGAGAGGGAAAGAAATAATTAGGGAGATACTTGAAATTTTTAATTGTTTGACATTTTAACCTCTTACTAAATATTAATCTATTAAGCTCTTCATATGATGCTATTCTCATCTTTCAAAGTTTGCTTTAAACCAAGAGAATTTTTAAATAATATTTCTGTATAGTTTCTGATAAGACAAACATGAGAGAAGAGAGAAAGAAGCAAACAGAACAAGACCAAAGGCAGGACGAAAGAAAAAAAGAGAAAACCTGAAAAGTCTTTGTCAAGCTGCCACATTGTTAGAGATGGTCAAAGTTTCTCAACTCTTTTGCAGCTCAGTTCATCTTGCTGACTTTTCTATCTTGCTATCACTGTTCATTTTTGTCTCTCTTTGCTTATACCTTTTTTCTTATTTTTCTTTCTAAATTTTCATCTGTACATGATCTGTCATGTGACATCTTTCAGTTAGCCTAATAATATCTGCTATAACCTTGATACTTATTACTATTTCCATTACATGGGTAAGGCTAATGCATCTGTGAACATCGTGACCTACCCAACTCTGAAAATGGCAGCTCTCCACCAGGGGAGAGTTTCTCAAAATTTTTGTCTGAGAGCAAATATCAGAATGGGGCTAAATGCTCTCAAGTTATATAAAGATGGCTATGGAGGGCAAAGCAACTCTATCTTGGAAGCTAATTCTGCCATGTTGGCTTCTGATTAACCCCTATTACCTGAAAACCTCTAAGATTTCAGTCTATCTATTGTCCGTTGTGTAAGAGCAGGTACAGCAGGTACTTACCATAAATCCTGCCCTTAGCTCAATAACTTTAATGTTCTTGTGTTTCAATTGTCCTACACATCCCTTCTAAAATATCCCTCTTGTATGGTCTGCAGGATAATGGCATGGGGATCCACCATCTTGTCTCACTGCCACCCGAGACACAGATATGTCTTCTGTTTGTAAGTCTCTATTAAATGTTTTTTTCTAAGAAACTGGGTTTGTCAGTCTCTTTCTTTGGCCTAAGATTCCTCAGACTTTGAGGTTAGGTTTGCATAGATTTATCCACTGCAGAACTATGGCCAATTAGACAATCTGTTTCTAGAAGAATATTTTACAACTCTCCCAACAATCCTATGATTATAAATATGGTGACAGGTACAAAATTGCAGTCCTGAGTTTGGAAGAGGTCTGGGATTACACGCAATTAATAATCATGAGAATAAATTCATAGAAATATGAATATATTTAAAAGGTTAGCATATTTCATCATTTAGTGAAGACAATTCTAATTGTTCAACTGATGATTTTCACTTTATGAACTGACAGTATGACAATATTCAGAAGTCAAAATCAAAGTTAGTGCCGGACCATATGACTGTTTTGGAATGGGAATGTGAGTTAAAATGATGTGTTTCCTCTAGTCAAAGGCAGGTATAAGTTAGTATTTTTCTTTTTCTCCTCCATCTCTCCTTCTCTGCCTTGACAACCCTAGAAACCATGGAAAACAACTGCCAGAAGGTGGAGGGAAACCCCTACCTGTCTGCACTGACTTTCACAAATGAGAAATAAAATTTTATAGTACTAAGTCACTGATAATTCAGGGTTTATTTGTTACTGTAAAAGAATATAGGCCAGGCGCGGTGGCTCACGCCTGTAATCCCAACACTTTGGGAGGCCGAGGTGGGCGGGTCACGAGGTCAGGAGATCCAGACCATCCTGGCTAACACGGTGAAACCCCGTCTCTACTAAAAATACAAAAAAATTAGCCAGGCCTGGTGGTGGGCACCTGTAGTCCCAGCTACTCGGGAGGCTGAGGCAGAAGAATGGCGTGAATCCAGGAGGCAGAGCTTGCAGTGAGCCGAGATCGTGAGGCGACAGAGCAAGACTCCGTCTTAAAAAAAAAAAAAAAAAAAAAAAAAAAGGATGTAGCTGATTCTAACGCCTATGTTTAGTGCAATGTCCTAGAACATACCTTCTATTAAATGATAATTATCATGTTATGATAGTATTCTATGGGTCTACTGGAAGATGAAGTACATTTATTCTACCTTCATGGATAACAATCTTTATGAAAATAAAAATAGGCAAATATGATAGAAGGTACATTAGATATTTATTAATTTCCTTTGGCTCACTGTGTAGTATATTGTAACATGACAGCAAGTAGGTCATTTTCATTTAGATATACTATGTCTTTTTATTTATGCTGTCTCTTACATAACCAGTAATGCCTTTGGCCTAATTTTCAGAGCTCTCCATCATTTAAATAGCTAAGAAAATAGAAAGAATTTTAGAATATAAGATAAGGTAGAGAACAGGAACAAAAAAGAACTACAACAACATGGAGAAAAGGGGAAAATTTGTCTTTGGAGTAATTTTATGTTACTTCCCTCAATAGACTGCTCTAGTACTAGTACAGGTTTTTAAGACTCCTAAATAGAGGAACTGAAATCACTGAGTATATTAAATGACTTAAATAATCAAGAAGCTAGATAGTGAATAAAGCATGTCAACAAGTCAAAACTATAGTCATCAAGTATGGCTTGACCACCTATCCTGCTGGAAGTTTTAGGAGAAGATCCAAGAAGAATAACTGCATACAGTTCCCATGATTAAAGAGATTGTTTAAAGTGATAAAGAGCCTTGAATTTGTTAGTTAGCAGGTCTAATTGGTGTTTATAGGTGAGCTTTTAAAGCACATGTAACAGTTGTTATCACATCAACTTTCCAATTGTACACATTGTGAGAAAAGCACATGTATTTGATGTCCTCAAAGTATGCTCTTCTTAAAGAAGTACAGCCAGGTGTTTTAGCAGTGCAAGTAAACTCAAGTTTCTCTTAAAATGTTCATGATAAATTTGACATCTAAAAAAACTAGTCTTTAATGTGAACAGAGTAATTTTTATTCTTTTATATAAAGTATCTAATTTTTATATACTTTTAAATTTATTATGCTTATACATGTCATCCTGATAGAAAATGGTTCTTTCTATGAAGAAAAAGTAAAATGAAATCCATTTCTCTGTTAATCATTTTGCTGTGACAATATTTTTTAGCAATGAACTGGAGAATCAATTTGTGGCTTGGGTGCAATATGCTAGGTTTGGTTTCAAGGTTATTCTACGTATCTCTGATTCTAAAACGAAGGTGAAATAAATAGCAGTCATTGGAGGCATGCTCTTTTTATAGCAGATAGCAGAAGGCAAGAGGGCAAATGGAAGTATGTAGCACTTTTCAAAGTCTCTTCCTGGCATGCCACCATTTCATGTGTCTGAGGGTTTCCTTGGTTAAAGCAAGTGGTGTGACCAAGATCAAAGTTAATGGGGTATAGATGTACAGTCTACTCTCCTGAGAGTTCCTACAGAATTCTTGATATATAGTTATAACATTTATATTTCATTAGAAAATCACATGTACTTTTTGTTTATATCTTGACAATAAATTCACTCTGTAAGTGAATAATATTTTATTTAAAAATGTTAGAGAATGATGTGTTCCTTTTATTACATGAATATTCAAAATCATTATTTAAAAGTGCTCATTTGCAAATTAAGTCAAATTAACTGTATTCATAAAGCTACATTTATGTACAATAATTCTGATCATTATGAATATTAAGATTGAGTTATAGTTATGCAAATACCATTTCAATGTACTTTTATGTGTTATTTAAATTATAACTTCTTATAATCATAGTAAAGTTATTTAGAATATTTTGTCTTTTAAAAATCTAATCATGTTATACAGGGTATATATGGGCATTTGTATATATTGAAATATTGTCTTAACTAAAATTTAATAAAGTCTCTAATAACAACAAAGTAACTACTATTAATAATATTTTCCAGGCCAGGTGTAGTGGCTCACGCCTGTAATCCCAGCACTTTGGGAGGCTGAGGCCAGTGAATCATTTGAGGTCAGGAGTTAGAGACCAGCCTGACCAACATGGTGAAACCCCATCTCTACTAAATACAAAAAAAATCAGTTGGGCATGATGGAGCATGTTTGCAATCCCAGCAACTTGGGAGGCCTTGGCAGAATTGTTAGAATTCGGGAGTGGAGGTTGCAGTGAGCTGAGATTGCGCTACTGCACTCCAGCCTGGGCAACAGAGCAAAACTCTGTCTCAAAAAATAAAAATAAATAATAAATAATATTTTCCAAGAGAGTAATGAGTGCTTGCGTTTCATGATGGTTGTATGCATTTTAGGCATGATGTAATACAAAATGAGACAAGACTATATGCACCATTTATTTAGTATATACCTTGTACCAGATTCAGTGGACACCACCTTACTTGGATTATTTCTCTATAATTTCCCAAGAGCTCCATGAATCTGAAACTATTATTGTCCTCCTTTTGCAAATGAACAAATTTTGTTTAGAGATTGATTGGCTCAAACTTACACAGTTAGTAAGGGCTAAATAGATGTATTATGAGACAACAAAATGTCAAATGTAATCATTATTTCGTGATCACATCTTCCATCACAATTAAATTCTAAAAAAACCTAACAAACCTAGCAATAAATTATGTGAAACAGATAACTCATGGTAATTAAATGTACCAGTAAGCCTTTTTTTTTTTTCATATTATAGGAGCATTTTTTTAAGACAGTAGGTAACCTGAGGGGAATTTAAACATGTTATACTTTATTTTAAAAATCAATTGGCAGGTTTCAAGTGCACATCTATTGGGTTATTTATATAAACATGATCCATGAAGGAGCCATGAAGATGGTCTGAATTATTGGAAGAATTAATATTGTTAAAATGTCTATACTACCAAAAAAGATCTACAGATTAAATGCAATCTCTATCAAAATTCCCATGACTTTTTTTTACAGAAACAGGAAAACCTATTCTAAAATTGGTATGGAACCACAAAAATTCCAAATAGCTAATACAATCTTGACAAAAAAAGGAGCAAAGTTGGAGATACCACACTTCTTGATTTCAAAATTATGCTATAAGACTATAGTAACCAAAGAAGTATGATCCTGGCATAAAAACAGACACATAGATTGATGGGATAGAATAGAGTCCAGAAATAACTCATGCGTATATGGTCAACTAATTTTGACATGGATGCTAAGAACATACAATGAGAAAAGGGCATCCTCTTCAATTAATTGTGTTGGAAATACTGGATATCTACAGGGAAAAGAATACAATAGGCCTCATCTTATGCCACACACAAAGATCTACCCAAAGTGGATTAAATACTTAAGGATAGAAACTGTAAAGCTCCTATAAGAAAAAAATAGGAAACACTCTTCTTAACATTGGTTTTGGCACTGATTTTTTTGAACATGACACCAAAAGCACAGGTAAGAAAAGCAAAAATAAGTAAGTGGCACTGCATCAAACTTAAAAGCTTCTGTACAGCAAAGGAAACAATCAATAAAATGAAACAAATCAAACTTAAACATATCAACAAGAAAAGACAAATTACCCCATTAAAAAGTGAGCAAGGAGCATGAACAGACAATTCTTAAAAGAAGACATACATGTGGCCAAAAAAGATGAAAAAGTGCTTGACTTCTCTAATCATCAGAGAGATGAACATCAAAACCACAATAAGATAACATCTCACACCAGTCAGAATGACTATTATTAAGTCAAAAAATAACATACATAAGCGAGGTTGCAGGGAAAAGGGAATATGCACTTTATACACTGTTAATAGTAATGTAAACTATTTCAGCCTCTGTGTGAAGCCATTTGGAGATGCTATAAAGCAGTGCTCCCTAACCTTTTTGGCACCAGAGATCAGTTTCATGGAAGACAATTTTTTCCATGAACAGGGCAGAGTTCGGGAGATAGTTTTGGGATGAAACTGTTCCACCTCAGATCATCAGATCATCAGGCATTAGTTAGATTGTCATAAACAGCATAGCCTAGATGCCTTGCATGTGTAGCCCACAATAGAGTTCACAATCCTATGAGAATCTAAGGCTGTCCCTGATCTGACAGGAGGTGCAGCTCAGGGGTAATGCTTGCTGGTCACTCACCTCCTGCTCTGCGGCAGGGTCCCTAACGGGCCACAAATCTGTACTGGTCTATGGCTCAGGGGTTGGGGACCCCTGTTGTAAAAGAATACCTGAGACTGGGCAATTTGTAAAGAAAAGAGTTTTATTTTGGCTCATGGTTCTGTAGACTGTACAGGAAGCTTGTTGCTGGCATCTGCCTCAGGGAGCTTACAATCATAGCTTATCATAGCATAAGGGGAAGGGGAAATGAGTCAGCATGCTACATGGCAATAGAGCCCTGTGGCCTGAAAGACCTAACAGCAACAGGAAACAAAATCATGAGAAGATTGCTGGTGATCAGGGGTAGCTCCCCTGAGGCCCTTGGGCAGACCTGGTGAGGGTATTGCCTCTCTCCCAATAACACTACAGAACACATCTGCAAATGTGAAGATATGGAAAGGAACTGTGTGGCAAGGAACTGCCTATTGCTCTCAAGTGCCATCTATTGGATAGCAGCCCAAACTACAAAAAAAATTCTCTCTTATTGGACGCAAAGAGCAAGAACGCTACAACAAAGAGTCTGTACAGAGCATTAGTCCTCTGAAATTCCAAAAATGAAGTCAACGGGCAATACTCAGTTTACACCACAACTAAAGAAATACCAGCCCTGCCAGATGGGAAAGGATCAGTGAAATAACTCTGGCAAGTCAAAAAGCCATGGTGTCCCCTTACTTCCAAATGACTCCACTAGCTCCCTAGTAATGGTTCTTAACTGGTCTGAATTGTCTGAAATAACAGACATGGAACTCTGAATCTGGATCGCAAGGAAGCTCATTGAAATCAGGAAGAAAGCTGAAACAATCCAACATAGTGAAGCAATACAGTAAAAATATTCAAGAGCTGAAAGATGAAACTCCCAAAATAAGAAAAATCCAAACTGAGCTTCTTGAGCAGAAAAATTCAGTATGAGAATTTCATAACACATTTAAAAGTATAAATTGCAGCATAGCCAAGCTGAGGAAAGAATCTCAGAGCCTGAAATCTAATGCTTCAAATCAACTAGGTCACACAGAAATAAAGATAGAAGAATTAAGAAAAATGAGCAAAACCTCTGAGAAATATATGATCATGTAAAGAGACAAACCTGTGACTCACGGGCATTCCTGAGAGAGAGGAAGGGAGAATAAGCAACTTGAACATTATATTTGAGGATATATTCCACAGCAATTTCCTTAATCTTGCTAGAGAGGTTGACACGAAAATCTAAGAAATACAGAGAACTCTAGCCAGGTACTATACAAGACAACCATCCCCAAGACACATAGTCATCAGATTCACCAAAGTCAGTGAAAAAGAAAAAAAATCTTAAAAGTAGCTAGAGAGGAAGTTTCAGGTAACCTAAAGAAGGAACCCCATCAGGCTAGCAGAAGACCTCTCAGCAGGAATTTTAGCAGCCAGAAGAGATTGAGGGCCTATTTTCAGTGTCCTTGAAGAAAAGAAATTCCAACCAAGAATTTAATATTCTGGCTTACTAAGTTTCATAAGTGAGGGAGAAATAAAATTCTTTTCAGACAAGCAAATATTGAGGGAATATGTTTCAACTAGACCAGTCTTACAAGAAGTTTTTAAGGGACTGTTAAATATGGGTTCAAAAGAAGGACACTTGCTATCACAAAAGCACGCCTAAACATACAGCCCGCAGGCTCTATAAAATGCAACTAGACAATCAAGTCTACATAACAACCAGCTAGCAACACTATGACAGGATACAAATCACACATGTCAATACTAACCTTGAATATAAATAGCCTAAATGTCTCACTTAAAAGACACAGTGTCAGACTGGATACAAAGATAAGACCCAAACATCTGTTGTCTTTAAGAGACCCAGCTCCCATATAATGATATCCAAGGGCTAAATAAAAGAGTAGAGTAATATGGAGCATGCAAATGGAAAACCAAAAAGAGCAGGAGTCTATTCCTGTATCAGATAAAACAGACTTTAAACCAATCAAAATTAAGAAGGACAATGAAGGGCATTACATAATGAAAAAGGGTACAATCCGACAAGAAGCCTTAACTATTCTAAATATAAATATCCCCAACATTGGAGCACCTAGATTCATAAAATGGGTTCCTGGTCCACAAAAAGACTTAGACAATCACAGAATAATAGTAGGAGACATTAACATCCCACTGACAGTGTTAGACAGATCTTGGAGGCAAAAAACTTGCAAAGAAACTCTGGACTTCAACTTGACACTTGACCAACTGTACCTAATGATGCCTACAGAATACCTTACCCTACAAGTACAGAACATGCAATCCTCTCATCTGCACATGGAACATATTCTAAGATCAACCACATGCTTGGTTGTGAAGCAAGCCTTGACAAATTCAAAATAATTAAAATCATACCAAGCACACTGTTGGACCACAGTGCAATAAAAATAGAAATTAATACCAAGAATATCTCTCAAAACTATACAAATCCATGGAAATTAAACAACTTACTCCTGAATAGCTCCTGGGTAAACATAATAATTAAGGCAAACATTTTTAAAAAATTGAAATTAATGTAAATAGGGACACAAATTACCAAAATCTCTGGGATGCAGCAAAAACATTGTTACAAGGGAAATTTATAGCTCGGAATTCCTTCATCAAGAAATTAGAAAGTCTCAAGTTAACAATCTAACATTGCACCTAAAGGAACTGGAATAAAAAATAACAAACCAAACCCAAAACTAGCAGAAGAAAATAGATCATTAAAATTAGAGAATAACTTGATGAAATTGAAATGCATATTCCATACAAAAGATCAATGAAATGCAGACTTTTTTTTTTTTGAAAAAAATAAATAAGACTGATGGGTCCCTAGCTAAACTAGCCAAAATAAAACACAAAGAGAAGACCGAAATAAGGACAATCAGAAATGACAAAGGTGATATTACAACTGATCGGACAGAAATACAAAAGATCCTCAGAGACTGCTATGAATAACTCTATGCACACAAATTAGAAAATCTAGAGGAAATGGACAAATTCTTGGAAGTACACTATCTTCCAAGGTTGAATGAGGTAAAGATTGAAACCCTGAATAGACTAATATCAACTTCTGAAATTGAAACAGTAATAAGGAGCACCCCCTCAAAAAAAAAAAAAAAAAAAAAAAAAGCCCCAGACCAGATGGATTCACAGCCAAATTCTACCAGACATACAAAGAAATGCTAATACCAACTGTATTAAAACTATTCCATAAAATTGAGGAGGAGGGGTTCCTCCCTAACTGATTCTATGAACCTAGCATCAGCCTGATATCAAAATCTGGCAGGGACACAAGAAAAGGAAACTTCAGACAAATTTTCCTCGCAAACATACACATAAAAGTCCTCAACCAAATACTAGCAAATTGAATCCAGCAGCCCATAAAAAACTTAATACATGTCTTTTCAGGAACATGAATGGAGCTAGAAGCTATTATCCTTAGCAAACTAACTTAGGGACAGAAAATCAAATACAACATGTTCTCATATATAAGTGGGAGCTAAATGATGAGAAGAAAAACTAATTATTGGGTACTGGGCCTAATTATTTCATCATCTAATACGTGGTGATGAAATAATTTGTACAACAAATCCGTGTGACACGAGTTCACCTATGTTAAAAACCCTCACATGTACTTCTGAACCTAAAATAAAAGTTTTTTTGTTTTTAAATTTAATACACTATGATCAAGTAGGTTTTATTCCTGAGATATAAGGCTGGTTCAACATACACAAACCAATAAATATGATTTATCACATATACAAAATCAAAAGCAAAAACCATATGATCATCTCTGTAGATGTAGAGAAAGCTTTAAATAAGAAATAACATCTCTTCATAGTAGAAACTCTCAACAGACTAGGCGTTAAAAGAAGATACCTCAAAATAATAAGACCCATCTATCACAAACCCACAGCCAACATTACACTGAGTGGGCAAAAGTTCTAACTATTTCCCTTGAGGCCTGGAACAAGACAAGGGTGTCCACTGCCATCACTCCTATTCAACATAGTACTGGAAGTCCTAGCCAGAGCAATCAGGAAGGAGAAAGAAATAAAAGGCATTCAGGTAGGAAAAGAATGAGTGAAACTATCTCTCTTCACTAATGTTATGACTTTGTACCCAGAAAATCCTAAAAGCTGTGACAAAAGGCTCTAGAATGGATAAACAGTCTTAGTAAGGTTTGGGATACAAAATCAATGTACACAAACAGTAGCATATCTGCACACCAACACCATCTAGGCTGAAAGTGAAATCAAGAACACAATCCCACTCACAAGACCCACAAAGAAAATGAAATACCTGGGAATACAGCTAACCAAGGAGGTAAAATATCTCTACAAGGAAACGCACAAAACGCTGTTGAAAGAAATCAGAGATGACACCAATAACTGGAAAAAAAAAAAAAACAAAACAGTCCATGCTCATAGATTAGAAGAATCAACACCATAAAAATGGCTATACTGCCCAAAGCAGTTTAGAGATTCAATGCTACTGCTACAAAACTACCAACATCATTCTTCACAGAATTAGGCAAAACTATTCTAAAAGTCATATGGAACCAAAAAAGAGCCCAAATAGCCAAAGCAATCCTAATCAAAAAGAACCATGCTGGAAGCATCACACTGTCTGACTTCAAACTATACTATAAAGCCACAGTAAACAAAACAGTTTTGTACTGGGGTGGGGGAAACAAACCCACAGACCAATGGAACACAATAGAAAACTCAGAAATACAGCTACACAATGACAACAATTTGATCTCAAATAAGACTGACAAAAACAAGCAATGAGGAAAGAACTCCCCATTCAAAAAAATGGCACTGGAATAACTGGCTAGCCATATGCAGAGTATTGAAGCTGGACACTTTTTACTACATAGAACAATTAACTCAGAACAATTAACTCAAAATGGATTAAAGATTTAAATGCAAGACCTCAAACTATAAAAATCCTGGAAGACGACCTAGAAAATATTCTCTCAACATCAGCCTTGGCAAAAATTTTGGCTAACTCCCCAAAAGCAATCACAATAAATCAAAAATTGACAAATGGTACCTAATTAAACTAAAGAGCTTCTTTTGCACAGCAAAATAAGCTATCAACAGAGTAAACAGATAGTCTACAGAATGGAAGAAAATATTTGCAAATTATCTATCCAGCAAGGGTCTAATATCCAGAATCTATAGAGCACTTGAAGAAATCAACAAGCGAAAAACAAATGACCCTTTTAAAAAGGGGGCAAAGGACGTAAATAGATACTTATCAAAAGAAGACATACAAGTAGCCAAGAAACATATTTTTTAAATGCTCAGCATCACTAATCAGAAAAATGCAAATCAAAAGCATGATGAGATACCATCCCACACCAGTCAGAATGCCTATTATTAAAAAGTTAAAAAATAAATAAATAAATAAATAAATAAATAAAACAAAAAGCAGATGCTGGTAATGCTGGGGAGAAAAGAGGAAAGAGAATGCTTATATGCTGTTGGTAGAAATGTAAATTAGTCAAGCCACTATAGAAAGCAGTTTGGATATATTTTACAGAAATTTAAACAGAGCTACCATTTGACCCAGAAATCCCATTATTGGATATATCCCCCAAATAAAATAAATCAGTCTACCAAAAAGATGCATGCACTTCCGTATTTAGTGATGTAGGTTTCACAGTAGCAAAAACGTAGAATCAACCCAGGTGCCCATCAATAGTAGACTGGATAAAGAAAATGTGGTACATATACACAATGGAATAATATGCAGCCATAAAAAGAATGAAATCATGTCATTTGCATCAACATAGTTGGAGCTGGAGGCCACACTGCTAAACAAATGCATGCAGGAACCGAAAAGCAAATACCATATGTTCTCATGTATAAGTGGAAGCTAAATATTTAGCACACATGGACATAAATATGGGAACGATAGACACTGTGGATTACTAGGAGGTGGAGGCGGATTCTGAAACTACCTATTGGGTACCATGCTCACTACCAGGATGATGGGATCCATATTCTAAACCTCTGAATTACGCACTACTCTCAATAAGCACATTTATCCCTTGTATCTAAAATAAAAGTTGAAATTCAAAAAATTAAAAGTCTCTACTTCCCAAAATAAAATGTGGTACATATACACCATGGAATCCTGTGCAGCCATATGAGATCATGTCCTCCTCAGCAACATGTCTGAAGCTGGAGGTCATTACTCTAAGTTTATTAATATAGAAACTGAAAATCAAAAACCACATGTTCTCACTTATAAGTGGGCATATGTGGGTACAAAGATTGGAACAACAGACATTGGGGACTCCAAATAGGGTGAGGGAGGGAGCCAAGGGTTGAAAAACTACCCACTGAGTATATGGCCGTTATCTGGGTGATGGGAGCAATAAAAACCCAAACCTCAGCATCACACCATGTACATACTATGTACTTTGGGGATGTCTACATCCAGAGCATGTGTCCCCTGAAGCTAAAATAAAAAAACACAAAAAAATCATGTACACCTTAAATATACACAATAGGTTGAATGTGGTGTCTCTCACCTCTAACCCCAGCACTTTAGGAGGCAAGGTGGGTGGATTGCTTGAGTCCAGGAGTTTGAGACCAGCCTGGGCAACATGGCGAAACCCTGTCCTTACCAATAAATAAATAAGTAAATAAATAAATAACATGAAATAAATTAGTTGGTCTTGGGTGGTGTAGTCCTAGCTACTTGGGAGGTTGAGGTGGGAGAATCACTTGAGCCCAGGAAGATGAGTCTGCAGTGAGCCATGATTGCACCACTGCACTCCAGACTGGGAAACAGAGTGAGATCCTGTCTCAGAAAAATAAATAACTAAATAAATATATAAATATATATATATATAAAAAATAACAAAATGACATATATCCTCATACTTGTTAGGGTGACTGTTATCTTTTGATATATATATATATATATATATTTT
Organism: Macaca fascicularis; assembly: GCF_037993035.2. Classification (NCBI taxonomy): domain Eukaryota; kingdom Metazoa; phylum Chordata; class Mammalia; order Primates; family Cercopithecidae; genus Macaca; species Macaca fascicularis. The sequence goes on along the minus strand of NC_088380.1, from coordinate 108,344,424 downwards.
TTTTTTCCCCAAAAAAGTGGAATCACTATCTTGAAGAGATATCTGCACTCTCATATTCATTATAGCATTACTCACGATAGCCAAGATACGGAAACAGCCTAAGCATCTGTCAATAGATGAATGAATAGGAAAATGTGGTGTGTGTGTGTGTGTATAAAATGAAATATTATTCAATCTTTAAAAAAATTCTGCCATCTGTGACAACATGGATAAACCTGGAGAACATTATGCTAACAGAAATAAGCCAGGAACAGAAAGAAAAATACTGCATTATTTTCCTTATATGAAAAATCTAAAAAATGTCAGATTCATAGAAGCAGAGAGTAGAATGGTAGTTCTAATAGCAGGGGCAGGGGAAAATGGGGAGAGGTTAGTCAAAGGGTACAATGTTTCAGTTACATAGGATGAATAAGTTCTGGAGATCTAATACACAGTAGAGAGACTATGTTAGTATTGTAATGCACACTTGAAATTTGTTACATAGTAGATCTCATGTGTTCTTACCACAGGAAAAAAACAGTAAAAGAATATTATTGTGATATGATTCCTAGTTACCTGAAGTCAGAGTGGTGTAAGTTCTGTAACACACAGAAGCTGAAATGCAGTTGAGAATGTCTCATATTACCAATGGCAAAAAGAAAAAGATAAACTGGCTTACATACTTGACCTATATCATCTACATTCAATAAATGCTGAGTCAAATTATTGGCTTATTTTTTTCCTTATTACAAATATGTTTAAGTATTAGATGTTTCCATTTTGTGGAATTGAGAATTTTACTCATATTGAAATTCACCATCATGGCTTTTCATATAGAAATTTCTATTTGTCAATTATACCAGAATAAAAGTATAGTTTTTAATACTTCAGACTTTAAAGAGGGTCTAAATCTTGCTGTTAATGAATGTGTAATTCTCTGTAAAGCATTTCAGATTAAAAGAAAATTTATTTACCATAAATATTGTGATGGTTCCTTTGAAAACATCTTTTAAACAACTGAACCATAATGGATCTAAATATTTCTAAAATATATCTTAAGTAAAATATTGAGTCCCTATATAATAATTGCACATAAATATGTATTTGGGAAATAATTTTTGTACTTTATGGATTTAGTAACCTCTTGCTAATCTTCATTTCTCTCCTGACACACGGACACATGTTAGCCAAAGAGTCCTTTATTCTGGATAGTGTATTTTAGTCACACTGTCTCAAAACTTTATTAACTATTTCTATTAAATTACAGCAACAACATTAACAGTTATTATCGATCATTAGACACAGTGGAAATTCTACCTTTTATATTTTTTCTTACCTTTATATTTTTATATTGCACACTGAATCATAGACACTTAAAGTTGTACCACGAAATTCTTGGGATGGAAGGGCATTTAAAAGTCATCCAGCCCAGAGAGTTATAACTTTACTTTGCCAGCACAACTCTTCTATTTTCAGATAAAATTGTGTATGGAACCCCCAATAATAAAACAGGTAGAAAGTGCAGCAGCTCTGATTCAAGAGAAAGAAGCAAGCTTGCCTTCATCCTCCACAACAGGACTCTGAGGTTCCCCCAAGCACAGTTTGATGATCATTGACCTGGGTAATTTGTTCAATCGGCTCAGAATGTTTTTCTAAAATCTTTCTTTTGACAAATGATCATATTGTATCATTGATAATATGTTTAGGCACGGGGATATGATTCCTTACAAGAAGGCCATTTTTTTTTTTGAGGGGAAAATGTATTAATTATAAAATAAAAAGAATTTTCTATATTAAACCTGCAAGTAACACTTCCTTATTTATTTTATCATTGTTCTCTTTGGTGATTAAGTCATGGCAACAATTTTCCAGATAATTGAAGACTGTAAAGCCCTATGACTTATATCACTTTGGCTAGAAATAAACTTGGCTAAAGGATAAAGGTGTTCAAATTTTCCTTCTAGAGAGATGAAATACTTTCTGTCCCTTGCTTTGATCTTCCTGGATGATACTATGTTCAGGAGACAGAGTGACTCTGTCCTTTTGTTATGTCCATGGAGCAAAACAGAATCTTATAGTAGAAGCTAGATAAAAATTGAATTCTGAGTGCAGCAGTCACAGGAATATATGAAGAGTATCAGTTTTGAAGTCCCTGGGATTCGATAGAGATGAAAAACCATACTCAAAGCAAGAGGGACTAAAAAGGTAAATATGTAAGATAAAAATAATTTGGGAGACAGAAAATAGATAGGGAGATCCAAAGTGAAATAAAACTTTATATAGAAGAGAAGAACATTTTATGGAGGACTTTTTCCTACAAAGAGAATGTGATAAATACAATAATATATGTATGTGTTCCATCTTACCTGGTACACTTGTTACAATGAATGAACAAATATAATACATCACTATTAATTAACACTGACAGTAAATTCATATTTTTCTATTTTGTACCTAATTTCCTTTATGAGTTCCAGGATCCCACCGAAAATAGCACACTACATTTAGTCATTATGTCTCTCTAGGCTCCTCCTGACTATGAAAGTTTCTCCAGTTTTCTTTGTTTTATATGACCTTGATGGTTTTGAGGGATATTGGCCAGGCATTTTGCAGCATGAGCCTTCGTTGAAATTTGTGGAATGTTTTTCTCATATTTAGACTGTGGTTATGGATTTTAGAGAGTATACCACAGAGGTAAATTGCCATATTCATTACATCGTATCAAGGGTACTACCAATGTGATTTATCATTCTTGGTGTTGTTGATGTTGACCTTAATGATGTGTCTGAGGAAGGACTTGTCAGGTTTTCTCATTGTAAGTTTACTTTTCTTCCCCATGGCCTCTTTTCATACTTTCATCTTTGGAAGGAAGTCACACCATGCGTAGCCCACTCTTAGGAAATAAAGAGTTAAGTTCCCCTCCTGAGGGCAGAGTATTGTATAAGTTCTTTGGATTTTTTCTCCATGAAAGATTGGTCTTCCATCTCACTTTTACTTATTAATTTATTTATATCAATATCATTATATGAATATTGATTTTATACTGAAGATTATTGCATGGTACTACTTATTTGTTTTCTTGCTCTGATTCTGTCAATTTTGGCCACTGAGACATTTTTCAATTGGCTCCTGTGTCCTTTTGAAATACCCCTATTAATGTGTTTTAGTGCATATTTACTTTTTGGCTATACAAGAGACTCCAGGCTCAGTTTGTACCTTTCCACAATGACATTGCGTTATTCTTCCAGGAAACTCTGGTTCCTTTTATTCAGCACGCAACTATTATCTACGTTAAGGTAAATATTACTTCATATAAATGTCTCTAGCTCTAATCCATTACCAAATTTATCATTCCTTACTACTTCCTTGGGTTATTTGTAAATTCCCACACCAATGGTGAGAAAACTGGCTCCCACCATTTACAATGTATTTACTTAATTACTGAATTTTACTATGCATGTATAGCAGTATCACCATTTTTTAACTGCACCTTACAAGAAACAGCCTTATCAGCAATGCAATGCATTATGTTCAATTCCATTTGCCTCTAAACTTATAGAAGCCATTCATTTCTAAACTTCCTAAGGTCCTGTCTCCTAACTATTTTCAGCAATGCCATTTCATGTTTGTAATACAGATAGATTCTTTCGTTACAGTTTGCATTCTATTTCAGATCTTTTCTCCTAAATGACTTTTTCTTTAAGTTTGCATACATTAAGTTTCAGTCTTTGTCCAGTGAAGTTTTATGGGGTTGACAAATATGTAGTATCATATATCTACCATTGCAGTATCATAGAGAATAATTTGCCATTGTTAAAAATGCCCTATGTTTCATCAAACTCTGAATATTTAATTGTCTCTATAGTTTTCTTTTCCAGAATGTCAAATAATTGGAATTACACAGTGTGTATAATCTTTTCAAACTGGCTTCTCTCATTCAGAAATGTGCATTTACGGTTCCTGTAAGTCTTTTCATGGCTTGAAAGCCCTTTTCTTTTTATTATTAAATAGTATTCCATTTTATGGACGTAACAGTTTTTTTATACATTCACCTACTGAGGAAAATCTTGATGGCTTCAATTGTGATGATTATGAATAAAACTGATATGAATATTTGTGTGCAGCTTTTGCATGGGCTTGAATTTTCATAGTACTACCTAGGAGTGTAATTGCTGAATTATATGGTAAAACACATTTTAGGTTTGTAAGAAACTGCCAAATCATTTTAGAAAATGGCTGGCTCATTTTGCATTTTCACTATCAGTGAATTATAATTTCTGTTGTACCATATAATTGCAAGAATTTGATATTATCAATTTTTTAAAGTATTAGTCATTCTTTGAGGTGTGCAGTGCTCTCAGTGATGTTTTAATTTGCAATTTCCCAATGCCAAATGATGTTAAGCATCTTATATGCTTAATTGCAGTATGTGTATCTTCTTTCATTGGATATCTGTTCTAGTCTTTTGCCCAATACTTGAGTTATTTTAAATCTTATTTTTGAGTTTCAAGAGTTCTTTGCATATATTGGGTACAAGCTCTTTATCGGATATGTGTTTTCCACGTATTTGTTTTCTAATCTTATATTTGTATTTGATCCCTTAAAAGTTTTTCTCAGAGAAGAAGGTCGTAATGTTTTAAAAGTTCATCATGTCAATACTTTTTCATAGATAGTTCTTTTTGTGTTGCTAATACTATCACTTGATTGCCGACATCTGTCCCTTCCAGAAAAGTACAAGTCCTATTAAAATTGTATATTTCCATTTGTCTGAAGGCTAACAAAATATTCCATTAATTATATGCTTATTTGCTTCTAAATTATTTTTTTGAGACTGGATCTCACTGTGTTGTCCAGGTTGATCTCAAACTCCCGAGCTCATATGAGCTTCACCTCAGCCTTCCAAGTAGCTGGGACTATAGGCATATGCCTAGCTTCTGACCTGCTTATATTCTATATTTACAACCTAGAGAGAGGTGGCAAAGATTGTGTAATTACACTGTATATTATAAAGTTCTACAGATATTTAAAATTTTCTAACATAACCAGTATAGATGTATTTACATATATGAATACACTTAATCTGTGCCTAAAAATATATAAAGAAACCACATCAAAATAAAAGTTACATGTATTTAATAAGTTTTAAAAGGTATTTCATAAATAAAATTTGGAGTGAGAAATTTATACTACCAGCTAATCAAATTATTTGAGCTATGTTCTTATTTGAAAATTAAAATTTAAATGTAGACAGTTTGAGAAAATGAGGTCAGAGAACATGTTGTCTGATACAGCTAGTTAATTGATGCATCTGTTTAACTCGAATTATCCTAATAAATTCACTTAATCACCTATGCGCATTTAAACATCTTATAAATTAGTAACTAAAAAATGTACATTAGGGATTATATACTCAAAATATGTTTTTATGCTTTGAAGTACACTACTTCATGGATTAGTGTTATGTCCAATTTAGAGTAAACCTCTCTCAGAATTATAATTTTCCATTTTTCTGAACATAGTGAAAAAAATCACAAATTGAGATGTCAAGATGTAAGCAAGATTGGACTTGCACTACTTGCTTCAATTTTGATTTTCTCATTGTTCTCTCTTTGATAGCACTAAGCAACAAGTATAATTTGATTTATACTTCAAAATAAACTTTGAAAGTATGTTCTTACAATGTGAATTATTTATATTGTACAGACCTGATACTCAAGTGTTAATTCTCTTGATCATATAACTAAGATTATTATCATGAATCATATGCTTTGGAAGTTTATTGAAAATTATAAAATGTAATCCTGTCAATCTGGGAATATGAAATGGGAAGATTGACAGTGAGTAGACAACCAATTTTCTTTTACTCATTCATTTAAAGTTTCCAAATATTGTTGCTAGAAAAAAGAGGAGCTATTACCCACAAAAATGTTGAAGTCTGCATTTTAAAAATGACAAACAGTACTGACTTTAAATTATTGTATTTTTTTCATTCCTCAAGGCATTATAAATCATAATGTCAATGAAACCAGAGGCTTCTTTATTCTCTCACCATAAATAATAATGAGTTCCAGATGAGTAGGCGAGTAGATATTTGTACGGCTATTTAAATGCTTTGATTTAGAGTAGTCAATGATCTCATAAAAGCACAGAAGACAAGTGAAGGTAAACAGCATGAAACAGATATGATAATTTAACGCTGGGTTTTTCACTAAATGCTTGAAGGATATACACAGTTTATGGTCTAATAAACACTGCCTTTTATTTTCAACAAAATGTGTTTGAGAAGAAATCAAGCACTGTTTCATAGTGACTAAGAAAATAACTTGAGCTTTTTAACTCTTTGGAAGGTATTAATATATATAATTATCAGTGATGTTGAATGTCCCCTTGCTAGTCCTTCTTTAAATTTTTTGGAAAAAGTTACAAATGTTCTTTCTCAATTCATGACAAATGGAATATGGACCCAGGCATACAGAGATTAGCTCTATGGTCTAGTGAATCATCATTTATTTATTTTTTCTATTTCTTTTTATTTATTTAAATTTTTTATGTTTAATTTTCGTGGGTACATAGTAGGTGTATATATTTATGGGATCCATGAGATATTTTGGTACAAGCTTGCAATGAGTAATAACCACATCATGGTAAATTGGGCATCCACCTCCTCCAGCCTTTATCTTTTGTGTTACAAACAATCCAATTAGACTTTTTAGTTATTTTTAAATGTACCATTTATTTTTGCAGTAAATATTGGAATACTACTTTTTAATAAGTAATATCCAACTTTATTAACAGAGAAGCACAAATTAAAACAATACATTTTTTCCCACCAAATAAGACTTTTAAAATGGGCAGGAACCCTCTCACACACCGTTGATAAAAATATAATTTAACACACTGTTTCTGCAAAAGAATTTGGAAAATAGATTTAAAATCCTCAAAATTCCCTTTCACTTGCTCATCACTTCTAGAGCTGGATGGAGTCACTAACACCTGTTATGGGGATAGGATAAGGCCAGTAAAGGCTCTGCCCTCCAGGAACTATCCTAGATACTTTAAAACTGTAGATTGAGTGGCTTTTTACAATTAGTCAGATGTTGACCTCAGACAAGGTGCCTGTCTTTGAAGTCAGGAAATTGCATGAGCATTCTTGGTACCTACAAGTTATGTCAGGAACAAAAAGGGTATGGCAAAAATTTATAGGAATAACACTGTGTTAGTATCCTTGACATGTATGATCAAGATGACTTCTACTTGACAAGATTAATTTATACACAGACAAAATGTAATAAGGCCCATAAAGAAACTAGTCTTAGCTGTTAAAATAAACCAATATTTATTTATAGTCACAATATTTATTGAAATTAATAATTCTCACCAGAGAGAGAACTCAGCATTAAGTCTCTTAGCTTCCTATGCCATATTGGACTCTGCTGATAGTGAGGTTCTGTGAGCACACATAATTCACTAACATGCCATGCAGTAATGAAATGATCAGCCTCTCTTTTTGCAAAATTACTCGGAAGGAATCAGAAGTCTAGAAGCCTATTGACTAAGAATGTGGAAAACACATTTCTTATGTATGACTAATGAAACAAAAAATTTGAATTAAGAAGTAAAAAGTAACAAGAGAAAGAAAAACACAATAAAATTATAAATCAAGAATATTAAATTATTAGTTTTAAACTGGTTTTCAATTAAGGGGCAAGTTCCTAGTCATAATATGATACTTAGTGTGAAATTGTACTGAGGTGTTAATTTACAAGAAGTATTATCTGAAGATATTTAGTTTCCTATTGCTGTTATAAGAATTTATTACAAACTTAGTAGCTTAAAACAACACAAATTTATTCTCTTACAGTTCCAGAAGTGAGAAGTCCAAAATGGGTCACACTAAGCTAAAATTAAAGTGTCAGCCGGGATGTGTTTCTTCTGGAACTCTGGGGGAGAATCTGTTTCCTGCATTTTCCAATGTCTAGAAGTTGTCTGCATTCCTTGGCTTGTGGCCCCATATCACTCAGATCTCTGCTTTTATTGTCGTATCTTCTCTGACTCTGACTCTTGTAACTCCTCCTTTTCTTATAAGAAACTTCCTTATAAGAACCTTATAAGGAAACCCTTGTAAGGTGATTACAATGAGTTTATTCAGATAAAGCAGGATAATCTTCCTATTTTAAGACTGAAGTCAATGACATCTGCAAAATCTCTTTTACCATGGAAGATAACATGTTCAAAGATACTAAAGAGGAGAAGTGGATACCTTTGAAGGGCCATTCTCCCCACCACAAGCTTAGCTTATGACACTGCTTTTTATGCAAAGCAAGTTGCTGTTCTTAGGAAGAGTATTGTACATGGAGAAAAAAGAATGTTGGTTCCAATTTATAACTCTACTATCACTGTCACATTGTTCTGTAAGCCAGTAATTCTGAGCATCATTTTCCTAAACTGTCTAGAGTCAGAGATGCCTCCCTTGATTACTTCCCAGGTACGCTGTAAAAATTCAATGACATAATCTAGGTAAATGTTTTCTGCAAGGCGTACATAATTTATAAAAGGCGAGATTTTGTTAGTAATACTGAGCAAATTAAGGACCCCAGCAAAATAAATAGATATTCTAAATTCCATGGCCTGTCAAATCCATGGAGGAAAGGGAACCCAGAAATGACACTTTCACAAATTTCTTAAAGTTTGTGCAAGTAATCTCTTTGCAGCATTGCACAAAAGATTCATAGAAGACACTATTGAAATTGTAAATGGAGATAAACAAAAATGTGTGAGGAAGGAGTACAGTGTGAAGAACAGCATTTGTGAGACTGCATTTTAGACACATGGCTCCTGAGGATGAAACTGTTTTATGTGTACTTAGGAAAGTGGCTTGAAAACTGTTCATTCCATTCTGCTAAATGGGAAAATAGCAAGCCAAATGTGGTGCTTATTGCATCTAGTCATTAATGTAGAACTGTGAGAGATTTTTATTTGGCTTTGGGAAGTGATCAACACGTTCCTTGGAAACCTAAGGATTAATAACCACAATAATATATTCTGACTCCTACAAAATCTCTTAGAAGCACTCAACATATCATCAGAACCTTAGACAAATTGATGCAAGAGTTTAAAAAGATATGCTAGAGTATCAAAGTGTGCTGATGTGGGAGAGTGAATCATTAAACTTACATTAAACTTAAGCCCTTTAAACAATCTTCTCATCTTACTTTTTTTGCCTTTTACCTCTCTCTTTATAACTTAATCACATCAATTGTTTTTGAGTACATCACCTGAAGTAATGTTTTCTTTTTGCAGGTTTTTATTTATACTGGCAATTTGTAAACATGTTTAAATCAATTTCTCACATCTCCACATTTTAACATTTAGAATTAAGCTCCTTTTGTTGATGTTGCCATAGATGCCTGACCTTTTATTGTATTAGCCTTTAGATTTCTTTTCTCTGAAATTTTTCCTCTGTCTGTAAGCTTTGTGAGAACATTTCCAACAGTGCATGCACACAAGCTTATCTCAGGAGAGTAGAGTGTGGGGTAGAAGAGGGAGAAAAAGAAGGAAGAGAAGAAGAGTAAGAGAAAGAGAATAATGCACATTTCTTATTTTAAATGCATTACAGTTTTCTGCTATATGATATGTAGTATTTTATTTATATTAATTTTTCACCTATAAAGACAATTGTTTCCATCTGTCATGTGGAAGGGCATACCTATGGTACACATGTAAATGCTAAGTTGTACATCCTAGGATGCATATATCTTTAAATTTACCAATAACTATGTAACAAAATTACTTTGTAGCCCTGCTTTTTTTTAAAGGTGTGAAAAATAAAGGAAGAACAAAATAAACTTTTTATTTGAGACATGTGAGCCACTTTAAATTATCAGGACCAGAGAGGCATTGGAATGAAATGATAGTCTTGTCACATCCCCTTGAACTGAAATAATTACCTCTTGAAACCACTTACTCTGTGGGCTCTGTACTAACGGATGCCAAGTCGCAATAAAATGCCAAACACTCTATAGTTCAACAATATATAACCTATCATTAAGCAATGTTATTTCTGTAAACCAAAGAGAATTCCTGATAAACAACTTTTGAAATTGCACCCACCACTTCTGATTCATCCCTTTTTCTTTAAAAACCTGAACCTCTCTTTTGTTCTCTGGTACACTCCCTGAGGCATTTTGGAAGTGTGTCCTGGGCTGCAGTGCTCAACCTTGGCCCAGATAAACACTTTATGTTAATTTTGCCTCAGCTTCTTCGTTTTAGGTTGCTGACACATGGTAAAATGAAAAAAAAATCTTATGTCCTCTTTTCATATACTGTGCCATTCTGGGCAAGTCATTTGCCATTCCTGTGCCTCACTTCTTCATCTGCTATATGGAATAATTAGTACAAACCTCACAGGGTTGTTGTGAATGAAAATTAAGAGAGGTTGTGTAGTCCCAGCTACTCGGGAGGTTGAGGCAGGAGAATGGGGTGAACCTGGGAGGCAGAGCTTGCAGTGAGCTGAGATCGCGCCACTGCACTCCAGCCTGGGCGACAGAGCGAGGCTCCATCTCAAAAACAAAAAAAGGAAAAAAGAAAAAGGAAAAGAAATGGAGACTTAATGCTGGTTAATATTCAGAGAGAAAAGGACAAGTAACAAGGTCTGGTTTCAGGATACCTGACTTCTATTCCGAGCTGCAACGCTAACATCTGGGCTTCTTTTGTTTGCATTTTCAAATGTAGTTTGGGGCTAGATTTGTTAATTAATTACTTTGTCATTAAGATTTAAAGTCTTCTATTTTCAAAATATATCAATTAGGAAGTACATTTTTTATACAATCCGCATGTCTAAAGCAATTTACACTTTTTCCAGTTAAACTTTATGCAACTGCTATGATTGAACACATTCAAGAAAAGAGCCTACTATCTTCAAAAGAGAACTCACTTCATCTTCAAACATTTTTGAATGGTAGAACACGTATTTTGTATTGAATGGTCATCTGCCTTCCTGTAGAAGCCTCATGGATGTGTTGATACGCGAATTTTTAAAAAAAGTTATAATGGAAACTCATTGTACATTTTTTTCCTAGGCACTTTATAGACATCCTGAAAAAAGAAACATTTTATAGACATCCTGAGAAAAGAAACTTTTGCTCAAGGTGATTTTAAGTCTTAATAATTCTGAGAGGCAGAATTCTAATTAATTAATATCTTTATTACTTTTCTGTTGCAACTGGATTTTTATCCATTTTATTTACATGCACAACTAGTTTAATAGCTTTTACTGAATATGCTATTTGAACTAATTGACTGGAGAGTTAAATAATCAAACCAATGCTGCATGGAGATGTGAAGTAAATTTCTATAGAATTTAGCTGGTCATGAGCCTGCTTTATGAAAGTCTTAACTAATTCTTACTGACCTCTTCACCCTGTACTGTTCCTTTTAGGCCATTCTGCTGAGATGAAAAAGCTTACTGTAGCAAATGAGATTATTGAATAGATAGTAACATAATTTATCCTCCAATACTTGCCTGTTTATTAAATAGGTCACTATTTGGGAAATTTGTTTTATTCTACTATGTCTCTTATGGCCACTATGTTCATATCACTCTTGGCTTTTATTTCAAGGATTTCCAGTTATTTTTGTGACAAGCATTCACTTTAGAATATTTCAAAACTAATTTTGACTTTCTATTTTGTGATAATTCCCAAAGGCAAATGTGAGAGTCACATGCAGTTGTAAGAAATGATTCAGAAAGGTCTCATACTATTTCCCTAGTATTCTCCAGTGACAACATATTGTACAACTATAATCAAATATCACAACCAGAATACTGACACTGATACAATCGACTTAATTTATTCAGATTTCATCAGTTTAAAATGAACTCATGTGTGTAGGCTAGTATATGGGCATATTTAGTTCTATGCAATTTTATCACCACATGTACTTTTGTGTGACCACTGTCACAATCAAGATACAGAACACGTTCATCCCTATTGGAATTCTTATAAATATACCCACAGGCATCTTGGTATTGCTGTTATTGTCCTCATTCTTCTCCTTCCCTTCCTCTTTCACCTTGACAAAGTTGCCACTGGGGAAAGAAAAATATTCTCAATAAATGGTGTCAGAACAAGTGGATAGACAAATATTTATTTTGTATTATTTTAAAAAGGAAACTACACTCTTCTCTCACACAAAATACAACAATTCACTTCACTCCCTTTAGTCCAAATGGATCATAGATCAAAATATATTAAGCTTCTGGAAGGAAACGTAGGAGAAAATTCATCGTAATCTTGAGTTAGACAAATATTTCCTAAGTAATATGCAAAATGCACAAATGATTAAAAATTGATAAATTGAGTATTGTCAAAATAGTCATATTAGACATTGAAGGTTGCAGAGTTTGACAAGATCTTTCTTATAAAATTAAAAATATACTTATTGTAGCCCAACAATCCCACTACTATTCACCCAAGTGAAATAAAAATCAACAGACAAAAACTTCTATTCTAATATTTAGATACTTTATTCATAATTTCCCCAAACTGAAAATTACCCAATTGTCTGTCAACTGGAGAACGGATACATAAACTCTGGTTCATCAATAAAATGAAATAGTGCTCGGCCTCGCTCCGTGGCTCACGCCTGTAATCCCAGCACTTTAGGAGGCCGAGGTGGGCAGATCACGAGGTCAGAAGATCGAGACCATCCTGGCTAACACAGTGAAACCCCGTCTCTTCTAAAAGTGAAAAAAATTAGCCGAGTGTGGTGGTGGGCACCTGTAGTCCCACCTACTCCGGAGGCTGAGGCAGGAGAATGGCATGAACCCGGGAGGCGGAGGTTGCAGTGAGCCGAGATCGCGTCACTGCACTCCAACCTGGGCGATAGAGCCAAACTGCGACTCACAAAAATAAATAAATAAATAAATAAATAATAAATAAATAAAATAGTACCCAGTAAGAAAAATAAATATATTGTTAACACACATGACAACATGCATGATCCTCAGATACATTATGGTAGGTTAAAGAAGGCAGATTCAAAAGGCTACATACCACGATTTGATTTTATTTGTATGCTATGTTGGAAAAGGAAAATATTAAGAATAGCAAAAGATTAAGAATTTTCAAAGACTGAGTGTTTGACAGGTGTTGGACTAGAAAAGGCCAGTTAGGAAATTCTGGTGTGACTGAATTGTTCTATATTTTGATTATAGTGGTCACTACGGAACTTCAGGTGTTTGTAAAAATTCACAGAATTATATACTGAAAAGAGTAGACTTTACCATTTATAAATTGGCATTAAATATAAAATACGGGCTAACTCAAAAAACGATATGACAAAACTTGGATATTAATCTAGAAAAATGGGTTGGAAATCTATATTTAGTCACACAACACATATAAATTTCAGACATTGAATATAAAACACAAAATTTTAAAAAATCGGAAGAAAATATAATATGTTTATAATTTTAGGATAAGGAAGATTCACTTAACAAGTCAAAAGATGAAGGAATTATAAAGAAACCGACAGATGCCTTTGTTTACATAACATTAAATATTTTTATATTACAAAATATGTCAGAATAAATTTTAACAACTAATAACAGGCTGGAAAATATTTAAAGCATGTATCAGAAACAAAGAATGTGTAGGAAAATATTGGAAAGAAGAAAACAAGATAAAGCTTAACCAAACAACTTGAAAAGTTTATGGACAAGAAAATCACACAGCAGAATATCAAAATTACTTTTAAACATATGAAAATATTTAACCTCACATGCCATCTGGAAAATAAAAGCAAAGATAATTATATACTTTTCTCCAACAGACTGCAAAATATAAATGAAGAAAAATAGATACATTTGATATATTGGATAAAGTCCAGAATTGGCCAAGTCGTGAGAAAACCCTTATGAATATTTCAAAGGACTATTAATTGGTTCATTGTTCTTGGAAAGCAATATCACAGTATGTATTATGTCTAAAATTTGCATAATTTTAAATTCAGAAACGCTTTCTCAAAATATCTTGAAAAATATTTGTGCAAAGAGAAATACATTGCATTTTTATACTATTTTTTAAAAACTTGGAGATAAACTAAATATCTATTAGTAGCAAAATTTTTCCTTATGTCATGGTGCAAAATTATTATGACATACTTAAAAATGGAATGAGTGAAATAGATTTATATCTACAAGGAAAATCCTCTTATTTAAAAAAACATAATTTATAAAAATATCTATGGTCTTATTCCAATTATAAAGAAAGTCACACTGAACACGAATTCTTCCATCAATACCTGTTGACAGTACCATTAAAACTGTATATAGCTATATCTATTAAAATTTGACCAAGTTTATAATATAGATAGGTAGATATAGATTCACCATACCGCAACCCTAACATTTTGTGAAGTAAAATGACAGTGACAAAGGGCAAATACTTTTCATGTAAATCATTATCTACCATTATAAAAATTTTTGAATTGAGTTTTTAGGAATCTACGAGTTTAAGAGGGAGTCTAATCTTAGGAGATAAAGAAAACCACACATATTGCATGAATATTTACTAATTGCAAAATCTTTAGAATCTATCAACATATTTAGTAATATATTGCAAAAATATCTAATATACAATAAGGAAAGCATGTTTAAAATACAATAAATTGTTTCATTTGAAAATCACAAATTAAAATTTAAAGGAATGCAAATTTAACATCCACTGTGGTGTTTAGTTCAGGAGAGTTGTGGGTGATTAAGCATTTTCAAACATATTAGGTTTTAATATATGACAATATTTTGATTTTACTATTCATCTTGCTATATAATACCTCTGCCTGAGGCTACAAAAAGCATCCCATTTTAGAGTCTTGAATAAAAATGATAAACTCAAGATATTAAAACTCTAAGAGATAAAAATTTTCTATATAATTTACTCCAATTGGAAGGAAAATTATTCTTTTAATCAGCTTACCAGACAGATAAATTCTGAATTAGCCAATAGGCTTTAACAGGTTTAATAATGTCAATGCACTCACATTGCCTCTTCATAGAGGAGAAATTGTCATTAACAGTCTCTAGAAAGGAAATGAAACAGATTCTCAAATCCTAAATTTAAGAAAATGTTTAATTTAAAAGTGTGTTTAACACCTTATTTTCTTGATCCTGCCATTATGATATAAACTGGTTATTTTGCTCGTTAGTTGATGCAGTTTCTTCCTAGCCTCGATGGTCTTTACGTTTTGGCCTGTTTTTGCAATGGCTGGTACCGGTTGTTCCTTTCCATGTTTAGTGCTTCCTTCGGGATCTCTTGTAAGGCAGGCCTGGTGGTGACAAAATCTATAAGCATTTGCTTATCTGTAAAGGATTTTATTTCTCCTTCACTTATGAAACTTAGTTTGGCTGGATATGAAATTCTGGGTTTAAATTCTTTTCTTTAAGGATGTTGAATATTGGCCCCCACTCTCTTCTGGCTTGGAGAGTTTCTGCCGAGAGATCTGCTGTTAGTCTGATGGGCTTCCCTTTGTGGGTAACCCGACCTTTCTCTCTGGCTGCCCTTAAGATTTTTCCCTTCATTTCAACTTTGGTGAATCTGGCAATTATGTGTCTTGGAGTTGCTCTTCTCAAGGAGTATCTTTGTGGCGTTCTCTGTATTTCCTGGATTTGAATGTTGGCCTGCCCTACTAGGTTGGGGAAGTTCTCCTGGATGATATCCTGAAGAGTGTTTTCCAACTTGGTTCCATTTTCCCCCTCACTTTCAGGCACCCCAATCAGACGTAGATTTGGTCTTTTTACATAATCCCATACTTCTTGCAGGCTTTGTTCATTTCTTTTTCTTCTTTTTTCTTTTGGTTTCTCTTCTCGCTTCATTTCATTCATTTGATCCTCAATCGCAGATACTCTGTCTTCCAGTTGATCGAGTCGGTTACTGAAGCTTGTGCATTTGTCACGTATTTCTCGTGTCATGGTTTTCATCTCTTTCATTTGGTTTATGACCTTCTCTGCATTAATTACTCTAGCCATCAATTCTTCCACTTTTTTTTCAAGATTTTTAGTTTCTTTGCGCTGGGTACGTAATTCCTCCTTTAGCTCTGAGAAGTTTGATGGACTGAAGCCTTCTTCTCTCATCTCGTCAAAGTCATTCTCCGTCCAGCTTTGATCCGTTGCTGGCGATGACCTGCGCTCCTTTGCCGGGGGAGATGTGCTCTTATTTTTTGAATTTCCAGCTTTTCTGCCCTGCTTTTCCCCCATCTTTGTGGTTTTATCTGCCTCTGGTCTTTGATGACGATGGTGACGTACTGATGGGGTTTTGGTGTAGGTGTCCTTCCTGTTTGATAGTTTTCCTTCTAACAGTCAGGACCCTCAGCTGTAGGTCTGTTGGCGATTGCTTGAGGTCCACTCCAGACCCTGTTTGCCTGGGTGTCAGCAGCAGAGGCTGCAGAAGATAGAATATTGCTGAACAGCCAGTGTACCTGTCTGATTCTTGCTTTGGAGGCTTCCTCTCAGGGGTGTACTCCACCCTGTGAGGTGTGGGGTGTCAGACTGCCCCTAGTGGGGGGGATGTCTCCCAGTTAGGCTACTCAGGGGTCAGGGACCCACTTGAGCAGGCAGTCTGTCCCTTTTCAGATCTCAACCTCCGTGTTGGGAGATCCACTGCTCTCTTCAAAGCTGTCAGACAGAGTCGTTTGCGTCTGCAGAGGTTTCTACTGCTTTTGTTGTTGTTTAGCTGTGCCCTGTCCCCAGAGGTGGAGTCTACAGAGACAGGCAGGTTTCCTTGAGCTGCTGTGAACTCCACCCAGTTCGAGCTTCCCAGCGGCTTTGTTTACCTACTTAAGCCTCAGCAATGGCGGGCGCCCCTCCCCCAGCCTCACTCCTGCCTTGCACTGCTGTGCTAGCAATGAGGGAGGCTCCATGGGCGTGGGACCCTCCCAGCCAGGTGTGGGATATAATCTCCTGGTGTGCCTGTTTGCTTAAAGTGCAGTATTGGGGTGGGAATTACCCGATTTTCCAGGTGTTGTGTGTCTCAGTTCCCCTGGCTAGGAAAAGGGATTCCCTTCCCCCTTGCACTTCCCAGGTGAGGCAATGCTTCGCCCTGCTTCATCTCTCGCTGGTCGGGCTGCAGCAGCTGACCAGCACCGATTGTCCGGCACTTCCTAGTGAGATGAACCCAGTACCTCAGTTGAAAATGCAGAAATCACCGGTCTTCTGTGTCACTCGTGCTGGGAGTTGGAGACTGGAGCTGTTCCTATTTGGCCATCTTGCTCCGCCTTCTCTAACACCTTATTTTCATTAGTAAAACATAACTTTTGAAATCTTTTTCTTTCCTGTTTCATTATCATCTACTACCTTCCTGTTCTCCAGGAAATGTAAAACTTAATGAGATATTCTTATGTAACAATAGAAGTTCTTAAAAGAAAATTAGGATGTTTGCTCCTGAAGGGATTTATAGATTAATTTGCCCAATCACCTCATACTATAAGGGAAGAAATCAAAGAAACATTTTACGCAAACAGAAAGAATGACTTTTTTTCTTCATGGCTATTATGCAGGGAGTTTGGCTAGCTTCTTTTGGTGTGGTTTCATCTTCGGCTTTTGTACAGGTGATTCACCACTCAGATGTGAAAGAAGTGCAAGCATCAACAGGAGCACTTCTCGAGGCTGGTAACATGCAGACCATACTCAAAGCAGACTGTGGATCTCCAGTTCTTTCTATTTCATTTTGTTTTGCCTTTGCTAAAGACTGAGAAAAGGAAATCATAGAATATGTAAGAATTATCTAAGATTAATATCCTTTTCCTTGTGTACATACAAGCTGGGGACAACTTACACAGAAACCAGAGACACTCGCCCGGCACAGGCACACACACCCACTCACAGTTAGTTAGAAGGGTAAACACAAAAAAGAAAGAAAGGTGAGGGTGGAGTGTGGAGGACTTATTTCACAAAAAACTTCGACAATCTGTATTCTATTGTACATTAAACTATATCCATTGTACTGAGTTTTACGTGGTTGTGAAATCATTACCCTTTTTTCTCTTGGGGTATTAAGCCTTTTTGATTCTTTGAGGATCTATGGTTACGAATATTTGTATCAAAGAATGACATTTGAAAAGCAAATATAGGAGGGGCGGAGCAAGATGGCCGAATAGGAGCAGCTCCAGTCTCCAACTCCCAGCGCCAGCGACACAGAAGACCGGTGATTTCTGCATTTTCAACTGAGGTACTGGGTTCATCTCACTGGGGAGTGCCGGACGATCGGAGCTGGTCAGCTGCTGCAGCCCGACCAGCGAGAGCTGAAGCAGGGCGAGGCATTGCCTCACCTGGGAAGCGCAAGGGGGAAGGGAGTCCCTTTTCCTAGCCAGGGGAACTGAGACACACAACACCTGGAAAATCGGGTAACTCCCACCCCAATACTGCGCTTTAGGAAACAGGCACACCAGGAGATCATATCCCACACCTGGCCGGGAGGGTCCCACACCCACGGAGCCTCCCTGGTTGCTAGCGCAGCAGTCTGTGATCTACCGGCAAGGCAGCAGCGAGGCTGGGGGAGGGGCGCCCGCCATTGCTGAGGCTTAAGTAGGTAAACAAAGCTGCTGGGAAGCTCGAACTGGGTGGAGCTCACAGCAGCTCAAGGAAACCTGCCTGTCTCTGTAGACTCCACCTCTGGGGACAGGGCACAGTAAACTAAGACACACAGACACCTCTGCACAGACGCAAACGACTCTGTCTGACAGCTTTGAAGAGAGCAGTGGATCTCCCAACACGGAGGTTGAGATCTGAGAAGGGACAGACTCCCTGCTCAAGCGGGTCCCTGACCCCTGAGTAGCCTAACTGGGAGACATCCCCCACTAGGGGCAGTCTGACACCCCACACCTCACAGGGAGGAGTACACCCCTGAGAGGAAGCTTCCAAAGCAAGAATCAGACAGGTACACTCGCTGTTCAGAAATATTCTATCTTCTGCAGCCTCTGCTGCTGATACCCAGGCAAACAGGGTCTGGAGTGGACCTCAAGCAATCTCCAACAGACCTACAGCTGAGGGTCCTGACTGTTAGAAGGAAAACTATCAAACAGGAAGGACACCTACACCAAAACCCCATCAGTACATCACCATCATCAAAGACCAGAGGCAGATAAAACCACAAAGATGGGGAAAAAGCAGGGCAGAAAAGCTGGAAATTCAAAAAATAAGAGCGCATCTCCCCCGGCAAAGGAGCGCAGCTCATCGCCAGCAACGGATCAAAGCTGGACGGAGAATGACTTTGACGAGATGAGAGAAGAAGGCTTCAGTCCATCAAATTTCTCAGAGCTAAAGGAGGAGTTACGTACCCAGCGCAAAGAAACTAAAAATCTTGAAAAAAAAGTGGAAGAATTGATGGCTAGAGTAATTAATGCAGAGAAGGTCCTAAACGAAATGAAAGAGATGAAAACCATGACACGAGAAATACGTGACAAATGCACAAGCTTCAGTAACCGACTCGATCAACTGGAAGAAAGAGTATCAGCGATTGAGGATCAAATGAATGAAATGAAGCGAGAAGAGAAACCAAAAGAAAAAAGAAGAAAAAGAAACGAACAAAGCCTGCAAGAAGTATGGGATTATGTAAAAAGACCAAATCTACGTCTGATTGGGGTGCCTGAAAGTGAGGGGGAAAATGGAACCAAGTTGGAAAACACTCTTCAGGATATCATCCAGGAGAACTTCCCCAACCTAGTAGGGCAGGCCAACATTCAAATCCAGGAAATACAGAGAACGCCACAAAGATACTCCTCGAGAAGAGCAACTCCAAGACACATAATTGCCAGATTCACCAAAGTTGAAATGAAGGAAAAAATCTTAAGGGCAGCCAGAGAGAAAGGTCGGGTTACCCACAAAGGGAAGCCCATCAGACTAACAGCAGATCTCTCAGCAGAAACTCTACAAGCCAGAAGAGAGTGGGGGCCAATATTCAACATTCTTAAAGAAAAGAATTTTAAACCCAGAATTTCATATCCAGCCAAACTAAGTTTCATAAGTGAAGGAGAAATAAAATCCTTTACAGATAAGCAAATGCTTAGAGATTTTGTCACCACTAGGCCTGCCTTACAAGAGATCCTGAAGGAAGCACTAAACATGGAAAGGAACAACCGGTACCAGCCATTGCAAAAACATGCCAAAATGTAAAGACCATTGAGGCTAGGAAGAAACTGCATCAACTAATGAGCAAAATAACCAGTTAATATCATAATGGCAGGATCAAGTTCACACATAACAATATTAACCTTAAATGTAAATGGACTAAATGCTCCAATTAAAAGACACAGACTGGCAAACTGGATAAAGAGTCAAGACCCATCAGTCTGCTGTATTCAGGAGACCCATCTCACACGCAGAGACATACATAGGCTCAAAATAAAGGGATGGAGGAAGATTTACCAAGCAAATGGAGAACAAAAAAAAGCAGGGGTTGCAATACTAGTCTCTGATAAAACAGACTTTAAACCATCAAAGATCAAAAGAGACAAAGAAGGCCATTACATAATGGTAAAGGGATCAATTCAACAGGAAGAGCTAACTATCCTAAATATATATGCACCCAATACAGGAGCACCCAGATTCATAAAGCAAGTCCTTAGAGACTTACAAAGAGACTTAGACTCCCATACAATAATAATGGGAGACTTCAACACTCCACTGTCAACATTAGACAGATCAACGAGACAGAAAGTTAACAAGGATATCCAGGAATTGAACTCATCTCTGCAGCAAGCAGACCTAATAGACATCTATAGAACTCTCCACCCCAAATCAACAGAATATACATTCTTCTCAGCACCACATCATACTTACTCCAAAATTGACCACGTAATTGGAAGTAAAGCACTCCTCAGCAAATGTACAAGAACAGAAATTATAACAAACTGTCTCTCAGACCACAGTGCAATCAAACTAGAACTCAGGACTAAGAAACTCAATCAAAACCGCTCAACTACATGGAAACTGAACAACCTGCTCCTGAATGACTACTGGGTACATAACGAAATGAAGGCAGAAATAAAGATGTTCTTTGAAACCAATGAGAACAAAGATACAACATACCAGAATCTCTGGGACACATTTAAAGCAGTGTGTAGAGGGAAATTTATAGCACTAAATGCCCACAAGAGAAAGCAGGAAAGATGTAAAATTGACACTCTAACATCGCAATTAAAAGAACTAGAGAAGCAAGAGCAAACACATTCGAAAGCTAGCAGAAGGCAAGAAATAACTAAGATCAGAGCAGAACTGAAGGAGATAGAAACACAAAAAACCCTCCAAAAAATCAATGAATCCAGGAGTTGGTTTTTTGAAAAGATCAACAAAATTGACAGACCACTAGCCAGACTAATAAAGAAGAAAAGAGAGAAGAATCAAATCGACGCAATTAAAAATGATCAAGGGGATATCACCACCGACCCCACAGAAATACAAACTACCATCAGAGAATACTATAAACACCTCTACGCAAATAAACTGGAAAATCTAGAAGAAATGGATAATTTCCTGGACACTTACACTCTTCCAAGACTAAACCAGGAAGAAGTTGAATCCCTGAATAGACCAATAGCAGGCTCTGAAATTGAGGCAACAATTAATAGCCTACCAACCAAAAAAAGTCCAGGACCAGATGGATTCACAGCTGAATTCTACCAGAGGTACAAAGAGGAGTTGGTACCATTCCTTCTGAAACTATTCCAATCAATAGAAAAAGAGGGAATCCTCCCTAACTCATTTTATGAGGCCAACATCATCCTGATACCAAAGCCTGGCAGAGACACAACAAAAAAAGAGAATTTTAGACCAATATCCCTGATGAACATCGATGCAAAAATCCTCAATAAAATACTGGCAAACCGGATTCAGCAACACATCAAAAAGCTTATCCACCATGATCAAGTGGGCTTCATCCCTGGGATGCAAGGCTGGTTCAACATTCGCAAATCAATAAACATAATCCAGCATATAAACAGAACTAAAGACAAGAACCACATGATTATCTCAATTGATGCAGAAAAGGCTTTTGACAAAATTCAACAGCCCTTCATGCTAAAAACGCTCAATAAATTCGGTATTGATGGAACGTACCTCAAAATAATAAGAGCTATTTATGACAAACCCACAGCCAATATCATACTGAACGGGCAAAAACTGGAAAAATTCCCTTTGAAAACTGGCACAAGACAGGGATGCCCTCTCTCACCACTCCTATTCAACATAGTGTTGGAAGTTCTGGCTAGGGCAATCAGGCAAGAGAAAGAAATCAAGGGTATTCAGTTAGGAAAAGAAGAAGTCAAATTGTCCCTGTTTGCAGATGACATGATTGTATATTTAGAAAACCCCATTGTCTCAGCCCAAAATCTCCTTAAGCTGATAAGCAACTTCAGCAAAGTCTCAGGATACAAAATTAATGTGCAAAAATCACAAGCATTCTTATACACCAGTAACAGACAAACAGAGAGCCAAATCAGGAATGAACTTCCATTCACAATTGCTTCAAAGAGAATCAAATACCTAGGAATCCAACTTACAAGGGATGTAAAGGACCTCTTCAAGGAGAACTACAAACCACTGCTCAGTGAAATCAAAGAGGACACAAACAAATGGAAGAACATACCATGCTCATGGATAGGAAGAATCAATATTGTGAAAATGGCCATACTGCCCAAGGTAATTTATAGATTCAATGCCATCCCCATCAAGCTACCAATGAGTTTCTTCACAGAATTGGAAAAAACTGCTTTAAAGTTCATATGGAACCAAAAAAGAGCCCGCATCTCCAAGACAATCCTAAGCCAAAAGAACAAAGCTGGAGGCATCACGCTACCTGACTTCAAACTATACTACAAGGCTACAGTAACCAAAACAGCATGGTACTGGTATCAAAACAGAGATATAGACCAATGGAACAGAACAGAGTCCTCAGAAATAATACCACACATCTACAGCCATTTGATCTTTGACAAACCTGAGAGAAACAAGAAATGGGGAAAGGATTCCCTATTTAATAAATGGTGCTGGGAAAATTGGCTAGCCATAAGTAGAAAGCTGAAACTGGATCCTTTCCTTACTCCTTATACGAAAATTAATTCAAGATGGATTAGAGACTTAAATGTTAGACCTAATACCATAAAAATCCTAGAGGAAAACCTAGGTAGTACCATTCAGGACATAGGCATGGGCAAAGATTTCATGTCTAAAACACCAAAAGCAACAGCAGCAAAAGCCAAAATTGACAAATGGGATCTCATTAAACTAAAGAGCTTCTGCACAGCAAAAGACACTACCATCAGAGTGAACAGGCAACCTACAGAATGGGAGAAAATTTTTGCAATCTACTCATCTGACAAAGGGCTAATATCCAGAACCTACAAAGAACTCAAACAAATTTACAAGAAAAATACAAACAACCCCATCAAAAAGTGGGCAAAGGACATGAACAGACATTTCTCAAAAGAAGACATTCATACAGCCAACAGACACATGAAAAAATGCTCATCATCACTGGCCATCAGAGAAATGCAAATCAAAACCACCATGAGATACCATCTCACACCAGTTAGAATGGCAATCATTAAAAAGTCAGGAAACAACAGGTGCTGGAGAGGATGTGGAGAAATAGGAACACTTTTACACTGTTGGTGGGATTGTAAACTAGTTCAACCATTATGGAAAACAGTATGGCGATTCCTCAAGGATCTAGAACTAGATGTACCATATGACCCAGCCATCCCATTACTGGGTATATACCCAAAGGATTACAAATTATGCTGCTATAAAGACACATGCACACGTATGTTTATTGCAGCACTATTCACAATAGCAAAGACTTGGAATCAACCCAAATGTCCATCAGTGACAGACTGGATTAAGAAAATGTGGCACATATACACCATGGAATACTATGCAGCCATAAAAAAGGATGAGTTTGAGTCCTTTGTAGGGACTTGGATGCAGCTGGAATCCATCATTCTTAGCAAACTATCACAAGAACAGAAAACCAAACACCGCATGTTCTCACTCATAGGTGGGAACTGAACAATGAGATCACTCGGACTCAGGAAGGGGAACATCACACACCGGGGCCTATCATGGGGAGGGGGGAGGGGGGAGGGATTGCATTGGGAGTTATACCTGATGTAAATGACGAGTTGATGGGTGCAGCACAGCAACATGGCACAAGTATACATATGTAACAAACCTGCACGTTATGCACATGTACCCTACAACTTAAAGTATAATAATAATAAATAAATTAAAAAAAAAAAAAAAAAAAAAAAAAAAGAAAAGCAAATATTACGACTGAAACCATTTTCAAATTATTCTGAGTAGTTGGAGTTATGACAGAGGCTGCATCATTTATTCATCTCTGTGACTGTCATTCTCATCAGCCACCATTCAGGTCCATGACAAGTTGTCTTTTTCAAGACAGAGAAATTGTTTGTTGCAGTTGACATCATAAAAAAGGCAACTAAAGATGCTTGTAGCTTGCCCACAGCTCAGTTGTCAGCCGATCTCATGCACTCTGTAAAACTGCAATTTGAGAAACTCATGGGTAAGCCATATTAATAAAAGATACAGATATCCTCACACACAACCAAATTATGAAAGCAAAATGTCTAAAATGGAGCATAATGCAACTGTATATTTTTGTCAGGATAGAAAGTCCTTGACCTAATAAAATAGAAGAAAACATTAGATGGTGAAGTTCTACTTGTTACTAACTTAAGATGCAATTCCCAGGGAGTAAACTTGATCTCTAAGTTTAGGCAAAGAACAGATGTGTAATTAAGTAACAGAAATATTTCAGCCACGAATTTAGGAAAATTCTGTCAGCCCTGGACTCCCTAACTTGTCAAAGCTAAATTAGATCTTCCAACTATACCAAACTACTGTTTGTCAGGCTTAAAAGATTTCAGTCCACTACAGTGTCCTACATCAGAAAGCACATTGGCCTCAATAGGATGTGAATGTAGAATAAAATGTATATGGCTACTGGAACTGAAAACAAACCTTTGCTGCACATAGAAAAGTGTTACATGTGGAAAATTCCTTATTTATTTCTGGTCCAAAAATATCTCTGCCAGGCACACAAAGGTAAATTGAAAACAAATATATACATGTACATATATATGTATATATTTGTATATGCAAATATAAATATATAAAAATATATAAATTTATAGACTTTACTTTTTAAAAATCTGCCAAAAAATGAAGTTCATTATTTCATTATTACAGAAATGTCTTGTGCGGGGAAACAATGGCCTGAGTCACCTAAGTGATGGAAGTGGTTCTGGTCCACAGTGGAGCAGGCTAGGGTTGGATCACACAATTTGCTGCAGTGAAAAATATCATCCTTGCTAGGAGTGAAAAATAGCTACTGACTGTGGAGGGTCAGCTAGCTCTCTTCTTCAGGGTTTCATGTAGGAAAGGGAAGAATGAGGTAGCTTTGGAAAAGAACCAGTACTTAACTCACTTTTTTTTGGTATACTTAAAAAATGAAAGTCAATTTTATCTATTCACAGATCTCCATTCAAATGATGTAAATACTACTTTATAGTGAAAATAAAGGAATCTTTCAAAATATTTTGGTAAAGAAAAAGTTAAAACATTATTTACGAGGATTATTTGATTTCAGATTTACTTCTCTGATTTGCAGATGACATAATTCTGTATCTAGAAAACCTCATAGTTTTGGCCTCAAATCTCCTTCAGCTGATAAACAATTTTAGCAAGGTTTCGGGATACAAAATCCATGTACAAAATCACTAACATTCCTATCCTATACACCAACAACATCCAAGACAACAGCCAAATCAGAAAGGCAATCCCATTCACAAGTCCCTCAAGAAGAATAAAATATCTAAGAATACAGCTAATTAGGGAGGTGAAAGATCTCTAAAATGAGAATTAAAAAACTGCTAAAAAGAAACAGAGAAGATACAAACAAATGGAAAAACATCCTATGCTCATGGACAGGAAGAATCATTATTATTAAAATGGCCATACTTTCCAAAGCAATTTTCAATGCTATTGAAAATTCAATGCTATTCCGGCCACACCACCAATGATATTCTTCACAGAACTAGAGAAAACTATTTTAAAATTCATCTGGAGCCAAAATAGAGCTCAAATAGCCATAGCAATCCTAAGCAAAAAGAACAAAGATGGAGGCATAACTCGAGGTGACCTCAAATTATACTACCAGCTACAGGAACCAAAACAGAATGGTTGTGGTACAAAAACAGGCACATGGACTAATGGAACAGAGTAGAGATTCCAGAAACAAGGCCACACACCTAAGACCATCTAATCTTCAATAAAGCTGACAAAAACAAGCAATGGGGAAAAGGCTCCCATTCAATAAATGGTGCTGAGATAACTGGCTAGCTGTATGCAGAAGACTGAATCTGGATTCCTTCCTAATACTATCTACAAAAATCAACTCAAGATGTGTTTGACTGGACACAGTGGCTCACGCCTGTAATCCCAGCAGTTTGTGAGGCCAAGGTGGGAGGATCACTTGAAGTCACGAGTTCAAGACCAGCCTGGCCAACATGGTGAAACCCCGTCTCTACTAAAAATACAAAAATTAACTGAGCATGGTGGCATGCACCTGTAATTCTAGCTACCTGGAAGGCTGAGACACAAGAATCACTTGATCCCAGGAGGCAGAGTTTGCAGTGAGCTGAGATAGCGGCACTGTACTCCAGCCTGGCGACAGAGTGATACTCTGTCACAAAAAAAAAAAAAAAAAAAAAAAAAGTCAACTCAAGATGAATTAAAGACTTAAATGTAAAACCCCAAACTAAAAACCCTAGAAGACAACCTAGACAATAACATCCTGGACATAGGAAGTGGCAAAGACTTATTGACAAAGACACCAATAGCAATTGCAGCAAAAGCCAGAATTGACAAATGAAATATAATTAAACCAATGAGCTTCTGCACTAAAAACAAACAAACAAACAAAAATAACTATCAACAGAGTAAACAGACAACCTACAGAATGGGAGAAAATGTTTGCAAAGTATGCATTTCACAAAGGTCTAATATTCCACATCTATTAGGAACTTAAGCAAATTTACAAGAGAAAAACAACCCCATTAAAAAGTGGGCAAAGGACATGAACAGACATTTTTCAGAAGAAGACATACATGCGGCCAATAAGCATATGAAGAAAAACTCAATATCACTGATCATTAGAGAAATGCAAATCAAAACCTCAGTGAGATACCATCTCACAACCACTCAGAATGACTATTATTAAAAAATCAAAAAATAAATTATGCTGGCAAGGTTGCAAAGCAAAGGGAACACTTACGCACTGCTGGTGGGAGTGTAAATTAACTCAACCATTGTGGAAAGCAGTATGGTGATTCCTCAAAGAGTTGAAAGCAGAACTACCATTGAACTCAGCAATTCCAAGACTGGGTATATACTCAGAGGAATATAAAGCATTCTCTCATAAATACACATGCACATGAATGTCCACTACAGCACTTTTCACAATAGCAAATACACAGAATCAACCTAAATGCCCATTGACAGTTTGGATAAAGAAATTGTGGTACATATATGCACCATGGAACACTATGCAACCATAAAAAGGAATGAGATCATGTCTTTTCTGGGAACATGAATGGAGCTGTTGGCTAATATATTCAGCCAATTAATGCAGGAACAGAAAAGCAAATACAGCATATGCTCACTTATAAGTAGGAGCTGAATAATGGGAACTTTTGAACACAAAGAAGGAAATAGCAGACACTAGGTTTCTCTTGAGGGTGGAGGTTGGGATGAGAAAGAAGAGCAGAAAAGATATCTACTGGGTCCTGGGCTTAATTCCTGAGTGATGAAATAATCTGTACAACTAACCCCAGTGGTGTGAGTTTACATATGTAGCAAACCTTCACATATACCCTTAAAACTAAAATAAAACTTTAAAAAAAAGTCCTGACAGCATAGCCAAGACCATACAATAACCCCCTCAAATGGTGAATTATTGAATTGAAAACTTGGAACACATTCACCTTGAGTAACCTGAATTCATGAGGATAAGATTTTTTTTTTTTTTTTTTTTTGAGATGGAGTATCTAGCTCTGTCCCCCAAGCTGGAGTGCAGTGGCACGATCTTGGCCCACTGCAACCTCCACTTCCTGGGTTCAAGCAATTCTCTTGTCTCAGCCGCCTGAGTAGCTGGGATTAGGGACATGTCACCACACCCAGTTAATTTTTGTATTTTAGTAGAGGTGGGGTTTCACCACGTTGGCCAGGTTGGTCTCGAACTCCTGATCTGAAGTTATCCACCCACCTTGTCCTCCCAAAATGCAGGGATTACAGGCGTGAGACAACACACCTGGCCCAACTCCAGTACATATTATAAATACAAAGAAGATAGAAAAACTAAGATATTTCTGAGGAATGTGAGAAATACCCATGGTCAGAAGAATGATACCCTGTCTTATGTCTTTGTCTTCCCCATGCTAATTCATATCGGTTCATTGATTACTTAGATACATCATCCAAAAAGAATACTTCAGAGTTGAGAATATTTGCTGTGATTCTGAAATATATTTGCTGGTGCTTATGACTTTTAGGTACTCTTAGATCCTGCTTTCTCTACTTTGCCAATTCCAATTTCAATTTCACTTGACTCCATTAAGTTTATTCTTTATTTTTATGTTCTTACAACAAGCAGGTTGCTATGCCTAATGTTTCAGGGAATGAAGAGGCGAGTAAGACACATACTCTACTCTTAAAACTTTTATTAGTAACAATCAAAAGTCCAACACTAATATATTTCAAGAATATATATACTTTGGAAGAAATCTAATAAAAATGATATAATAATTTTTAAATAATCAAATAACAAATAAAATTTCCTAACCTAAATGGTGCCTCTAATTAAATTGAAAAAATGCTTGCCTCTTCTTTGCCTCAAGTTTACTTCCATTTCCTTGAAAACTATCATAACACATACGCACATGCAAGTGCTGCCTCCCAAAGCTCTGTACAACTATATATGGTGGCCATAAAATAAAATTAAAAAATATATTTTTATATATATAATATACATGTAAATATGTATTATGCACATATAAATATGTATTATATATAAATATATATTATGTACATATAAATATATATATAATATATATATATATAAAAGCACTCCAGCTTGGGGGACAGAGCTAGATACTCCATCTCAAAAAAAAAAAAATCTTATCCTCATGAATTCAGGTTACTCAAGGTGAATGTGTTCCAAGTTTTCAATTCAATAATTCACCAGTTGAGGGTGGTTATTGTATGGTCTTGGCTATGCTATCAGGACTTTTTTTTTAAGTTTTATTTTAGCTTTGTGGGTATATATATATTTTATATATATACTATATATACGTATATGTGCGTGTATCTATCTATCTATATATATAGATACACAAACACATGAAGGAGAGAATATGAAACAAAATGTCCTTAGGGAACAAAAGAAGTGACTTACCCCCAAGATATGATACATTTATTACAAAGTATGTTCCTTATTTTCAAGGGGGGATTTTTAAAGAACTCATATTCAAAAGCTCAGCAAACTCTTGAAGTCATTCAAACAGAATTACCTTTGAACAATGTGGAGGTTAGGGTTGCCTTGAAAAATGTGTGCCGAGTCCTTGTACAGTGGAAAATGTGAGCATAACTTTTGATTCCCCAATAACTTAACTCTCAATAGCATACTGTTGGCTAGAATTCTTGCCAATAACAACATATTTTATGTTATATGCATTATGTACTGTATTGTATTACAATGAAGTAAGCTAGAAAATAGCTAAGGTTATTAAGAAAGTCATAAAGAAAAGAAAATATATTTATTATTTATTAAGTGGAAGTGTATCCTAAAGATCTTCATCTTCACCACCCTCATATTAAGCAGACTGTGGAAGAGAAAGGGGAGGGAGGAGTTGTCTCAGGACTGGCAGAAGCAAAAGAGGTGGAAGAGGTGGAAGGGGAGTCAGGAGATGTAGGCGCACTCAACATAACTTTATAAAAGTACATCATAATTTATGTTTGACAATTTTGCTTTTTCATTTCTCTAAAAAATTCTATATAGTACTAATCATTCTTCCACCATTTGCTTTAGTTTCAGTGTCCAAATCATAGAAGAATTCATGTGATAAAAGAAGTCAAAAGCGGTTTTGAATAATTTGAACCTTTCTTCCAGATTCTCTCGTGTCAATTTGTTTCTTGGCATTGCTTCTTCTACATCTTCTTCTTTGTTTTTGGGCACTGATTTGGAAGCATTCATCTCCATCAAATCATTTTCTGTTAATTCCTCTGGTGTGGTGTCTATCAGATCTATATCTTGAAATCCTTCGCCTTCCACCTTTTTGCCATACACACAATCTCTTTCATGATTTCCTTGACTCTGTCATAAATCCTATGAAACATGTACATCAGGACACAGTTTTCTCCAGCAGGAATTTATTATTGTTGAGGCTTTCATTGCTTTTTCTATAACAACCATGGAATCTTCAATGGTATAATCCTTCCAGACTTTCATGATGTTCTCTTTACCAGGGTTCTCTTCCACAGCATTGACAATCCTTTTCTTAGAGTACCATGTGTCATGAGACTTAACGTTCCTTGTGACTACCTGACAAAGTGTTTGGGGATTTGTAGACCACTTCAATACTTTTGGTGTTAAACTCATGGAGTTCTGGATGGCCAGGGCCATTGTCTAATATTAAAAGAATTTTATAGGGAAGTTCCTTGCTCACAAAGTACTTCCAACTTTAGCGACAAAGCATCAGTGAAACAAACCCAGAAAAAAAGGGTTTTCATTTTGACTTTCTTATAGCACAAACAAAAGACTGTCAGCTCATGTTTGTCTTTTCCCTTCAAGGCTTGGGGGTTAGTAGCTTTATAGATAAGGACAGTTCTGATCATAAACCAGACTGCATCTGCACAAAGCAATAGAGAGCCTATTCCTTCCTGCCTTAAATCTCGGTGCTCACTTCTCTTTCTTATTAATACATATCCTTTGTGGCATATTTTTTTTTCAGAATAGAATACTTTCAGGGACATTAAAAACATATTTGGGCAGATATCCATTATCCTCAATGATTTTCATCACATTTGTTGCACTAAATGTAATGAAAAACATATGCTAGAACCATAAGAGATCATTTTTACTGTGATATGTAATTCACTGGAGAGATGAACTGTTCACAAGAAGACAATTAGCATCATACAGCATTTTAGGGGATGCTTACAACACTGGAGTTCACCTCACTAGCAACAAGAAGTGGTTACAAAATTTTGACAGTAGTATATAGTATGTACTACATTTAATTTTATGTAGTTATATTTTTAACACTGTATCTTTACATATTTTTACATTTGTTTTGATTGCAAATGGTGCCACATATGCTCTTAAGTATTTACATGTATGAGTTTCCATAAAATTTAACTTTTTATAATAGAGTTGTGTATATTTATGGTAGTAAATGTTAATAGAGAGTAATATCTACACATACTTCATATTTATTTATTTATTTTTGAGATGGAGTCTCACTCTGTCACCAGGGCTGAAGTGCAATCTTGGCTCACTGCAACCTCTGTTGCCAGGTTCAAGCAATTCTCCTGCCTCAGCCCCCCGAGTAGCTGAGATTAAAGGCATGTGCCACGATGCCCAGCTAATTTTTCTGTTTTTAGTAGAGACAGGGTTTCACTATGTTGGCCAGGCTGTTCTCGAACTCTTGACCTCAAGTGATCCGTCCCCTTCAGTCTCCCAAAGTGCTGGGATTATAGGCGTAAGCCACTGTGCCTGACAATATCTATACAAATTTCATGCATTCATAACATACCTAACTTTTAAAAAATTTCATTATTTTTAGGCTACATGGTTTACTTGCAAGGTTTTTCAGTGTGTTGCCAATATCCAAAAAAAACTTTACAACATATTTATTTTATTGACTCACACAGTTCAACCCCATGCTGCTCAAGGGTCAACCATATTCTAATACTGTGAATATCATTTTTTTTTTCTATTGCTTTTACAAACAAAAACTAGAATATTTCTGTAAGTGGCATTTATCACTGCCTCCATTGATTAAAATAACAAAAGTCATCCACCCTGTTTTGTACAAAATTTCAATGTTCAAGTCAACCTTTTCCAAAACAAAAGAAACACGACTAACAAAAAGGTTTCAGCTCTAATAGCAAACTCCTAGCTTGCTGTTACTTCAAAATAGAAATAAATACTTCAGTTTTAAAGAATGATGTTGCTCAACTTTCAGATATTTAATATGTTCTCCATTCTGACCTAAATTATATTTTCCCAATTTGTGCTGTACATATTATTTAACTCAAATTAGTGTTCTAGATATTAGAAACCACTTATTTTTGAACCATAGCAGCTACATAAAGTCAGCTGGAGATTACTCACAATAGATAACTTCATATTAAGGGTGAGGCCCTCCACAGCTTTTGTCTTTAGTCATCAAGGTGGAAGTTATTTATTTGCCATATTATAACAATGGAAGGTCAGACCATTGTGTAACACATTTACTGTTTTATTTGCGCTATTTTAAAGTAGGTCTTTTGCCTGGGAAAAAACAAAGAAATATCTTTGTAAATAGCTACAGAAACTTGGAAGTAACATAAAACAGTTCTGGAGTCTTTTCTCTTGTTTCTGGCACACAGATCTCGTTAGGCAGTTTCCATGAATATTGCACAATTACTGCTTTCTGCACAGTTCAAGGAAACAATGATGTGGCATTACTGAGGTTGTTCTGGATAGGACTTAAGAAAGAATTCCCAGAGCTGGGCACTAATAAACGGTCTAGATGGAAACGGGAGCCAGGAGAAGGCTTGTTTTAAGAAAGCTAAGTCAAGTCACCTCTGGGACACTGGGAGAGTCAAACGTATAGCAGGAATGCTAGAAAGTCTTTGTAAATGCAGCTTCATTAATCCTCACACTCCCTAATTTTCTCTCATGCACATTCTAAAACCTAAAACTAAACTGAAAAGCTCTGGTATTCTCAGGTGCCTTCTCAGTCACAGGATTATTGAGGAAGAAAAAAAAGTCAACTTCATTACTCATTCAAGTTTACTCATAACCTAGAAATGGCATGGGAATAGGTATAGATTTGGAATTTCCTTCTGGTCCTATTTACTGTAAAATACAATAAACAAAATCTTAATAAGCTTTTGCAGTAAAGCACATCTATGGAGATATAGGGTGATTTTTGTTTTCACTTTTTGTAAAACAAATTTGAAAGCATTAATATTTTGATGACTTATTATACAATTCTATATTTACCTGACATCAGTGTAAAGTCACGTTCAGTGTTGAAAAGTGGCCATTTCAGAGCGATGCTAATGACTACCCTAATAGTTTGTGAGCTGAAATTTGAGATTTAAAAAGTTTTCTTTTATGAAATTGGCTCATGGAAAACCCAGTGATCCTTTAATCTAACTAAAACACATTACAAACATCTTATTATTGGCCCATATTGCATGGGAAAATTTCTAATGTGAATGAGAGTTGTTTACTTTTATAACATTGTGTAGAATTTAAGTAAAAATGTGGGCATATACTGAGGCATTGGGCATATACTGAGAGGCATATACAAAGAAAATATACTATTTCTATACTATAAGACTGTATAATTTAATTTAGGAATGTGTTAATTTAGTTCCTCCAAGAAGCAGACGCCAAGACAGGGTTAGATATGTAAAATATTTACTGGGGTTGGGGAGAAGGAATGCCAGAGAAATGAGGAGGACACAGAAATAGGCATGAAGAGACTTCAGAGTTAATGCAGACCTGACACCTATGACAAGAGGGAGGGAACTAAAAAAGACTGGTTAGAAAGTGCTGTATTGCAGTCATGAGTAATACCAGACTGACGGGGAGTTCTCAAGCTGAGAGCTGAGCATCAGGAGAGTTCCATATTTTACATGAATGGTTCTGAACTATCTCCAGCATGTGCAGTCATTGACTAAGAGAAGCCCAAGAGAATAATGGCTTTAGTGCAAACACAGCAGTTTATCTAGACAGGAGTCACTTGGAAGAACTGTGCATTTTCCAGGATAGTCTACTCTTTCTACCATGTAAACGTATTTCTCCACAGAGATACAGACAGCAAATTCTTGTTGGTTCCTGTGGACTTCTCCTTTTAAGGAAAATTTAGGAAAAGGAAAGGCAATGAGATGAAATGTAGCCCCTCCTGTAGTTTCAACTGAATTCTTACTTGTCTGTATGTTGTCCAGCATTCGTTACACAAAAGCAAGTGTTCACATCCTGTTTCATTAATGCTCGTGGCAGCTCTGCAATGGAAATTAGTCTCCCATGCTAGAAACAAACAAAAGCAATAACACAAGAAAGCAAGGAAAAGAAAGATTTAAAAAATAGAAGAAGAAACACATAATAAAAATTCAGAAATGAATGCTAACTGTTGGTTATTGGAGAGAAAAAATGTCACTTAATTTCTAGGAATCATGGTCCTGGCCATTAAAATACAAAATAATTAGAGAAATTACTTCCAAATTCTAATAAATTGCAACAGTTTTGGGTAAGAGAATGCACTTAATTAAGTCTAATTAATGTAATTTAAAAAGCTGGTTGATTTAATTTTTTTTTTAAGAAAAGGAGATGTAGAAGAACTAATGTAAAAAAAGAAACAGAATGCCACATATATGGAACACATTCTTTGTAAGTATACCATGATACCATCTTGGAAGTATATCACTTTTTGTAAGATGATTTCTTACAAATCAATCTATAATCAAGCTTATCTGTTATTATCTTTATTTTCCATTTCTATATCTGTATCTAACTACTTTACAAATAAAGATATGAATAAACACTGTATTTCTATTCCCATGGCTTTCTCTTTCTATTTGTTTTGATTTGCCTTTAAATTTTTACTGTGGTTCCCTTTGAATACATCAATATCATGCCAGCATAACAGATGAAAAGGAATTATGAGGAAAAGAAAGAACCACAGAGCTTGGAGAGACAGAGATTTTAGAGCCTTAAGTCTGATTCCTTCTAACTCAAGGCTTTCTCTCTTATACTGCCATCTCTTTTATACACTGTAAGATCTTTTTTTTTTTTTTTTTGGTTTTGAGAGCATTTTTCTCTTAAAACTAATTAATATGTTGATTTGTACATGTTTCTGAGATGAGTGTTGGGGGACGAATTTAATTAATGTGTTACTTCTTTCTCAACTAGGGTGTTAAAAAAAAGAAATTTGATCTAACATTTGTTTACAAACCATATTGGAAAATACTTTTCTAGGTTCCTGTAATTCCAGCTACTCAAGAGGCTGAGGTGGGAAGATTGCTTGATCCCAGAAGTTCAAGGTCAGCCTAGGCAATATAGTAAAACACTATCTCTAAACATATATGTATTTTTACATATCTATCTCTATATATTTATATATTACTATGTAATTATTGTGATATCTTAATGATCTAGATTTTTATCACTTTATTCTATATCAGAAAACACCTAAATTTATTAATTTCAGACGACTCAACTGCATATAAAAAATTATGCTACATATCTTTGGCTGTCTTCCACAGTACCATACGTTAAGGCCAGCCCAACATGTAGCTAACATAACCGATGTTGAGAATGTGAGCTTCTTAAATTTTTCCTCTACATACTATAACTCAAAGATGAGAAAAAGGTGAAAATGTATAATACAACACTACCACCTAAATAAGTTAGGTAATTATAATAGGCAAATGGATTTGCCTTTTTTTTTTTTTTTTTTTTTTTGAGACACAGTTTCACACTGTTCCCTAGACTGGAGTGCGGTGGTGCTATCTCAGCTCACTGCAACCTCTGCCTCCGAGATTCAAGCGATTCTCCTCCCTCAGCCTCTGGAGTAGCTGGGATTACAGGAGCCCGCCACCATGCCCAGCTATTTTTTTTGTATTTTTAGTAGAGACGGGAATTTCACTATGTTTGCCAGGCTGGTCTTGAACTCCTGACCTCATGATTCACCCTCCTCAGCCTCCCAAAGTTCTAGGATTACAGGCATCAGCCACCACGCCTGGTAGACAATTTTTAATATGAATTAGTGTGTATGCTAACAACAATAGATACATTATTGTTTTTAAGTACCTTTTTCCCACTGATATGTATTTGATACTTTTCATGTCAATTAATGTGTATTTACATTATCACTCACACTGAATGAATGTTATTCTATTGTATGTCCTACATTATTTACCAATCAAGGAATTTCATACATACCATTGTTAAAATGAGGCCATATAAGTAGGGTAGATCCCTAGTTCAATATGAGTGATATACTTACAAGAAGATGGCCATGTGAAGACAGAGACTTACAGGAAGAATATTATGATACAACCTAAACAGAGATTGCATTGATGCAGCTGCAGGCCAAGAAACACCAAAGATTGCTAGGAAAACGTTAGAAGCTAGACTAGGCAAGGAAAGATTCCCCTACATGTTTCAGAGACATCATTGACCTGCTGACACCTTGATCTTAGAATTCCAGCCTCCAGAATTTCTGTTGTTATAAGCCACCCAATATTTGTACTGTTACAACAGTCCAAACAAACCTATGCAAGCGGCAACACTAAAACTATTATTTATAATAAAGACTCAAAAGTTTCTCTAGTTAGAATTAGATAATACAAACCCATTGTAAACATGAACTTCCGTAATGTATGGAAAATAGAAACCAAGAAATGAAGATGATATTCCACATCTTTGTTTAACTTGGGATCATGGATGTTTTTGATGTTTGAAACTTAGAGAGTATGATATTGACTAAAACACTGCAACCCAAATTTCTTCAAAAGATTCCCAATCAAATAAAGAAGATTAGTTGTAAATGTTCTTATATGAAGGCCTTTTAATCTCCAATTGATATCCCTAAAAAAGCATGCAAGTACATCTGTTCCATTATTACAAAATATCTCAATTGGATAATTGAATGAAGAGTATAATGTAGAAAGTTTTAGGTTTTAAAGCAAGTTAAAAGACATAAAGATGTGGACAGAGCCTCTCAGTAAAATACAGAGCAGAAATAATGGGACCATTAGCATTTAAGGGAAAATTGCAATAAGGCTATTAAAATATAAGGGGAATAAAGCCTGCTAGATTTAACAGAAATATCTATGTGAAGAATGGTTCTTAAAAAATACAGGTAGAAGTTGCTGGCCTTCAGAAAGCTTTTACTGTAGTGACAGTAACCTCATTCCAAGCTGAGCAAATTGCTTGATGAAAGCAAGTGCGGCAACAACCTTCAGCTCCTTCAGTCTGCAGAAAAATACTAAAAACAAAGAAAACAAAAATCTGTACACTTGAGGTTCTCAAACTATGGGTCAAGGCACCTGGAAAAAAACTCAGCAAAGTAAGCAAAGTGCTCTGCAGTATTTCATATTTCCAAGGGAAACATAACTACCTTTGTTGGACACAGCATAAGCTACTATCTTGAGGTAGTTCGTAGTTTCAATATGAGACTAATTTACATAATGACATATATTTGCAAAGCTGGATTTTAACAGTTTGCTTGATAAAAAACCAATGCAAGTATCATGTGAAAATTTATCTGGGATATGAAATGCATTGTGATGTCCAATAGGATTCCAAGATTTGAAAAGTTGTGCAGTGATCAAAACATGCTCAGTTGTTAAGACATAAGTATTTATCAAAATATTGGAACTATTTTTTAAAATAACCTGTTAGGGTTTGTTTAGGTTTAAGGATTCCATGAAAAACATTACTGACATGCTAAGTGCACCCTGAAGCAAGAAAATGAGGAAATCTTCAGAGTAAATGTTAAAAATATTTTATACAAGAGTGATGGTTGTTATTCCCCAGCTATTCTGGAACCTTATAAGCCTGATTGCCTAAAATAAGCTCAACAATTCAGCCAAGAGAAGCATGTAGGAAAGGGAATTTTTCTCCTTGAAGTTTATATTTTATTAAACAGAAAAATCTGGTTTTATAAAATATTTTAAATCTTAGATGTTAAGTCATAAGTTGCAAAATATCACATTTTTTCCTAATAGAAGATCAATTATCCATGATTTTTAATCTTTTTGAAATATTGCAGATTAAAAACAACAACATTGTATCATCAGTGTTGTCAAATATAGTGTTCTATATTGGAGGGTGAAAACTTTCAGCATTTTGAGCAGAATATATGAGAGCATACATAAAAACATCTGTATTCTTTATTAATCGTGTATTTTGTTAAATTTATTCTAAGAAAATGATCAAATGAGTATTCATGTTTAAGTATAATAATTTCAACATTCTTAATAGAAGAAAAAATGAAAGTAAAGCCATTATCTACTTACAAGGAATCTCTTGAATGAATACCATCATATATATGAAACATATTTCTCATATATAACATATCAAATATATGACATATATATTACAAATATAATACATATATTAGTTGGTGTCCATGCTGAAAAATAAAAATGATAATATGTATTTTCACAGAGAGAATGTATATGTATTTGGAATAAAAAAGTATTAACTTGATCTTATAAAAATACAAATTACCTACATAGAACTAGAAGAAGGATTCAGAAAAAATAATATTAAAATATAAGTACCATTATTTTGCTAATATGTAGTATACACACATTCACTTTTGATGATTAAACATGAAATACATAGAGATAGCATATTTAGAAGCAGAAAATATACAAAAGATCCAATCCAAAAATGTGACATTTTTGTCTTCTTTGGGGTTGGTATTATACGAGGATTCGAAGGGGTTCAAACAAGCACTCTGAGACAAAGTTCATGAGAAGTTAGTATAAAAACATTACTTAAATATTGTCCTCATCCCATCCCTATATTTAGGAAAATGCCTCACTGAATGTGTACAGCTCTAATATAAATATTTACACATGAATGGAAGATAACTATGTGCACTGGTGTATATACATATATATATATTCTTTGCACATTATTTATATTTATATGTTTATATGTCTGTTTTCCTAACTAGCCTGTGAGCTGCTCGTGGTGAATGTTATGTATTATTCCATGCCCCACCCTGGCACACTGAGGTGCTAAATAAGTATTTGTGAAATGAAACAAGACATAGTCTCTGCCTTCAAAAAGCCTATAATCTAGAACATCTGTAAATCTAAATAACTATCAAA
Organism: Macaca fascicularis; assembly: GCF_037993035.2. Lineage (NCBI taxonomy): Eukaryota > Metazoa > Chordata > Mammalia > Primates > Cercopithecidae > Macaca > Macaca fascicularis. Next base: position 108,305,249 of record NC_088380.1, on the reverse strand, counting down.
TATTGAACATATTTTTAAAAATAATTTACCTGTATATAAAGAATAGGAACTTTTGCATTCTGTGTGCATAAAAAACAATAGAGGAGAGTAAATTGTAAAAATAGTAAATAGTATAGTCAGTAGCGACTTTTTTTAAAAAAACAAAACTTATAGAGAATGTATATTTTTAGACAAAGGGAAGCGATAGAGCAGCTGAAATTCTGAAGAGAAGGTGAATGTATAGAGGGATCAGTGACGTTAGAAAACTGTGACTCCTCCAGATGATCAGAGAAGCAAAATGGAACATGGTATTCCCCCAGAGGTCAATGTGGTCTCAGCAGCTGGTGATACTGCTGTTGGAAACACCACCCGATGCCTCTTCATTACGTACTGGGAGCCCTGCTCTCAGACACATTGCCCCTTCTTGCCATTGTGGCAGCAACTCACAGTAAGCCACAGTCACATGCTGCTCCTATAAAGAGAAACCCAAAAAATGTGCTGCTGAGAATACTGGAGTACACCTGTCACTGCTGTTGTTGGAACCACGCTGTCTGAACAGGCACCTCAGAGTCGATGCTTACCTGGCATGTATAGAGCTGTTTATAGACACCAAAAAGAAATGGCTCATCTTTTTCTCCTCCATGGGCAGTACGCTGCCAGCGGCTCTCACTGGAAGACTCTAACTTGAAGTCAATTTGCAAATGAGTCTAGATAACATAGTTTGTTAGCCTCTATCTTTCCTATGGCACAGAGGAGAACAGAGAACAGTGATAAAATTGAGAGCTAGAAAACCAGCACACCTCATAATGAATAGTATGCAAATTTATAAGCAAATAAATTTTATCACATGGAAATGTGATCAAAATATTTTTCTCTTTAAAATTAGCAGTTGTAAGAATAATATGTACATAAAACTCATCAATTGCATCACCTATGTTTCTCAAAAATGATTAAATCTGGGAAAGTGAAAATATATAAAGATGTTTGTTTCTAATCATTTAATTTACATGATTTGCATATTTATAATAAGTATATATTTGATTTACACACTTAATATAACATATGTTCTACAATAGTGCAAAAAGATCTGATTAATTCTTTCTGGAAACATAAGTTACTGTTTATGAACTGCTTTCACCATGCTGTATATATTCAAAGAAAAATAATTTACCTTTTATTCACAAATATTTATTGATAAGAAAATCTTTATGATTCTGATTATGGCATGATCTGAACTTGTACCATGTGTGTATGCATAAAGCCAGCTAAAACGTATTTTTGTACAAACACTTACAGTCTCCTTTGAAATCCCTGCTGCCACAAAATTCAAGAACTGCCTGCTCAACTTTTCCCTATACTTTAGGGTGAATGTGTCTTTCAGAGTGGTTTTGAGACTTTGTAAAACAGAATCTGGACAATGGAAGAGAGAGTAAATGAAATCCATAAGAGGCAAATGATAGGATATATAATAAGCAGAAGCATAAAAGAAATAAAAATAAAGAGATAGAAAAAGAGAAGTCTGGCCAGAAATACTGAGTTCACCCTTCACCTAGAAATACTAAAAAATATTTAGGCAGATTAGAACATGAACTACAGGGAAGTGAGTTCAAAGTATGCATATGGGAATACTTTCACATAGAAATGACCAGATATAATTTAAAAGAGTGCTTTTAAAACAGCTTCTGCAGGGGCAAAAATGAACAAATAACAAAACAGCAACAACAAAAACCAAAAGGAGTAACTACCAGCAATTTGTTAGTGAAGAGGAAAAATAAAAATCTCACAGGATAAAAGTCAATTGCAGGTTTGGAGGACTCACTTCAAAACCAAAACAATTAAATGAAATACTATCAGAATACATGAACTTTGCAAAACTGAGAGAAGATATTATGAAGTTACAAATATCATAAATACATGAATATTGTAAAAATTAACAAAAGTAATGTCCAGTTCACACAGACCTATTGTACAATCTCAAGAAATAAAAGTGCACACATATCAAATAAGGAAACCCACCTCTAAAAGAAATCTTGAAGAAAAAGGAAATTATAATTTGAACAGAATCATATATACTCAAAGGAGTATTTGTGCATATAACAAAATCACCTTGAATCAGAAAGTCTAAAACCATATAATGCAAAGAATGTTAACTAAATTCAGGAAAGGAAAGAAAAATAGCAAGAAATGAGGAATAAATGCCAAGGTGCTCAAGGGAGAATAGAGTGAAATAAAATGTAATAGGAATATTAGGGAAAGACAGGAAAACAACCAAAGGAATGAAAATAATAAAGAAAGATGCAAAGTGGGTTATAGAAAATGTAGTAGAAATATTAGTTGGGAAGAAGAAGAGTGATATTAATATTAGCAGAGAACCTGAAGACTCAAAACAATAGAAAAGAGTCAATATTTGAAACTGTAATTCAAGAAAACCTTTGAAAATTGAACAATGCTTGGATCTATATATTGAAAGGGACTGCCAGTTAACTTAGAAAATCAACTCGTAATAATCATCTATGAAACATATTCTACTAAAATTATTGACTTTTATGGAAGATAAAATCCTCAATGCCTTTAGGCAAGAAGATCAAATAACTTCAAGTTATAAAAGAATTGACTATCAACAAACTTTTCAAAACCCAAATGCAAAACACAGCAGCCAGAGAGCAGCATTTTTATAAAGCTCAATAAAAGAAAGTGTGTACTAAGGATTTTTATATGCACCCAAGGTGTCCTTCAAATATCAAGGGTACAGAAAAATTTACGATACAAGATTTAGAGAATTCTGTACCCAGCGGCTCTTCTAGAGGAACATTTATCATTTTAGTCCAGGAGGAAATATCATCAGACCTAGCCCTTTAAGAGTGTAATTAGAAAAGCATCAGCTGTAGTTCTTCTCCAATAATGCCATGTAAGGTAACATATTTGCCGATTTCCAGGATTACAACATGGATATCACAGGGAAGGCATTATTTAACCTATCACAGCTGGATTTATGTTCGTTTATAAGGTCTCACCTTTAAATCTGGAAGTTAACTAAGTAGCTACAATAAAGGAAAAAAAGTCCAAAATAATATGTATGTTTATATGATTTTAATTTTACTTAATTTTTAATTTTAATACTTTATATAATTATTTCTTAATCAGAAATTTATTAAGTGCTGGTAAATGCTAATTAGTTAACTGAATTATATTATCGATGTCAAATTATTTTTGAAAGAAACAATAGCAAAACATGCACTAAATTGAGTCAGAACACTTTGACTATGTTCCCATTTCTACCAATATTAGTCTGAGTGATCTTGTATCCTCAACTCTTAACATCTCTAGGCCTCAGTCTCCTCTTGAATTGTGTAATATATTTAATTAGATCAGTGATTTTCACACTGTGCTCTGTGAAGGTCTAGGACTTGGAGGAAACATTAAGGAGAATAAGCATGGAGGGTGTGCTCCTTTATGTTTTATATATCAGGTTTCTGACTGATTTTATTTGATGACTAACAAATAAATATTAAAACTAGTAGGTAAAAACAATTTTAGAATACTCATATTTCCTATAAAGTTATTAAGAAAAAAATGGAGATGAATTGTAACCAGGCAGCTTAACTTCAAAATGCATTTTAAGCTTATATTTTTCCTTTATTTTGGGTTTCAAGATATAACCTTGAGGTAAACTGCAGAAGCCTTTCTCCTTAGCTTTAAAATCGACTCCATGTCCCTCCCTTTCTCCCTGTAATATACTCCCTTCACATTCATCTAACTGCATGCTAGTAGCTAATTATGTGCCATCTTAGAAGTTTCAGGGGCTAATCTTGACAGACCAAATATGGAGACCCAGCTGCAAAATTCCAGAGATCACTTCAAGGCAGCTAATTAACAACCCGGCCATTGTCGAGATGATGCCAGCCTGGGATCCATGTGGACTGGGACCCAGAATAGCCACCAGAACCAGACACACAGACATCATACTCAGCACAATTCTTGTATGCCTTCCTTATCAAGTTTTTCTTCTCTTTTCTTTTTTCTTTTCCTTTTCTTTTTTGAGACGGAGTATCTCTCTTGTGGCCCAGGCTGGAGTGCAGTGGTGCAATCTTGGCTCACTGCAACCTCTGCCTCCCGGGTTCAAGTGATTCTCCTGCCTCAGCCTCCCAAGTAGCTGGGATTACAGATGCCCATCACCATGCCTGGATTTTTTTTTGTATTTTTAGTAGAGATGAGGTTTCACCATGTTGGCAAGGCTGGTCTCAAATTCATAACCTCAGGTGATCCACTCACCTCGGCCTCCCAAAGTGTTGGGGTTACAGGCTTGAGCCACAGTGCCCAGCCAAGTTTTTCTTTTTTCTTTTTATTTATGGATTTATTTATTTATTTATTTATTTATTTATTTATTTATTTGTTGAGACGGAGTCTCGCTCTGTCGCCCAGGCTGGAGTGCAGTGGCCGGATCTCAGCTCACTGCAAGCTCTGCCTCCCGGGTTTATGCCATTCTCCTGTCTCAGCCTCCCAAGTAGCTGGGACTACAGGTGCCCGCCACCTCGCCTGGCTAGTTTTTTGTATTTTTTTTTTTTTTTTTTTTTAGTAGAGACAGGGTTTCACTGTGTTAGCCAGGATGGTCTCGATCTCCTGACCTCGTGATCCGCCCGTCTCGGCCTCCCAAAGTGCTGGGATTACAGGCTTGAGCCACCGCGCCCGGCCAAGTTTTTCTTTTTTAATCCCCTGCCTTGCTCCTAAAAAAATAAGTGATTGCTTGGGATGAGAATCCAGCCACTTCTCTTTTAGTAGTTTTGGTTAATAAAGTCACCTTCTTTCTACCAACCCCTGCTCTTGTTAATTGGACTCTGCAAGTGGCAAGTATTTGGACCTGTGTTCTGTTACAGAATTCCTACTTTATATAAGACTCTAAGAATTCTGAGGATTCTTTTTCTTGAAGAATGTATAATATGGTTGAGGAAACTTAAAAAAAAAAAACAAAAAACACAAAGAAAACAACAACAAAAAAATGAATCCTGGACATGCAATTGTTTTAGCTGATCAAACTTCACCTTAACCTATAAATTATGTTAATACTACTTTCTTCTTGTGTTTATTCAAAATTTAAATTCACAAAGATAAATTAAAAAAAAAAAACAGTACAGAGCCTAGTACAGTAAATTCCTTCTCTTTGACATTATTACAACTATATACATTTGTCAAGGACTTTTGTAGTAAAAGCTAAGTGAACAAGTTGTGAGGACTGTCAGAAGTAAACTGTCATCTAGCACCTTCCACTGATGTCTTTGTACCGCTTTGTATTCATTTTCAAAACTTGGCAGAAACTGACAGCCACACCACCATATCTGAACCTTCTAGCTCTCAAATCTATTTTTCTTATTTTCTCCTGCTCTGCTCTGATGCAGAAACCTGAAGGACACATTTCCCAGGCTCTACTGTCACCTGCTTCTGGCAGGTTTGGCTAATGGGAATCACTGGAATCTTAGCTTGTAGGGGTAAGAAAACAAATGATGAGCCAGGATGTTTTTCTCTTCCCTCTCTGCCTTGGGGAATTTCTTTGGAAGCTCCTGTATCGATATGTGCGTCCTACTTCCTCTGGATAGGTCCACCTTATTTTCAGTTCCCATCACAGGATCCAACCTCCAGACTCTGGTCACACTAAATCCTTCTCCCTTTCTTTCCTTCAGACCAAGAGTGGCCCAGAAATCCCATTTCTGGGTATATGCTCAAATAAAATGAAGTCACTATGTTAAAGAAATATTTTCACCTGCATGTTCTTTGTGGCATTATTTACAATAGCCATGGTTTAGAAACAACCTATGTGACCTTTGATTAATGGGTAGATAAAGAAAATGTGGTATATGTATACAATGAAATATTATTCATCCTTAGAAAGGAAGAAAATTCTGCCATTTGCAACAACATGGTTGAATATTATGCTAAGTAGAATAAGCCAGACATAGACGAATACTCTACAATCTCACGTATATGTGGAATCGAAAAACGTTTAATTCATAGAAGCAGAGAGTAGAATGGTTATTGCCTAGGGCTTGGGGAGAAGAGGGAAGAAGTTGGTCAAAGATTACAAACTTTCAGGTAGAAGATGAATTAGCTCTGAGGGTCTAATAGAGCATGGTAACTATTAATATAATTAATCATACTGGATTGTATACTTGAAATTTCCTAAGTGTTCTCCCCATAACAATATAAAAGATAATCAGGTGAGGTGACAGATATGTTAATTGGCTTGATTGTGGTAATCATTTCACAATATTTACATGCATTAAATCATCACATTGTACACCTTAAATATTTATAATTTTTAATTTCTCAATTATATATCAAAGGTGAAAAAGGAAACAGTGCTCTTGGCATATTGCTAATCTTGTATTACTTCTTTTCTCTGTTTTGTTTTGATAACATCTATTGCCTGTGGAATACATTTGTTGCATTCCATTTCTTCTGTTTTAACTTCCAGAAGGACTTTCTGTTTTCTATGATAGATTTAAACCAATACACTATCCGTAAAAAAAGAGGGGTTCTAGTTTGCCCTACTCCTTAAGTAAGAAGCAGTTGACCTTCATATATGGAATCCTCCCTTGTTATAGAAATCATTTCATTTATTTCTCAGGAAACTGGGGTCTAATTCAGGAATATTCTATGGCTTAGCATGTTATGTACAGTTGCTAGAGCATTAGTAGACTTTGAAAAAAATTGTAGTTCTCTGTTCTCTTTTAAGAAAAAGTGCATCCTTTCAATTTGGTCTCAGTACTTTTCTACATAATGTAATTTATAGTTTGTCGATAGAATTTTTCTTTATAAAACACATTACACTGCTTGTGTTTCATGTTTTATGGTGTGTAACTGTACCCCTAAAGGAATAAGATTACTGATATTTGATAAATACTCTTCCAAACCAATAAGCCAATTATTTTATGGTGTAAGGCAATGTTGCTAAAATGATTAATTCCATGGAGAGTAATAGTGCAAAAGGTGACAGAATTCACAAATATATTTAGGGGACAAGTGTAAAGGGCAATTTGGATCTTGGTGTATAGTGGATAGCTAACTAACCTCACCATCTTATTATATTTAGTTCTCTGAATACTAAAAATAGAACATGTGATTTTCATAATTTAGAGAGTTATGAACTTTTTAATCCTAAATTTAGATAGAAAAATTACCTTGAAAAAATCTTTTCTAGTTAGAGATTCAACCAGTTACTTTAAAAGGGAATTTATTTATTCATCATATAAAAATGTGAATGCATAATTTAAAAATATTCAGCAATATACTAGGAAATATAAGAAATAAAAATGTAGTTAGGGCCGGGTGCAGTGGCTCAAAGCTGTGATACTAGCACTTTGGGAGGCTGGGATAGGTGGACTACATGAGGTCAGGAGTTTGAGACCAGCTCAGTCAACATGGTAAAACCCTGTCTCTACTAAAAATACAAAAATTAGCCAGATGTGGTGTCAGGCACCGGTAATCTCAGCTACTCAGGAGGGTGAGGCAGAAGAATCACTTGAACCCAGAGGCTGAATCTTCAGAGAGCTGAGATGGCACCATTGCACTCCAGCCTGGGCAACAGAGGGAGACTCCGTCACAAAAAAAAAAAAAAAAAAAAAAAAAAAAAAAAATGTAGTTAGACACTTTTCTCACAATCTTGAATTCCAATTAAAGAGAAAGATACAAATAGGAAAATATATGTAAATGGGCTAAATGCCCCAATTAAAAGACACAGACTGGCAAACTGTATAGAGTCAAGACCCATCAGTGTGCTGTATTCAGGAGACCCATCTCACATGCAAAGACACACGTAGGCTCAAAATAAAGGGATGGAGGAAGATCTACCAAGCAAATGGAAATGCAAAGAAAAAAAAGAAAAAAAAAAAAAGAAAAAAAGAAAAAAAAGGCAAGGGTTGCAATCCTTGTCTCTGATAAAACGGACTTTAAACCAACAAAGATCAAAAGAGACAAAGAAGCCTATTATCTAATAGTATAGGGATCAATTCAACAAGAAGAGCTAACTATCCTAAATATATATGCACCCAATACAGGAGCACCCAGATTCATAAAGCAAGTTCTGAGAGACCTACAAAGAGACTTAGACTCCTACACAATAATAATGGGAGACTTTAACACCCCACTGTCAATATTAGATAGATCATCAAGACAGAAAATTAACAAGGATATCCAGGACTTGAACTCAGCTCTGGACCAAGTGGACCTAATAGACATCTACGGAACTCTCCACCCCAAATCAACAGAATATACATTTTTCTCAGCACCACATGGCACTTACTCTAAAGTTGACCACATAACTATAAGTAAAACACTCCTCAGCATATGTAAAAGAACAGAAAGCACAACAAGCCATCTCTCGGACCACAATGTAATCAAGTTAGAACTCAGGATGAAGAAACTCACTCAAAACCACAAAACTACATGGAAACTGAACAACTTACTCCTGAATGACTACTGGGTAAATAACAAAATGAAGGCAGAAATAAAGATGTTATTTGAAACCAATGAGAACAAAGACACAACGTACCAGAATCTCTAGGACACATTTAAAGCAGTGTGTAGAGGGAAATTTACAGCACTAAATGTCCACAAGAGAAAGAAGGAAATATCTAAAATTGACACTCCAACATCACAAGGGTTGAAAGAACTAGAGAAGCAAGAGCAAACAAATTCAAAAGCTAGCAAAAGGCAAGAAATAACTAAGATCAGAGCAGAAATGAAGGAGATAGAGACACAAAAAAAACCTTAAAAAAATCAATGAATCCAGGAGCTGATTTTTTGAGAAGATCAACAAAATAGACTGCTAGCAAGACTAATAAAGAAGAAAAGAGAGAAGAATCAAATAGATGCAATAAAAAATGATAAAGGGGATATCACCACTGATTCCACAGAAATACAAATTACCATCAGAGAATACTTATAAACCCCTATACGCAAATAAACTAGAAAATCTAGAAGAAATGGATAAATTCCTGGATACATACACCCTCCCAAGACTAAACCAGGAAGAAGTTGAATCTCTGAATAGACCAATAACAGGTTCTGAAATTGAGGCAATAATTAATAGCCTACCAACCAAAAAAAGTCCAGGACTAGACAGATTCACAGCCAAATTCTAGCAGAGGTACAAAGAGAAGCTGGTACCATTCATTCTGAAACTATTCCAATCAACAGAAAAAGAGGGAATCCTCCCTAACTCATTGTATGAAGTCAGCATCATCCTGATACCAAAGCCTGGCAGAGACACAACAATAAAAGAGAATTCTAGGCCAATATCCCTAATGAATATCAATATGAAAATCCTCTGTAAAATACTGGCAAACGAATCCAGAAGCATATCAAAAAGCTTATCCACCATGATCAAGTCAGCTTCATCCCTGGGATGCAAGGCTGGTTCAGCATATGCAAATCAATAAATGTAATTCATCACATTAACAGAACCAAAGACAAAAACCACATGATTATCTCAATAGATGCAGAAAAGGTCTTCGACAAAATTCAACAGCCTTTCATGCTAAAAACTCTCAATAAACTAGGTGTTGATGGAATGTAAATCAAAATAATAAGACTTTTTATGACAAACTTACAGTCAATATCATACTGAATGGGCAAAAATGGTAAGCATTCCCTTCGAAAACCAGTGAAACACAAGGATGCCCTCTCTCACCACTGCTATTCAACATAGTATTGGAAGTTCTGGTAAGGGCAATCAGGCAAAATAAAGAAATACAGGATATTAAATTAGGAAAAGGGGAAGTCAAATTATCTCTGGTTGCAAATGACATGATTGTATATATTTAGAAAACTGCATCATCTCAGCCCAAAATCTCCTTAAGCTGATAAGCAACTTCAGCAAAGTCTCAGGATACAAAATCAATGTGCAAAAATCACAAGCATTCCTATACATCAAGAACGACAAACAGAGAGCCAAATCATTAGTGAATTCCCATTCACAATTGCTATAAAGAGAACAAAATACCTAGGAATCCAACTTACATGGGATGCAAAGTACCTCTTCAAGGAGAACTACAAACCACTGCTCAACAAAGTGAAAGAGGACACAAACAAATGGAAGAATGTTCCATTTTCATGGGTAGGAAGAATGAATATTGTGAAAATGGCCATACTGCCCAAGATAATTTATAGATTCAATGTTATCCCCATCAAGCTACCACTGACTTTCTTCACAAAATTGGAAAAAACTACTTTAAATTTCATCTGGAAGCAAAAAAGAGCCTGCATTGCCAAGACAATCCTAAGCAAAAAGAACAAAGCTGGAGGCATCACGCTACCTGACTTCAAACTATTACAAGACTACAGTAACCAAAACAGCATGGTACTGCTACCAAAACAGATACATCAACCAATGGGACAGAACAGAGGCCTCATAAATAACACCACACCTCTACAACCAACTGATCTTTGACAAACCTGACAAAAACAAGCGATGGGGAAAGGATTCCCTATTTAATAAATGGTGCTGAGAAAACTGGCTAGCCCTATGTAGAAAGCTGAAACTGGATTCCCTCCTTACACCTTATACAAAAATTAACTCAAGATGGATTACAGACGTAAATGTAAGACTTAAAACCATAAAAACCCTAGAAGGAAACCTAGGCAAAACCATTCAGGACATAGGCATGGGCAAAGACTTCATGACTAAAACATCAAAAGCAATGACAACAAAAGACAAAATTGACAAATGGGATTTATTAAACTAAAGAGGTTCTGCACAATCAAATAAACTATCATCAGAGTGAACAGGTAATCTACAGAATGGGAGAAAATTTTGCAATCTATCCATTGGACACAGGGCTAATATCCAGAATATATAAAGAACTTAAACAAATTTACAAGAAAAAAACAAACCCCATCAAAAAGTGCTCAAAGGATATAAACAGACACTACTCAAAGGAAGACATTTATGCAGCCAGCAGACATATGAAAAAATGCTCATCATCACTGGTCATCAGATAAATGCAAATCAAAACCACAATGAGATGCCATTTCACGCCAGTTAGAATGGTGATCATTAAAAAGTCAGGAAACAACAGATGCTGGAGAGGATGTGGAAAAATAGGAACACTTTTATACTGGTGGTGTGAATGTAAATTGGTTCAACCATGGTTGAAGACAGTGTGACAATTTCTCAAGGATCTAGTACTGGAAATACCATTTGACCCAGAAATCCCATTACTAAGTATATATCTAAAGGATTATAAATCATGCTACTATAAAGACATGTGCACATGTATGTTTACTGTGGCACTATTCACAATAGCAAAGAGTTGGAACCAACCCAAATGTTCATCAATAATAGACTGGATAAAGAAAATGTGGCACATATACACCATGGAATACTATGCAGCCATGAAAAAGGATGAGTTCATGTCTTTGCAGGGACATGGATGAAGCTGGAAACCATCATTCTCAGCAAAATATCACAAGGACAGAAAAGCAAACACCACATGTTCTCACTCATAAGTGGGAGTTGAAAAATGAGAACACATGGACACAGGGAAGGGAACATTGCACACAGGGGCCTGTTTGTAGGTGGGGATCTAGCGGAGGGATAGCGTTAGGAGAAATATCTAATGTAAGTGCAGAGTTGATGGGTGCAGCAGACCACCATGGCACATGTATACCTCTGTAACAAACCTGTAGGTTGTGCACATGTACCCTAGAACTTAAAGTATAATAATAATAATCAAAAAGAAAATATATGTAACAAAAAAATTTTTAAATTGTGAAAATGTCACCTGTAGATATCACAAGACATAACATTACTTGAGTGTCTGATAAGGGGTCTAGAGGGCTCCATCAGAATCTTCTGAAATGCCTTTTAAAATAATATATCTCTATACCTAAAGATCTACTTAGCTAGAAATTCATGCGAGATGTTGAGGAATTATACCTCTGAGGAAGCCAGGCCTTATTTTATTGGTGGGAAGTGCCAGGGGCAGTGGGGGATGTAGGTCAGGGGAGTGAAACATTGCAGGATCTGAAGTGACATGGGAAGGCTTTTAGGAAGAAACATGACTTTACCAGAGCCTTGGAGGTTGGGGTAATACAGGTAGGTTGATAAGGGATGGGGATGGAGTCTGTTAAGAAACTAAAGTTGGGATTATATGTGTCAATATAGAGATGATGAATTTACCAGCCCTCCTAGACCAGAAAATTTACCTAAGAAAGAAGGAGGAAAAGAAGAAAAAGGCAAAGGAGGAGGAGGAGGAGGAAGAAGAGGAGAGAAAAAAAATCTGTTATGGACTTAATCACGCTACCCAAAACTCATATGCTGAAACCCTCAGCCTTGGTACTTCAGAATGTGGCTGTATTTGGAGACAGGACCTTTAAACAAATGATTAAGTTCAATAAAGCCATTAAGCCACTGTAATTCAGTCTGACTGTTGTCTTTGTAATTGGAGATTAGGACACAAAGAGAGACACCAGAAGTTCAGGTGCACAGAGGGATAGCCCAGTGAAGATGCAGGCAGAGGGCAGACACCTGAAAGCGGGGAAGAGCGAGGCCTCAGAGGAAACCAGCTGTGCCAGTACTTTGATCTCGGACTTCCAGCCTCTAGAACTGTGAGAAAATAAATTTCTGTTGCTTAAGTCAGTCAGTCTGTGGCACTTTGTTATGGCAGTCTTGGTAAAAATAATACAATATATAATGCAGTTACATTCTATATTTGAGCAGCATGGCTGTTTGCTATATCTCATCTACATCTTCTGATTCAAATCAGAGGAAAATAATGCCTAAAGGAGTTCAGAAAATCTGAAGAGGTTATAGATCCTGATGATGTTTATACACTGAGAAAAAGTAGACCTTGGTGTTTAGATTATTTAATGCAATAGGTCCTCGAATAACATTGTTTCGTTCAATGTCATTTCATTATAATGTCGATGAGAAAAAAGCTCGAGTTCCAGCAAGGACCACTGTCTGCGTGGAGTCTGGAGGCGCTTCCTATGTCTGCGTGGGATTTCTCCAGGTACTCCATTTTCCTGCCACGTCTCACAGCTGTGCACGTGAGATGAGTTGGCCTATCTGATGCTCCCAGTGTGAGCCAGTATGGGTGTAGGTGTGAGTGTGCTCTGTGATGGGTTGGTGTCCTGTCCAGGACTGGTTAGGTAGCCTGGAACCTTGAGCTGCCAGGACAGGCTCTGGTCACCTGTGACTCTGAACTGAAGTAAGTGAGTAAATCATTATCTTCTTTTTATTAATCTTTTAAACATGTGTGTATAGCTCACATTTATGTCAATGTTTAATATTGAAAGAGTTCGGGGTCTTTTTTTAGAAGTTTGATTTTTTTTATTACCAGAAATATTCCATAGGAACTTAAGTCTTGTTTATATTAACTAGTTTAGGGTCAAATACGTCTTCTTAGACTTCGTCTTTCTTAAAATTGTGGTTTCCAAGAACCTATCCACAAGGTTACATGAGGACTTACTGTAATTGTATGCTTCTCCGTGTCTCTTTTTCTGTAAATTTCCAAGTTATAAATAGTAAAAAAAACTATTAACAAAGTACTTATATATAATAATTAGCATGGTTGTTTTTGAATCTCAGGCTATAAAAAGGAAGAAAATTTGATAGCATTTGCCATAAAATAATTTTCATTGTATGACAAAATAAATAAAAAAGATTAATCTTTTTGTACTGAATAATCTCTCCATTCTTATAGAATGAATTAATGAACAAACTATTTCATTACTATGATTATCTGATAAATACATACATTTTTATAAAAATTATGAAAGATTAGGCAAAATTGAAAAAAACAATTCTAGCTAGAAAATTTTGTTATTATCATTAATGAAGTAGTTTTGGAACTGAAGTTTTACATATCTGCCTTTTACATGTACAAACTTATTTCGTTTTCTGACGAATCTACCAAAATATCAGCTCTGTGAAACTAGAAATATTGATTTTTTGTTGTTGTTCACTGCATTTTCCCAAAGCCTAGAACAGTGCATGGTACGTAGTAGGTTTTAAAAAAGTGTTGTGTAGAATTAATAAAGGAATCACAAATGTAACACAACCTCCCAGGTAAAAACGCAAACAACACAAGAGTATATAAAGTATAAATAGTTTTGTGTTTCTCGCTTTCTTTTTCTCACTTGCCAGGATGAAATCACAGTTACCATGGCATGTGTTTTAATAACTATGTTCTGTGTGCTTATCTGCCTTCCTCAGCACAGGAACCACAGATAAATAAGTAAATCATCGCAGCTACTCACCTAGGAGTGTAGAGTTTTCCATCTGAGAATTAGCTTGATCATAATCGTGTTAGCTGTTAAATATATCTTCTGGCTTTTTACTTGGGTTCATATTTGAACCTGATATTTTTTGCTGTATATTCACAGCACTTCTATATTTTTGAATACTTAAATAATTCTGAAGGGCTTAAATCTCAACATATCTGTTATGTCCCTTCTGATTTGCATTAAAAAAGGTCTCCTGAAGCACTTCCTACTTCTCTGGAGAATTAGGAAAATGACCAGCTATAACTTTGAGCTGCCCACCCTTGTTTCAGGCACCAGGTCTCAAAAAGTTATTTCGATTACATAAGATAATTTTATGATTTAAGACTTAACATCGCAAACATACACTCCAAAGTTAATGAAAACATGCCTTTTATGGTGTAATATAATAATAAAAATGCCAAAAGCTAGTCTAACTTAGGTAGCAATATTTTAATCACTTTCCTCTAATGTTTGAGGAAGCTTCAAGGAGACATTTAAATCATGGGAAATAGGAAGGCACATAAGACTACACAAGGAAAAAATAAAATCATGTCAATACATAGATTGTAAACTAATATTCAGTAACTAATTTTAGTATGAAAATAAGCACTTATCTGCTTATCAACAAAAAAGAACAGTCTATTTATTTAATCGACATTAAAGAGAAAATTGTTTCCTTTGAAGATAAAATGCTGTTTCTAGCACATATTTTAAAAAAATGTTTTCTTATCCACATATTACATTGACTTGAAATTAACTTGCATCTTGGTTAGAACATCTTCCAGTAGCCCAAAACTGTCTACAGTAAAGGAGGCAGTTACTAAGTTATAAGACAGCATTCATCATTTAAACTGTCGGACTACAGATAGGCTTCAGATGGTTAGGTTATTCAAAACATCACAGTCTGAGAACAGAAAGATCCTTGAGAAACCATCTAGCTTATCTTTTTTATTTTACAGTAGAGTAAAAAAAAACCTGTATGCCTTTGATAAGGGCTATTTAATTTTGCAATCTTTTATGCACAGACTTCTTCAAGAAACAATAAGTTAGTACAGAGTAAGAAAATTATTTGAGTTAAATATTGAAGCTGGCCCTGAATGACTGTGATCATTTTTCTGCTCTAAACCAATTTCTTCATTTTACTTGTAAGGAAAGTAAAATTCCTCATCTAACGTCTTAGGATATCCAGCTGGGATTGATGTAAGACAGATTAGCAGTAGAAAAACATACAAATTTTATTTAGTAGTTTTTACATGTATATGGGAGCCCTCACTAGAAAAATGAAGATCAGAAGAAGTAGACAGGCCTAAGTGTTTATATACTAGGTTAGAGAAAGAATGGCGATTGCAGAAAATTAAAATATATGGGAAGACAAAAGGAAGATAATTATCTATTCGTACAGGGTTCTCACAGCTTTGACTCGCCATCTCTGGCAGTAAAAATGTTTCTTTTCTCCTGATATAGGGAGGGTATCTTAGAAATGGACAGTGATATTTATAATTATCTATTTACTTAATTTACCAAGATAATGACTTACAATCTAGATTTTTATCTTCTTTTATTTATTTATTTTTTTCCACCAAATAGACATTTTCCGATTTCTTCTTTAAAACTGGGAAAAATATGGTTTTACAAGACATTATACTGACCAAATTTGTACAGTTGCTTCAATTGTGTTCAGTGTTGCCTGGAATCTCTGTCTGCATTTTACCAAAAAAAAAAAAAAAAAAAAAAAAAAAAAACAACAAAGGCACATTTATTTTCTAGTCTCATTTAATTATGTATAATTTGGTCTACCCATTGACAGGATTTAAAAAGTATAAAGTTTTCCTCTACCATAAATGATCTGAATGTCAACAAACAGTCTTTCAACTTTCTTCTAAGGAATGGAAATCTTGAAACAGTGTGTTATTGCCTTTCATATCTTGGTTTTTGAAAGTGCTAGTGTGGCTATATTTTCTTAGTCAGTTCTTCTTCATACTTTACAGTGTGAGTCCAGAACACATTAATAGGAGACACTTGGATTATTAAGTTGTTATGAACCTTAAAACTACTATTGGCTATGTTTATGCAGAAGGGGCATAAAATGTAGCATTTATTTACTGAATACATCTCTATTAACAGAGACAATTAAAAACACGGATTCTGGAAGTTAAATAGCTTATTATTATTATATATCCCAGGGGCTAATATAAAATTGGTTAAAGGTTGATTTATTCTGCAGGAAATGAAACCTAGATTCACATTTTGACTGGCCTGCAATATTTTTGCATTTCTATTCCCCATAAACAGATATTTCTAAGTGGATTGGAGAGTAAATATAATTATGTTCACACCACTGGCTAATTAATTATGTAAATGGGCCTTTGCTTGCATTACGTTCCTCTTCTGTGAATAAGTGATTAAAATTAGGAAAAAGAAGTGTTGCTATTTCATGATTTTTCAGAATGTCCTTTGGATAGCAATATTAGAGTTTTCTTTTGCTGCTTGTTTCAAGTTTAGTTTATTCTGCCTTTTCTAACGTCTTAAATTGAAAGTTTAGATTATTATTTGAGACTTTTCTTCTTTCCAAATGTAAGCATTAGTTTTTGTCCTGTTTTGGTTATTTCTCACAAATTTTGAATTTTCATTCTAATTCAGTTTAAAATATTTTCAATTTTCCCAAAATGTTCCCTTCAACCCTTGTTTGACCTATAAGAGGGTTGTCTGTTAATTTCTATATACATGAGAATTTTCTACGTAGTTTTAAAATATTACATGTTATTTTGTGATCTAAAAATATGAAATATATTATTATTATTTTAATTTTTTTTTTTTTTTTTTTTTTGCGATGGAGTCTCCCTTTGTCACCAGGCTGGAGCGCAGTGGCATGATCTCGGCTCACTCCAACCTCCACCTTCCAGGTCCAAGTGATTCTCCTGCCTCAGCCTCCCGAGTAGCTGGACTGTAGGCCTGCACCACTATGCCCAGCTATTCTTTTGTATTTTCAGTTGAGACAGGTTTCACCATGTTGGTCAGGATGATCTCAATCTCTTGACCTTGTGATCTAACCGCCACAGCCTCCCAAAGTGCTGGGATCACAGACGTGAGTCACTGTGCCCAGCCAAAGTATATTTTTTCTATTGTTTTAAAATTATGAAGGTGTAATTTGTGGGCTGAGACAAAATCTGTTTTGGTGAATGTTCCATGTGCACTTAAAGAAATACTGTATTCTGTTTCAGACTATGTAAGTGTCAATTAGGTCTAGTTGGATGACAGTTTTGTTAAAAGTATATAATAATTCTAGCTTTAGCTCTGACATAAATGAAGCTGAGAAATAATAACTTACATCCTTACAACAAGAAAAATGGGACAAGCTGAAAATCAACCACTGTTCTTTAACCTGTCAAAGCAAAAATTGCACCAGACACACTGAAACAGGCAGGAAAAACTTCAAAGTTATTAGAACAGAGGAAAGAAACCCAACTAAACTCTGCTAAAACAAATAAGTAAAGAATTTTTAAGAGCTCGGATGAGGCGAATCACAGGCCATATGTGTATGTTAACTGGCTTTACCAGAAGGAAAGGTAAATTTTCTCCTATCTTCATGACAAGAGGTAGTTTTACACATTGGAGCCACAAAGTGTCCACCTGTTAGGCTCCTAACTCCTACGATATTGAGAGATAAGGGCTTTATCTTTCTTCATGAGTACATTTCAAAGGATAGCTCCTAGGTGCTTGAGAAAGACATTCATGGGTTGCAAAACTGGCCAGAGGCTTTTAAAGTTTGTTTTATTTTTTGGATTTAAATTGGAAGTCTATTTGTCGTTCAGACAGCATTCTGAGGTAAGCAGGGATGGCAGATGAGCAGATGGCTTTGCCCGTTTTGTCCTTTAGGTACCCAGCTTCTTGCTATCTAACTGCTCTGCCATTGCTTAAAGCAGTGCTGCCCTTGAGAAGTTTCTGTGATGATGAGAATAGTCTGTAATTTGCATTGTCTTATATGGTAGAGCCACATGTGGCTATTGAGTACTTGAAATGTGGCTAGTGAGGCTGAAGAACTGAATATGTGATTTATTTCGTTTTAATGAATTACTTAAATTTAAATTGCCACATGTGGCTAGTAGCTGTCGTATTGATTAGAATAGCTCTAGAGCATTGCTTCTGGTTTTGTGTGGTTTTGGTTTATTTATTTGATTGTTTTCAGCTTCACTGAGGTATAACTGACAAATAAAACTTGTATATATTTAAGGTATACAATGTGATGCTTCCATATACAGATAAATTGTGAAATGATTATCACAATTAAGCCATTTAACATGTCAATCACCTCACGTGGTTAACTATTTTTGTGTTTATGGTGAGAATACTTACCTGCTTTCTTAGCAAGTTTCAGGTATACAATGCATTATTATTAATTATAGTACCATGCTGTGCATTAGACACTCAGAACTTATCAACCTTATGACCAATTTGCACCCTTTGACTAACGTCTCCCCAATTCCCCCACTCCCGAACCCTTGGTATTGTCTTTTATATATAAATATAAATATGTCAAAGTCATACAAACAGAAAGTAGAAGGGTGATTACCAGTGGCCAGAGATTTTTAGAAAGATTTATGCCCTCAAAGGGACAGAGAAAGAATATACAAGTTTTCTAAAGTAAATTCTCTAAGGAGAGGGAGAGTGGGAGCCTAGTGGCAAGAAGAAGCCTGTGGAAAGCTTAGTAAAGCTGAGAGAGAAGTAAAGTCATTCTTGGTCAAACTGATCAAAGATCTGATGTCACAAGTCAAAGCACCATGAAAAAATCTGGAAAGACAAGAGTACTCCCCCACCAAGAAATTGAACTGGATATCTACCAATGGCTAGGCCTCTAGAAGACTGTGTGGGATATTTTTATGCCTCCTCTTATAAAAATAAGCACATTTTGCCTAAGAATAAGAAAAACAAGCCCATTAGACGTTGCTTCCTTGCATGATCAATGGATTACTTCACACAAAGGTTTGCTCAGTCAAAAACTCAGATTTATAGAAAACTTAAAGAAACAAGCTCCAAGTGGCTGTGCTCCATTGCCAGCTCACAGCCCTGTTTAGTCACACCGGGTTCTGTGAGCCACACAGAGAAAATCCTCCACACTGGCTTTATTCTGCTTTTAAATCAGTCCCCAAACAACAC
The DNA here is from genome assembly GCF_037993035.2 of Macaca fascicularis. Taxonomy (NCBI): domain Eukaryota; kingdom Metazoa; phylum Chordata; class Mammalia; order Primates; family Cercopithecidae; genus Macaca; species Macaca fascicularis. Next base: position 108,285,857 of record NC_088380.1, on the reverse strand, counting down.
GAGCAGTGGGTGTTGCAGCAATCTTCCCTCCTTGTCATCCATGAGAAACTTGGAGTTTTAATTTTCTCTTTCATGAAGCACCAAAGTATCTTTTTCTATTAGCAGGTTGAGCTTCTTTCTTCTCTCAGCACAACTTTTTTGTTTTATTCTTTACTCATAGACTGTGCCAAATGAATGAGAAGAAATCAGTGTGGGAATTTCACTTAGATATTTGTGTTATTATTGAGTTTCCTAAATTGTATTTCTATAGCTATTAGTGTAATTCTGTGATTACTGTACCATGTGCTCGAATACTCATGATTAACAAATGTCTATAGCACTCTGGAGGAGATGAAGTACAAATACTCTCTTATTTCACATAATCACCCAAACCAATGAATTTTTTTTCCATAAGACTAAGGAAACATTATGTTATACAAATCATTTATCAACAATTTTTAATTTAGGGTTTTATGAAACTCTGTTCCCTTTTTGAATATTTCCCATGTTGAAATGCATAATCAGGCACTTGTCATGATACTTCATTTTCAATAACCACACACACACACACACACACACACAAAATTTAGGGCTATCTGTTATAATTAAAGATGAGATAAAATTTCATGTTTCCAGGATTACTAAACTTTACTCATTGTGCTAGTATGTTTCACTTGAACATATAAACCTAAAACACCTCGAGTAAATGCCATTGATCATTCAGACCATTGTTTTCTGTAATGTTTTATATTACACTGACCTATTATGTGTCAAAAATGATTCATGAGTTCCCACATGTGTCTCCTATGACTAGTTGTTAGCCCAGGAAGCAAAATAAAATCTGGGAGCTAATCTCTGCTCTTTGACACAGACCATTCAGGTCCTCCCAGGTCCTAGACTAATGGTCTCCAAGATGATTTAGCTCATTCTACCCTTGACACAGAGTGATGTTTGCCCTGAATAATATCCTTTCTTTTCTGCTCTGTGATCCAAGGCATATAAGTCAGATCCAGCAAGTGTTCTGCCTTCTTCATCAAAACTTTCTGATAATTCTAGTCTCAGAAGTCTCTTCCCATTATTCATTCTCTAATCTCATTTTGAACTTTTTTCTATATCAAATGAATCTCTCCAAATATTCTTTTTATTGAATACAGAAACCATATTCTCATTTTCTGTGATACACAGAACTGACTATCATAGTGTGAGGCATACAATAAGAGCTCAGTAAATGGCTATTCATTTGGCAGTTCAAAAATTAGTGAAAATTTAATTGATTCATATAAAATGAAAGCCTCCATTATTAATGTCCAAAGAGAATCAAGACACAAATGCTCTTATAAAAATTCTGATTTGTTTTAAATAGAATACCTTATGTCTGGACCTACCTGATGGCCCTGCCGTGTCTGTATATTCTATTTTGTGAATAATGGTAGACAAAGTTGTGGGAAAATGGCTTTGTGCTCAGTTTTCCTGGGAAAGCATTGATAGTTCACATAATGGAATTCACTATTCCGATGCATAACAGGTTTTTAAAAACCTAGCACAAGTTTATTCACATAAACTTGTTTTGTCTCTAAGGAAAAAATAACTAGAAATAAACACATTCAGCTTGGTCTTAATTGACAGTTATTCACCCAAACATGTTCACTTGCTCCGAATAAAGAATTAAGCTAATACCATACTTTTTGTAGCGAGTCACAAGTTTTAACTGAACATTTATCATTCTTCAAATATATTATTTTGTGTTCCAAAGATTACAATAAGCACCACACTCACAAAGAAAAAAATATCTTGAGCAAATGTAGAAACCTTGAACAGAAATCTGTGGTTTTCCTCCCCACATCCTATAAACCTCTGTAACCATTAGAAAAGTATTATACAAACTCAAATGAAAAACAGTTGACAAAAAAACTTCACCAGCCCCCCTCAAATTGTAAAGTCATTCAAAACAAGAAAAGATTGTGAAACTGTTGCAGCCAATAGGGGCCTAAGAAGACATCGTTACCAAATATAATGTGGTATCCTGATAGGGATTCTAAAACAGAAAAAAAAAGGCATTAGATTAAAAATTGGAAATTGTAAAGTATATACTTTATTTAATAATAATATGTTAGTACTGATTTATTACTTGTGACAAATGTAGCATATTAATGTCAACAATAGAGTAAACTGGTTGTAGGGTATATAGGAACCTTCTGTACTAGGTTCACAATGTTTCTGTAAATCTAAAGCTATTCAAAAATCAAAGTGTATTTTTAAAAATATGCATTTTAATGAATTTATAAAAGTATTGAATAAGTGTGAGGAGAATAAACATGGCACTTCCATATGGGAAAAGTCTTTTGAGATCAGCAGTGTATCCACAGTAGAGGAACACGAACAGCCAAGCGATTTCCAGCACATAACTACCGTTTTAATTCTACATAGATTTAATCTATATAATATTATTATATTATTTAACATAGACAATACTAATTTAGATTTCTCATGTTAATTCTTAAAATCACTCTTTACCTTATCATTGAACTGGTATCATTTCATTTTTACCTAAATAAAACCTTTTTAAATATGGTTGTCAATGAAAAATGCAAGGTTTTTTTGTTTTTGTTTTTGTTTTTGTTTTCCAAAAATGCCTTTATCTTGTTTCATTTGGAGAGACCATTTAGCTGGTTATATTAGTCTTCTTGGGCTGCAATAACAAAATACCACGGACTGGGTGATTTAAACAACAGAAATCTATTTCTTAAGGTTCTGGAGACTGGGAAGACCAAGATCAAGGTATCAGATAGGTAGGTTTCATTCAGAGACCTCTTCTCATACTCATAGTTGTCTTCCATCCATTGTGCTGTGTGCTCACATGACTTCCTTGTACATGAGAGAGGAGAAAGAGAGAGAGAAGCCTCTCTGGTATTTTTCTTGTAAGGACACTAATCCTGTTAGAATTCCAACCTTATGATCTCCTTTAACAGTAGCTACCTCCCTTCAGGCTCCATTTTTAATATAGTCACATTGGAGGTTAGGGCTTTCATACGGATTTTGTGGGGGACACAATCCAGCCCATAGCACTGTTTATAAAATTTTATGTTGCTTGGTATGTTATTTAATTACATTGTTTTCTGTTTTTAATTGTTTAAGTTGAAAGTTATCTGCAAGTTTTATTCTTGTCCCTTTGAAGACATTATGTCACTTTCCTCTTTTGCTTTCTGAATATTCTCTTTCTCACCACTATTTCATAAATAAAAGGCAGCAGAAAGTAGTTTATTTTATTGTTGTTTTATCTCATTTCTGTATTTCGTTTTGGTTTCCCTTTCTTTCAGAGAGCCAGTAGCTAATGAGTTGGCAGATTTACTATCTCAGCAAGGGTACATCTCTGGTCTAAAACCCATCAGGAGGAGCGGGGGGCAGTCATCTCCTTCTCAACATGATGGAGGCTCTTATTTTATTACAGCACAAAATGTCAGCAGGCAAAGCTTTTCGAGAGTATAAATAGCATGCTGGTACTTACAACTCTTCTCTGATGTAATAAACCAGTAATTTTGACTCAGGTCACCTTGAAATCCCCTGCTTTTCCTACCTGTATCTAAGAAACGCCAGTGTGTCATCTGCTGCTGCTACCTCCTCAGCCTTTGTCAGTGGAATTCTCACTTGTTTTCCCCATGATATTTAAGGATTTTAAACCTGAGACTCACCTTCCAAGATCCAACAGTAGTCTCTATTGAGTATTGTGTGGCTCCAGAGAGGAAGATAGAAAAGCAATAAATTTAGAGCCAGACATTGAGAATTTCCCCTATTCCATTTTGTTTGCATTTACTTCAAATGCGTTTCGTTTTATATTGAAAGTTAAAACCATAACATTGTATCAGTGGTTTTATATTTGAACCTATATGTAAAGTATTTTCACAAAGCAATTTGGAAATAATTTCAGATTCTAGAATAGGCGTAAGTCACTTTGTTAAAGTTACTTTACATATATGTTAAAGTTACTTTACATATATGTTAATGTTAAATATATGTTAAAGTACTTTAAAGTACTTTACATATAAGTACCAGAAGATTCATGCTATTTTAATGCACTAAACATGTAGCTCTCTGTACTGCATTTCCTATTTCTGTAGAAAAAATGTTAATAGCTATTTACATAATAACATTTTTATTAGATATTTTTCAAACAAGTCTTAAAATTAGGCTTATATCACTGTATCCATTTTATTGAGTTATTCGCAATCTGTTTTTACATGTCTCCACTGAATTCAAGAAAATGTTGGTTTGAAAATGATTTATATGACAGTGAATGAGTGGACCACACTGGCTGAGAGAAAACAAATATATGTCTCTGATCTCATCTGTACACCTGACTGCTTGTGTGAATCCTGAAAAAGTAGTGCTGCCCTCTAAGCTGTATTTGGTAAGAATACAGCTCTGAAATAAGATACCAGAGATAATGACTTTGATTTCAAATGTGATATCCTAATATGCTTATATCTGCTTGATATGGTTGAAAAAAGAAATCCAATAAAATATAACCTACTATAGTATTTTCTGATCACCTGAAGTTTTATTATCTTTTTCTGTTGTCAGAGATAAGTTCGCTGATTTAGGCTGTTCAATATTTTTCCATATAACATCATTCCTACTTTCACTAACCTCTACTTTCCCTTCTCATTAGCCTGGTCACTCATTGGCCTCATCTCTATCTTTTTATCAGTGTCGTGAATGAAACCTACAGGATTCAGCTTTGTAGTGGGATTTATTTCAAGAGAACATAATCCAAGATCACACATTGATTTTGAAATTGATCAATTCATTTATTATAATGTATTTAAAAGATTACAGTGTATTGTATTAGGAATCGTTTTTTTAAAAGGTAGTAAGAGACTCCCTTCTTGTTAGGTTGCAAATTATTTAATACATTCTTTACACAAAATTGTGGATGAAATACGCAGCTCTCATATACAGAAAGGTGTTTTAACAAAGCACCTCAAATTGTGTTTAAAATGAGAGTGAGTCATTATAAGATAATGAACTGGTGAGCAGATTATTCTTTCTGAATAGCTTCAAAAGTCTCAGCATCTTGAATCCGAATTTAGGTCAGAGAAATAGATCTTATCACTCCTTCTTTCTTTGTGAGGTAGAAATTGCCTTAGTCATTTATATCTAAGGTCATCCACAGTAATGATAAACAGTTGCAAACTTTCCTTTCTTATCTAAAGCATGAATCCCCTTATGAGATATTACAATATAGCCTTACTGTACCAGTGTCTCTCTGCAACAGCTTTCTAGTCTCTGTGTGTGTGTGTGTGTGTGTGTGTGTGTGTGTGTGTGTTTATATATACACACAGATAAATAAGCATATAAGCATTGCTGTACAGCTAGTGGTATGTGGCCTTTCCAAGAGTGTCATGCAATAATCCAGAGTACCTGTAAAACTTTCTAATATCCCTCTTTATCAACTCATCAATTCTCCATCTACTTCTCAAATCCCAAAGATTGTCACTAACCAAGCCAGAAAAAACTCCGTTCAACACTGGGGGCTCATGGCTATCTCAGCGCTTTAATCTTAACCCATCCCACCCCACTCCATCCTTTCTCACCTTTCTATGAGCCCAGAACTTGTACACTTCTTTTGATCTCGCAACATGTCTATCTAGAATATACTAAATTTGTTTTATTGCTTCTATTCCTCTGGTTTCTCCAAATCTTACACCAAAAATTCCTCATGACAGGCCCCTTCTAAGAAGGTTAAAGTGAGAAAACGTTAAGTAAAAAAGGCAGAATTATCTTTAGATGATACAGATGAGGAAGAGAAAAGGGTAGAAAAATACATGTTAAAATACGTATTCCTATTAATATGTTTTTAAAACTGTTTGTCAGTAGAGTTGGTCATGAGTAAAATGAAGACAATCATTTGATGACTTGTAGTCAAGTAAAGGGCCCTGAAAAGAAACTCTTTGGGACCCAGTCGATACATAGAACCCCCTCTCCCATTCTGCTTAAGGCAAATGCCAGGTTACTGTCCTTATGAATAATGCTATTATAACTTTTAATATCCATTAAGACATGAAACCAAAGCAGACTAATACTAATAATGAGATATCAATTAATTTATAGCTTTTGACATTAAATCACTTAGTGGCAAATGGCACGAAGGACAAAAAGCGGAGCCCTGGGCGCATAAGCACTAGGTTTTGAATCAGGTTTCTTTGTCTTTATTGTTCATTTAGCTTAACCAAATTTTTTTGTATCTCTGCTATTTGTATGTGATGTGATAACAATATGTATGTGTAACAACTCTTAGCTTTAAAGACAATGCATATTCAGCACCTAACTCCATGCCTAGTACATACTACTTAACTCAAAGATGGCACCAACTCTTTTCTTGCATTGTTTCTTTTTGTTAGCTGTCTATTCATATATACTTATATGTGTTTATATATTCATTTATTTACTTAAAAAGCTTATTTGTTCTCCCATAAAATGGCTATAGCAATAAAAATCAGTTTATTTTAGAATATGACCTATTAAGTAACGTTGTATTTTGGATTTTGTAAGAAATTCCAAAGGTCTGAAACATGAAAAGTGAATGGAAGATCGGAGACAGCTGCTGGTTAAAGATCACTAATCAAGCATTACATGAAAACCTGCTTCAGTATTTGATCTCTAAACACTTAGAAGCTGACATCTTAGAGAAGTTGGGTATCTGAATTAAATTATAAATGTGGCTAAGGCAATAAATATCTTAAAAACATTAATTAAATCTGATATTTGGGGCCATGGGATAACATTTTTATTTAATAAATTCCAAAGGTTAAAGCTTTCAGATTAGTCAACCAGAAATTTCTGAGAAAGTGAACATATGAGCGGTTGAAAGTCAGTTGAGCAGCAGTGAATATAAAGTTGAATTTTGTATTTACAAGTGCAACTTTTTTTTTTTCTTTTTTGAAACGGAGTCTCGCTCTGTCGCCCAGGCTGGAGTGCAGTGGCGTGATCTCAGCTCACTGCAAGCTCCTCCTCCCGGGTTCACACCATTCTCCTGCCTCAGCCTCCCGAGTAGCTGGGACTACAGGCGCCCGCCACTAGGGCCGGCTAATTTTTTGTATTTTTAGTAGAGACGGGGTTTCACCGTGTTAGCCAGGATGGTCTCAATCTCCTGACCTTGTGATTTGAGGGTCTCGACCTCCCAAAGTGCTGAGATTACAGGCATGAGCCACCGTGCCCAGCCGACATATGCAACTTTTTATTAGACATTCATTTGCTCAAACTCTGAAAAATTACTGAGAGATTCAAGTTAAATCTAAAGAGCAATTTCTGCCTGAAGTAAAAACAGTCTCTCACATTTTAGATTGCTAAACTGCTTGAGTTCCAGATAACCTATGGTGTGAATTGCCAACGTGTACATCCATCAGTGTTCAGATTACCAAGATATAACTCAATTCTTTAAATCTCATGTTCAATTAATGGAGTGGACATCTCCAATTTTTAACAACATTTATATAATCAAGCTAGCAAATATTAAACATAAAGTATTTGTGAGTTTTACAGTTACAGATTTTTTAAAGTGTTATTTGTAGGAAAAAATTTTGCGAGAACTCCAATTTTATTTTAGCTTACTTTTTTTTTTTTTTTTTTTGGTATATTTAGAATGTCTACTCAATAGGCATGATTACCTTTAAAGCTAAAAATATAGTTCAGGAGAACTAGAATTTGAGGAACTCTAATTAGAAAAAAATACTCTTTGGTAAATCAATGAAATTAATGCGTCAACTCTTTTCACCCAACTTCTCACCCCACCCCAATCTGATCCACTATCTTCAGGCTCAATTGAATTCCTTCTTTACATGAAGTATATGTAGCCCATTCTGGTCTCCAGTACTTTGTGCTTGCTCTTTATGACTTATGTTTGAGTGACCTTCCTGGAGATAGTCACACAAGTAACTCTCATTCAGACTCCTCAGATAAGCAGTCCCTTTTGAAAGTACACACCTACTTAATTAAGTAGCCACCCTCAACTTCACAATTATTACTGTTCTTTATCACATGTATATTCTGTTTATGGCACTTAGAAAAATATTTTTAAAATGTTTTTATATAGAAAGCATTGTCTGCTTCCCCCTACTGAATTTTAACTTCAGTGAGGCCAAGAACCATAACAGACTTATTTGTCTGTATCCCAGGGCTTAAAACAGTGGGTGAAAAACTCAGGTAATGATGGTTGTCAAGCAAGTAACTAAATTTTGCATCTTCAAAAATGACATATTAGTTGGGTTTTTTCCTGAATCATTCTTCAAAAAATGATTGCTTTGCAAAATTATGTAAAATAAAGCAAGACTTAGATTTTTGTCTTAATTCAACCATAATAATTCAATTTTTTATTATTTATAGTTCCACAGTGCCTGTAACTAGGTGGAAGTTTATTTCTTGCTTGTTTATTCTTATAATAGTATGTATAATTGGTTTTAATAATCATTTATGAAGCATAAATTAGAAAATACTTAGGATATGGTATATAATTTATTTTAGCCAAACTTATTTAAAATTGTCAAATCTGGATTAAGCTGATTATATGTGCATAGAAGGACTAACATTTTGCATTCTAAAGTCTTAAAACTTAGGTGTCCCTATTGTCTTTATATTGCTTTCTTTGTCACTCTTGGAGCACATTCATATGTCTTTACCATTGATCCTTGAACTATGCCAGTCTGCTTATATGTGAATTTTTTTCAACCAAACTTAGATGGAAAATACAGTATTCACAGGATGCAAAGCCCATGTATATGGAGGGCCAACTCTTCATATGTGCAGGTTCGGTGGGGCCCACTGCAAGACTTGAGTATGCTTAGGCTTTGGAATATGTAGGGGTCCTGGAACCAATCCCCCAACCAGTACAGAGGGACAGCTGTAATTTATACACAGGTTTACGAAGAGAAAGAGACCATATAATTAAGGGTAATAATATGTGTGTTAATTATAGATGTTATCAATTGCATTGACATGGAATATTATATATGTATACACATGTGCATACAGATATACAAAAACTATCAAATCTACAATTTTGTGAGTTTTGTCTTGTCAAATGAAACTAATGCTGCAATCAAGACACAGAGTATTTCCATCCTCTACAAAATTTTCCCCATGGCCATTTGCAGTCCACCTTTTCTGCTGCCCCTAGCCACAGGCAACCACTGATTGCCTTTTTGTTATTTATAGATTCATGTGAAATCTCTAGAACTTTATATAAATGGAATCATAAAATAAGTTTTTGAGTTTGGCTTCCTTCATTTAGAACACTGATTTTTATATCAATCTATGTTTCAGGTATCAGTAATTATTTTCTGGTATATACATATTTATTTCTATTACTGAATAACATTCTACTATGTAGGTGTGCAATGCTATGTTTGGTAGATACCTGGATTTATTTCTGCTGCTGTGAATAAAGCTACCATGGACATCTATACACTAGACCTTGTGATTTTGCTTATCTTAAATAAATATTTAAGAGTGGAATGTTTGGATTGAATGGCAAGAGCTCATTAATTATTTTTAGAAACTATCACTTTTCCATCGTGTTTTATATTTAAAATGGATATTAGCAATGCATGAGAGTTGAAGTTATTCACTATCCTCATCAACACTTTGTGATTTTAGAGTTTTTTTCACTTTTACCATTCAAGTTATGAATAGCGTTATTTTATTATGATTATAACTTATATTTTCCAGATGACTAAAATATTAACCATCCTTTCATGTGCTTGTTGGGCATTTCTAACTCCCTTTTGTAAAGTGTCAATCAAATTTTGTTCTTTCCCCTCAGTGAATTACTTGGTATTTGTCTCCTATATCAGGTGATCCAATATGTGTGGGACTATTTCTGCACATATTCATGGCTTGTTAGGAGGTTGCACATGCAAACAAATGAGGCAGAAAAAGCCTCTTCAAAAGTAACATCCAGGATGGACTTGGAAAATGCCTAATTCTTGAATGCACTGTCCATCCCACTGTGAGATCCTTTGATAGAGAATGGAAACATGACTAAATTAAGATATTCAAACATAACCTCTGCCCAACCTGTGGCTGAATACTAACCTATGCAAACACAGGTGCATCCCCTAGGAATCCAAGTTAAAAAGAAAAAAGAATGTAAAAAGCAGCCGCACATTGAGAGGAAATGAAAGTCAACAGATCTTACAAGTTATTATAGTTAAAAATATCAATAGCAAAAAGAAGAAAATTAAAACCTTCTAAAATATTAGAATTAAGAATTACAAAGCTATATGACCTTAAATGCCTAAGTTTCTACAATAAAAAAAGTTCAGAGACATTCTAAGAAAGAGGAGAAAATAGTTGAGTTTACACATAAGAAGATGACACAGGCAACTTATATGTCAGAGAAAATATACTATGGGGCAACATTAAGTATACTTGCATACTAAACGAGGACCCCAGAAGGAGAGGAAAGACAGGCAAAAAATGTAAATAAATGGCCAAAAAAATCCAAGTTTGATGAGAAACATAAATCTACATATTAAGCACATCAGCAATTCTAATATGCAATAAATATAAATACATAGACACAATATAGCCAAACTCTTAAAGGTGAAGTATAAGAGTATTTGTTGAAATTAAGATGATAAAAATAGCTAGCTATGGTAAAGGTTATATGATGCAAACAGTAACCGTAAGAGAGCTGGAGCAATTATTTTAATGTAAGACAAAACATATTTTAGAACAAGAAGTATTATTACATACAAAGAGATTTTTATTTTTGAAATAACAAAAGTGGATTTTATTAATATCATCAGTGTCATAAAAATACTTTGTTCTCAACTGTCATTAAAAACTCATGTTATCATTTTATCCCTTTTGTAATTTATATATTTCTTTTTTTGAACTTTTATTTTAGGTTTTGGGGGTACATGGAAGGTTTGTTACATAGGTAAACTCATGTCATGGGGTTTTGTTGTACAGATTATTTCATCACCCAGGAATTAAGCCCAGTACCCAATAGTTATCTTTTCTGCTTCTCTCCCTCCTCCCACCTTCCACCCTTAAGTGGACCTCAGTGTCTGTTGTTTCCTTATGTTTATGGGTTCTCATAATTTAGCTCCTATTTGTAAGTGAGAACATGCAGTATTTGATTTTCTGTTCCTGTGTTAGTTTGCTGAGTATAATACATTCCTATCTTCCTTATGGTTGCATAGTATTCCATGGTGTATATGTACCACATTTTCTTTATTCAATCTGTCATTTACAGGCATTTAGCTTGACTCCATGTCAACTGAAGCACTAGTCACAGAGATATTTTACAATGTACCAACGCCAATGAATCAAAAAGCTGTACAATTATAAATGTGCACAAACAATAGTAAAGCCCTAAAATACAAGGGACAAAAATTGACAGAATCAAAAGCAGAAAGTAACATAGGGTTGAAAAATTTAATATGCAACTTTTAATAATTGACACAATATCAGTGAGTGTATGACAGATATGAATAACACTATCAAATAAACTAAATTGATATTCGTAGAATATTTCACATAAAAACAGAACTATATACTTTTTTTTCAAGAACAAAGGAGTATTTTGCAGTATAGACCATATGCGTGGCTCTAAAAATACTTTAATGAAATTAAAAGAATTGAGATCATTCACAATATGTTTTCTGATTACAATGAATTACATTATAAATCAATAATAAAAGGAAATTTGGAAAATCCCCAAGTATTCAGCAGCTTACACAGTTCTAAATAACCCATGTGTCAAAGAAGAACTCAGTGAGGGACAACACAATATATTTTGAACTGAATGAAAATGAAAATACAACATATAAAAATGTATGGCATTCAGGTAAAGCAGTGATTAGAAAGAAACTTAGAGCTTTAAAAAAGGAAAGTTCTCAAATTAACAATCAAATCCTCAATTAAAAAATACTACAATAAGCATATAAACCAATAAATAAGCAGATAAAATTAAACCCAAAAAGAAGATAAAAGGAAACAAAATCAAAGTAGAAGTCAATGAAATATAAATAGAAAAGCGATAGAAGAAATAACTGGAACCAAAAGTTGGTTATTGGTAAATAACATCAAAGCTGGTATATCATTAACTAGACTGGCCAAGAAAAAAAGAGAAATAATATACAATAATTGAACAAAAAGTGTTATATTACTGTTGATCTACAGAAATTACAGGAAACATATGGAATTATGAAAATAAAACTTTCTGCAAAACTGGGCAATATACATAAAATGAACAAATTCTTAGACATAAATTCATCAAAACTAAATAAAAAGATAATAGACAATCTGAGTAGACCAATAACAAGTAAAAATATTTAAGTAAACATTTTCCTGCAAATTAAAGCCCAAGTTCAGAAAACTTTAGTGGTGCATTGGGTTTAATATTTAAAAAACAGTACTAATCCTACAAAATCATTTTTTCAAAAGTAAAGAACAAGGATGCAAATCCCAATTTTTGGTATTACTCCAGTATTATTCTGATACTAAATTTGGAAGAAAAAAGATAACCTCAGGAAAGGAAATTTTAAATCACTATCTTTCATGAGCCTAAACATAAAAGCCCTAAAGAAATATAAGCATATCAAATCTAGCAACATATAAAAATGAGCATAAATCAAGACTAAGTGGTATTTAACTCAGTATTGCAAGGGTAGTTTACTAACTGAAAATAAATTAACATGTTAATTAACTAATATGTAAATATAATAGCATAAAAATTACAAGTTCATCCCAATAGATACAGAAATTAACCACTATATACAATAATCAATTGCATTTCTATACACTAGCAACAAATAATGAAAAATATGATTAAGAATACAATTTCATTCCCAATAATATTAAAAATAATCAAATACTTAAGAAAAAATTTAACAAAAAAGACTCATATAAATAGATACAATTAATTCACATAGTAGATAGTTAAATATTGTTAATATGCTAATTATCCCCTAATATATACATGTAATAAAACCTCCATCGAAATACTAACAGGCATATTTGTAGAAATTCATAAGCTGATTATCAATGTAAATCAAAATGCAAAATATCTAGTGAATAGCTGGACAATTTGAAAAATTAGAGATTTAGGGGCTTTCACTTTATTTTAAACCTTATTATAAAGTAGAGTAATGAAGAGAGCAGCTTACTTGCATGAAACCATTCAGATAGGTCAAATAATGTAAATAATTTAGAAATGAATTCTTACTTGCTTGTGCAGCCAATTTATCTTGAAAAGTAGACAAGATGTTTGAGTGAAAGAAAAAATGTTGTTTCAAAAAATGGTGCTGGAAAAATTGGATATCCATATAAAAATAATTTATCCCTTACTTAGTTTATTGTTTACAAAAATAAACTCAGCATAGATTATAGATCTAAAAACATATAAAGGAAAACATAGGAGAAACTTTTAGTGACATTCAGGTAGGCACAGTTTTCTTTAATATGATGTGGAAAGCACAATCAATAAATTTAAAAAAGTATTGACTTTCATTAAATTCAAAATATTTGCTCTTAAACGCACTGCAAAGAAAATGGTAAAAATATATTCAAAGTATATATCTGATAAACAACTTTCATCCGTAATATAGAAAACACTTTGTTACTTAATAAGAAATTGATAAACATCCCTATTAGAATAAAATTAGCAAAATATTTGAACAGGTGCTCCACTAAAGGAGATACACAAATGTCTCAGCCTCATTAGTCATCATAGAAAAGCATATTAATGCTATCAAGAGGTATCATTGTTGTTGGTGTATAGGAATGCTAGTGATATTTGTACATTCATTGTGTGTGCTGAGACTTCACTGAAGTTTATCAGCTGAAGGAACTTTTTGGGCCAAGACTACGGGGCTATGGAATCATGTTGCAAACAGGGATAGTTTTGACTTCCTCTTTTTCTATTGGGATGGCCTTTATTTCTTTCCATTGCTTGATTGCTGTGGCCAGGACTTCTAATACTATGTTGAATAGGAATGGTGAGGGAGGGCATCCTTGTCTTGTGCTGGTTTTCAAGGGAAGTGTGTCCAGCTTTTGCTTATTCAGTATGATGTTGACTGTTGGTGTGTCACAGATGGCTCTTATTATTTTGAGTTATGTTCCTTCAATATCCAGTTTATTGAAAGTTTTTTTTTAACATGAATGGATATTGAATTTCATCAAAAGTATTGTCTGTATCTATTAATATAATCATGTATCTTTTGTCTTTAGTTCTATTTATGTAATAAATCATGTTTATTGATTTGGGTATGTTGAACCAACCTTGCATCCAAGGGAAAAAGCCTATCTGACCCTCTTGGATAAGTTTTTGATGGGCTGCTGGGTTTGGTTTGCCACTATTTTGTGAAGGATTTTTGCATTTATCAATCCAAGAGCCAAATCAGGAACACAATCCCATTCACAATTGCTACAAAAAGAATAAAATACCTAGGAATACACCTAGCCAGGGAGGTGAAAGAAGTCTACAATGAGAACTACAAAACACTGCTCAAAGAAATCAGGGATGACACAAGCAATTGGAAAAACATTCCATGCTCATGGGTTGAAAGAATTAATACAATTAAATGGTCATATTGCCAAGAGCAATTTATGGATTCAAGCTATTCCTATCAAACTACCAATGACATTCTTTACAGAGCTAGAAAAAAACTATTTAAAAATTCATATGGAAACAAAACAAGAGCCCAAATCGCCAAGATAATCCTAAGTAAAAAGCACAAAGTAGAAGGTATCACATTATCTAACTTCAAACCGTACTACAGGGCTGCAGCAACCAAAACAGCATGGTAGTGGTGCCAAAACAGACATATAAACCAATGGAGCAGAATAGAGAGCCCAGAAATAAGGCCACACACCTGCAACCCCCTGATCTGTGACAAGGCTGACACAAACAAGCAACTGGGAAAGGACTTCCTATTAAATAAATGAATTAATAAGGATAGATCTTGTACAAAACATGTTACAATGAAAGAAGGTAATCAGAAAAAAAAAAAACAAACAAAAAAAACCCTATATATATAACATGGTATGTTATGTGAAATTTCTAAAAAAGGCATAGTTATAGAGACAGAAATTAGATAAATGATCACTTGGAGTCAGGTATGAATGAGGAATTTAACCACAAAAAAGCATATGGAAATCTTTAGTGTAATGGAAAAGTTCTAAGATTAGATTGTGTTGATGCTTGCACAACTGCATAAAATTACTAATAATTTTCATATTGTGCACCTAAAATTTGTGAATGTATAATATGCATATATTGATATCTACTTATGTTGGATAACAACAGGGGAGCTTGAAAATCTATATACCTAGCCTTAAATATCAAACTAAAGAATTAACAATGTATTCTATTGATTATGCATAACAATTGAAAAAATTTTGTGTTAAAACATTTTTTTGTGAAGAAATAAGATATGAGAATTTACCATTCCAGTGCAGTAGGGGTTGACGCTGACACACAAATTAGGTTAATTATTTAGGAAGACATTACAAAATAATTTTATTGAAAGCAAAAATTCTATTTGAATTTTCAAATTTTTGTACAGTTGTTTTGGCTCAATAAAACTAATTGTTACTAAACCTAACTTATAGACATATTTGTTTAGCTATATTTTTAACTCTTTACTGAAACTGTCTTCTTTCTGTTATATAAAATTGGAATGTAAATTTACCAAAATTAATATATAAATCATATAAAAAGGAACTCATTTTTAGCTACTTTAAATACATCTAAATTTTTGTGAGGTATCAAATTATATGGCAAAATATTACATAAGCCTATTTCATTAGTCTATATACTTTCTGTGTGCATTTTTGAAAAACCTACTAGGATGGCCTCTATCTGCTTTATAAATAAAAGAAAACAAGGAGAATAATAAAAATTTAATGTCCTTCTTAGGAAAATATCAAGGAAATCCATGAGATACAATCAAAAACAGATAGAAGGCAGTAAACAATTGAAACTACAGGTACATTGTGCAATGTGCATAGACCTGCCAAGTAAACTCATTCAGGTGTGAGTATGGGTGATAAGTCAAAAAAGCTATGTTGCTTCATGGTTAAAAGCAAATAAATGAATAACTCTGTAAAATAACTGAATCAAAGGGGCAAAAACAAAGTTAACTATTTTTAAACTATGATGATTGAATAGTAATCACCAGTATTTTTATCAGTATTTTCAGTATATGTAAAACCATGATCAGTCTCCTAACTTCAGTATTCACATTACTGGGAGTATATGGCAAAAAACAAAGACTACTTCTAAAGAAAAAATTGTGAGCAAAATTAGAAATATGCACCGGTTTGACTCTGGAAAAAAGACAAAATGTCATTCTAGAACTCCTAAGATACTATAATAGGTGTCTAAAAGGCTAGTGTTAATTATAATTAGGACATAATAACTTTCTGATTCAAGGTTCATTTGGTTTGCATGTGGTTTTGACTTCAATCATCTCCCATACTAAACATTAACCAACTGATACCTGAAATCATGGCTTATTTGTCACCTCTCCTGGAAGAGCTTCTTGTCTATCTGAAACTAAAATTAAACATATGTAGAAAATAAAGGGATAATTGTTTTCTTACTTGAGCACGTTCTCCCAAAGTGGAGCCTCCCAAAAACTATTTTAAGGCAGTTAGTTTGTTTAAGATCAGTTTGGAAAAATGTTAGGGGAAACAATGTGGAAAAAGAGCTGTGAGATCCATACAACAGGTAGTCAGAAAGAGGTTTCACTTTATGTGATGGTTCTCTATTTGTCCCTTGTCCATCCTTCCCTCAGTCTTATTCTTCTGACCATGCCTTTACAATAGTAAATTTTCTATGGATTTTATACATGAGCTTGGAATAATTTTTTCTTTACGATTTTCCATAGGACTCAAAATATAATCATAAAATGTGGTCAACCCAATTACAATATATATGTAATTCATAGTATGATAATTTAGACATTAAAAAAAAAATTCCAAGTAAAAAACTGACTATCTCCTACCCTCACAAGCATAGCTCCTCTAGTTTTCCTTTATTATCCACAGATTCCCAAGTCATACTTAAAGACAATTTGATCTTACCACAATAAGAAGACTGTAAAAGCATTTGATATGGTTTGGATCTGTGATCCCACCCAAATATCATGTTTAATTATAATCCCCAGTGTTGGAAGTGGGACCTTGTGTGAGGTGATTTGGTCATAGGTGCAGAGTTCTCAAGAATGGTTTTGTATCATCCTCCCCTTGGTGAGTTCTCATAAGATATGGTTATTTAAAAGTGAGCAGCACCTCCCCCTTTACTCTCTCTCTTCCTCCTATTCTGGCCATGTGAAGTGCATCATTCAGTTTTTGCATTCTGCCATGATTAGAAGTTTCCTAAGGCCTTCTGAGAGGCAGAACAACAATGTTTACTGTACAGCCTGAAGAACCATGAGCCAATTAAGCCTTTCTTCTTTATAAATTACCCAGTGTCAAGCAGTTTTTTATTGCAGTGAGAGAATGAACTAATACATAATATTGGTACCAGGAGTGGGGTATTGCTAAAAATATACCTGATAATGTGGTAGCCACTTTGGAACTGGGTAATAGGCCGAGGTTGGAAGAGTGTGGAGGGCTCAGAAGAAGACAGGAATATAAGGGAATGTTTGGAAATTTCTAGAGACTTGTTAAATTGTTGTGACTAAAACGCTGATAGTGATATGGAAAATGAAATCCAGGCTGAAAAGTTCTCAGATAGAAATGAGGAACTCACTGGGAACTGGAATAAAAGTCACTTTTGCTATACTTCAGCAAAGATTGCCCCTACTCTAGGGACCTGTGGAACTTTGAACTAGAGAGTCATGATTTAAGGTATCTGGTGGAAGAAACTTCTAAGCAGTGAAATATTTAAAAAGTGACCTGGGTGCTTCCAATTATCTATGCCTATATGCACGAGTAAAAAAATTATCTGAAACTGGAACTTAATTTAAAAGGGAAGCAGAGCATAAAAGTTTGGAAAATTTGCCACCTGGCCATATGGTAGAAAAGAAAAACACATTTTCTAGGAAGGAATTCAAACAGGCGGCAGAAGTTTGCATAAACAAAGGGAAGCCAAATGTTAATAGCCAAGACAATGGGGACACCTTGAAGGCATTTCAGAGACCTCTGTAGCTGCCCCTCCCATCACAGGTGCAGAGGCCTAAGAGGGAAGAATGGTTTCCTGAGCCACGTATGGGGCCCCACTGCCCTGCACAGCCTTGGGACACTTCTCCCCACATACTAGTTGCTCCAACTCCAGCCATCCTCAGGTCAGGATACTGCTTCATGGCGGGCAAACCATCAGGCTTGTTGGCTTCCACATGTTGTTAGAGTTGAGGCTTGGGAGCCTCTGCCTAGATTTAAGAGGATGTATGGAAAAGCCTGGATGTCCAGGTAAAAACCTGCTGCTGCGGTGGAGTCCTCATGGAGAACCTGTACTAGGTCAGTGGAGAGGGGAAATGTGGAGTTGGAGCCCCCACATAGAGTCCCCACAGGGGTACTGCCTAGTGGAGCTGTGAGAAGAGGGCCACTGTTTTTCAGACCCTCAAATAGTAGATCCACTGACAGCTTGTACCATGCACCTGGAAAAGCTGCAGGCACTTAATACCAGCCCTTGAGAGTAACTGTGGGAATTGAACCCTGGAAAGGCACTGGGATAGAGCATTCCAAGGCCTTGGGAGCCCACCTCTTGCGCTATTAATCCCTCGATATGAGAGATGGGGTTAAAGGAGTTTATTTTGTAGCTTTGAGATTTAATTGCTGCCCTTCTGGGTTTTGAACTTGTGTAAGGCCTGTAACCTCTTTCTTTTGGCTGATTTCTCCCTTTTGGAACAGGAGTATTTACCCAATGCCTGTACCTCCATTGTATCTTGGAAGTAACTAACTTGTTTTTGAATTTACAGGCCCACAGGCAGAAGATCTTGCCTCGTCACAGATGAGATTTTGGCCTTCGGACTTTTAAGTTAATGCTAGAATGAGTTAAGACTTTGGGGGACTGTTGGGAAGGCATGATTGTATTTTGTAATATTAGAAGGAATTAGATTTTGAAGGGGGTAGGATAATACAGTTTGCATCTGTGTCACCACCAAAATCTCATGTCAAGTTTTAATCCCCATGCATTAGAGGTGGGACCTGGTAGGAGGTGATTGGATCACGGGGGCAGAGTTCTCATGAATGGTTCAGTACCATCCCCTCTTGGAACATTATAGTGAGTGAGCTCTCATGAGATCTGATTGTTTAAAAGTGTGCAGCACCTCCCCTTTCACTCTCTTTCTTCCTCCTGCTCTGACGATATGAAGTGCCTCACGTCCCCTTTGTCTTCCACTATGATTGGAAATTTCCTGAGGCCTCCCTGGAGGAAGAAGCTGCTATGCTTTCTGCACAGCCTGCAGAACCATGAGTCAATTGATCCTCTTTTCTTTATAAATTACCTACTTTCAGGTATTTTTATAGCAGTGTGAGAACAGACTAATCCATATCTAATTCTAGGAGGCTGTACCCTGTAGGAAATATTGCCTGGCTCACAACTATGAAAGTGGAGTTGGAGAAATAGCATGCTGGAAATGGTCAATGGCTTCAGCTGATGGAGATAGAATGCATTAGAAAGATTTCATGTGAAACATGTTTAGTCTTTCTAGTACTTCCAGCTGTGTCACTGAGTTTAGAGGTTTTTGTTTGGTTTTTTGCATGAGGAATTGAACTTAGAAAAAACAAGTTAATGTGAGCTCAGGAAATAACTACATATAAATTTTAGCTTCTTGGGATATTTGTATTTCTTTCATAAAATATTTTAGGTCAGTAGTTCTCAAAGTGTGGTTCCTGGACTGGCAGCATCAACATTACCAGATAATATTTTAGAAATGCAAATGATTAGGATCCATCCAAAATCAACTTTGTCAGAAATTCTGGAGTTGGGAGTCTAGCAATTTTGTGCTCTAATAAGATACACCGTCTTTATCACTCTCTGATAAAGTTTGAGAACCACTGACATACATGGTGGTGGAAGAAGTTCAATACAATCTAGACCGGGGATCAGCAATTTTTTTGTCTGTAAAATACCAGATAGAATGGATGATAAGTATTTTAGACACTGTGTTCCATCCAGTCTCTCATAACTATCAATTTATGACATTGTAGCACAAAAGAGCCATGGATAATAAACAGATTAATACGAACACTTGTGTTTTAATAAAACTGTAATTACCAAACAATTGGTGAGCTGAATTTGACTAAAGGTCTTAGTTTGCCAACTAGTGTTCAATCTGGATACCTAGTATTTATCAAGCAAAAGAACATGTAATCATCTTTAGCTTATAGACAAATTGTTATTAATATCATTTTATAGAAGAGGAACTGACACAAAGATGGGCTAATTATGTCCCTAAGGTCTTCCAAATTAGTCATAGGATGTATTTAAAATTAACTTATAAGGTTGCCATTGTACATTAAATGTGCTTTTCCAATGGATACATGAAATAGAATTTAGAAGAGTTCAATACTTTTCAAAGAGATAAAAATCAGTTTCCTGAAAAAATTAATATTTCATAGTTTGTTCAACATTAAAAAAAAATAGTTTAGAAATCATCATCTTTATCCTCAGGACAAGAAAAAGGCCAAACTGAAAATCAACAATTCTCCTTTAATCTATCCGAAAATTGAGGTCGCAGGGCAAACTGTACCCTGAAAACTGGAGAAATCGGCAAACACAGAGAATAACTACTTATTCTAGGAGCAGAAGCCCATATCTGGAGCCAGTATAAGTAAAAACAATGAACAGGTGAGTGACCAGTTGCTGGAGATTGAGCATGAGCTAGCTTGGGAGATAAATACTCTTGCATGTCCAGTCTTAGTTGGGCTGCCACACTCTTGTGAGTTTTACTTCTAAGAGTCTCCCCAGGTTCTCATTAAGAAAACTGGAGAAAAATATCCTTATGGCAGGAGGATCAGACATGTACTCATTTTTGCAATGCACCCAGAGATTCTGTTCTCAGTAAAAGTCCATCCTTCAAAAAAACTATTTTACCAGAGCCTAAGTAATTTGGATTTTACCAGAACACAACTGACCTTTCAGGAAGGGAAATACCAAACACCAGCCCCCTCTAGACTTGATGTTTTGTCTAAGTGAGAAGAAGAAGTGAAAAGCATTTGTAAAGGTCACAGCCCAGGGGTACAGGTGCACTAAAATAATTAGACCTTATTGTAGGATTTTAGAATGATTCCCTACTCCCTAAATCTTACTGTCACATTAATTGGGATTCTGTATAAGAACAAAGAATTACAGCTCAAAGAACTGCAAGGTTCAGTCCTATTTAATAAGAAGTCTATAGAAAAGCCTAAAAACAACAGCATAGAAAAAATAACATTAGAGGAAATTTAGCTTCTCACTCCTATAGCTAAGGCGAATAGTAAATACAGCCTAACTCCTAGTTAGATTAACAAAACCTTACACTAAAGAATTATTTACCTAACTTCCTTTTTTCTGCTATATCATGTCTAGCTTTCAACAAAAAATTACACAGCATGCTAAAAGACAAAAAACACAGGCTGAAAACAAAGCAAGCATCAGAACTAGACTCACATGTAACAGAGATTTTGGAGTATCCAAATAGGAATTTAAAATAACTATGGCTAATGTGGCAAGTGCTCTAAAGGAGAAAGAGTACCACATGCACATGAATAATGTAAGCAGGGAGATGGAAACTCTGAGAAAGAATCAAAAGAAAGTGCTAGGCACCAAAACAGAAACAAATATAAAATGGTCAATAAATACATAAGATAATTCACTATAACTTGTAATGAAAGAAGTGCAAGCCAAAAGAATATTTTTTTTTTCACTTCTCAGAATGGTTAATCACTTGCAAACACCAAACCTTTGTGACAGTGTTGAGAAATAAATGTACATTTTTTATGTATTGTTAGTAGAAGTACAAAAATCTTAAAATATAGGGCAATTATCTATCAAAATCAAAATATTTATTGCAGGTATCTTTCTAGCAAGTAATCTATCTTACCAGAATTTAGTTTTGGATGTACTACAAATGCCATTGATAAAATCAAAGCATATTCATAGTATCCTAGGCTTTTAGGGAAGACAGGGTTACAGGATGATAAAAGGCACTAGCATTGCCATTCTTGACTCTCAAATCAAAAATATTTGTAAATGTAGACCCCGACCTCACAATTGAACCCTCATAATCATAATAGCTCTCTATAAAGGAAAAGGCTCTGATCTGTATTGATTACCAATATGCCTTATGTAAGTACTTCCATCAGAGGCAATTCCAAGTTACCAAAGTGAAGTCTTTGCACAAAAAGTTTGAAAAAAATGGATGAAGAGTATTCTGTTGTGTGTATATGATATATTTACTTAATCCATTTGTCTCCTAATAGACACTTAGGTCGATTTTATACCTTTGCTATTGTGAATAGTGCTGCCATACAGATGGGGGTGCAAATATTCCTTTTATATAATTTCTCTTCCTTTGAATAAATATGCAGTAGTCAGGTTGCTGGATCGCACACATAGTAGTTCTATTTTTAGTTTTTGAGAAATCTCCCTACTGTTTTCCATAGTGCCTATACCAATTTCCATTTCTACCAACTATTTGACCATGAAAAAGGAATGAAAGTTATGTTACTTACAGCAACTTGGATGGAACTGGAGGTCATTATGTTAAGTGAAATAAGCCAGGCACAAAAAGACAAATATTGCATGTGGTGACTCACATGTGGGAGCTAACTCCACATCTCGTGGAGGTAAAGAGTAGAATGAGAGATATCAGAGTCTGGGAAGGGTGTGTCATGGAGGTGGGAGAGACAAAGAGAGATTGGTTAATGGGTGTAAACATACAGTTAGATAGAAGAAATAAGTTGAATAGCAGAGTAGGGTAACTGTAGTCAACAACAATGTATTGTATATTTTAATTTAGCTAGAAGAGAGGACTTGAAATGTTCTAAACATAGAGAAGTGATAAATACTAGAGGTATACCCTGACTTAATCATTCGCCATTCTATGCATGCAACAAGATATCACATATACCCATTAAATATGTATAAATATTATGAGTCAATAAAAATATTAAACAAAATATACACATTTGGCTTTTACAAGTCTAGGTTAGCTGACTCCAGCACATCACTGCCTTTAACAACCTCTTAGTCAAGTAAGACATAAGATCTCGGCTGAGGCCACGCTCCCAAAAACTGGCATTAAAAAAAGGTCAGGTGTGGCTTGAAGTCACGCAAACACACACATGCACACACACACACACACACGCACACCCCTAACTAAACCTTTACAGTTTTACTATACTGTAAAGTAAATACTGAGCACCAAGAAAAAAGAACACAAATTTAAATACCAAGAGACTGGAGCGAGAGATAGAGAGAGAGAGAGGAAAAACTTTCCTACACAATGGTTTCCAGATTTTGCTCAGCAAAATAGAATTAAAGTATTGAGGAAAGATATCCAAAATTTCAGTGTCCAATAAAGATAAAAGATATGGTACCTGGAACTTTACCTAATGGCAAGATGGTAGCAACTAAGGGGCTGAACTTGTTTTAGTAGCAATTTACTTCAGCCTTGTTAGCACAGAGGAAATGTCCTGTGTTGAAAGAGCAAAAGTGAAAGTGTATAAACAAGGTCACCCTTCGTACGTCATAATGCATGATAGTGAGCACTATGAATCACTTGGCAGGAATTAGGTAACAGCTATTGGGAGAAAATGCCAACCTACTTGCTAAAGTCAGAAATATTTACTTCCTTTTCATATAACTTAATTATTTCTGAAATAAAGTATGAATATATAAATGACAGGCAAGGCTGGAGAGAAAGGGAAATGCTTATACATGCTTATATACCGTTTGTGGAAATGTAAATTAATTCAGTCACTATGAAAAGCAATATGGAGATTTCCAAAGAACGTAAAACAGAACTCCTATTCAACTCATCAGTCCAATTACTGGGTATACACCCAAAGGAAAATAAATATTCTACCAAAAAGATGGACGCACTTGTATGTTCATTGCACCACCATTCACAATAGTAAAGACATGGAATCAGCCTAGGTGCTCATCGATGGTGGATTGAATAAAGAAAATGTACATATAGACCATGGAATACTATGTAGGTCTTAAAAAAGAACAAAATCATGTCATTTGCAGCAATAGGGATGAAGCTGGAGGCCATTTTCCTAAGCCCATTAACACAGGAACAGAAAACCAAGTATCATATTTTCCCACCTGGAAGAGGGTGCTATATATTGGGTACACATTGGATATAAAGAGGGGAACAATAGACATTGAGGATTACTAGAGTGGGGAGGGAGGTAGGGGGCCAAGGGTTGAATAGTACCTATTGGGTACTGTGCTCAGTACCTGGGTTATGGTATCCATAGAAGCCCAAACCTCAGCATCAGGCAATATACCGGTATAATAAAGCTACCATGGACCCCCTGAATCTAAAAGAACAGTTGAAATTTTTTTAAAAAGAGAACACTGGATCATGCTGGCATCCTGACCTTGAACTTCCAGTGTAAGTTTTAAAATGTAATTTTTTGCTTTTTAAGCCACCCAGTCTATGGTTATTCTGTTTTATCAGCCAGAACCAACTAATACAGATTATTTTCTAATCTGACAGAAGTAATTTACTCAAAAATACATTACATACCTGCAATGTTACATACATACTAGGCAAAGACTCAGGAAAACATCGTTGCATAGAAGGAATTAATGATTCAGGCACACTATGAATTATAAAAATTATTAAGTTTTCTTAGGTATTGAATGTCATGAGGACTGTAATCATGCCTTTTGGGACAGTACACGAGAGAAGGAAGTTTTTGATTCTTATATCCATGATATTGTATTTTTAGACTACAATAAGGCACCTAGTTTCAGAGATTTTAGCTAGTTTCTTTCAGACTTGATGATCTTTGTGACAGACTGCTATAGTGGAAATAGCACTAAACTATTCCCTTGAGCTGAATTTATAGATAAAGTACATCTACTTTTTCCTGGAGAATTGGTAGAGAATGTATTATTTCACCTTCCTTTACTCTTGATAGCTATTTTAAAGAAAGATTGCCCCATTTTCATGTTCAACAGTCTGAAGAGATTTCACGGTCAGAGAATCATAATTTTCTCAATAAAATGTAGCATCTCAAAATCTTTTGGCCTTATGCCAACATGTACATCATTCAGATACACTTTATTAGAAATTATTTTAATATATCTTCACAAGCTAGTAAAAGAAAAAAGAATTCCGCTCATGAATAAAAGAGAAAAGCTTAGCACATTTATAGATTTTGTAAGACTATTTCTGCCTATCTAATTTACCTAAGAACTTTATAAAGAGTAACTGGAATTATCATCTGATTTATATCAATGAAAATGGAGGGAATTGAAGCAATTTTCAAACAGTGGCATCTGATAATAGAGCTGTAACTACAAATGGTTTCCATGTCCCTTAGACATTCAGTCCAGCCAATAGAGTGAACATAAAGAGGAGGCTCTATGAGGTAGAGCACAATGTGCGGGATGGGTAGCCTGCTTCACCCATTGAAAATAAATGAAATATTTGGACTAAAATTTTTTTAATAACTATATTTCCCTAAGAGTTTTGAATTAGGTAAACATGGCTTTTGAAAAATATAATTTCTTTAGGGTGGTACATTATGATTTGGAGCAGAAACTGCCAAATGGCATCTTACTTAGTTGCATGACCCAGAAATAATATTTTCCCTCAAAAATCAATAAATCAGTAATAAGATAATCCAGAGCAGTCTCGGGCAGAGAAGACACACTCACAGACTTGGCGTTCAGCTGGCACATGTTAGAATGCCTTCTTGGTGTTTATGACCTTTTCTGATCAGCCTGGTGTCTATTCTGATGGGTCAATACTTTTGCTGTATCAACTAATGAATATTTTGAACGCCATACACAGTAAAATGTAAGTGAATTAAATAAATAACAGAGTCAAGTGAATTTGGAGAAAGATAAAGAAAAGCAAACAAAATTTTAAATTCAGTAAACTTAGATGAATTAGCAGCATTCAGCAGAATATGTGGTGTAGCTTTGAACTTAAAACTTTCAAACAAAGGAAAATAGCATCAAGTTAGAGGTAATGGAGTAATAAACTAACAGATGCTTTGGTATTAAAATACTTCATATTCCTTTAGCCTGGTGGTTCTTATATTTTCTGCATTTAAGAATAATTCAGGAAATTAAAAATATATATATCCACACTCAAGTCCCACTGAAGACCACTTGAACAACGATTTCTGAGAGTGGGGCACAATGATATGTAATTTCAAAGGTCCCTCATCTAATTCTAATAATGACTAGTTTTTTGAAACAAGTCTAACTCCTGATTTACTTACATATTTATGTACCTTTTATTGAGACAGAGTCTCACTCTGTCTCCCAGGCTGGAGTGCAGAGGCGTATCTTGGTTCACTGCAACCTACACCTCTCAGATTCAAGCGATTCTCCTGCCTCAGCCTCCTGAGTAGCTGGGATTACAGGTGTGCACCACCACACTCAGCTGATTTTTGTGTTTTTAGTAGAGACGTGGTTTCACCATGTTAGACGGGCTAGTCTCAAACTCCTGACCTCAAGTGATCCACCCGCCTCAGCCTCCCCAAATGCTGGGATTACAGGAGTGAGGCAATGGCTAACTCCTGATTTAAAATGCTCTCTAAAATAGAAGTACTGTCATTAACTACTGTTATGAACAGAATTGCATACCCACAAAATTCTTATTAAGTTCCAACCCACAGTACCTCAAAATTTGACCTAATTTGGAAGTAGAATCATTGCAGATCTAGTTAAGATGCAGTCATACTGAAGTAGGGTGTGCCCCTAATATGATTGATGTCCTTCCAAAAACAAAGAAAAAAAAAAGGCAACTTAGACACCGAGACACAGACATGCATAAAGGGAGAACGTCATATTAAGATGAAAGCAAAGATTGGGGTGGTACACCAGAAGCCAAGGAACTTCGGAAATTTCCAGCCAACCAACAGGAGGTAAGAGAGAGGCATGGGACAAATTTCCTTCGAATGTACATCAGAAGGAATCGACCGTGCTGGCAAGTTGATCTGGACGTTGTGTCTTCCAGAACCATGAGACAATAAATTTCTGTTGTTTAAGCCATTCAGTGTGTGGTACTTGGTTATGTCAGCCCTAGAAACTAACACAACTAGGAATGAAATTTCTCCATTATTTTTAACTCTAAGTCTTGTTTTTCTTTTCCCAATGCACAGTGGACGTGTTGGCTCTATGGATTATCGAGATATTCTCCAGCTCTTTCACTGTATAATTCAGATGACCCTCTGATTTCTGTTTTTCCACAGGTAGATGAAATTGCTTGTCATTTTGTTAGCATTCTCTTCAGTTAGGCAACAAATTATTTAGATTCTTCACTAGAATATCATTTGTTTATGCTTAGGCAGCCCAAGAAAACCATGGTTATCAGGATTGATGTTCTTTACACAAGACTCCTTCTGTTTAATTAACTTTGGCAGAATAAATTTCTTTTTCTTTCTTTTTTTTTTTTTTTTGAGATGGAGTCTCACTCTGTTGCCCAATCTGGAGTGCAATGGCGTGATCTTGGCTCACTGCAAGCTCCGCCTCCTGGGTTCATGCCACTCTCCTGCCTCAGCCTCCCGAGTAGCTGGGACTACAAGTGCCTGCACCACGTCCGGCTAATTTTTTTCTTTTCTTTTTCTTTTCTTTTCTTTTTTTTTTTTTTAAGTAGAGACGGGGTTTCACCATGTTAGCCAGATGGTCTCGATCTCCTGACCTCGTGATCTACCCACCTCGGCCTCCCAAAGTGCTGGGATTATAGGCATGAGCCAATGCGACTGGCCAAGAATAAATTTCTAAACACGTTGAATATTTAGTTAGGTGTTACATATGCCTTAGACTTTCTATCAAGACTCATTCAAGACACTTTCAGCTGATGTCCAGGTGTATTTCATGAAGGCAACATTTTCTTTAGTGCACTAACAACCATAAACAATAAAACAGTAAAAGATATTTTCCTTATCCCAACAGCCCAGTAATCTATTTTTTCTTTTTCTTGTCACTTGGCTTCATATGCTATGGGAAGGAACTTCTTCCCATAGCATATAGGAAGGGCTGATATATATGATGTCAAGATGATTGTTTTATTGTCTGGGAAATAATTCTCATGGTGGCACTTTTAGGAAATTGGCCCTTTCATCGAGAGCAAGTACACAATTATATGTCTTAATGCAAACATCAGAAGCCAAGGCATAGATAAGAACATGAAAATAAAGAAATAGAATAATGGCAGTCACCATCAATAGCAACATGCAGTAGATGGAATATGCAAGATCTTGGTGGGAGGCAAATATTAATAGAATATTTCACAAGAGAATCAGGAGAGAAAGAGAAATATTGCTTATAAGGTCACATGGACATAATAGTGAAATAAAACCTGAAGTAAACAAGTATGGTAAAATGAAAAGTCTGAAAGAAAAGAAGAGAATCCATAAGATGCTTCTGAAAATGACACCAGGGTTTCATTAGGAATGGTATGAAATAGGAATGAAAACAGGTCACTGCTGAGAAATTTGTGACATCCCTGAATAAAAAACAACAAAGAGAGAACACAAAATAAAATGAAATGCTGATTTAGTTATTCATCACTAAGTAAAATTTGGTTTGAATTATGATGTCATATATATTCTCAAGTAAACATCATTTATGAAGCCAAATTTCAGTAACCTGAAAATATATCAGTAACATTGCAAATGTTCAAATCCACACAGCATAAGTGGAATCCTTTGAGCACTGTTCTTTAGGTGTTATTAATTGTCCTATGGAAGAGAAAGAAAAGGATTTCTTAAATGACATTTGAAATTTTATCATTTTCATCTGCTTTCCATGCTCTTCACTAAAATTTCTTTCTTACTAAAATGCAGATGGTTTATTTTTAACTTTTATTTTAAGTTCAGTGGTACCTGTTCAACTTCTTTTTATAGGTAAAGTTATATCAGGAGTTTATTGTACAGTTTGTTTCATCATTCAGATATTGAGCCTAGTATCCATTCATTATTTTTCCTGATTCTCCCTCTCCTCCCACTCTCCACCCTTTGATAGTCCCCAGTGTGCTCTATATGTCCATGAGTTCTCATCATTTAACTCTCACTTACAAGTGAGACCACACAGTATTTGAATTTCTGTTCCCATGTTAGTTTCCTAAAAATAATGGCCTCCAGCTTCATCCATGTTCTTGCAAGGAACATAATCTTCTTCTTTTTTATCACTGCATAGCATTCTATGGTGTATATGTACCACATTTTCTTTATCTAGTTTACCATTGATGGGTATTTAGGTTGATTCCATGTATTTGATATAGTGAATAGTGCTGCAGCATACATGTGTGCATGTGTCTTCATAATAGAAAAATTTATATTCCTTTGGGTGTATACACAGTAATGAGATTAGAGTCAAATAGTATTTCTGTTTTTAGATCTTTGAGGAATAGCTACACTGTTTTTCACAATGGTTAAACTAATTTACACTCCTACCAAGTGTATAAACATTCCCTTTCCTCCACAACCCCACCAGCACCTATGATTTTTTGACTTTTTAAGACTAGCCATTCTGACTGGTGTGAGATGGTGTCTCATTGTGGTTTTGATTTGCATTTCTCTAATGATCAGTATGTTGAGCTTTTTTCCTATGATTCTTGGCCTCATGTATGTCTTTTGAAAAGTGTCTGTTCATGTCTGTTGCCCATTTTTTATGAGGTGATTTGTTTTTTTCTGGTAAATTTACTTAAGTTCCTCATAGATGCTGGGTATTAGACCTTTGTCAGATGCATAGTTTACAAAATTTTTCTCCCATTCTGTAGGTTGTCTGTTCACTCTGTTGATAGTTTCCTTTACTATGCAGAAGTTCTTTAGTTTACTTAGATACTATTTGTCAATTTTTGCTTTTGCTGCAATTGTTTTGGAGCCTTTGTCATAAAATCTTTTCCTGTTCCTATGTTCAGAATGGTATTGCCAAGTTGTCTTCCAGAGTTTATTTTAGTTTTAGAATTTACATTTAAGTCTTTCATCCATCTTGAGTTAATTTTTGTGTATGGTGTAAGGAAGGAGTACAGTTTCAATCTTCTGCATATGGCTAGCCAGCTATCACAACACCATTTGCTGAATAGGAAGTCCTTTCCCAGTTGCTTGTTTTTGTCAGTTTTGTTGAAAATCATTTAGTTGTAGGTGTGTAGCCTTATTTCTGGGTTCTTTATTTTATTCCATTGGTCTGTGTGTTGTTTTTATAAAAGTATCATGCTGTTTTGCTTACTGTAGGCCAATAATATAGTTTGAAGTCAGGTAGTGTAATACCTCCAGCTTTGTTCTTTTTGCATAGGATTGCCTCAGCTATTTGGACCCATTTTCGGTTCCATATAAATTCTAAAATATATTTTTCTAGTTCTGTAAAAAATGCCATAGAGAGTTTAATAGAAATAGCATCAAATCTGTAAATTGCCTTGGGCATTATGGCCATTTTAACTGTATTGATTCTTCCATTCTGTCATGTTTGGGTGGAGAGTTCTGTAGATAGGATGTAAATGGACTCTGTCAGGTCCATTTGATACAGTGCTGAGTTCGGGTCCTGAATATCTTTGTTAATTTATTTGAACAGTGTTTTCTAGTTCTCCATGTAAAGATCTTTTCCCTCCATGGTTAACTGTATTTCTAGGTATTTTATTCTTTTTTTGTGGCAATTGTGAACGGGATTGCATCTCTGTTTTGGCTCTTGGCTTGGCTGTTGTTGGTGTATAAGAATGTTATTAATTTTTGTATGTTGATTCTGTATCCTGAAACTTTGCTGAAGTTGTTTATCAGCTTAAGGAGCTTTTGGGATGAGGCTATAGGGTTTTCTAGAAATAGATTCATGTCATCTGCAAACAGAGATAGTTTGACGTTGTCTGTTCTTATTTGGAAGCCTTTTATTCCTTTCTCTTGCCTGATTGCTCTGGCTAGGATTTCCAATACTATGTTGAATAGGAGTAGTGAGAGAGGGCATCCTTGACTTGTGCTACTTTTTAAGGGGAGTACTTTCAGCTTTTACCCATTCAGTATGATGTTGCTTGCAGTTTTTATAGATGGCTCTTAGTATTTTGAAGTATGTTCCTTCAATACCTAGTTTATAGGGAGTTTTTATCATGAATGGGTGTTGAATTTTATCAAAAGCTTTTTTTCTTTATCTATTGAGATAATTAATGTGGGTTTTGTCTGCAGTTCTGTTTATGTGATGAATCACATTTATTGATTTGTGTATGTTCAATCAATCTTGCATTATAGAGATAAAGCCTCCTTGATTTTGGCAGGTTAGCTTTTAGATGTGCTGCTGGATTCGATTGCCTAGTATTTTGTTGAGGGATTTTACATTCATGTTCATCAGGGTATTGGCATGATATTTTCTTTTTTGGTTGTGTTTTTGCCAGATTTTGGTTTGATAATGCTGGCCTCATAGAATAAATTAGAGAGGAGTTCCTCCTACTTAACTTTTTGGAATAGTTTCAGTAGAAATAGTGCCAACTGTTCTCTGTACATCTGGTAGAATTCGGCTGTGAATCCATGTAGTCCGGTTTTCTTCTGGTTGATACGTTTTTTATTACTGCTTCAATTTTGGAAGTCATTATTGGCCTGTTCAGGGATTCAATTTCTTCCTAGTTTAAACTTGGAAGATTGTCATTTTCCAGGAATTTATCCAATTCTAGGTTCTAGCTTGTGTGCATAGAGGTGTTCATAGCAGTCTCTGAGAGTTTTTTTCCCCCCATGGGGTTGGTGGTAATGTCCATATTGTCAATTCTGATTGTGTTTATTTATATCTTGTCTTTCTTTCATTATTAGTCTAGCTAGTGGTCTATCTCATTTATTGTTTCGAAAAACCAACTCTTACATTCATTAGTCTTTTGTATGTTTTTTCATGCTTCAATTTTATTCTGTTCAGCTCTGATTTGTGTTACTTTTTGTCTCCTGCTAGCTTTAGAGTTGGTTTGTTCTTGATTCTCTAGTTCTCTTAGTTGTGATGTTAGGTTGTTAAACAGATCTTTCTAACTGTTTGATGTGGGCATTTAATGCCACAAATTTCTCTCTTAAATCTGCCATAGCTGTGTCTCAGAGATTCTAGTATGTTATATGTTCTCATTATTTTCAAAGAACTTCTAGATTTCTGCCTTAATTTCAAAAGTCGGTCAGGAGTAGGTTATTTAATTTCCACATACTTGTATGGTTTTGGGTGATTTTCTTAGTCTTGATTTCTAGTTTATTGTGCTGAGGTCCAAGAAAGTGGTTGTCGTGATTTCTATTCTTTTGTATTTGCTGAAGATTGTTTTATTTTCTCTTGTGTGTTTGATTTTAGAGTATGTGTCATGTGACAATGAGAAGAGTGTATATTCTGTCATGTTTGGGTGGAGAGTTCTGTAGATAGGATGTAAATGGACTCTGTCAGGTCCATTTGCTACAGTGCTGAGTTCGGGTCCTGAATATCTTTGTTAATTTTCTGCCTCAATGATCTGTCTAATACTACCATTGGGGTGTTGAAGTCTCCCACTATTATTGCATGGGAGTCTAAATCTCTTTGAAGGTCTCTAAGAACTTGTTTTATGAATCTGAGTGCTCCCATGTTGGGTTTTGGTTCTTTATCCAGCTTGCCACTCTGTATCACTTTATGGGGTCATTTAGCTCATTTATATTTAAAGTTAGTATCGATATGTGTGAATTTGATACTATTATCATGATGTTAGCTAATTATTATGCACACTTGTTTGTGTGGTTGCTTTATAGTGTCACTGACGTGTGTACTTAATTGATTTTTACAGTGGCTGGTAATGGTCTTTCCTTTCCATGGTTAGTGTTTCCTTCATGAGCTCTGGTAAGGCATGTCTAGTGGTAATGAATTGCCTTGCTTGTCTGAAAAGGATCTTATTTCTCCTTTGCTTCTGAATCTTAGTTTGACCAGATATAAAATTCTGTGTTAGAATTTCTTTGCTTTAAGAATGTTGAATATTGTCTCTCAACCTCTTCTGGCTTCTAGAGCTTACGTTGAAAGGCCCACTTAGACTGATGGGCTTCCCTTTGTAGGTGACCTGACCTTTCTCTACAGCTGCCTTTAACATTTTTTTTTTTTTTTCATTTTGACCTTGGACAATCTGATGACTATGTGTCTAGGGGAAGATCTTGTTAAGTATCTTACTGGGGTTCTCTGCATTTCCTGAGTTTGAATATTTCTCTCACTAGCTAGATTGGGGAAGTTCTCATGGTGATATCTTCAAATGTGTTTTCCAAGTTACTTACACTCTCCCTATCTTCTTCAGGGACACTAGTAATTCATAGATTTGGTCTGTTTACATAATCCCATATTTCTCAGAGATTTTGTTTATTCTTTTTCATTCGTTTTTCTGTATTCTTGACTGCTTTGTTTGTTTGTTTGTTTTGTTATTGCTGTTTGTTTGTTTATTTTCAGACAGCCAGTCTTCAAGCTCTGAGATTCTTTCCTCAGCTTGGTTTATCCTGCTGTTAATACTTGTGATTGCATTATGAAATGCTTGTAGTATGTTTTTCAGTTCTATCAGACAATTATGTTCTTTTCTATAGTGGCTATTTTGGCAGCTCCTGGATCATTTTATTGTAATCTTAGCCACACCTTAGATTAAGTTTCAACTGTTGTATCTCAGTGATCTTTATGCCTATCCATATTCTGAATTCTATTTCTGTTATTTCAGCCTTCTCAGTCTGATCAAGAACCCTTGCTGGAGAGGGGATGTGATTGTTTGTAGGAAAGAAGGCACTCTGGTTTTTAGAATTGTTCAAGTTCTTGTGTTGGTTTCTTGTCATCTTTATGGACTGATGATTCTTCAATCTTTGAAGATGCTGAACTTTAGATTTTTTTTCTTTTATCCTATGTGATAGTTTTGAGGGTTTAACTGTGCTATAAGGTGAATTCAGTCCCCTTACTCTTTTCTCTCTCTCCTGCTGCTATGTTAAAATGTGCCACACTTCACTTTCGCCTTCCGCCCTGATTGTAAATTTCCTGAGGCCTCCCCAGCCATGCGGAACTGTGAGTCAATTAAAACTCTTTTCTTTATAAATTACCCAGTCTTGAATATTTCTTCATAGCAGCATGAGAACTGACTAACACACTGTCCTTATCGGAACTATTATTTCATTAAGTTATTAAATGTTCAATTTGGAGCTTCCTTTAATATTTTGCTACCTCTTACATCAACACAAGTTGTTGGCCAAGTGTTGGTCAAACATAAGAAATGCATTAATACAGTAAGAAAAGTTTTAATGTCCATTAAAGTATAAAAACAAATGTCAATTTTAAACTATATAGATGTATCCAGAAAATGTAACATTAGCTTAGATTATAAGTTGAAATATTTTTAGCTTTTATTTCTAGATGATAAATTGTATCACATTATGTACAGAATGATCCATTTATTTATATTTAATTTGTGTCTCTTCTATTTCATTATGTTTATTTAACACCTTTCTACCACCAGTATGGATCTTGAGTAAATGGGGAAATTTATTAAGCTTCCACACAGTCCTTCTATTAGAACAAAATAAGGCTTGTATTGTCACCATTATTAGCGTCTTTTTTCCTTCTAGGTCTTATTACTTTAGTTGCTTCCTATGATGCTCAGTTTATATGTTAAAGAGATAGCAGAGGATTTTTAAAACTGTATTTAATTTCTAATAAGTAAGTTTTTGAAAGTAATAACAAAATATTAACAGACAGTTGTATCTCTTAAATTCATGTGAGAGCACTCTTGAGAAATCTAGCATGAACAGTGTAAGTTCAACCATTTAAGATTCCTATCTAGTGAGCAATTGGCATCTATATTTTCTTCTCTTAGGTATTTGGAGAAAAAAACCATATAGTGGCATTTCATATTTCACAAACTAAATGACAGTACAGGAGTAGTTTCCCATAATAAAGGTGCTTTGGGGAGTTGAGAACTATTATATGACTCATCAGCTTCAAATAATTTTGCCACTGGAGATGAAGGGTAATATCTCTTGTTGAAAGCACAAGTTGAAATAAGTATTTTTATGAGAATTTTTTTAGAATCTCTCCGCATAACATATAGTCCAAAATTGTGACAGGTTTATACTATGCAGTTCTGCTTAATGGCTTATGAGAAACCAAATCAACAAGAAATAGCTATAGAAAAAAAGGGATGTGCAGAATGCATGGTAGAGAAATTTAGCGACTGAAGCTAGTAGGCTAGCTCGTAGGTACATAAAAAGCTACTTTGATGACCCCTAGAATCAAATGAAATAGAGTAAATTATACCTTTAATGGAAATCTTATTCCCCTGGTGTGCTAATTATCACTAGATTTGGATAATCACTTTATAGGTATTAATCCTCTCTGGACAGTAGAATGTTATGTACTAAGACTGGTTTAAATAATAACCTAAAAACTAGAATACTTTATTACTAGGGGAAAAGTTAATTTACCATTCTCCAAATTTAATCTCAAATGTGACAAAAGATATTTCAAAATGGCATTTCCTTTTGAACACTTAATGTTCTGCAAACAATATTACTCAGTAAATATGATTGCAATTGTCTAATTTATTTTTGTATTTATAAGCCTGTGATTGGTCCATTGCAAGAAGGCACTGGTAGAAATATCTCCCACTTAGATTTTTCTCTCAGTCGTATAGTGTCCTAATGTGGGCAGATAATAATTTATGGAGTGAAGTGATGCAAAGTGTCAAGTAAAGAATGAGTTTAGAAATAATAACATGTACCTTTGAGTGGGAAAAAATGAGATCATTCTGCTGGCTTTTCTGAGAGAGACTAGAGGAAACCTTAGTAGAATATTCTTAGTAAGATGTTAGACACATAGCTTCATTTTTAAATTATTTTTTATTGAAATTATTTTATTAATTTTATTAATTGTTTTTTATTTAAATTATTTTATAGTTCTCTTTATTTCATATGGACTCGGGAAATTTTATCTTTCTCTTTTTCTCACACTCTTTTTCTCTTCCACTCTTAACAAAGTACAAACAGCCAAACACAAACAATTGTAATCCTATAATTTGAAAAGAGTCTGAAGTACAAAGGAGTACCTGGCTTACTGCAGTCCAGCAATCTGCAGAATGCATTAAGTGTTGCTATTGCCATATCCAGGTACTACTTAGTGGACCAATGATTTGTGGTTTTGTAGTTTGCTTTTATGAGAATTGAATTGCAAATGCAAATGCCATGAAATGGTTTGAATTGTAACATTGATGAAAATGTGTTTGCTAAGTGATTTCCTAAATTACTTTATGGAGCATAAAATATCTGCATTTAGTTTGATTCTATTTGGCTGAAAAATAAACATTTCTAAACAATACTCTTCATGCTTGATAATGATAATATACTGAAAACTTTAAATTGCATAAGACAACCTAAATGTTTTCTCTTAAAAAGCAGATGATACTGTTAGTTTGTGACATACTACACTGTACTGCTTAAATGGCATATTCTTCCTAAAGATATATAAATGTCATGGTTACGTATTCTCACTTATAACACAAACAATAAAGAACTATCTGGTAAATACTGGGATATAAGAAGAAAACTTTTGGATCTACTTTTCAAAATTGACAATTGTAATAATAAAATACCCTCTTACAAAATGATGAAAGAAACAATAGGGAGATAATATTTCTTGATATCCTCAAATAGAGAAGTCAAAATTCAATAATTCTATATTGCTTGGTAATTTCATATTCCTTGTCTAGCAAACATTAAATTTAGAGTAATGCACAGCAAGAGTCAATACATGATTTATCAAGGTATTTTAGATACAACAAATACTTCTTTTTTTAAAATTTCTTTTTATTTTTTATTTATTTATTTTATTATACTTTAAGTTCTCGGATACATGTGCAGAATGTGCAGGCTTGTAACATAGGTATACATGTGCCATGGTGGTTTGCTGCACCCATCAACCCATCACGTACATTAGGTATTTCTCCTGATGCTAACCCTCCCCTAGCCCCCAACCCCCAACAGGCCCCAGTGTGTGATGTTCCCATCCCTGTGTCCATGTGTTGTCATTGTTCAACTCCCACTTATGAGTGACAACATGCGGTGTTTGGTTGTCTGTTCCTGTGTTAGTTTGCTGAGAGTTATGGTTTTCAGCTTCATCTGTGTCCCTGCAAAGGACGTGAACTCATCTTTTCATATTTTTTCATAGTATTCCATGGTATATATGTGCCACATTTTCTTTATCCAGTCTATTGTTGACGGGCATTTGGGTTGGTTCCAAGTCTTTGCTATTGTGAATAGTGGTGCAATAAACATACATGTGCATGTGTCTTTATAGTAGAATGTTTTATAATCCTTTGGGTATATACCCAGTAATGGGATTGTTGGGTCAAATGGTATTTCTGGTTCTAGATCCTTAAGGAATCACCACACTATCTTCCACAATGGTTGAACTAATTTACACTCCCACCAATAGTGTACAAGTGTTCCTATTTCTCTTCATCCTTGCCAGCAACTGTTGTTTCCTGACGTTTTAATGATCGCCATTCTAACTGGCATGAGATGGTATCTCATTGTGGTTTTGATTTGCATTTCTCTAATTATCAATGATGATGAGCTTTTTTTTCACATTTGTTGGCTGCATAAATGTCTTCTTTTGAGAAGTGTCTGTCCATATTCTTTGCCCACTTTTTGATGTGGTTGTATTTTGCTTCTAGATTCTGGATATTAGAGCTTTGTCAGATGGATAGATTCCAAAAATGTTCTCCCATTCCACAGGTTGCGTTGGATACAACACAAATTTCAACCAGAGGTTTTCTGTAAAGAAAAGTAAAGGGACACCACGTGTATTGTGATCTTTGTGTCAGAAGACCCATGGAGCATGCTTCCTGCAGTGTGGTGATGCTGAACAGCCAGCCTGATTTGGTTTCTGCTTCTCATGCATTGAGACAAGAACAGTTGGTCCCATGAGGAAACCTGCAGAGGGGAAGATGTATGCCTGCCTTGATCTCATTTTTTCCATTGTAGAAACCACTAGTCCAGGGTATCTTTTCAGCATGTTTTCTGCCAGTTTGGAAAAGGGTTGTTGTGGTTACAGAGATCTGTTTCACTTACTGTCTGCTTGCAGTTTTTTTCACTTCCCCTTGGCCCCAAGGATCATAACTGTCTATTTTGAGTTCTGGGATATTCCTTGGGATAATGGCACTGAATAGTTGTTTTCAGTTTTCTGAAGGGAAAGGTGGACCAGATGACTTCTACTCTGCCATTTTGGTGATGCCATTTTCTTGACTGATTTTTGTACCCTGATTTAGTATCTTACAACCTTGCCTTTTTTATTAGTTCTTTTTTTCTGATGGAGTCTTTATTTTTTTAAATATATAAGTCATGTCATCAACAAGCAGAAATTGTCTCTTCTTTCAAATTTAGATGTCCTTTATTTCTTTTTCTTGGTAATTTCTTTGGTTAGGACTTCTGGTACTATGGGAAATAGAAGTGTTTGGAGTGGGCACCCTTGTCTGTTCCTGGTCTTGGAGAACAAGCTTTCAATTTTTCACTATTTTGAATGATGTTAGCTGTGGGCTTGTCATACTTGGCTTTCATTATTTTGAGGTAAATTTCTTCTATACCTAGTTTATAGAAAGTTTTATTATGACCAATATGTTAATTTTTTTTTCAAATATTTTTCTGCATCTATGGAGGCAATCACATGATTTATTATTTTGCCTTATGTTAATGTGGTGTATCATTTTGTTTGGATTGAACATGTTAAAACATCTTGCAGCTCAGAGATAAATCGGTCTTGGTGTTGGTGTATAAGCCTATTAAAATGTTATTATATTTGATTTGCTAGTGTTTTATTGAAGATTTTGCTTCCATATGTATCAGGAAAATTGCTCAGTTATTTTTTGTTTTGTTTTGTTTTTTGTACTGATCTTATCTGGTTTTAGTATCTGGGTAATGCTGTCCTCACAGATGAGTTTGGAAGTGTCACATTCTGTTCAGGCTGCCATGACAAAATGTCATAGACTGAGTGACTTATAAACAACAGAAATGTATTTCGCAAAGATCTTGAACTTGGAGGTCCAAGATCAAGGTCTGAGCAGTTTAGGTGTCTGGTGAGGGCCTTCTTTTTTAATAGATTTCTTCTTGTTTCTTCTGAAAATTTTTGACTTAATGTCTACTTTGTCTAGTATAAGGATAACCAACCCTGCTTTCCTGGTTATCATTTTTATGGACTATATGTTTGTATCCTGTCATTATCAGGCTATGTGTGTCCTCATATCTAAAGTGAGTTTTAGTAGACAGCATGTTGTATCTTTTTCTCAAAATCCATTTAGCCAATGTACGCCTTTTCTTTTTTCCTTTTCTTTTCTTTTTTTTTTTTTTTTTTTTTTGAGTCTTTTGAGTCTTGCTCTGTCATCCAGGCTGGAGTGCAGTGGTGCGATCTTGGCTCACTGCACCCTCTGCCTCCTGGGTTCAAACTATTCTCCTGCCTCAGTCTCCCGAGCAGCTGGGACTATAGGCATGTGCCACCACACCAGCTATTTTTTTGTATTTTTAGTAGAGACGGGTTTTCACCATGTTAGTCAGGATGGTCTAGATCTCCTGACCTCGTGATCCGCCCTCCTCGGCCTCCCAAAGTGCTGGGATTAAAGGCATGAACCACGGCGCCTGGCCCAATCTATGTCTTCTTATTCAACAAATGTTTAAGAAATTACATTTATAACAATTATTTATATGGAGAAACTTCCTTTTGCCGCTTTGTTAATTGTCAGTTTTCTAGTTCCTTTGTCCCTTTTATTTCGCTCTTGTTGACTTCCTTTGTGATACATCGATTTTTTTTTTTGCAGTGATATGTCTTCAATCATTTTTGTTTTCTCTGTATATTTTTGTAAATATTTTTCACCATTAAGCTTACCTAAAATATATTTTAGCTATAGTAGTCTATTTTAAGCTAATAACAGGTTAACTTCAATCTCATACAAAAATGTTACTCTTATATTTTCCCTTTACACTTTGTTATTACTGTCACAATTTATATTCTTTCATAGTGTATGCATTAACATATACTTGTTATTACAGTTATTACAAATACTTTTGTTTTTTAACTTTGTATCATAATTAAGTGATTTATCCTACCATTTTAGTATTACTGTATTCTGTATTTGTTTATATATGTTCATTTTTACCTGTGAGTTTTGTACTTCATATACATTTGTGTTGCATTCTTTTGTTTCAACTTGAAGGACATCCTTTAAAATTTTTTTGAGACAAGTCTAGTGTTGATAAACTTCCTTAGTCTTTGTCTGGGAAAGTGTTTATCTCTCTTTCATTTTGAGAGACAGTTTTCCCTAATGTGGTATTTTTTGTTGTTTGTTTTTCTTTTAGCACTTTGGATATATGAACCACTTTCTTCTGACCTGCAAGATATCTGCTGAGAAATCTACTGAGAGTCTTATGGAGGCTTCCTTATACATGACAAATATTTTTCTCTTGTTGCTTTCAAAATTCTTTTTTATCTTTGACTTTTGACAATTTCAGTTTAGTATTTTTAGTATTTAGAATTATTTGGGTTTAACCTACTTCAGAGTTTTTGGGCTTTATGAGTCTGGATGCCCATTTCAGATTCCTGAGGTGTGGAGTTTTCAAAAATTATTTTTTTTAAAATAGCCATTCTGTGGTGTGTGTGTGTGTGTGTGTGTGTTTTCAATATGTATTCTCTTTCAAGGACTCTTACGATGTATACATTGTTCCACTTGATAGTGTGCCATAAGTCCTTTAGGTTTTCTTTACTCTTTTCTTTGTTTTTTTTTTTTCCTTTTCTGACTAGATAATTTCTAATAACCTATTTTCCTAGTTAACTGATTCCTTCTCAAGTCAGATTACGTTTTAGTCCATCTTCTGTTGCTTACAACAGAATACCCCAAACTGGGCAATTTACAAAGAAAAGAAATTTCTTTCTTATAGTTACAGAACCTGAGAAGTGCAAGGTTGAGGGGCTGCATTTGGTGAAAGCCTTCTTTGCTGATGGGAACTCCTTGCAGAGTACCAAGGTGGCACATCACATCACATGGTGAGGTAGTTGAGTGAGCTAGTTAAGGTCTCTCTTTCTCTTTTGAAAAAGCACCATTGGACAGATCTTCCAGACAAAAAAAACTCAACAAAGAGACATCAAACTTAATCTGCACTATAGACCAAATAGATATAATAAATACTTACACAACATTTTATTGAATGGCTGCAGAATATACATTATTTTCCTCAGCACATGAATTATTCTCAAGGATAGACCATGTGTTAGATCATAAAACAAGTCTCAAAACATTCAAAACAATTGCAATAATACCAAGTATATTCTCTGACCACAATGAAATACAACTATAAATAAATAAGAGGAATTTAAGAAACTATACTAATACATAGAAATTATATGCAATATGCTTCTGAATGACCTGTGAGTCAATGAATAAATTAAGAAGAAAATTGAAAAATTTCTGGAAACAAAGGATAATGGAAACATAATATATTAAAACCTATAGGATACAGCAAAAAAAGAGTACTGAGTGAAGTTTATAGTTATAAGTGTCTACATCAAAAAAGAAGAAAATTTTCAAATAAACAATCCAATGCATCTTAGATGACTAGAAATGCAGGAGGAAACCAAACCCAAATTAGTAGAAAAGGAGGAATAATAGAGATAAGAGCAACAATAAATGAGATTGACGAAAACAATACAAAAGATCAATAAAACAAAAAGTTGACTTTTGAAGAGATAAAAAAGGCAAACCTTTAGCCAGACTAAGAACAAAGAGGCAAGATCCAAATAAATAAAATCAGAAATGAAAAATGAGACATTACAATTGATACTGCAGGAATTCAAAGGATCATTAGTTGATACCATGAGCAACTATATGCCAATACATTGGAAAATCTAGAAGAAATGGACAAATTCCTAGACACATACAACTTACCAAGATTAAACCATGAAGACAACCAAAACCTGATCAGACCAATAACAAGAAATGAGATTGAAGCTGTAATAAAGTGTCCCAGTAAAGAATAGTCTGGGATCTGATGGTTTCACTACTGAATTCTACCAAATGTTTAAAGAAGAACTCATACCAATTCTACTCAAAATATTCTGAAAATTAGAGGAGGAGGGAATACCTTAAACACATTCTACCAGATGAGTATTACCCTGGTATCAAAACCAGACAAAGACACATCAAAAGAAGAAAACTACAGGCCAATATCTGATGAATATTGATGCAAAAATCCTCAACAAGATACTAGCAAACTAAATTCAGCAATACATTATAAAGGTCACTCATCATGACTAGGTGGAATTTATCCCTGAGAGGCAAAGATAGTTCAACATATGCAAATTAATCAATGTCATACATCACATCAACAGAATGAAATATAAAAACCACATGGTCATTTCAATTGATGCTAAAAAAGCATTTGATAAAATTTGACATCCCTTCATTGTAAAAACCCTAAAACAATTAGGGATAGAAGGAACAAATCTCAACATAATAAAAGTCATATACAACAGATCCATGACTAGTATCATATTGAATGGGGAAAAACTAAAAGTCTTTTCCTAAGATCTGGAACATGACAAGGATGCCCACTGTCACCACTGTTATTCAACATAGTACTGGATGTCCTAGGTAGACTAATCAGACAAAAGAAAGATATAAAAGGCATCCAAATTGGAATGGAAGAAGTCAAGTATCCTTCTTTGCAGATGATATGACCTTATATTTGGAAAAACCTAAAGACTTCACACACAAAAAGAAACTGTTAGAGCTGATAAACAAATTCAGTAAAGTTGCAGGATACAAACTCAACACACAAAAATCAGTAGCGTATCCATATATAAACAGTGAATAATCTGAAACAGAAATTAAAAAATCCCATTTACAATAGCACATGTAAAATTAAATACCTGGAAATTAACCAAAGAAGTGAAAGACATCTATAATGAAAACTCCAAATTTTGGTGAAAGATATTGAACAGAACATCAAAAAATGGCAAAAGATTTCATGTTCATGGAGTGAAAGAATCAATATTGTCAAAATGTCCATACTATACAAAGCAATCTAGAGTCAATGCAATCTCTGTCAAAATACCAATGACATTCTTCACAGAAATAGAAAATAAATCCTAAAATTTAAATGAAACTATAAAAGTCTCATATTGCCAAAGCTATCCTAAGTAAAAGGAGCGATACTAGAGGAATTACATTACATTATTTCAAATTATACTACAGAGATCTATAGTAACCGAAACAGCATCATAGTGGCATAAAAACAGACACAAACTAATGGTACAGAATAGAGAACTCACAAATATCCATACACCTACAGTGAACTCTTGACAAGTGCCAAGAACATACACTGGGGCAAAAACAGTCTTTTCAATAAACATTGCTGATAAAACTGGTTAGCTATATGCAGAAGAGTTAAACTGGATCCCTATTTCTTGCCACATATAAAAATATAATCAAAACATGTTAAAGGCTTAAATCTAAGACCTCAAACTACAAAACCACTACAAGAAAACAGTGAGAAAATCGCCAGGACATTAGTCTAGGCAAAAATTTCTTGAGTAATATCCCATAAGCACAGACAACCAAAGCAAAAATGGACAAATGGGATCACATCAAGTTAAAAAGCTTCTGCACAGCAAAAGAAACAGTCAACAAAGTAAAGAGACTACTCCTAGAATGGGAGAAAATATTTGCAAATTACCCCTTTGACAAGAGATGAATAACCAGAATATATTAGGAGCTCCAACAACTCCAAAGGAAAAAAATCTAAGAAACCGATCAAAAAATGGGCCAAAGATTTGAACAAATATTTCTCAAAAGAAGACATACAGATGACAAGAAGACATGTTAAAAACTGCTCAGCATCACTGATCATCAGAGAAGTGCTAATCAAAACTACAATGAGTTTTTATCTCACCCCAGTTAAAAGGGTTTTTATCCAAAAGACAGGCAATAACAAATTCTGGGGAGGATATGGAGAAAGGAAACACTTGTATGCTGTTGGTGGGAATGCAAAATTAGTACAAGCACAATGCAGAACAGTTTGGAGTTTCCTCAGAAAACTAAAAATAGAGCTACTCTATGATCCAGCAATCCCTCTGCTGGGTGTATATCCAAAAGAAAGACAATCAGTGTATCAAAGAGCTATCTGCACTCTCATGTTTGTTGCAGCGCTGTTCACAATAGCTAAGATTTTGAAGCAACTTACGTATCCATTAACAGATGGATGGATAAAGAAAATATGATACTTATATACTATGGAATACTAGTCAGCTTTCAAATGGAATGAAAGTCTGTTATTTGCAACCACGTGGATAGAACTGGAGATCATTATGTCAAGTGAAGTAAGTAGGGCACAGAAAGACAAACATCACATGCTCTCATTTATCTATGGGATCTAAAAATCAAAACGATTAAACTCATATAGAT
Source organism: Macaca fascicularis (assembly GCF_037993035.2). Classification (NCBI taxonomy): domain Eukaryota; kingdom Metazoa; phylum Chordata; class Mammalia; order Primates; family Cercopithecidae; genus Macaca; species Macaca fascicularis. Next base: position 108,241,323 of record NC_088380.1, on the reverse strand, counting down.
AGAGAGTAGAAGGATGGTTAACAGAGACTGGGAAGGGTAGTGGGGTGGTAGAAAGGAAGTAGGACAGGTAAAAAATAATAAAAGAATAAGACCTAGTATTTGATAGCACAACGGGGTGACTATGGTCAATCATAATTTAATTGTACATTTAAAAAAACTAAAAGAATACAATTGGATTGTTTCTAACACAAAAACAATAAATGCTTAAGGAGATGGGTACCCCATTCTCCATGATTTCATTTTTTTTGCATTACATGACTGTATCAAAATATCTCATGTATCCTACGGATATATATACCTACTCTATAACCATAAAAATTAAAAATTAAAAAAGGCACCAGAGCCACACTAATCACAGCCATTAATCTATTAACTCATGAATTCTTAATTAATTAAACCATGAGTAGACTAATCCATTCATGAGGGCTCTGCCATTATGATCCAATTACTTCTTAAAGGCCCTACATGTCAAATCTCTTAAGTATGGTAGGCCTAGGTTTCCGGTTGGCAATCAGGTGGGTTTAATTAGATCAATTATTTCCTGGTTGGTACAAAATAATCACCAACAGTAATATTGCATTTGTAATTTTTTAAAAGTTTTATTCTTAATTTCTTGTAAACATTCAGTGCACTGAGGATGTGTAATTCCTCAAGAGACCCCTACATCTTGCATTGGTAATCTCTTAAATAATGTGAAAGGACAAATAAATTATTAAGCTGCAGGCATCTTAGATCATTTATCATACTTTTTGTATTTTCTCATCCTACAAGCAGGCTAACTAAATATAAGTAATAATATGCTGGACTGATAGAAATGCATGTGGGAGAATTTGTATTATGGCAAAATACTGTAATTAATGGTGGGAGGCTCCCTTACACTCTCCAGTCATTTTTTCATCATTCGTTTATTATACAAACATTCACTGAGGGCTGCTTTGTGCCCAAAGGCAAGCTGAAAACATCATGAATTTGCTGTAGCTGAGGAGCCTTGGGAGTACAGCTGATCAGGCAGAGGATGCAATAATGTCCTAAATGGAGTGGAAGTTATGAACAAAATGACCAAAAGAATTCTGGTCAATTGGCTAAGTCTTATGGTTCCCTTGAGCAAGGCTGTTCTGTCTGGAAACCAACAGTGTCCTTCATCTTTGGAGACATCCTCTTATATCCACTTTTTCAGACAGAGGTGTCTCTATTATTTAGGAGATGAAAATTCATTACACAGTCACTTTATATTAAAATGTTGTCATCTATGTTTGTATGAGTTGGATGTGCAGATTTTTTTGGAGGTAGGGGAAAAATTGTCATCCCTGTAAAATAGTTATCATTAAAAATAGGGGCAATATGTAAAGAGAACAGAACTGGTAGTCGTTAGGGAAAATAGAACAGAGAGGCGCTATGAACAAAGCTCATTTATTTCAAACAAATGTGTTTTAAAAATTAAAAAAAAATACATATTTCCACGTTAGGGATTATATTTTAACATGATCTTTAGAGTAGATAAAAATTCCAACCATCACATGCAGTGACTCCGTCTAGTAAATTTTTAATTCTGTTTTTATATTCTTCAGCTTCTTTGTTGATATTCTCATTTTCTTCATGCATTGTTTTTGTGATTCCATTTTGCTTTTTCTCTGTGTTCTCTTATAGCTCACTGAGCTTCTTTAAGATGATTATGTTTAAATCCTTTCAGGTAATTCATTTTATTCATTTTTTAATTCGACTTACTTTGTTCTTTTGATAGGCTAACATTTCTCTTATTTTTTATGTTTCTTATCTCTGCATTGGTATCCATTTACTTGAAGAAACAGATAGTCACCCAAGTCGTTACAGACTGACTTCTACAGTGAAGAACTTTCCCGAGTCATCTGGCTAGAGATTCTTGGAGCATCGCAAATCTTTTCTATGGATATGCCTTCTTTAGACAGTGCATGTAGTTTTCCTTCTTTTAAAAAGAAAATAATTAGTACAATTTACTTTTAAAAAAAGCTCTATAGCCTTTTGCTCTCTCTAGTATTTGGCTGCTGTGCCACAGACTATAACTGGAGACACTCCTTTCCCTCACTTACTGGGGTGAAGCCTCAAGTTCTGTTTTTTTCCCCCCAATCTCATCAAGTCATGCAGCCCTCGGCAAGTCACTTGTCCCTTTACTTTGTTCTAACCTACTCCTTGTTGTTCAAACAGCACAGTTTCCATCAGTACTCTGTAAGGAATGAAACTGTTTTTTCAGGCAGCGCTGTGCTTGGACACATGCTCTGCTCTCTCTATTTCCCCAAGTGAGAAGTCTCATGTCTAGGTGATCTTTCTCAGTGCTGAGCTGCACTGGTTTAGGAGAGAGGCTAATGCAGGTACAGTAAAATTGCTCCTCTTATCCATTTCAATGTGGCTGTTCTCAGTTTTGTACCTATCTACAGCACTGCAACTTCTTCAATGAATATGCACATCTCATACAGATACCTTGGTTCATTTATCACTGTTAAATCTGTGTTTCTGTGGAGAAACAAGGGTGGGACTTTCTATTTTGCCATCTTTCTGAGATCACTCCATGGGATCAATATAAAGTGTTTTAAAGATAGCTTATTTTGACTCTTTCTGATTAAAATGTAAATCAGATAATTGGATTAATAAAAAACAGAGAGAGAAAAAAATAGAACTGTTGCAGCCAAAATAAACCAGATTTATCAGCCCAAGTACCTAAAATATGCCCTCGGTGTTTCTACTTTCTTGTTAGCCATTACAGTCTGAGGCAACATCATGATGCCAAATAGTGACAGTGAGAAGCCTCAAAATTCTGAAATCTCAGTTTTCTATCTTGGACTTCATGCTCACTTCTCCTAAGTGGAAGGGCTTGTCTTTTCCATGTCCACCCAAACGTCATTAATAACCACAGTCAAGGGTTCCCCTAGCTAATTCTAAATCCAAGTTGTGCTAGTATGCTAAAAGCATTTACACATCCATCCTCCTGGGAAGCACGTGTGGTTATTAATACCAGTTTTATATAGGTTATGACACTGCATCTGTGTGTGATACTTGTTTATAGTAACGGTGACAAATGCAAGTCAGGTAAATAAAAAGGTAATAAATTTAATGATTGGGAAATCAATGGCTTTACTTAATACATACTGACAATTCTTAAATCTAAATGTAAAATTTGCAAGTCTCTAAGCCAATAAGTTAAATATCTAATTACATAACTGATATCTTCACTTGGATGTCACAAAGGGACTTCAAATTGTGCATCTATATTCATGGTTTCTGTTTTCACCCTCTGATCTTAATATATGATTCTTCTGGCCACTGCTCTACCCTGATCAGAAACTGAAAGTCTTATTTCACTCAGACTCACTGCTAAACAAATTATTTACATTATCAAGGAAATACTCTTAAAAGAAAAAAAAAAAACCTTCCTACAAATACACAGTTCACTTCATTTTCAATGGCATTTTTTTCTTTATTTTTGAACAGGTTTATTGAGGTCACATTTACTTTGGTAAATAAACAAACTTTATTTTTTAGTGGATCATTCTACGGGTTTTAAATTCGCATGCACTTATGTTGCTAAAACCAAAATTAATATGTAAAACAGTTTCATTATCCCTCAGAATGCTGTTATGCTCCTTTATACTGAAATCAACAACAACCTTCAGTTATGTGCACCATTTTGTTTATTTCCTATCCCAATACTTTTGACTTTTCCAGAATGCCATATAAGTAGAATTATTCAAAATGTAAATGATTGAGTGTGACCTCTTTAACTTGGAATAATGCATAGGAGATTCGTCCATGTGATTGTATAAATCAATATCTTGTTCCTTTTTTATTGCTAAGTAGTATTCCATTACTAGGAAGTATCACAAAGTTTGTGTCTATTCTATTTTTTTTGTTGTTGTTGTTTTGAGACGGAGTCTCGTTCTGTCGCCCAGGCTGCAGTGCAGTGGTGCGATCGCGGCTCACTGCAAGCTCCGCCCCCCAGGTTCACGCCATTCTCCTGCCTCAGCCTCCGGAGTAGCTGGGACTGCAGGCACCCACCACCAGGCGGGGCTATTTTTTTTTTTTTTTTTGTATTTTTAGTAGAGTCGGAGTTTCACCGTGTTAGCCAGGATGGTCTTGATCTCCTGACCTCATGATCTGCCCGCCTGGGCCTCCGAAAGTGCTGGGATTACAGGCGTGAGTCACCGCGCCCTGCCAAAGTTTGTGTTTATTCTTTTATGAAAAGGCACTTGAATTGTTGCCAGGTGTAGTGGGCTGAATGGTTGTATCTGCTCAGAATTTGTGTTGAAATCCTAACCTCCAATGTGATGGCATTAAGGGATGAAGCCATTGGGAAATGATTAGATCATGAAGGTGGCACTCTCATGAATGGCATTAGTGCCTTATAAGAGGGATCCAAGAAAGATATCTCTCCTTTCTTCTGACATGTTAGATACAGAAAACATGGCTTCACCAGACACAGAATCTTTTGGTGCATTGATGTTGGACTTTCCAGTCTCTAGAACTATGAGAAATAAACCTTTGTTTAAGCTCCCCAGTCTATGAATTTCTGTTATAACAGTCTAAATTTACTATGGCAAAAACTTTGAACATTTAGGAATAAAACCACAATATATGTTTGTGTTTAAATTTTTGAATGAACATGACCTTCCTTCCTTCCTTCCTTCCTTCCTTCCTTCCTTCCTTCCTTCCCTCCTTCCCTCCTTCCTTCCATCCCTCCCTCCCTCTCTCCCTCCTTCTTTCTTTCTTTCCTTCCTTCCTTCCTTCCTTCCTTCCTTCCTTCTTTCCTTCCTTCCCTCCTTCCTTCCTTCCTTCCTTCTCTCTCTCTTTCTCTCTCTTTCTCTCTTTCTCTCTTTACTTTCTTCTAACCTACTCCTTCTTTTCTTTCTTTCTTCCTTTCCTTTTCTTTCCTTTCCTTTCCCTTCGTTCCTTCCCTCCCTCCCTCCCTCCCTCCCTCCCTTCTTCCTTCCTTCCTTCCTTCCTTCCTTCCTTCCTTCCTTCCTTCCTTCCTTCCTTCCTTCCTTCTCTTTCTTTGTTTTCTTTCTGTCTTGCTCTGTCACCCAGGCTGGAGTGCAGTGGCATGATCTTGGCTCACTGCAACCTGCACTTCCTGGGTTCAAGCAATTCTCCTGCTTCAGTCTCCGGAGTAGCCAGGAGGCGCCACCAAGCCCAACTAATTTTTGTACTTTTAGTAGAGATGGGGTTTCACCATGTTGTCCAGGCTGGTCTTGAACTCCTAACTTCAAGTAATCTGTCCGATTCAGCCTCCCAAAGTGCTGGGATTACAGGCATTAGCCACTGTGCCTACCTGAGTTTCATTTCTGATCAATAAATTTCTATAATTGGGAAAACTGGGTCATATTGTAGATGTATGTTTAACTTTGGAAGAATTTTAAAAATTCTTTTAGGAGTTTTCTCTACCATTTTGCATTTTCAACAGCAATGTATAAGTGTTTCAAGTGTTCTACATTCTTGCCAGATATTGGTATTGTCAAATATATTTGCTTTCATCTATTCTAAGTGTGATAGTACTTTCTTATGCTTTGTAATTACGTTTATTTTTCTAATGTAAAATGGGGTGCATATCTTTTTATGTGTGTTTTTGACATCTATAGATATATTCTTTGATAAAATATCTATTTAAATATTTTGCCTATGGTTTTGGTGAGGTTTTTTTTTTTTCTTATGATTCAGTTTTGAGAAGTCGTATATTCTATAGATACAAGTTATTTATCATCTATGTACTTTGAAAATATATTATCCAAGAATTTGGCTTGTCTTTTCATTTTTCCAACAGGATGTTTTGAAAAGCAAAAGATATTAGATTTAATGTGGCATATTTATCTATTTTTTAATAAATCATATTATTGCTGATATCTAAAAAATTACTGAAGGTAAAGTTACAAATATTTTGTCTTTTATTTTCTTCTAGAAGTTTTAAAATACATTTAAAAATACATTTATATAAATGTATAATAGCCTTCTTGAGTTTTAAAAAATTCGTATGAAGTATGGGTCAAAGTTTTTAAAATTTTTTTTATTTTTTGCATATGTGTATTTGATTGTTTTTGAACAGATGATCTTTTCCCCATCCAACTTTCTTTGTGCCTTAGAATAAAATAAAAGGACTATATATTGTCTCTTTCTATCTGTCTCTATGTGTGTATGTTCATCTCTTTCTTCACTGTCTTTTCTTAAACATATCTACATGTCTTTAATTTTGCCATTACTGTATCATCTGAACTGCTGTACACTTTATAATAAGTTTGGAAATCAGGTAGTTGAGTCTTCCAACTGTGTTGTTTCCTAAATTGTATTGGCTACTCTGGCTCATTCGCCACTTTCATACATTTAGAATTAACTTGTTCATTTTGATAAATAATCTGTCTGAATATTTGGGGAGAAATACACATCTTAAAATTACTAAGTCTTCTGACATACAAACACATTGCATTGTTTCATTTATGTGGATCTTCTTTGACATCTTTCATCAGTATCTTGTATTTTAATGACATAGTAGTTGAACATATTTTGTTGGATATATATGAAAGTATTCTATAATTGTACTATTTTATATATGATATGAGTTTGTTAGTTTCATTTTCAACTGTTTCTCATGAGGTTATATAAACATGATTGACATTTTTGTACTCTAAGGTTTTGTTGGATTCATTGAATAGTGCTATTAGCTTTTTATAGATCCCTTAAAATGTTCATTGTAATAGTCATACCTTCCTTGAATTGAAAACTTTTTATTTCTTTCTCTATATACTGTATGTCTTTTATTTATTTTACTTACCTTACAGCACTGGTAGGAAATCCAGTATCATGTTGAATAGGAATGGTGAGAGTTGGCATCTTGTCTTTTCCTAAACTTCATGAGAAAGAAGTGAGTTTAATCATTAAATTTAATCATTAAGTATAATGTTAGCTGTAGGTCCAGTGACTTTATCAGTTTGAAGAAGTTTTCTATCAATTCCTATTTTGACTTTTATTTCTCCTGTGCTCTACCACAGAGCACAGAGACCCAGTGCTTATATTTGCTCTCTTTTTGGAGGGACCAATGTTTTTCATATATTTTATGCTACTTGGTTGCCCTGTAACTTCAATTATCTAGTGAATTTATTCAAACCATAACCTGGCATGTTTCTTATTCTTGCATTGTGAGTGGTGTAATTTCCAGCTTTCTATTTTTTGATAAAGGCAGCATATGCTTCTTTTTCTTAGGTTAAAGTCCATATGTGCTTAACAGGCTGCATATTTTCAGTCCCTTTACGTTTCATGATTTCCACACATAGATTCTTTGTTCACATTAAGATTACATAAATTTATTCCAAATGTCATCCTCTTGTGGCCCAAGAGTCTGAGGTTACTGTGATGTATGCCCAAAATGTGATCCCATCTTTCTATATAAAATTTACCAGTGTAAATTATCCCTCATATCTAAGCATTTATTTCATTATTTTCTGGGAATCTTCCTTGACATTCAAAATTTGGATGCTGAATCTCTCTCCTGTTATATAGTACTATAATATTATTTCGATACTCTTATAACTTAATAGTTCTCCCCCTCACTGGTTAGCACTGAAAAGTAATAGATTTGTTAATCTTGGTCAATGTTTCAAAGCAGCACTCTTCACAATAGCCAAAAGGTGGAAATAGCCCAAATGTTTATCAGCTGATAAGTGGATAAATAAAATCTGGTCTATTCATACAATAGAATATTTTTCAGACCTAACAAGAAATGAAATACTAATACATCCTAATCACAGATGTACCCTGGAAACATTATGCTAAGTGAGAGACACAAGAGGCCACATATTGTATGATTCAATTTATGTGGAATCAAAAACAGCAAATCATTAAAGACAGAAAGCAGATTAGTGGTTGCCAGAGAATGGAATAGGAGAAAATAGGAAGTAATTTCTTATTGCGTAAAGGAAATCTTTTAGGGGTAATAAAAGAATTATTAAATTAGATAGTGGTGATGATTGCAAAACTGTGAATGTAATTAATGCTAATAAACATGATTTAAAATAGTTAAATGGTAAACTTTATATTATGTATATTTTATAACAATTAAATGTTATGATTCATATTATAGATATAAATATATATGACTCTTTATATATGGCTTCACATATATATGTGAAGACACAACTTTTTCATTGGAACTCACATGCCTGATCTTTTTGAAATCTTGTTTGGATGGCACATGCTATAAAAGAAATTGACTGATTTTTAGTTTCTACCACAACTCTTAAAAACAGAGCATAAAGTACAGAAATGAAACTCTAGTAAGCATAATAACTCAAACAATTTTATTAAAAGTAAAGAACTATCTCTTTAAAATATGCATTTTGACTTAAATTTTATTTCATCGTTTGGAATAAAAGTGCAATATGATCTTTCTATCCATATTTACGACACATGTACACACTGAAACAATGCTACAACATTTTATATAATTGGAGATAAGCAGCAGTTGATGTCAGTTTTATATTGCTTCTATTCCCAGAAGAATAGAACAATCATAAATACTGGCTAATAGTCCCTACTTACACAAAATTATTCACATATTATATGAACAAACCAAAGACAGGTTGTGGTAATAAATATCTTTCTTTGTCTTAGAATTTATATAATCATTTCATTAACATTTTCTTAAGGACATTTTGCTATTACTATCTCCTGCAAACTAATATACCTCAATTTCTTTTTTCTAAAAGTTTTTTATGTTCCTGATACAAGTTCAGGAAAAATTATTTAATAGTTTTGCTTATCTAAAAGACTTGACCTTTCTTCTCTGAGTTAAATTTCTACTTGATTGTGGCATTTTCATTTCATGTCAGATACTTAATTGATTTGATGAAGGCTCAAATGTATTTTGATATAATGGGGCACTTAGAAAAATGTTATTCCCTTCTTAGATATTTAGTATTTCTTTTCAAAATGCAGATAGAAATATATGTTAGTATTACCGAATGTTATATATTTTTATAGGTGTTATTAAGATAATATACTCAGATGTTAATTTTCTCTTTTCACATTCATAAACTAATAACAAAAAATGACCATTTACCTTGTATTAGATGAAGTGGAGTTCAAGGTCTATGTTTTAGATAGAAGAAGATTATACATGGGTAAGGATACACCAATGAGTTCTAGAAAATGATAAAAAAAAAAAAGGTCAAATATGAGAATCAGTGCTTTAAGATAATGACCAGCAAAGAGAAGTGAAATAAAGTATATATCACTTATTTTTATAGCTTAATAGGGTATATACATAAAATGAAACAAATTAATACTTAGTCATGGAAACATGGGTTAAAGAAAGAAAAATAGCAACCCTTAGTTTAGCAGTTAATATCAGAAGCATGTTGGGGTGTGTGTGTGTGTGTGTGTGTGTGTGCAGAGGATAGGGAGGGTCAGATACGCAATCAAAATATTTTGGAGCTTTGCCCTGATCTGAAGTATTTTGGATTTGGATTAATTCATAAACATGCAGGCTAGAATTTCTTCTTTCTTTTCCTGGTCTTGAGCCTCTCTGCATTATCTTTCTTGTTTTTGCACATGTGTTTGCATTAAAGAAACTGACACAGATTTGGCATTTGTGGCTTTAAGTACTACCGAATTCTGAAATGAGGCCAAGAATACTTAGAAACTCTGAGCTAATCAATGTACTTAGAGCTGAAAGAATGTGGAGGAATTCGCTTCTCTATACTTCAAGATGGAGAACAAAAATAAACACAAAATCTTGTAAATTTGAAATTTCCTTCTCATTATACCCTATAACACAAAGTAGCAATCCATTTTAAACATCATTTTCAGGCAGATGCACTATTGCTGAAAAGTATATTTGAGTGAATATTTCTTTACTATATATTTAGAACATGATTCAAATTTATATTCTGTGCAATACAGTCAGGGATTTTTTAAAAATGTAAGCCAGGGTAATCTTCATTAAATGTTATTTGTCTACAATAGAGAATAAAGTTACATGTTTCTGAATTTCATATCCTGACAAACTAAGCTTCATAAATGAAGGAGAAATAAAGTGTTTCCCAGACAAGCAATTGCTAAGGGAATTCATCATCACCACACCAGCCCTATACTAGATACTAACAGGGTTACTAAATATAGAAATGAAATAACAATACTTATAACCACAAAAGCACACACAAACGTATAACCCACAGACTGTATCAGCAACTACACAGTCAAGATGACAAAGCTTCTAGCTAACAAGATTATGATAGGAATGAAACCTCACATATCAATATTAACCTTAAACATACATGGCCTATCTGCTCCACTTAAAAGATATAGAGCAAATTGGGTAAGAAAACAAGACCCATCCTTCTGCTGTCTTCAAGAAACCCATCTCACATGTAATGACACCCATAGACTCAAAGTAAAGAGATGGATAAAGATCTATGATGCAAATAGAAAACAAAAAAGAAAAGGGTTCACTATTCTTACATTAAGTAAAATAGGCTTTAAACCTACAGCAGTAAAAAAGAATAAAGATTGGCATTACATAATGATAAAGGATTTAATCAACAAGACTTGCTTATCTTAAATATATATGTACCTAAAAATGCAGCACCCAAACTTTTAAAAAACTTACTTCTAGATCTCAGAAAGGACTTTAATAGTCATATAACAATAGTCAAGGACTTCAACACCCCACTGGGAGCATTAGACAGTTTATTGAGGCAGAAAACTAGCAAAGGAATTCTGGACATAAATTTGACACTTGCCAACTTGGGTCTAATAGATATCCACAGACTACTCCACCCAACAAACACAGAATATACATCTTTCTCATCTGCACATGGAACATACTCTAAGACTGACCACATGATCGATCAACACAAGTCACAATAAATTTTTAAAAACCTGAAAACATCAAGAATCTTCTCAGGCCAGAGTGGAATAAAAATAGAAACCAATGCCAAGAGGAATTCTCAAAGCCACACAAATACATGGAAACTAAACAACTTGCTCCTGAATTACTTTTGGGTAAAGAAGAAAATGAAAGCAGAAATAAAAAAATTCTTTGAAACAAATGAAAATACAGACACAACATATCAAAACCTCTGCAATGCAGCAAAAGCAGTTTTAAGTGGGAAGGTTTGTAGTCCTAAGAGTCTACATTAAAAGGGTAGAAATATCTCAGATTAACAACCTTACCCCACACCTAAAGAAACTAGAAAAACAAGTACAAATTGAATCCAAAGTTAGCAGAAGAAAAGAAATAATTAAAATCAGAGCAGAACTAAGTGAAATTGAGATAACTCAACAATAAAAAACAAAAGTCTGACAAAAAATAAACTTTTTTTTTTGAAAGGATAAATAAGAGTAATAGACTGCTTGCTAGATTAACAAAGAAAAAAAGAGAAAAGATCAAATAAGTACAGTGAGAAATGACAAAGGTGACATCACCACTGCTCTCACAGAAATACAAAAGATTCGTAGGTATTACTATGGGCATCTCTAGGCACACAGACTAGAAAATCTAGAGGATATTAATGAATTCCTGGAAACACAACCTCCTAAGATTGAATCAGGAAGAAATAGAAATAATGAACAGACCAAGAGTGAGTAGTGAAATTCAGTAATAAAAATACCTACCAACCAAGAAAAGCCCTGGAGGAGAGTGACTCATAGCTGAATTCTATAATATATATATAAAACAGCTAGTGGCAATCCCATTGAAACTATGTCAAAAAATTGAGAAAAAGAGACTCTTTTAATGAAACTCATTTTATGAAACCAGTGTCATCCTGACACCAAAATCTGGCAAAGTCTCAAGATTCAATATTAATGTACAAAAATTGGTAGCATTTCTACACACCAATAATAATCAGAGAACAAAATTAAAATAATCTCATTAAAATAAATTAAAATACCTAAGGATACATCTAACCAAGCATATAAAAATCTCTAAAAGGAGAACTACAAAACACTGCTGAAAAAAAAATCATAGATGACATAAATAAATGGAAAACATCCCATGTTCATTGAGTAGAAGAGACAACATCATTAAAATGTCAAAATTGCCTAAAGAAATCTACAGTTTCAGTGCTATGTCTATCAAATAACTAGTATAAATTTTCACATAATTAGAAAAATCTATTCTAAAATTTATATGGAAAGACAAAAGAGCTCAAATAGCCAATGCAATCCTAAGCAAAAAGAAAAAAGCTGGAGGTATCACATTATCCAACTTCAAACTATACTGTAAGAGTACATCAACCAAAACAGCATGGTACAAAAATAGACATGTATACCAATGGATCAAAATAGAGACCCCTGAAATAAAGCCACACACCTACAGCCACTTGATATTTGACAGAGTGGACAAAAATGAGAAATGTGGAAAGATACCCTGTACAATAAATGGTGCTGAGAAAACTGGCTAATCTTATGAATAAGAATGAAACTGGACCCCCTACATTTCACCATACATAAAAATTAATTCAAGATGGATTGACAACTTAAATACAATATCTAAAACTATAAAAATTCTAGTAGAAAATCTAGAAAATATTCTTCCAACATTGGCTTAGGAAGAAAATTTATGACTAAATTCTCAAAAGTAAGTGCAACAAAGAAAATTGGCAGTCGGACCTAATTAAACTAAAGAGCTTCTACATAGCAAAGTAAACTATCAACAGGGTAAGCAGACGACTCAGAGAATGGGAGAAAATATTTGCAAACTACCGATCTGACAGAAATCTAATATCCAGAATCTATAACTAACTTAAACAAATCCAAAAATAAAAGTAAAAATAAATAACCCCATTAAAGAGTGTGCAAAGGAAATGATCAGAAACTTCTCTTTTTTTTTTTTTTTTTGACGTAGTTTCACTCTTGTCGCCCAGGCTGGACTGCAATGGCCCCATCTCAGCTCACTGCAACCTCCTCCTCCCGGGTTCAAGCGATTCTCCTACCTCAGCCTCCCAAAGTATCTGGAATTACAAGCGCCCACCACCACACCCAGCTAATTTTTTTGTATTTTTAGTTGAGATGGAATTTCACCATATTGACTAGTTTGGTCTTGAACTCCAGACCTCAGGAGATCCACTTGCCTCGGCCACCCAAAGTTCTGGGATTACAGGCATGAGCCACCTCACCCAGTTGATCAGACACTTCTTGAAAAAAAAAAGACATACAAACAGCCAAGAACATATAAAAAATGTTCCACATAACTGACCATTAGCAGAATGAAATAAAAACCACAAAGAGATACCATCTCACAATGCTCAGAGTGGCTATTACTAAAAAGTCAAAAAGTAACAGATGTTGGCAAGGTTGTGAGGCAAAGAGAATGCTTATACACTGCTATTCATAATGCAAATTAGTTCATTCACTTTGGAAAGCAATTCAAAGATTTCTCAAAGAATTAAAAATAGAATTACCATTTAACCCAACAATCCCATTACTGGGTATATATACCAAAGAAAAAAAGCATTCTACCACAAAGGCACATACACTTGTGTATTTACTGCAGCACTATTCACAAGAAACAAAGACACTGAATCAACCCAAATGACCATCAACAGTGACTGGATAATGAAAATGTGGTATATATACAACATGGAATACTATTTAGCCATAAGAAAAAAATGAGATCATGTTATTTGCAGCTATATAGATGAAGCTGGAGGCCAATATTTTAAGTAAATTAATACAGAGACAGAAAACCAAATATTGCGTGTTCAGTTATAAGTGGGAGCTCAACATTGTGTACATATGGACACAAAGAAGGGAACAATAGACACCAGGGTCTACTTGCATTTGGGGGATGGGATGACAGTGAGGATTATTTGGAATCTTATTTTCTGGGTGATTAAATAATCTGTACACCAGACCACCACGACATTCAATTTAATCATATAAAAAACCTGCACATGTACCCCTACACATAAAATAAAAGTTGGGAGGAAAAAGAAAGCTGTGTTTACACTTTAAAATAGTCTATTAATTGTGCAGTAGCACTACATTAAAAAAAGTATGTCTCTAATTTAAAATATAGCTTAAAAATGTTAACAATTATCCCAGCTTCTGCAAATAATAATCTTATTGCTTGTAGAGGGTCTTGTCTTGATGTCGATGGTTGCTGACTGGTTAGGATAGTGTTTACTGAAGATTGAAATGGCTGTGGCAATTAAAAAAAATAAGACAGCAATGAAGTTTGTTGGATGAATTCACTTTTATTTTCATGCATAATGTCTCTTTATCATGCAATACTATTTCATACCATTTTACTCACAGTACAACTTTTTTTAAAATTGGAGTAAACCCTCTCAAACCTGACACTGCTTTATCACCTAAGTTTATGTAACATTTTAAATAGTTTGTTGTCATTTTAACCATGTTCACAGCACCTTCCCCTAAGGTTGCACCTCAAAGAACTGGAAGAACAAGAACAAACTAAACCCAAAGTTAGCAGGGGTAATAAATTAATAAAGATCAGAGCAGAAATAAGTAAAATAGAGACTAGAAAAGCAAGAGAAAAAATTTAAAAAACAAAGAGCTGACTTGGTGAAAAAAAATTGAGAAGCCTGTACTTGGACTAAGAACAGAAAAAGAAGACTCAAAAAAGGAAAAAGGAGACTTACAACTAAAGCAACAGAAATACCAAGGATCATGAGACCATTATGAAAAAATATATGCACGAACAAATTGGACAAACTAGAAGTAATAGGAAAATTTCTTTTTCCTAGATGCATGTACTCTACCAAGACTCAATTATGGAGAAATAGAAAACCTTAACACCAATAATAGGAAAATTGAGTGAATAATAAAGTCTCCCACCAAAGAAAAGCCCAGGATCTGATGGCTTCCTTGCTGAACTCTATCAAATATTTAGATAATGAAGGCCAATTCTCAGATTCTTCCAAAATATGGAAGAGGATCGAACTCTTTCAACCTCATTTTACAAAGCCAGCATCATCGCAATACCAAATTTGCCAATATCAAAGCCAGATAAAGACACACAGAAAAAAAATACAATACAATATGCCTGATGAACGAACACTGGTGCAAAAATTCTCAATAAAATACTAGCAAACTAAATCCAAAAGCACGTTAAAATGATCATTCTCCATGATCAAATGGGTTTCATTCCAAGAATGCAAGAATGGATCAACAAATGTAAATCAATAAACATAATATATCACACTAGCAGAAAGAAGAACAAGACCACATGATCACTTCAATAAGTGCAGAAAATTGTTCAACACAATTTAACATCATTTTATAATAAAAAAACCTCTTCATAATTAGGCATGGAATGTATTTTAACACAATAAATGCTATATATGACAAGCCCACAACTAACATCTTAGTCAACTGTTAAAAGGTGAAAGCTTTTTTTCTAAAATTCAGAAAAGGACACAACATGGTACTGTAAGTCTTAACCAGAGCAATTAGTCAAGACAAAGAAATAAAAAGTATCCAAATTGAAAAGAAAGAAACTAAATTGTTCCTCTTTGCAGACAACATGATCTTACACACAGAAAACTCTAAAGGATCCACCAAAAAAACTGTTAAAAATAATAAATGAATTCAGTACATTTGCAAAATACAAAATACACATGAAAAAATTAAGTTTTTCTATACACTAAAAACAAGCTACCTGAAAAAAATGTAAAAAAAAACTTTATTTATAATAGCTACAAAAATAAAATAGGAATAAATTTAACTTGAGGTAAAAGACATCTACACTAAAAATAGAAAACATTGATGAAAGAAATTACTAGTCATTAGAGAAATTCAAATCAAAACCACAATGAGATACCATCTCACGCCAGTTAGAATGGTGATCATTAAAAAGTCAGGAAACAACAGATGCCGACAAGGATGTGGACAAATAGAAACACTTTTACACTGTTGGTGGGAGTGTAAATTAGTTCAACCATTGTGGAAGACAGTGTGGTGATTCCTCAAGGATCTAGAATCAGAAATACCATTTGACCCAACAATCCTATTACTGAGTATATATCCAAAGGATTATAATTCATTCTACTATAAAGACACGTGCACATGTACATTTATTGCAGGACTATTTACAATAGCAAAGTCTTGGAACCAACCCAAATGCTCATCAATGATAGACTGGGTAAAGAAAATGTGGCACATATACACCATGGAATACAATGCAGTCATAAAAAGGATGAATTCATGTCCTTTGTAGGGACACGGAAGAAACTGGAAGCCATCATTTTCAGCAAACTAACACAGGAGCAGAAAGCCAAACACCGCATATTCTCACTCATAAGTGGGAGTTGAACAATGAGAAAACATGGACACAGGAAGGGGAATATTTCACACCAGGGCCTTTTAGATGGTGGGAGGCAGGAGGAGGGAGTGCATTAGAACAAATACCTAATGCATATGGGGCTTAAAACCTAGATGACCAGTTGGTAGGTGCAGCAAACCACCGTGGCACATGTATAACTATGTAACAAACCTACATGTTCTACACATGTATCCCAGAACTCGAAGTTAAAATAGAAAAAAAAAAAAGCAAACTAAAAAAAAAAAAAAAAAGGAATTAAAGGAGACACAAATACATTTTTAAAAATTTATGCTGATGGATTAGAAGAATTACAATGTTCATATTAGCCAAAGTGACCTATAGCTTTAACACAATCCCTATCCAAATAACAATAACATTCTTCACAGAAATAGAAGAAGCAATCTTAAAATTCACACAGAATCACAAAAGATCCTAAAGCCAAAGCAATCTGGAGCAAAAAGGAAAAACTGGAGGCATCACATTACCTGACTTTAAAACATACTACAAAGTTACAGTAATCAAAGCAGCGTGGTACTGCCATAAAAACAGACATATACACCAATGGAAGAGAGTAGAGCTCAGAAATGAACCCAAACATATACAGTCAACTGATCTTTGGCTAAAACGCCAAAAACACACTTTCATGTTTATTGTAGAATTATTCACAATAGCTAAGATATGAAATAAACCTAATTGTCCACCCACAGGCGAGTGGATAAGAAAAATGTAGTGTACATACAAAATAAAATACTATTCAGTCATAAAAAAGAATCAAACCCTGTTATTTGTGACAGCATGAATGAACCTGCAAGACATAATGTTAAGTGACATAGGCAGGCACAAAAAGACAAATCCCTCATAATCTCAAATATATGGAATCTATAAAGTTTGATTTCTTAGAAGTGGATAATAGAATGATGGTTACTAGGAGGTGGCATTGTGGGGGTGGTAGTTGAGCAAATGTTTGTTACAGGATACAAAATTGTAGTTAGATGGAAGGAATAAGTATATCTATTGTACTAAATGGTGACTGTAGTTAATATATTGCATTCTTGAAAAATGCTAACAGAACAGATCTAAAGTATTCTCACCACAAAGATGAAAATTATGTGAGGTAATGCATATGTTAATTAGCTGGATTTAATCATTTCACAACATATATACTTCAAAACATCACATATAATCTTATCCATCAATTTAAAATGAAATACCAAAAAGAGAAATTATTTTTATTTAAAATAGCATCAAAACAATAGCATACTTAGAAATTATTTAGCTAGAAAAGTAAAAGACTTACATGCTGAAAACTGTAATTTATTGTGTTGAACAAAGAAGGAATAAGTAAATAAATGAAGATTTACATAAAATAAGAGACAATGCACATACTTGAATTAGAAGACTCAATGTTGTCAAGATTTTTCTCATTCCCAAATTGATCAGTAGAGTCACACAATTCCTTTTAAATAACTAGCAGTCTTTTTATTTTGTAGAAATTGATATCCTAACATAAAATGAATATGGAAATTTAAATGACTTGGAATAGCCAAAACAATGTTGAACAAAGGGAATGAAATTGACGGACTTAATCCAATTTCAAAACTTACAATAAAGCTATATCAATCAATCAAAGAGAGTGTTTTTGGCAGAAAAACAGGCTTATAGATCAATATAACATTTTAACATTGGTGCCAAAATAATTTAAGGACAAAATGACTTTTTTTTCAGCAAAAAAATTGAATAGTCACATTAAAAAATCTGAGATCCATACTGAAAAATTACCCAAAAATGAATCATAGACCTAAATTTAATGGTTAACACTATAAATCTTCTAGATTGCAACATAACAAATAAATCATTATGATGTAGGATTGGAAAAGAGATAAATACAACATTAAAAGCCCAATTCATTGATAAGGTGTAATAAAAATCTAAAACTTTTGCACTTTAACAAAACAAATTTAAGAAAATAAAGCAGTTGCAGATAGGAACAAATATTTGTAAATCATATATCTGATCAAAAACTTTTATTAAGGATATCTCAACTTTTTATCCAGTTAAAACTCAATAATAAGGCAAACAACCCAATTAAAATTTGAGTAAAAGATTTGAATAGATATTTCACTAATGAAATATGAATTACTAACAAGCATATAAAATGATGCTCAACTTAATTAGATAGACATCAGGGAGAAGCAATTAAAATCACAGATACCACTACACGAACACTGGAATAGCTAGCAGAAAAAGCCATATTTGCTAGAATATAGAAAACTATATCCCTCAATATTGCTTGTGAGAACATAAAATAGTAAAGCTATTTTGGAAATAATTTAACAGTTTCTTAAAAATTAAACATAAACTGACCATAGGACCCACAAATTCAACTCCTACATATTCTCTAAGAAAAATTTTAAAAATCCATGTGAAGATATATGTGAGAATGTTTTCAGTAACATTACGCATAACAACCAAAAAACAAAGCAATCCAGATGATCACCAACTGTATTTCACTATAAAAAGGAATAAAATTCTAATACATATTACATACTAACCATAATATGTGCTGCAACATAGATTAACCTCCAAAAATGCTCAGTGGAAGAAGAAAGATATAAAAGATGGCCCATTGTATGTTTCAACTTATATGCAATATCCTGAAGAAGTCTATTTATAGAGACAAAAAGCATAACGTTGGCCCTTTGGGCCTGGTGGTGGGATAAGGGAGTGAATGTAAATAGGTATAAGCTTTCATTTTGTGTCATAAAATGTTCTAAAACTAAACTGGAAGTGGTTACACGACTCCAAAAGTTTACAAAAAATCATCGAATTGTGTACTTGTAATGGGTGAAATATCAAGTATGTACATTGTACTTCAGGGTGGCTAGGGGAGGGATAGCATTAAGATAAATACCTATTGTAGGTGACAGGTTGATGAGTGCAGCAAACCACCAGGGCACGTGTATACCTATGTAATGAAACTGCACATTCTGCACATCTACCCCAGAACTTAAAGTATAATAAAAAAAGAAAACAAAATTGTTTTAAAAGAGGATTAAATATAATGAACTGTCTTTTAGCAGACAGAATTAGGTAAAGCCATTAATTTAATAGGAGACTTTCATTCCCAATCTCTTCGTTGTCTTTATATCTAAAAAAGAAAGATTTTCTCATTTTAAGCATAGAACAGTCAAAATTTGAATCTTAAAATTTATATCTATTAGTATATAGTATGATTTATTTTTAAATTTTGTTGACATAGAAAATATCAGGTTGATCATTCTATAATTTCAAGTACCTTATCCAAAGATAAGTGATCTTTAATAAAGGAATTTTTGTTTGAATGATTTTCAATAACTAAAGAGATAAAAGCTTTCCATGTGAAATGCCAATGAATTTGGGTAATTCTGACCATTTATGTTACTGCCTGTAGTCTACTACATTACCCTGTCCTCTCTTATTGAATCATAGTGAGAAAAAAATTGTAAGATATGTGATGGATAAAATATAGAGAAATGTAATTATTAGAATTCTTCATTCTCCTTTCTCAGTTCACTGTTACAAAAAGGTTTGATATGTATTAAATAAAAGGGAAATTCATATAGGTATATAATTGTAATAGTTTAGTTAGATGTCTACCAAATAACATAAAATGATATAATTTCTTTCAAGAAAATTAACAATACTGCAGCACTTTCATAGTTTAGGACAATGTTAGTAGTTTTTAACTTTTTAGGACATATTCTTACTATATCTTTTCCAGTAGTATTGTTTGCTTTCTTCTGAGACTTCTAACCTTCTTTGATTGTTTGCCAGGTTTATGATTTGATTAGAATTTTATTTATAAAAATAGGTGGTAGGTAAAATTTAACCTGTGAGTTGTAGTTTGTAGAAACTTGCATAAAATCAGAAGCATAGTCAATGAGTAAAAATACATTGACTAAAATAAGTGTTGTTCCTTTATCCCAAACCATGGCAAAGTAGTTTCTTGTCTTTATTATTATATATTTACAAAATAAATACAGGCTATATTAAACATACATACATATAGAATTTACATTATATACAATGTAAATTATTTGGCTGCTTTGGATTATTTGAGAAGCACATTCCAGCTCTGAAAGGAAGAGAAGGGAGAACAAAATGCTCTCTCTTTTGCAGAAATGCTAAAGGAAGGACGTCTTTAATGCTGTTTCATGGGGCTGAATGGAGTTAAGATCATCAGCCCTAGGAAATTCTGTAGTTGTTTTTGCAAATTTTCCTATTGCTAAATGATTAGAAAATTCAAGTATTGAAAAGAACTAGTAACTATAACTTGGCCATCAACAGACCTTGTAGTGTGCTATAGTGTAATAGAAGAGCTTCCATATTTCTCTATTTCAAGGCCGTTAAATAGAAGCAACTATCACAAGTTGGGCTTTGATTAGTAACTCCTGCATTTGACTGAAACAATGATATGGAGACACATTCCATAAATATTAATTCCAAAGAAAGAATATAAAAATACTGTTTTTACTCTTTCTCACTTTTTACATTCAATTGTTTTCTTTCCACTACCCTCTGCAGATATAGATAGATTTCAATATAAATAAAAATACAGAAACATGAGTTTGGCAAATACTTATTTGATATTATACAAGGCATTAGCGAGGTTTTGGGAGAAGTACATTAGCAAGGTTTGGAAAACTAACTAACACTAGTGGATAGAATCATTTCAGTTTATTTTGTTATCAAATTATACCTTCTTTGCTTTGGCAATTACCCTACAATGGCTTAAGATATGACTTGCAAAATTTCATGTGCTGGGGTAAGGACTGCTGCAATTTTTGCACTCCTTTGAGGATGGCTCACATTACAGAAGGAGATGTATAAGTAGTCATCATTAAATGAGCCAAAACTTTCAAATATTCCTAAATTGTATTTTCCAGATTTTGCTGAATTTCCTCTTTATTTAAAATATTTTTTTTTTCATCTAGTGGCTTTAAATGTACTCCGAAATCACCTTAAATATCTATCTATTTATCTTTTACCTGCTGTTCCAAAACTTAAATGCACACAAAATTACCTATAGGGCTTGTTAAAAAATGTCTGCTTTCCAGATCACAACACTAGAGACACTGATCCAGTGAATCTGGGGCTGAGCCTCAAAAGGCAGCATTTTATGAAGCTCCCTAAGAAGTTCCTATGCAAATAGATCAAGACTATATAGATCAAAAAACCATAGTTTAGATTGATTGCAAAGATTTTCTCCCACTCTGTGGGTTGTCTGATTAGTCTGCTGATTATTTCTTTTGTTGTGCAGAAGCTTTTTTAATTTAATTGAGTCCTATCTATTTACCTTTGTTTTTGTTGTAATTGCTTTTGGCTTCTTGGTTATGAAGTCTTTGCCTAAGTTAACATCTGGAAAGGTTTTTCCAATTTATTGTCTAGAGTTTTCAGGGTTTCAGATTTTAGATTTGAGTCCCCTATCCATCTTGAGATGGTTTTGTATAGAATGAGAAATGAGGATCCAGTTTTATTCTTCTACATGTGGCTTGCCGATTATCCCAGCACCGTTTGTTGAATAGGGTGTCCTTTCTCCACATTGTTTTGTGTGCTTTGGCAGAGATCAGTTGACTCTAAGTATTTGGATTTATTTCTGAGTTCCCTATTCTCTTCCATTGGTCTAAATGCCTATTTTATACAAAGACCATACTGTTTTGGTGATTATGGCCTTATGGTATAGTTTGAAGTAGAGTAATGTAATACTTCCAGGTTTGTTCTTTTTGCTTAGTCTTGCTTTGGTCATGCAGGCTCTTTTATGGTTCCATATGAATTATAGGATTTTTTTTTTCTAATTCTGTGAAGAAAGATGGTGGGATTATGATGGGAATTGCATTGAATTTATAGATTGCTTTTGGCAGTATAGTCATTCTCACAATATTGATTCTACCCATTCATGAACATGAGTTGTGTTTCCATTTGTTTGTGTCATCTATGATTTTTTTCAGCAGTGTTTTGTAGTTTTATGACAAAGTGCTAATATCCAGAATCTCCAAGGAAGTCAAACAAATCAGCAATAACAAAACAAACAATCCCATCAAAAAGTGGGCAAAGGACAGGAATGGGCAAAGGACAGGAATGGGCAATTCTCATTTTTGTTTTGTTTTGTTTTGTTTTTTTGAGATGGAGTCTCGCTCTGTCACCCAGGCTGGAGTGCAATGGCGCGATCTCTGCTCACTGCAACCTCCACCTCCTGGGTTCAAGCAATTCTCCTGCCCCAGCCTCCCAAGTGGCTGGAATTGCAGGTGCCCACCACCACGTTGGGCTGTTTTTTTGTATTTTTAGTAGAGACAGGGTTTCACTGTGTTGGCCAGGCTGGTCTTGAACTCCTGACCTTGTGATTTGCCCACCTCAGCCTCCCAAAGTGCTGGGATTACAGGCATGAGCCACCGTGCCCAGCAGGAATGGGCAATTCTCAAAAGAAGATACACAAATGGACAACCAATATATGAAAAAATGCCCAACATCATTAATTATCGGGGAAATTCCAAAACCTACAGTGCAATACGACTTCACTCCTGCAGGAATTATCATAATAAAAAAATAAAAAAAATAGATTTTGGCTTGGATGTGGTGAAAAGGGAACACTTATACACTGTTGGTGAGAATGTAAACTAGTACAATCACTATGGAAAACAGTGTGGAAATTGCTTAAAGGATTAAAAGCACATGTACCATTTGATCCAGCAATCCCACTCCTGGGTATCTACCCAGAGGAAAAAATGTGGTATATGGGTACACACACACACACACACACACACACACACACACACACACACACCTTGGAATACTACTCGGCCATAAAAAGGAACAAAATAATGGCATTTGTAGCAACCTGGAAGGAATTGGAGACCATTATTCTAAATGAAGTAACTCAGGAATGAAAAATCAAACATTGTATGTTCTCAGTCATAAGTGGAAACTAAGCTATGAGAATGCAAAAGCATAAAAATGATACTATGGACTCTGGGGACTCAAGGTAAAGTATAGGAGCCAGGGTGAGGGATCAAAGACTATACATTGAGTACAGTGTGCATTGCTCAAGTGATGAGTGCACCAAAATCTCAGAAATCACCTCTAAAGAAGTTATTCATGTAACCAAACCCCACCTGTTCCCCCAAAACATATTGAAATTAAAAAATTAAATTTTGAGAAATAAAAATAAAAATAAATAAAATAAAATATTCATAATAGTTTACCATTTAATCCTTGAAACAATCCCGGGACGTAGAATTTTTTTCAGGAGCATTACACCTTTATCTTTCTTTATGGTTACAAGCAAGTTTGATTTTTTCCATCAAATAAAGATGAGTGGCAAAAAAGAGAGAAGGAAACAGTACTTTATTCCAAACTAATATTTATATGTTCTCTAATTCTAGATTTTACTGAACAACTCTTTCTAAATCAGTCCACAGCTGCCACTTAGCTCAAGAAATATTAAAAGAAGTGTGTAATACATGGTTACAAGGTTTTGGCGAATAAAATGTCTTCATCTCAAGTGAAAATTAAATGAGATAGTCACTTATCATAGGTCAATTATCCATGGGTGTCACATTTCTACACACCTTGCAAGCAGAGGCACTGACAGCTTTCATTCTGAGCTCTGTTTTCAAGGATTACAAATAATTAAAGATACAGAAAGTACATTCATTAGGGCGGAGGGCAAATTTGTTTACTGTATAGTGTAATGCAGATAATTGCTCCAGTGTAACAAAGATAATGAATCTGACCCAGTTGTCCTAGCAAGCTGATGTTTACAGTTTCTTTGAATAAATGTAGATATTGATCCTCCCAGTCTTAAAATTTTAGAAAGTTACATTCATTTTATCTGAATTCCTTTCTCAGGAAACCAACCACTAGGCTTCAGAGATGGCAAGGAGCGAAACTCACCAGTTCACTGCATTTGGACAATGAGATGTCAGACCCCTCACCCATCATGATAGCCTAAATGACCAACTGCTCTCTGTTGACCAACTCCTCTCTTATCCTTCCCCAATTCCTGTTTCCTTATGCATGGTTACGTTTTTTCCCTGGCATATAAACTCCTAATTTTAATTGGTCAGGAAGATGGATTTGAGACTGATATCTCATCTCTTCAGCTGCAGAACCCGATTAAAGCCTTCTTACTTGGCAATACTCATTTTTTCAGTGATTGACTTTCTGTGCAACAAACTGTGCAGCAAGCACCAGCACCTAGCCCAAACACCCGGTGTTTCAGCAACAATAATTTGTCTAGTTTCAGGAAAAAGAGGAATTTCATTTACAGATCCATATAAAAGACTCAAGTTTTCTAAACTTAAGTTTCCTCTTCTGCAACACAATTCATTGCAGGTGCAGGCTTCACCTGATGATTTCAGGATGATCATATCTTCCTGTGGGAACTGAGGCTCAGGCAATAAGTGTAGGAAAATGATGGTACTCAACATTACTGCTATTTCTATGAAGAATTACTCTCCTTTGTCTCTGATCCAGAAATATTTTGTATTCTTTTAGTATTCATGACATTGTGACACTCTAACTTGTTAGTTTGCAAGTATTATAAAATCTCAGGTGTTTGTAGTTCTTGATATAACCTATACTTTATAGATTTATAATGAAGTACAACCCGCAATTTTCTACTATTGTGGACATCCTTAAACTACATTCCTAAAATAACAGTAAATGGATACTTAAATATACTTTCTAAAAATGATGAAAACATTAATTTGGATTTTATAATGGTCTCATGGAATACATGATTGAGGAAGTATGTAATGTATAATTTTTATGCCACATTTGATGAACATATTTAAACATCTCAAATAAAATAGATTTAGAAAACCTAAAGGAAATTTTCTCTGAAACCTAAGTTGAACATATTAGAAAATCAACATAGTTGTCTTATATTTGGATTAAATATACACCTTTTCTCTCCTACTTGGAAAGTAATTATGATAAAGCTTTCAGAAAACATTTCTCCATGTGTGAAATATTAGCTACTTTTTTCTGTGGAGATCCCTATTGCTCTACTGTGTCTCTGACAATGTCCCTTTAATTTGATGAATGTGTTTGTGTTCAATGCAAAATAGTTGAAATAACCTAAAATGCCTTATCCTCCTGATGTGATATGAATTTACAGAAGGTTCTAAAGAAAATATTGGTTGGGGCTGAGAACATTATGAATATTTTAGTGAAACTGAAACTGTCAAAATATAGAAGTAAATACCTGTTCGATATGTAGAATAAATGAGTGGAAAGATGACAATTGAAAATTATAATGCATCCTTCCAGACAAATTTGTTCTGTACTGGAGGCCTTACTGGGAAATTGAAATGGAAGAACTATAATAAGTTTGAGAAATAAGAGTGATTTAAAGTTATATAATAAATTCATTAAACTATGATGAAGGGAGATATTATTAAACTTGAAAAGATAACTACTAGTATCCATTATGATACTGTAAATAATTGTCTGGTAGAAAAAAAGGTCCATTTTAAATTTCTTGTTGCATAGAAAGGGATTTTAAATTATTGTAATATAGAAATAAGAGAAAATTGATATTGTATAAAATGAAAGTTCTAATTAACTATCCATTCATTTTGTATTCAACATTTATTTGGCATTTACTTTTTGTCAGCCATTGAAGGATTAGGGATAGTAATTAGAGATAGTAATTACCATTAAAGTTACAAAGAAGAATAGAATTTAAGAATATAAGGATATATGTGGGGTCTAAAGGGTAGATAAGTTAACATTTAAGTATCTTTTCTGTAATAAGTACTAGATAATATCAATCTTATATGGCATAAAAGACACACTGAGAAAGGCTTCTATGGTTTGAATATGTCCCACAAAGTTTGTGTTGCAAACTTAACCCCCAATCTAACAATATTGGTAAGTAGAATTTTGAGATAATTAGGGTTATGAGGCTTTGCTCTCATGAATTGATTAATGTAGTTATTGTAGGAATGGGTTCCTTATGAAAGTGAATTTAATATAGTGGTACATGCCTGTAGTCTCAGCTACTCAAGAGGCTGAGGCAGGAGGGTTTATTATTCCCAAGAGTTTGAGGCCAGCCTTGAAAATTTAGGAAGAACCTATCCCTAAAAATAATAAAAGTAGAAATAGGGTGAGCTGGGTCCTCTTTTGCTGTCTTGAATGTATTGCCTCACCACTTGATGCTTTCTACTGTCTCCTGATGCAGCAAGAAGGCCCTCCAGATCCAGACCCTTGATCTTGGACTTCCAAGCCTTCAGAACTATGAGGATCAATCTCTGTTCTTTGTAAATTACCCAATCTGTAATTTATACTGTATTCTGTGCTAGTAGCACAAAATGGACTAAGACTGAGGTCCTAACCCAGAATAAGTTAATAGAGATATCCTGAAGCAAGCCTTATAGGGCAAGTAGGGCCCATGTGAACTCAATGTATAGGCAAAGAAAAGAAAAAAAAAACACGAAAGACAAAATCCAAATTTGAGAACTGCAAGTAGTTCATTGTAGTGACATTATAGAGTACAGATGGCCATAAAATCAACCCTGGTCCAAACCCTGTCTCTTACTTTTAACAAGTTACCTGCTTTACCTACTGTCCTCTTATCCTTATCTAAAAAATAATGTAGGTAAACAAGTTCTTTACATTTTTTCAAATTATAATTATTTATGATCATATGGATTTCAAAACATTTGCTTGAAATTCTACTATGGACTAAAAACTTTTTCTAAAATACTATTAATATCATGTTATCTGTGAAATTGATCAACTTACACAAAATTTTAAGATAAGTAGAGATAATTTTATCAACTTTCTCATACCTTTACTCAATTTAATTCCTGAAACCTAAAACTGTGCTATCCAAAAAACATTTTATGAAACTTTATTTGGCAAATCAATTAAAAACAGGAAATCCAAACCCTGCATCCATTATTGTGTTATTTCTTGTCTACCAAAGTTACTTGTTTAATAAACTATATTTATAGATTTTTACTAAGCAATATAACAAGTTAATTCATAATGAACATATCAGTCAATCAATCGATCATCTTAACTAGAATTTTTTTTTTTTTTTTTTTTTTGAGATGGAGTCTGGCTCTGTTGCCCAGGCCAGAGTGCAGTGGCCGGATCTCAGCTCACTGCAAGCTCTGCCTCCTAGGTTCATGCCATTCTCCTGCCTCGGCCTCCTGAGTAGCTGGGACTACAGGCACCCGCCACCTCGCCCGGCTAGTTTTTCGTATTTTTTAGTGGAGACGGGGTTTCATCGTGTTAGCCAGGATGGTCTCGATCTCCTGACCTCGTGATCCACCCATCTCGGCCTCCCAAAGTGCTGGGATTACAGGCTTGAGCCACCGCGCCCGGCCATAACTAGAATTTCTTTTCCAATTTTATTTTGCAGATTATTCCTGGAATGAACTTTGGTTTAATCCAGATACGTATGTTGCAGAATGGTAGAGTGAGGTCACAGTAATAAGTAGTGAAAAAAAATTGGTGGTTAGAGCCTTTTAATAGCTTCCATGAAAACATTCTTCTACCTACCTAGGTGTAAGGAAAATCCTTATGTCCTTAACATGAACCAGGTGCAGACATAACTCTGTGGGTTTTGGGTTTAAGGATAAGAAAGGCAGAAGAAAATAGGCCAGAGAATTAGAAGACTTGGTTGGTGCTGTTTTTCTTCTACTTAGCAGCAGTGTCCTTAAGTAATCCATTTTACCTTCCATAACTTTAGTTCTCTCTTCTTTTAACATATAGAACATAACTACCTTTTGTTCTGTTGTAATAATCAAATGAAGAAACACATTTGAAAGCTGTTTATAAAGTCTATAGATAAGGAAAGTGAATGAGGTGGAATAGATAAGGAAGTTGATGAGGTGGAGGTCATAACTTTGAGGAACAGAGAGAAAACTTTGAGGGTCATGTGGGGCAGTCAGAAGAGTTTATTTGAAGGAAAAGGTGACTGGTTATTTAAAGGGTTCTATGAATTGATGAATTGTGTATTTTTTCACTTGCTAGATATTAAAACTTATATTATGGTAAATAATACAATTTTATGAATATGTTTTAATTGCACCCAACTTTTGCTAAGAGCACAGGTGTGACATCACCTTGATGATACCTTCCACCTCTAAGATTTATTTTCCATACTCATTGAGGACATGAAAGTGGTCAGAAAAGAGCTAGCCAAGAGGATATAGACATAGCCCCACACATAACCACAAAGCTGCACCTCTTCCATTCATTCCTGAAAATTGTTTGGTTACCTGAGGACCACTCCATCCCTGACACTGTCAAGACATTTATTTTCCCTCTCAGAAAAAAACACAATATTAAAATAAGCCTAGCATATGTTCTGCCTTTTTGTGTTCTAGTTGCAACTAATTCTTTATTTAAATTTTACCTAAGCCCATTTATGGGGTTACTCGCAACTTGGACTACCTTGAATAAAACTCTTACTAGAAAGGCCTTGGAATCCAAATTGCAATATGGTGGGCACTCTTTTTAGTACTCGTAAGAATCCCCTTTATTGTAAAGAACTTAACAATATTCTGTTATTCCTCCTGTAGTCTCTGGGTTACCCATGATGACCACACATGGTCCATTGGTTCTGAGCAAGAAATTACCTTCCTCAACTTCACATTATATGCCATTAGAGTGACAATTGGTGATCATATTTTGGTCACCTGGAAATAGATTCTCTCACAGGCCCTTAGCCTGTAACCCTCCATTTCCAGATGTCCATTATGCCTTGATTTATAGAAGCTGTATTCTGTGGCTAGGCACAGCCAAAAGCCTTGTGGTTGAAAAGAAAATTGTGCCTATAAGATAGAAGCAGGACTGGACCATTTGGTGATCACACCTGCAGAAAGATGTGGTCTTTCCTGTCTTCAGTCCATTGCCAGATGTCATGGTGCTGGAGAAGGCCACTCATCTCTTAGATCTCTTGACTACTTGGGAAATTTCCTGTGAATATCAAAGGGAAATTGTACATTTATGGATGACAATGCCACCATTACATGTGATGAAGCTTGCTGGGGAGCTACTGCTTTTCATCCCTTAACTGAAATACCTGATAAATGATGAGGCCCAACGGTTGGCACAACTACCTGAACTTCAAGCAGTTATCTTAACAGTGAATTTTCTTGAAAATAATAAACCCTATCAGAACACTTTTTACAGACTCTTGGGCCATGGCCATTTATTTGACTGTCTGATATAGCCAATGGAAACCACAATTTCTTATTCAAGTATCTTCCTTTAGAGTAAAGAATTCTGGAGTCTCATATTGAAGATTTTGAACATGTGTACTATAAATCAAAGACATACATATCTCTACACATACTAAAGCCACAGTGTTAAGTCCCCACAAAAGTGCTCCTTTCCTCTTCAGAGTTGGTCATTCTTATTTTGAATATTATTCAAATTACACATTTCCTCTTTAGGCATTATTACAATGAGTGGTCACAGCATTCAGTTTATTACTTAAAATACATAATGCTGGGCTTTTGAACAAGATGTTCAATGGAACTTCTGGCTTCTTTACCAACCTGAGGCTACAGGCCTCATAGAACATCAAAATCACTTATCTAAACAATTTCAAATGCAAATAAATGAAGCAAGATATTTCAATCATCATTTAAACATCAAAAGTAAATTATAATGAAACATTTGACTCTAATTTTGATGACGGACTTCTGATATCTTTCAAGCCCCATTTCCCTCTTCTTCCCCACAGCTGGGGATGCTGATAAGAAAGCCTGGATGCTCTCTTATTTGGTGCTGGTAGGAAGCTGAAACCTGGCTCTTGTGAGGGACCCTTTAGCGTAGCTTTATCCCTTCCCTGCCATAAAACCCCAAGCCAGTCACTCCTCTCTGATATTTTGGCTCCATCTGCACTTATTTGGAATTGTGTGAGAGTCTTTTCCACATTCTTTCCTCAAAACCTTCTTATATGAGTAAGAAATCTGTTTATGCCCTCTTGGTTCATGTGTGGTATCACCAGTCTGTATATCTAAATCAAATTTGGGGTCAGGTGGTCCCTCTCCCCACTGTTAAATGACAGCAATAACTTACCTGTAATTTCAGCGTACCTTTCAAAAAGAGAATTCCGTGTGGCTATTTCTGAAATGAAGTGAATGTGTAACTTTGAGATCCAAGCATGCAGTAGCTGGTGTGTCTCCTTCACACCTCACTTTCCCTCCTACGTATCCATGGGACCATGTTTTGCAGTTGATTTAACTAGGTCTTGGGACTAAAATGCCTGATCTTCATCAGGCTATAAAGAGTGACAAATATACTTTTATAGTTAAGTCGCTGAAATTTTTTTCACCTATTGGGACAGCTAGAGAAAATTACCTTAATACACAAGATGATGTTTTTGGCTTCACACATTTTCTCTCTATTTCATGCTTGGACCTGCCTGAATATTATTCCAGCCCTCTGTGTAGTCTGAGCAGATAGGCATTTTGCTACTGTGTCAGGAAAAACTTCTTAAAAGTTGTCTGCTAACAGCCACTGAGTGTGAATTTCCTTGTTTTTGGTAGTTTTGTGTGATGAAAAACTCTATCTGGTAGCTAAGATCCAGAACTTAGTTGTAGAATGACTTAGACAAAGGTGATAATACAGGGTTTATACATATATGAAATACTAAAGGTGGTATCACAGCTTTTGGGAGGACTTCAGAGAGGATGAAAAATGACCATCTAAAGGTGATACTGTAAAGTGATAATGAGGTGAGGTACCAGTTGGCTATTCATTGAATGTTGCTTTTGCCTCCTTCCCCAGCAGACATGCCAGCTACATGGAATCAGAACACCTTAACAGAATTTTCAGAATTCCTCATTTTGGACCTCTCAGGAGATCCAGAACTGCAGCCCCTTCTTGGGCTGTTTATTTCCATGCACCTGGTCACGGTGCTTGGAAACCTGCTCATATTATTCTGGCCATCAGTTCTGACTCCCACCTCCACAACCCCATGTACTTCTTCCTCTCCAACTTGTCCATGGCTGCCATTTGTTTTGTCTTCACCATGATCCAAAGATGATGGTAAACATCAAGGCACAGAGCAAAGACATCTTTACTCAGCCAAGTGGTAGTCCAATTCCTTTTTAAATGTGTAATCTTACTCAGATTTCTTCTAATGTAGCAGAAATCTGTCCTTTTAATCTTCTACTCACTGGTTCTAATTCTCCTATTTGAATCTAAAGATGTAAACTATTCTTTTGTATGAGTCTTTCAAAATAATTGAAGACAGTTATGTCCTTTTCTTGATAATCACCATATTTTCTTTATGCTAATTGATACACAATTGTTATTAAGTCATGGATTTTCTACTCAACCAAGCTTTATTCTATGATCTTATGCTTCTGATTATGTAACAGTTGACTCTCAATGCTTTATTTTTTAAACATGATGATTACTATTAACCTCCTTGTAAGATTTAAAAATATCTTTATGCACAGTAGTATCTCAATAAGTTATAGCTATTATTATTTTAAAAAATAAAATAAAGCTGGTATCTATAAGATATATAAGATGATGTTTGTAAATAAAGTCAGTTTATATGTACATGGTTTTATATGTGATAAATTTACATGTAAAAGGCTGCTGTCCATTTCAAGAACCCTGATATTTTATTTATTTTCATTATCGCAGTTATCATTGTTATTTTTGTGTGTGTTAAATCAGTTCCTAATCCAGAAACAACTTAGCAATAAATGTTTATTTGGTAAGTTCCTAGGATAACCTTCATTGAGTGGGGTATAGCTTTATTTTGCTATTATGGAGAGTGAATTGAAAAAGAAGAACCTCTTGATTTGGATTTTTTTTCTTGTAGACAAAACCACAGTCAACATGAATTCCAAATGATAACACTTAGTGTCCTGTGGAGTGCTGAGAGAAATCCAGATGATTCAGGTGAGAAAACATTAAGATGACTGTAATTTGTAGTATATATAACTTAGATTGGCATTTGTAGCCTTTGTCTGTATATCTACTTTTGTTTCCTATAATTCTGTAAAGTGTTCTATTATTATATTATTATTTTTTATAGAAAAGCCAAATGAAGCTCAGGCAGGTTATATGACTTAGATAAAATTTGTTGGTTCATGAATAATGAAGCTGAGTCTTCGATTCCAGAAGCTGTACATTTCTTCTTGGTCACTGTTCTTTTGAAGAATAAAAGTTTTGCTCATATGTTGTGTGTGGTGTATATATGAGATGCATCAATTTTACTTAGAAAAATACAAATTTCCTACACTTTAGTTCCTCCTATTGTTCCTTTGTCTGAAACAGAATGGTAAGTAGTTAGAAAAGTCAGCGTGCAAGCCTGAAATTGGAAATGGCAGGTTAACACTTTTAAATTTTATTAGAGGATGAAAAAAGGTAAAATAACCCAAAACCTCTTACACAAAATGTTTGATGTATGTGGCCTACTCTCCGCTTTTTAAATAT
Source organism: Macaca fascicularis (assembly GCF_037993035.2). NCBI lineage: Eukaryota > Metazoa > Chordata > Mammalia > Primates > Cercopithecidae > Macaca > Macaca fascicularis. The sequence goes on along the minus strand of NC_088380.1, from coordinate 108,208,562 downwards.
TGGGTATTTCTATTTCATTTTTCAAAAATATGACTGCAGTACAGAACAAATTCTGCATTAAGGTAATAAGAGATGAAAGTGCTGGTCTGTGGATGGTATGTGGAACTATATATGGTGTCATGCATTATTCTATCAGACATGAAGTGCCTGGGTACAATGATCATGGGGGCTAACAAGTCTTTGGTTTTTATTTACAAGTACAATTAATACAATGGGTTATCTTCTAGGCTGTTTTGTTCATGAATTAATCAATTCCTCCTCTGCCACTGTCACACCAAGTCAGCCAACATGATATGCTAAATTTTGGAGCTGTTCTACTCGACTAGTGTCACTTTTCCATTTCTGCATTTTAATGTCTTAATGATCAGTGAAATTACATCTTCATTTTAAGCTCCTTTGTTATTGAAAACACAAGGCTTTCTATTAATTGAAGCAAAATAAGTGCTAACTAACCTATTTAGCATTTTCAGACTAACCGTGTTACTCTGAAACCTCTGTATCAACTCCTCCATAACTGAAGTTGTCAGTGATAAGAATGAGAGAATAGAGGAAAGTAATTCAGTACAAATATTTTTTAAATTATGAATTTTAAATTCGTTAGTGTTGGCAATGTATCCAAATATATCATTATGCAAATGTTCTTTATCTTCTGAAGCATTAGGAGACAATGGTAGTTTTATCTTTTATAGACTAATGATACCTATGATGAGAGTAAAGGAGTTGGGACACAAAAAATGAATTTATATGAGACTGTTACATATAGTGGGCCATGAATCAGAGGATAGGCCTTAGAGGTAAAGTTGAATCTACAATAATAATATGGGTAAAGTTTGTCACTATTCTCAAAACCTTATAGGACAGCCAGGTCATTTCAAGGACTGTCTTTAGTCAGTTGTAATAGAATAAAATGAGGATTAGAGTTAATGGAAGAAAAATGTTTGCCTTTAAAGAAAATTACTTAGTGCTAGCCATGCAGGAACATACTCATATTGCCAAATATCTTGATATCACTAAATGCATTATAAATATAGAATTTTATGTGAAATTTCCTAACTAAAAACATTGATGACAGAGTAATGACAGTATTTTTAAAAAGAAAACAATAGAAATTAATTTTTTAAAAAAATTATCTAGCTTTAAAGCCTAAGATTCCATTTTTCCCACCTCAGCTCAGGTTAGTGCATTGGATTTTTATAATTCCAAACAAAAGACATAACTTTTCATCAATAATATACAGTCAGTGAGTCCTGAGAGGTAGTAAAGTAAGATTTTTTGAGAAATAAACTTGACACTCAAATGCTGAAAATCTGTATAAAGCTTTAAATTGCTCAGTTGACAGTTACCATGTATACTGCAATGAGCTACTACTTGTTGGAACGTAGAAAACTCCCTTGAGGAAATTTAACTTTTATTCTGTATATAAAAGGCTCTGAAAATAAATTTAACTACCAATGATGGCTGCTAGCTGTCACATAGGATTTATACATAAAAGTATAAAATAGAATAAAAATAGTAAATGTTTATATTTGTGAATAGCTTTGAAGAAACATATCATGAATGCCACTAATCTAATATTATTAGATCTTGAAAATGGTCAGTAAGATAATAAATGTTTATGGTGATTAGCTATGTAAAAAGAGCAATGTAAGGATTACCAGAAATCCTTATCAATTAAAAATGAATTCTACGTAACATATAGCATGTGAAACATATATGCAGCTGACAATCTTAATGAAATTTCGACACATTCTTGGGCTACTGTTTAGTGTGCGGTCTAAGTTCATCCATTGTTCTGTCTCTATAAATATACCATACTCTATTTTGGGTTTTCAGTGTCAGTTGAATAGAGCATTATTGCTTTGGGACAGCAAATCAGATATTCTCATAAAGGGTTCCTTTTCTGGTAAAACAGTCTTATTCCAGGTTATTACAAGTCAAATTGACAAACCAACAGGTACTTTCTGAGAACTTGTTTAGTGGATCATCTGCTAAAATCCATTATGGATATTAGCGAGATGTGGTTTAGGAACTCAGAATCTGATGTAGAATAAAGATACGCAGTCATAAATAATTAGAGGACAAGATAAAACGTGTAGAATAAGTGCTCTGTTATTTCAAGAGGGAGAAAAGTCCATGTTACTTGGATAATCAGGAGGACTTTCATGGAGTACATGTGGCTAAGCCAGATCGTGAAAGAGAAGTAGAATTTCAGCAACTGGGAAGAGCATAAAGAGCCATCAATAAATGTAACCTATTCTCTATCTCATGGGATGAACATCAGACTATTACATTAGAATTTGTTCTTGGAACATAACATGCATTAATTTACCTCAGCATACCAGGTTTCTTTGATAATGAACTACTCTGTGACAAGGACAGATTCTTTTTTAAGCATTTAGTAGCTGGCATATGCCAGTAAAGTCACATTTTTGTTAATGAAGAGAAACATTATATATCTTGGCATTTTATAGCATGGTATGTGTATCAGTCAGAGTTCTCGAAAGAAAACCATTAAAATACATATGTATGTGTTAAGAGATTTAACTTAAGGAATTGGTTCATGTGAGCTGGTAAGTTTGAAATCTATAATGCAGGCAAGTCCTAACATTTTAGTACATGCTGGCATGCTGGAAACTCAGGCAGGAAGGCAGGAGTTGATTCTTCAATCTTGAGGAAGAATTTCTTCTCCTGGAATATTGTTTTCATTCTTAAGTCCTTTCAACAATTGGATGAGGATCATCACATTATCAGAGGTATCTCTTTAACTTGAAGTCAACTGATTGTAGATGTTAAGCACATCTACAAAATACTCTCCCAACAACACCTAGGTTAGTGTCTTTTTACATAACTGAATGGCCTATTCAAGTGGATCCACAAAACTAAGCACAACAGTATGTATTCAGGTTGTGGATTCTGGAGTCAGACATCTTGGAAATGGACCTAGATACCACCAGCATGTGAAGTTGGGTGTCTCAGACAATCTCCTTCTCAATTATTTCTTGAAAATAAGGATGATTATAAGATAAGCTATATCATGAGGAGGGTTTGAGTGTAAATATGCTAATATATGGTAAGCGCTTGTAAAAGTCCTTGGTACAGAGTTAAGCCTTGAGTAAGCATTAGCTCTTACTGGCATTGGGGCATATAATCCTGTATGTGGATAACTTGACAGCAACAGAATTTGAGATGTGGTATCTTGCTTGTATTAGCTCATAATCTTAGTGGAAAATACTAGTGGTATAAGAAAAAACAGCAACAACAAAAACTAAGGACACAAATAGATGGAGTACTAGTGTAGTTTTTTAAAATCGCAAAATCCTTCTCTCTGTTCAAAAACAAAATAAAACAAAACAAAAAAAACATTATATCAAGTTGTCTTTTGTTTGTTTGTTTAGTTATTTCTCTATTTTAGCTGTGCAGCATTTGGTTGTAACCATGATTTATGATTCACAGGGGAACATAGCCAAATATCTGAAAACATCTGCACTTGGTCCATATGTTTATGTCTAACTACCAGATGCTATACATGTCAGAAATTTATATTTATTTTCATTGCCTCAATACTTTTGTGAATTAGCCAATTCACAAAACTGCAGTTAACTAAAAGAACAAACCAGAAAATAACTAGAAATAAATTTTTAATAAAACTGAAAATATTCAAAAGTCACGAGCATTCCAAAATATACTTTAGGATTTTGAGCATAATCTGCTACTAGAATATAAGATATGAAATAAAATTCATCTTACACAAAAGCTTTGTTGTTTATTTTGCTTCAAGGAAAAACCGTTTAACATATTGTTAAACATAGCGCCAACCAGAAACTTATAATTTGAAATATGTTGATAAACATTCTGTTAAAAAATAGGATTCTGAATTCTACACCTCTAAAGTTTTAAAAGGCATATCATCCCAACAAAGTCCATGAAAATTCCTATAGTAAGAAAGAAAGCAGTTTTAAATTCCATGTTCGTAAAACACAGTTGATCACAGGGTTTGTGACCTATCTGCATAGGATGCTAGTTCATTGATTCTGAATTATTGGTTGAGGGTAAAGACACATTTAAGATCTACCATTTCTGTTTTAAACACACTTCCCAGTTAAGTGTTCTGCCCGTTGATGTTTATGAAACATCCATCAGGCCGAGTATGGTCGCGTATGCTTGTAATCCCAGCACTTTGGGACGCTGAGGCGGGCAGATCACCTGAGGTCAGGAGTTCTAGACCAGCCTGACCAACATGGAGAAACTCATCTCTACTAAAAATACAAAATTAGCCAGGTGTAGTGGCACATGCCTGTAATCCCAGCTACTCAGGAGGCTGAGGCAGGAGAATGAGTTGAACCTGGGAGGCAGAGTTTGTGGTGAGCCAAGATTGAGCCATTGCACTTCAGCCTGGGCAACAAGAGTGAAACTCCGTCTCAAAACAAAACAAAACAAAAAACATCCACCTAAGCCATGACACAGGAAGTAGGAAAGCTGGAACTATGGAAGGGAAATATTAGATAATATCTGTTGGGTTGGCCTCATAGAAGAAAACAAAACAAAACTAACTCTCCACACCAAACAATTTTGTAGACTCCCAAGAGAACCACTGTAAAAATATACTATCCATTTGTGATAGTTGCTTGAATTTAATGATTCGTTTCTTGAGGTAGGGAGATAATCTCTAATCTATAAATTTGCTAAAATAACTATCAAGTATCACCCTACCATGACTCTCTGAAAGGGTTACAGTCTTTGTAATATAATGCAGTTATAGTCCACCTGTTATTAGTTCTCCTTTTGCATTTCTGACACCTATATATTTAAATTGCATTAGTCTTCAGATTCTAGTCTGGTTTCTCCAAACCATGTTCAGATGAGATATCTAAATGATACTTTCCTTCACTTTATTCTCTGTGCTTGTGAATGCAGACAGGTATGTATGCATGCGAACAAACCTTTTTTCCATACATATTCCAGGTTCAAAAACTTTGATTAATTAGAATAGAGACTGAGCCAAAACCCTCCAAAACAAAAAGAAATTTTAAGATAGTATAAAGGGCAAATTTAAAAATTGTTTCTTTTGAAACATGGTCTAAAAGTTTATGAACAATATAGGAATATGCTAATACTTGTTCATCGAATACTGTCTTCATAAAAGTGCAGAATAATTCATTGTTCTAATAAATTTTACCTGAACATGCCATCTTTTATTGACATGTTTTCTGCTCCTTGAGTTTGTTACTAGGTGGGAAGCAAGCAAGCAAACACATGTTCAGGAAAATTATCTTTTCATGGTTTCTTTAGCAGCATGGGTGAGTTAAAAAGTAGTTTAAATTATTGTTTCTGAAGCCTTAACAGAGGTAAAAGAAAGACTTCTGGAGAGAAAAATATTTTAAAAATAATTTCAGTTTTTTAGATACTTAAATGTTTTAAAAACAAAGTAAATGAAAATATGGATGTGTATTTCTAAATTTATTGTTCTTTCTTTTTTGAGCAATTTATGATCCTACAATTTCTGGTGCATAGTTCACTTATTTATAATCATTACTGAGGAAACTGGAAATCCTAGCTGTACCTTTCCATTATTTATACTGCCACAGTGATGGCAGTAGAACTTAACATGCCATTTGTTTATGACATGCCCATATAATATGTGGCTGAAACCTTGAATTCCTGTTGTATTAATGTGTTTATATTTATGCAGAACTTAGAATATCATCATTGTTTTAAATATTTAAAGTGTCAGGTTTAAATACTGGTAAGTTAACTAAAATAAAAATATTTCAATATGTGTAGTAGGAAATACACAATAGAACATACATACACAATATAATAAAATATATATATATATTTATTATACTTTAAGTTCTGGGATACATGTGCAGAATGTGCAGGTTTGTTACCTAGGTATACATGTGTCATGGTGGTTTGCTGCACCCATCAACCCATGATTTAGGTTTTTTAAGCCCCACATGCATTAGGTACTTGCCCTAGTGTTCTCCCTCCCCTTCCCCCTCACCCACCGACAGACCCCAGTGTGTGATGTTGCCCTCCCTTTGTCCATGTGTTCTCATTATTCAACTCCAACTTATGAGTGAGAACATGTGGTGTTTGGTTTTCTGTTCCTGTGTTAGTTTGCTGAGAATGATGGTTTCCAGCTTCATCCATTTCCCTGCAAAGGACATGAACTCATTCTTTTTTATGGCTCAATAACATTCCATGGTCTATATGTGCCACATTTTCTTTGGCCAGTCTATCATTGATAGGCATTTGGATTGGTTCCAAGTCTTTGCTATTGTGAATAGTGCTGCAATAAACATATGTGTGCACATGTCTTTATGGTAGAATGGTTTATAATCCTTTGTGTGTATACCCAGTAATGGGATGGCTGGGTCAAATGGTATTTCTGGTTCTAGATCCTTGAGGATTCGCCACACTGTCTTCCACAAGGGTGGAACTAATTTACATTCCCACCAATAGTGTAAAAGCGTTCCTGTTTCTCCACATTCTCTCCAGCATCTGTTGTTTCCTGACTTTTTAATGATTGCCATTCTAACTGGCGTGAGATGGTATCTCATCGTGGTTTTGATTTGCATTTCTGTAATGACCAGTAATGATGAGCTTTTATTCATATGTTTGTTGGCTGCATAAATGTCTTCTTGAAGTGTCTCTTCATATCCTTCACCCACTTTTTGATGGGGTTGTTTGTTGTTTGCTTGTAAATTTGTTTAAGTTCCCTTGTAGGTTCTGGATATGAGCCCTTTCTCAGATGAGTGGTTTGCAAAAATTTTCTCCCATTCTGTAGGTTGTCTGTTCACTCTGATAACATTTTCTTTTGCTGTGCAGAAGCTCTTTAGTTTAATTAGATCCCGTTTGTCAATTTTGGCTTTTGTTGCAGTTGCTTTTGGTGTTTTATTCATGAAGTCTTTGTCCATGCCTATGTCCTAAATAGTATTACCTAGGTTTTCTTCTAGGGTTTTTATGGCATTTGGTTTTACATTTAAGTCTTTAATCTATCTTGAGTTAATTGTTGTATGAGGTACAAGGAAGGGGTCTAGTTTCACTTTTCTGCATATGGATAGCCAGACATAATTATCAGCTTCTCCAAGGTTTAAACGAAGGAAAAAATGTTAAGGGCAGCCATAGAGAAAGGTCAGGTTACCTATAGAAGGAAGTCCATCAGACTAATAGCAGATCTCTCTGCAGAAACCCTACAAGCCAGAAGAGAGTGGGGGTCAATATTCAACATTCTTATTTTTAAATAAGATGTCTGGTACGTGGCTGTTATGTCACAGGATCCTTGGGGTGTTGCTTTTCTGGCTGGAAACCTCTGTGGCCAGTGACACCTTTGCCGAAGTTTTCTTGGGTCCACTGGGCTTGTTACATCTGGCCTGGCAGGCAGTGCTTAGCTCAGACGACCAGCCTGGATTCATGCCTGCCAAGGGTGAGCCTAGCACTGACCAGTGAGGGATGTGTGAGCAAGCAAGCATGCAGTCCAGCCACTGTGCACAGCCAGGCATGTTGGCTTCTGCGGGGTAGGCAGCTACAGGTGCTGGCATAGGTACTGACTCCTTGCAAAACTGTGACTGGACCAGGTATACCACAAGCAGCTTTCTTGACTGGCACTGCGGAATGTGGTGGCACCTGAAAGATTGGAGACGACAGGAACTGCAAAAAAAAAAAAAAAAAAAAAAAAGATGTCATAGCCCTGGCTCAGGGAGTTCTTAGGTCTGAGTTCCCCAGCAGGCCACAGCTCTTCTCTCCTCTTTTGTCTCCTTCTCTTTCATCTCCTTCTAATCACCTGCAATGTGACAAGCAAGGGGTCTGTTTCAGCCCTGTTCATGTTACAGCTCTTTCAGCCCCGCCATTCAGCTGTTCCTGAGTTCTTGTCCCACATCCAGAAAGAATGAGGCACATGGACATGTGGAAAGTAATCAAGGTGAAGAGGTACTTTATTGAGCAATAGAACAGCTCAGAGGAGACTGACAGTTAGTAGCTCCTCTCTGCAGACAGGGCATCCCAGTGATTGTTCAGCTCTCAGCAGAGAGGAGACCCACAGTGGGTAGCTCCTCTTTACAGGCAGGTCATCCCAACGAGTTTGGCTGAGTCCAGCGTTATTATGGACTTCAGAGGAGAGGAAGTACATGGTAATTGGTCCATGGGCAGACATGGGCAGGCCCAGAGAAAGCAGCATCAATTTTTACTTGGTCCATGGAACTGGCAGCCTGTCCCCAGGCTTCAGGCCATCTCAGACCTGAAAGTGGGGCTTCACCAGGGACCTGCCTCCTTCTGCCTAGGAGTCTTCCCCTGCCATCAACCTGCACCCTGGCTGTTTGTGTTGAGTGGCACCTGCAGGCGGGTGCCGAACCACCCTCAGCATCCCCTTGGCCTTCCTCCCATGCTCATTGGTGCTCAAAGTCCCAAGGAGGCTGAGGTGGCAAGGGACTGGTATGTCAGCACTGCCTGAGGACGTGCACACCCAGGCAGTCACAACAGTGCTAGGGTTCGACCTCAACTTTGCTCTGAAATCTCACTGGGCACCAGGAGTGGGGATAGGCTGGGCAGAGGGAGTAGGCATTTCCAAGCCTGCAGGGGCAGGAGCAACTTCCAGGAGTCCAAGAACACGGGAATGCCCAGGTCCACAACCGTGGCTGGGTAGCTGCAGCTGCATTCAAACCTGGGAGAGTGGGGCTCCCGTCGCTCCAACTCACTAGAGGTGGCCTTCTGCCAGTTCCTGGCTCCCTCTGATTCTGTGGAGCACACAGCCCAGGTATGCCTTCCCCGCTGCAGCTGGTATCTTAGCAGTGGTTACTCCAGATGGGCCACGGCTGCCATCGTTACATCACTATGAAAGTTCAGGTGAAACAAAAACCCTGGTGAGGGGATGGATATTAACCTCAGGAAGGTAATACACCTCTTCAGATGCTAGCTAATATTTGTTATCAGTAACTTTGTTTGTTTCATTCTCAGTCTGAAGTATTGAAATATTACATGATATATTTTATTTGGCTACTTGCCTAGAAAAATTCAAATACATCTTTGTGTAAGAAAACAACCCACTCAGAGTTTCCAAAAGGAGCATTCAAAAACCTGAAACCAAATGTATTAATATTCAGCCAAAAAAACATAGACACACGGAGTTTCGTGACAAATTCCTTTCTGCTTTTCTTAGGCAGAATATATTAAATACATTAAAATGTATCATTGAATTTGAATCATAGATTTGCATAATGGGAGAGCTCTTTAAAGATATTCTGGTTCAGCTAACCAGGAAGTTGCTCCAGGAAGCCAGGAATGGTGGATGACTCCCTGCACCGAAATGATGCTAGGGACACTGCACTGTAGTTCTATTCCAAGCAAAGAAGAAAAACTGGCCCATCCTGCATATCCTCAACAGGCTCAGGGGTGTTAAAAAAAACTACACCTTTGTATATCACAGTGATGACATAAAGTGGCTTTTAGACCCACAATCTTGTTAGTGAAGGAAATAAGTGGTAAAAACTACAGCTTTAGAATGTTATATATGAATGAGTTGTGGTGTCAGCATCTTCTCAACAATCCTCTTCAGTTAATATTTTTACTTTCTAAATTTGAGCATATTTTTGGATATTCTATCACTGCCCCTAGAGCTGTGCTGCCCATTGGAGTAGCCACCCAGAACTTCTGGCTACTGAGCATTTTAAATATGACTATGGCTACTAGTAATCTGAATATTTAATTTCCTTTAATATAAATTTAAATTTAAAGACATTTATTACAATTATGACAAAACTTTTAAGTAACTTTGAAACAGTTAAATGTAGGGCTCTCCTTTTTAAACTAAATTTATATTTATATTTAATTTGAGGTTAAGTATTTCTGATGCAAATGTAGCATCTGTATTCAAAAATATATATTATATTTCAAGCATTTCATATTAAAAATTATGAAATTATCTCATTATTATATCTAATAATATTTATTACATTTTGAAATAACATTTAGGATATATTTATTTAAATAAAATATACTGTAGTATTAATTTCTATATCATCTGCTTCTTTATACCTTTTGAATATGACTAATTGAAAATTTAAAATTACATATGTAACCAACAATATATTCCTATTAAAAAGCCTTGCCCTAGATCATGGTTCATAAATCTGACCCTAACCCCCGTAATACCTGTGGTACAACCACCTTTCCCCAATCCCATACTGATGACAGAGTTATTCCTTAGTAACTTGAAGGTATAAAGAGATAAATAAAATTGTATGTCCCTAAATGCTGGTTCTATTTATCTTTATACGAAGTTTTTTAATTGGGAGTGTTCCAGAGTTAGTGAATAAGTACAGGATACTTTACCAAGTTACATTTCAACATTGGATATAACATTTATATTTTATATAACAAAAATTAAATATAGCAATATTTTATTACAAATGTGTATCTTTCAATATAATATGTCTCATGCAATATTTCAATTCAAGTGTTTGGAACATACCTGTACTAAAAAAATTGTTGTTTATCTGAAATTTGAATGTTACTGGGAGCCTTGTATTTTATGTGACATCTCTAGAAACTGGGTATGTTTCAGAGAAGGAAAAAATTATCATTTTCAATAAGTGATAGAAAATTAAATATCAGTATGGGGAAAAAAAGAACCTTGACAAATATTGCAAACTATACTATAAAAAATGGTTCTAAAATGTGCAGATCCCAATGTGGAAAGTAAACTATGGAAATATTTAGTTGATAAAATAGTAGATTATCTTCATGACTTTATGGAAGGGAAAGTCTTATTAACTTTGCTAATAAAGCATTAACCCAAAAGGAAAGGATTGATCAGCTAGATTTCAATAACAGAACTTGTATTTCTTTTTTAAAAGGGATTTTAACTTTTTGTTTTTATTTTTTTATCTTTTTTAACTTCTTGAAGTTCAGGGTACATGTGCAGTCTGTTACATAGGTAAATTTGTGTCATGGTTGTTTGTTGTACAGATTATTTCATCACTCAGATATTTAAACAGTACCCATTAATTATTTTTCCTGATCCTCTCCCTCCTACTACCATCCATCCTCTGATAGGCCCCAGTGTGTGTTGTTCCCTTCTATGTGTCCATGTGTTTTAATCATTTAGGGTCCACTTGTGCAGTATTTGGTTTTCTGTTCCTGTGTTAGTTTTCTAAGGATAATGGTCTCCAGCTCCATTAATGTCCCTGAAAAGGACATGATCTCATTCTTTCTTATGGCTGCATAGTATTCCATGGTGTATATGTACCACATTTTTGTTATGAAGTCTATCATGGATGGGCATTTAGGTTGATTCCATGTCTTTGCTATTGTGAATAGTGCTATAATAAACATATGCATGCATGTCTCTTTGTAATGGAATGATTTACACTCTTTGGGTGTTTACCAATAATCAGATTGCTGAGTTGAATGGTAGTTCTGTCTTTAGGTCTTTGAGGAATTGCCACACTGTCTTTCACAATAGTTGAACTAATTTACACGCCCATCAACATTGTGTAAGTGTCCCATTTTCTTCACAACTTCACCAACATCTGCTATTTCTTGACTTTTTAAAGATAACTATTCTGAGTGGTGTGAGGTGGTATCTCGTTGTGATTTTTATTTGCATTTCTCTAATGATCAGTGATGTTGAAATTTCAACTCTTTCATTGGATTTTTGGCCACAAGTATGTCTTTTGAGAAGTGTCTGTTCAGCCAGGTGCAGTGGCTCATGCCTGTAATCCCAGCACTTTGGGAGGTTGAGGCAGGTGGATCATGAGGTCAAGAGATCGAGACCATCCTTGCCAACATGGCGAAACCCTTGTCTATTAAAACTGCAAAAACTGCAAAAATTAGCTGGATGTGGTTGTGCGCATCTGTAGTCCCAGCCACTCTGCAGGCTGAGGCAGGAAAATTGCTTGAACCAGGGAAGCAGAGGTTGCAGTGAGCCAAGATTGCGCCACTGAACTCCAGGCTGGGTGACAAAGCAAGACTCCATCTAAAAAAAAAAAAAAAAAAAAAAAGCACTTTCTAGCTGTCAGAAGGTAGCAACTTAATATAGTTACACCATTTTAGTCTGAGACATAGTGGAGAATATTGAGGTCCCTCAGATGTTTGAGACAGGGGGGCAATCCAACTCTAAGTCCCTTTAGATTCACAATAAAAATTGAACTGTATAGTTCCTATACTCAGCTCCTTCAAGGTGTTTAATAAAACATGATAAATTTTTGATGACATAATCAAACTGTGTATATATATATAGAGAGAGAGAGTAATAAGTAATTATTTATGTGGATATACAGATGACATACATTTTTATATGTCTATTTTCAAATAACTGAAAGTTATTTGAAACTCAATTAGCATTAAGCAAGCAGCTATCCATTATTTTAATGTAGTCCCAGTTCTATATAAAGTTCATTTTTACCTTTACAATTTCAGTTCAGGGATTTTTTTTTTTTTTTTAAGAAAATACACATTGTTTTTCAAAATCTGGCAATGAAAAATAATATTGTAAGACTCTGGCATTAACTTTGTTAAGTTTTACTTTTAATTGGCAAATAATAATTATGTGAATTTATGGGATACAACATGATGTTTCAATATGTGTATATATTGTGAAGTAATCAAATTCATGTTGAGAAAAGTAACAATGCAGCATTCAGTTTCTATTCAGAGACATAGGTATAGGCCTGTTTGAAGAAGTCCGTTTTACTAATATATTCAAACTCTTATCACTTTGCTCTTTCAATTTAGGTAAATAGATAAAGCATATTTGCGGGGAATGCTGTAGTCAAAATATCACAAACTTGAAGTGCTCAGACATGACATTTAATAGGAGAGAGAAAATGACTTGGAAACAATATAATTGAAAATTATATTGATAGTTAAAGCTGATGAAAAACTAGAAATAAAATTCAATTAGCACTATGGGTAAAGGAGAAATTCCTCACCTTGATAAAGAATGTCTAAAAATAAAGCCCTATAACTCACATCATACTTAATGTTGAGAAGCTGAAAGCTTTTTCATTAAGAATAGGAATGAGACAAAGATGTCAACCACTTGTCTTAAAAGCGTACCCAAAGTCTTGTCTTAGTGAAATAAGACAATAAAATAAAATGAAATGTTAGAAAGGAAGAAATACAAATCTTTGTTCCTAGAAGACTTGTTCATCTATGCAGAAAATACAAAAGAATCAGCAGCAACAACAAAAAATCCCACCTGGAACAAGTATTTATAGTAGGGTTGAATGATACAACAGTAATACACAGAAGTCAGTTGCTTTTGTATATACAAGTAATGAACAAGTAGAATCTGAAAATAAAACCTTAATATCATTTACATAATTTCCCCTAAAACAAAGTGTTTAGGTAAACATTTAACAAAATATGTGTATATAATATATGAGAAAAACTGCAAAATTCAAATAAAAAAATCAAAGAATAACTAAAAAAGAGATATTCCATGTTAATGGATAGAAAAATTAATATTGTGAAGTTTTCAATTCTTACCAACTGGATCTACAAATTCAACATAATCCCAGTCAAAATCCCAGCAAGTATTTTGTAGATATCAACAACCTGATTGCAGAGTTTATATAGAGAGGTAAAAGATGCAGTGTATCCAACACAACATTGAAAGAGAAGAAAAAAGCTGAACGACTGCTTGACTTCAAGACGTACTATAAAGCTACAGTAATTGAGATAGTGTGACACCAGTTACAAAACAAGACAAATAGATTAATGGAACTGGATAAAGAGCTGATAAATAAATTAACAAAATTACAGTAAACCAATATTTGAAAGGGGAGCAAGTGCAATACAACAGATCAGAGTTGCTGTTGTTGTTTTCAACAAATGGTGCTGGAACAACTGGGCATCTGCAGGCGAACATACGAAAATAGATGCAGACCATACACCTTCAAGGAAATGAATTCAAATTTGATCATAGACCTGAAGGTAAAAACAAAAAAACTATACAACTCCCAGAAGATAATACAGGGGAAAAGCTAGGTAGCTTTGGGTTTGACAATGACATTTAAATTATAACACCAAAGACATGATCTGTGAAAAACAGAACTAATAAGCTCTACTTCATTGAAATAAAAAATTTCTGCTCTAAGAAAGAGAACAAAAAGTCGACACAGACCTAAAGAAAATATTTACAAAAGACGTATCAGATAAAGGACTCTGACCCCCAATAAACAAAAGAGTCTTAAATTTCAGTAATAAGAAAAAAAAGTAAAAATTTGCTAAAGAAGTTGACAGTCACCTCACCAAACAAAATATTCAGAATAAGGATATGAAAAGATGCTCCTCATCCTAGTTCATCAGGGAAATGCAAATTAAAAAGGGGTATCATTGCATACCTATTAGAATGACGAAAATTCAGAACACTGACAGTGTAAAATGCTGATGAGGATGTGCAGCACAGAAACTCTCATCTATTGCTAGTGGGAATACAAAATGGTGCAGCCACTTTGGAAGACAGTTTGGTGGTTTCTTGCGAAACCAAACATACTCTTAGTTTGCCATATAGACAACACATTTCTCGATGTTTACCCAAGAGAACTGAAAATTTGAAAATGTATGTCCACAAAAAATCTTCAGCTTTATTAATAGTTGCCCCAAATTGGAAGCAACTAAGATGTCCATCAGGAGGAGAATAAACTAATAAACTGTGGTGCATCCAGACAATGGAATACATACAGTTATATGTTTAAATTGTATCTGTAAAAATAATACAATTTTGTGATTTTATATTTATCTAGTTTCTAACTATCTGCATCACTTGAAAATAAAGTACAAAGTATCTTTTGTGAATAGTTTGAATAAAGGTTTTTTTTTTCTAAGAGAGAACACACTATCAAAAAGTTCAATTGATAAACTATTTAGAAAGATAAAATGTATGGATATGCAGGGAAAAATGTATTGCAGCTGTGTAAAGTAGACTTTAGATATAGACAGACATGAACATTGGAAAAGGGTTATCCAAGATGCAGTAACTAGGAAAAAAAAAAACACTAGGCTAAGAAGAATAACAGAATTTGAGGGTAACAAAGCAGAGTAACAAAATACCCCATCAAAACTAGAGAATTCAGAGCAGCTACGAGACTGGGCCTGGAGAGAATCCTTGAGCTGCATATAAAAATGCACATACATACAGTCTTAGGAGTAGGTGAATTGGAGCTCCTAATGGTGTCAAGGTTGTTCACACACACACACACAAAATAGCATAGAATTTGGAGGGATTTCAGAGAAGCAAAGATAAATTGTGACTAGTTCAAGGAATGGTTTCATTTTATTTTTCAATTCATTATACAATCATCCAACAGCTATTTTTAAGTAAACAAATTCAAACACCTTTCAATAAGCCAAATATACAAGATGAAGAATATATGCCACCATTTATGACCTACTTATTAGGTGGTAATTGATAAAGTAATTGTATATATTTATGGTGAACAGTATGATTTTTTAAAATTATACTTTAAGTTCTGGGATACATGTGCAGAACGTGCAAGTTTGTTACATAGGCACACATGTGCCACGGTGGTTTGCTGCACCCATCAAGCCATCACCTACCTTAGTTATTTCTCCTAATGTTATCCCTAACCTACCTCCCTACCCCCCAGTAGGCCTGGGTGTGTGGTGTTGCCCTCCATGTGTCCATGTGTTCTCATTGTTCAGCTCCCACTTATGAGTGAGAATATGTAGTGTTTGGTTTTCTGTCCTTGTGTTAGTTTGCTGAAAATGAGGTTTCCAGCATCATCCATGTCCTTGCAAAGGACATGAACTCATCCTTTTTTATGGCTGCATAGTATCCCATGGTATATATGTGCCACATTTTCTTTATCCAGTCTATCATTGACGGGCATTTGGGTTGGTTCCACGCCTTTGCTATTGTGAATGGTGCCTCAATAAACATACGTGTGCATGTGTCTTTATAGCAGAATGATTTATAATCCTTTGGGTATATACCCAGTAATGGGATTGCTGGGTCAAATGGCATTTCTAGTTGCAGATCCTTGAGGAATTCCCACACTGTCTTCCACAATGGTTGCACTAATTTACACTCCCACTATGATCTTTTGAAATAAGTATACATTGTAAAATGACTAAATCAAGCTAATTAACATATTCATTTTCTCACATACTTATTTGTCTGCAGTGAGAACACTTAAAATTTACTCTGTTAACTATTTTCAAGTATACAATAAATTGTTATTAATTACAGTCACCATTTTGTGCAACAGAACTATGGGAGAGTGCACAATATTCAAAAATCACGCAGTGATGTAAGTGTTAAGAATGGAGGGACACATAGTAAGGATATTCTATAAAGATATTTTAAATAACCAAAGATAAAAAACAGAACAGACAGGATTATAAATATTTTCAAATGCTCAGATTCAGTTTTCTGAACAATTTGGTCAAGTACGGATCAATCGAATATCAGTACTTCCAGAAATTTTGAAATAGAATACTTGACCTTTAGTTGTTCAATTATTTGCAACTAGGTCTGAAAGACTTAGTCAAAATGTTTTTTTTCTAATTATACAAAATCTTTAATTACAAAAAAAAAAAGCAGGGGCATAGCAAATTAATCTATTTCATCACAACTATCAGTTGGGAAGAATGAAACCTAGTTGTCTCTTTACTTGCACCCAGAATGATTAAATTGTAGTCCAATCTTCATATGATGGCTTTGGAATATAGCATTAGAACAAAAGCCTGCTGGAAGGAAAAAGTATAGAAGATTATTTATAAACCATAAATTCAGAGCCATTCTCTGCTCCAAATATGCATTGTTTATGATGATTGCTTTGTCCAATTCAAAATTTCAGTAGATTTGCAAAATGGAAAGAGGAACCTAAATAAATAAATAATACAAATGACTACTTACATAATCATTTTTCATGATTATCTGGGTAACAGTATTTCGCATGACTATGAATCATGAAAGTGTTCTTGTAAACATTTCCAAATTAAATTTATTGGGAAAAGAACGATTTTTGGGCCAGGCGCGGTGGCTCACGCTTGTAATCCCAGCACTTTGGGAGGCCGAGGTCGGTAGATTATGAGGTCAGGAGATCGAGACCACGGTGAAACCCCGTGTCTACTAAAAATGCAAAAAATTAGCCAGGCGCGGTGGTGGGTGCCTATAGTCCCAGCTACTCAGGAGGCTGAGGCAGAAGAATGGCGTGAGCCCGGGAGGCGAAGCTTGCAGTGAGCAGAGATCGTGCCACTGCACTCCAGCCTGGGCAACAGAGCGAGATTCCATCTCAAAAAAACAAAAAACAAAACAAACAAACAAACAAACAAAAAAACCACAGAATTATTTTTGAAGATAATAAACTTCACAAATGTAGTTTGGGACTGCTAAAAATATTATAACTCATTATATGTTTAAAATGCAATTAAGACACTATAATCTATATTAAAATATTATTCTTATTAAACTGTACTCATACTTTAAGATAAAGTTATTGCATGTATAAAAATAAAATTTCAGAGTGATTTTACAATTAAATTGTTACCTAATATATTTCCAAATCTTTTATTGTTTTTATTTTATTTTTTATAGCCCAACTATATGTTTAATTAAATTCTTGTCAAGTAAAGCAGTATTTACATGAGTATAATGGAGACTTATAATACCTGCTGACAAACCAGATATGTACTTGCATATTTCTGAAGTGGAAATCAGGCTAAGTAACAATTATTTTAAATTTCTTTGGCCTCATAAAATAAGTTAGGGAGGAGTCACTGTTTTTCAATTGTTTGGAATAGTTTCAGTAGAAATGGTACCAGCTCTTCTTTGTACTTCTGGTAAAATTCAGCTGTAAATCCATCTGGTACTCGGCTTTTTTTGCTTGGTAGGTGGTACCGTTAGGCTTTGTGTTCCCATGCAAATCTCATCTTGAATTGTAATCCCCATAATCCACACGTGTCAAGAGAGAGACCAGGTGTAGTTAATTGAATCATGGGGCTGGTTTGCCCCATGCTATTCTCGTAATAGTGAGTTTTCACAAGATCTGATAGATTCATAAGGGGCTCTTCTCCCTTTGCTGAGCATTTCTTCTTCCTGCTGCCCTACAAAGAAGGTGCCTTGCTTTCCTTTTATCTTCTTTCATGATTGTAAGTTTTCTGAGGTCTCCCCGGCCATGATGAACTGTGAGTCAATTAAACCTCTTTTCCTTTCTAAATTACCCAGTAATTAATTATTAGAAATGGAAAACAAACATCATCCTGATACCAAAACCTGGCAGAGATACAACAACAACAAAAAATTTGAGGTCAATATTTCTAATGAATATCGATCCAAAAATCCTCAGTAAAATACTGGCAAACTGAATCCAGCAGTACATCAAAAAACTTATCTACCATGATGAAGTTGGCTTCATCCCTGATGCAAGGTTGGTTCAACATACACAAATCAATAAATGTAATTCATCATATAAACAGAACTAAAGACAAAAACTACACAATTATCTCAAAGGATGCAGAAAAGGCCTTCAATAAAATTCAATATACCTTCATGTTTAAAACTCTCAATAAACTAGGTGTTGAAGAAAAACACCTCAAAATAATAAGAACCATCTATGACAAGAATCAATAAATATCACACTGAATGGGCAAAACCTGGAATTTCAAGCATTCCCTTTGAAAACTGGCAAAAGACAAGGATGCCCTCTCTCACCACTCCTGTTCAACATAGTGTTGCAAGTTCTGGCTAGGGCAATGAAGCAAGAGAAATAAAGCCTTTTCAAATAGAAAGAGAGAAAATCAAATTATCTTTGTTTGCAAATGACATGATCCTATATCTAGAAATGCTTGTCATCTCGGCCCAAAAGTTTCTTAAACTGATAAGCAACTTTAGCAAAGTCTCTAGATACAAAACCAATGTGCAAAAATCACTAGCATTCCTATACACTGACAACAGACAAATAGATAACAAAAAAAATGAACTGCAATTTACATTTTTTATAAAGAAAATAAAATACCTAGGAATACAGCTAACAAAAAAAATGAAGGACCTCTACTGGGAGAATTATAAACCACTGGTAAAGGAAATCAGAGAGGACACAAGCAAATGGAAAAACATTCCATGCTAATGAGTAGGAAGAATCAATATTGTTAAAATGGTCATAGTGCCCAGAGTAATTTATAGATTACTATTCCCATTAAACTACAATTGGCATTCTTCACAAAATCAGAAAAAAATATTTTAAAATTCAAATGGAACCAAATAAGAGCCTGAATAGCTAAAACAATCCTAAGCAAAAAGAGCAAAGCTAGAGGCATCACACTACCCAACTTCAAATTATGCTACAAGGCTATAGTAATCAAAACAGCATGGTACTGGTACAAAAACAGACGCATAGACTAATGGAAGAGAATAGAGAACTCAGAAATAAGACCGCATATGTACAATCATCTGATCTTCAACAAATCTGACAAAAACAAGCAATGGGGAAAGAATTCACTGTTTACTAAATGCTACTTGGATAACTGACTAGCCATATGCAGAAAACTGAAACTGGACCTTTTCCTTATACCTTATACAAAAATTAACTCAAGATGAATTAAAGACTTAACTGTAAAATGCAAAACTATAAAAACTCTAGAAGAATATCTAGGCAATACAACTTAGGACATAGGTAGGGGCAAAGATTTCATGATGAAAACACCAAAAGTAATTGCAACAAAAGCAAAACTTGACAAGTGAGATCCAATTAAACTAAAGAGCTTCTGCACAGCAAAAGAAACTATCATCAGAGTGAACAATCAGCAGAATGAAAGACAATTTTTGCAATCTATCCACCTGACAAAGATCCAAAATCCAGACTGTACAAGGAACTTAAAACAATTTTCAGGAATAAAACCAAACAACTCCATTAAAAAGTTGGCAAAGAACATGAACAGGTTCTGGATATTAGCCCTTTGTCAGATGAGTAGATTGCAAAAATTTTCTCCCATTCTGTAGGTTGCCTGTTCACTCTGATGGTAGTTTCTTTTGCTGTGCAGAAGCTCTTTAGTTTAATGAGACCCCATTTGTCAATTTTGGCTTTTGCTGCTGTTGCTTTTTGTGTTTTAGACATGAAGTCTTTGCCCATGCCTATGTCCTGAATGGTACTACCTAGGTTTTCTTCTAGGGTTTTTATGGTATTAGGTCTAACATTTAAGTCTCTAATCCATCTTGAATTAATTTTCATATAAGGAGTAAGGAAAGGATCCAGTTTCAGCTTTCTACTTATGGCTAGCCAATTTTCCCAGCACCATTTATTAAATAGGGAATCCTTTCCCCATTTCTTGTTTCTCTCAGGTTTGTCAAATATCAGATAGCTGTATATGTGTGGTATTATTTCTGAGGACTCTGTTCTGTTCCATTGGTCTATATCTCTGTTTTGGTACCAGTACCATGCTGTTTTGGTTACTGTAGCCTACAAAGAACTCAAACAAATTTACAAGAAAAAAACAAACAACCCCATCAAAAAGTGGGCAAAGGATATGAACAGACATTTCTCAAAAGAAGACATTCATACAGCCAACAGACACAAGAAAAAATGCTCATCATCACTGGCCATCAGAGAAATGCAAATCAAAACCACAATGAGATACCATCTCACACCAGTTAGAATGGCGATCATTAAAAAGTCAGGAAACAACAGGTGCTGGAGAGGATGTGGAGAAATAGGAACACTTTTACACTGTTGGTGGGATTGTAAACTAGTTCAACCATTATGGAAAACAGTATGGCGATTCCTCAAGGATCTAGAACTAGATGTACCATATGACCCAGCCATCCCATTACTGGGTATATACCCAAAGGATTATAAATCATGCTGCTATAAAGACACATGCACACGTATGTTTATTGTGGCACTATTCACAATAGCAAAGACTTGGAATCAACTCAAATGTCCATCAGTGACAGACTGGATTAAGAAAATGTGGCACATATACACCATGGAATACTATGCAGCCATAAAAAAGGATGAGTTTGTGTCCTTTGTAGGGACATGGATGCAGCTGGAAACCATCATTCTTAGCAAACTATCACAAGAACAGAAAACCAAACACCGCATGTTCTCACTCATAGGTGGGAACTGAGCAATGAGATCACTTGGACTCGGGAAGGGGAACATCACACACCAGGGCCTATCATGGGGAGGGGGAAGGGGGGAGGGATTGCACTGGGAGTTATACCTGATGTAAATGACGAGTTGATGGGTGCTGACGAGTTGATGGGTGCAGCACAGCAACATGGCACAAGTATACATATGTAACAAACCTGCACGTTATGCACATGTAGCCTAGAACTTAAAGTATAATAATAAATAAATAAATAAATAAATAAAAAATAAAAAAAAAAAAAAAGAACATGAACAGGCACTTCCCAAAAGAAGATATTCATGTGGCCAACAAACATGACAAAAAGCTAAACATCACTGATCATTAGAGAAATGAAAATCGAAACCAAAGTGAAAGCAGAATTATCTCAAGAGTGTTTTTAAGTAATTATGACACTGCTTTACACTTTGTAGACTTCTGAAACATTTTCTAGTTTATATGGCAACACTACTTTATTTCATCTGAGGAACTTGTTGACATCCTTCTTCCTTTTCCTTAAAACTGACTAAATGAGTTGTAACTTAAAATTATCACTTTTCTTCCTCAAATTATGATTTTTTCCTCCTTTAAATTCTGGACAAGACTTCTTTCTCTCCCTTCTGGCTCTAGTTTGTGCTGACTTAGTTACTCTAGTAACCTTCCTGTTTTTCATTCATTCTACCTGTCTCCAATGCTCAGAGTTTATATAGGAATATGTGTAAAAAATATGCATGTTGTGTGAGTTATCAGGCTCTTAAGAAAATTAATAAATGTTTGTAGAACAAAAATTCATACATGTTTAAATACTCAGGAAAGATATTCCTGATAGTACTTCTGAAGCACATCAAATGCACAGAGCTAAGTATTACCTGAGCTCTGTGATGTCACATATGAATGTAGTTGGTTAGTAGAAGAAATAAAAATATGTGTAGTTGATTTAGATAACACCAGTACTTTGTCTTCTAAAATAATTTCAAGAGTCTGGAACAGAAGTTTTCTGGTGCATAATGCAGTCTATTCTTACTGTTTGTTACCTGTCTTGGCCCCTGCAGAGGACATTTTTATGAAGAAGACACAATAAAAACAACAACAAAAGAGTGAACCTCGAGTCAGTAGGTCTAGTCCTATTTATGTCTTTGCCTGTATGGGCATATCTTAGGGAAAGCTATAACCAATCTGAGTCAGATTCCTAATCTACAAAATTGGGAGTAGGTTGCTACCTACCTCATAAGATGATTATGTGGATTACATTTTTTAAAAATGTAACTCACCGTCTTCAAGTAGGCTGTTTTCCTGGGAAGCAAATCAGTAAATGTGATTCATCACATAAACATAACAAAGACAAAAACTACATGATTATCTTAATAGATGCAGAAAAGGCTTACAATAAAATTTAACCCCCACCCCATGTTAAAAACCTTCAATAAACTAGGCATTGAAGAAACATGCTTCAAAATAATAAACAACATCTATGTGAAAACCACAGTTAACATCATACTGAGTAAGTAAAAGCTGGAAGAATTTCCCTTGAAAGACAAAAAAAGACAAAGATGTCCTCTCTCACCACTCCTTTTCAACATAGTATTAGAAGTCCTGAACAATAAGGAAAGAGTAAGAAATAAAGGGCCTCCAAATATGAAGAGAAGTCAAATTATCCCTGTTTGCAGGCAACAAAATTCCATATTTAGAAAACCCCATTGTCTCTGCCCAGAAGCTCCTTGAGATGATAAACAACTACAGCAAAATTTCAGAATACAAAATCAATGTAAAAAATCAGTAGCATTTTTATACACCACCAACATCCAAGCCAAGAGCCAAATCAGGAATGCAATCCCAGGCAAAATTGCCACAAAAATATTAAAATACCTGGGAATACAGTTAATCGGGGAGCTGAAAGATCTCTGCAACAATAATTAAAAAAAAAAAAAAAAAAAAAAAAAAACAATGAAACAAAAAACACTGCTCAAGAAATCTGGAATGACAGAAACAAATGGAAAAAACGTTAAATGTTCATGAATAGAATGAAGCAATATTGTTAAAGTGGCCACATTACCCAAAGCAATTTACAGATTTAATGCTATCCCTATCAAACTACCAATGACATTCTTCACAGAACTAGAAAAAACTATTTTAAAATTTATATGGATCAAAAAAAGAAAAAAAAAAAAAAAAAAAAAAAAGAGCCTGAATAGCCAAGGTAGTCCTAAACAAAAAGAACAAAGCTGGAGGTATCATATTACCTGACTTCAAACTATACAACAGGGCTACAGTAACTAAAACAACGTGGCACTGCCCCCAAACAAACACATAGACCCACAGAACAGAACAGAAAGCCCAGAAAGAATGCCACACATCTACAACCATCTTATCTTTGACAAAGCTGACAAAAACAAGCAATAGGGAAAGGACTCCCTATTCAATGAATGCTGGTATGATAACTGGCTGGCCATATGTAGAAGACTGGAATGAGACCCCTTCCTTACACTATGTACAAAAATCAAGTGAAGATGAATTAAAAACTTAAATGTAAAACCTGAAACTATAAATACCCTTAAAAAAAAAAAAAAAGAAAAAGACAGCAAACCTAGAACATACTATTCTGGACATAGGAACTAGCAAAGATTTCATGATACAAATGCCAAAAACAATTTTGACAAAAGGAAATGTTAGCAAACGGGATCTAATTAAACTAAAGAGCTTCTATACAACAAGAGAAGCCAGTAAACACACCACTTACAGAATGGAAGAAAATATTTGCAAACTACGTATCTGACAAAGGTCTAATATCTAGAATCTATAAGGAACTTGAATAATTAAACAAGAAAAACACTCTCCATTAAAAAGCGAGCAATGAACATAAACAAACACTTTTCAAAAGAAGATATACATGTGGCCAAGAAGCATATAAAAATTTCTTAACATTGCTAATCATTAGATAATGCAAATCAAAATCACAATGAGATATCATCTCAAAACACTCAGAATGGCTATTATTAAAAATCAAAAAATAACAGATGCTGGCACAATTGTGGAGAAAATGAATTGCTTATACATTGTTGGTGGGAGTGTAAATTAGTTCAGCCATTGTGGGAAGCAGTGTGATGATTCCTCAAAGAGCTAAAAACAGAATTACCATTTGACTTAGCAGCCCCATTATTTGGTATATGTCCAAAAGAACTTAAATTGTTCTCCTATAAAGACATTCATGTGTATGTTCATTGCAGCACTATTCACAATAGTAAAGACATGGAATCAACCTAAATGTCCATCAGTGGTAGCCTGGATAAAGCAAATGTAGTACATATACATCATAGAATAGTATTCATCCATAAAAGAGACTGAGATTATGTCCTTTACAGCAACATGGATGGAGCTGGAGACCATTATCTTAAGCAAACTAATGCAGGAACAGGAACTCAAATATAACACTTTCTCACTTATAACTATGAGCTATACAATGAGAGCACATGGACACAAAGAGGGGAAAAAGAGACTCTGTGGCCTACTTGAAGGTGGAGGATGGGAGGAGGGAGAGGATCCAAAATAAATAATTATGAATGTTATGCTTAGTACATGGGCAGTAAAATAATCTGTACACCAAACCCCCATGATATAAGTTTACCTACATTACAAACCTGCACATGGATCCCTGAGCCTTAAATAAAAGTTAAAAGAAAAAAATACTATAGATAAAATCAATATTATAAGATATCATATCTTAGCAAACAACTACATTTATTTAGGATAAATTAATCACCACATTACTTTACTTACATTTGTTTTCTATAGTACAAACAGAAAAAATATTTTGACATATGTTCTTTCATTATATTCATTATCTCTTTGGCTGGAATAGACATTTCTCAGCACTTATTGTTTTAACCTTGGTAGACATATGTGTCCCAGGTGAGTTTGGGTTGAATTCAAAAAGAAATGCTGCTTGTATTATTATAAAAGCACAATTGGCTCTAAGTTATCCATATGTATTGATGAAAAGCTTTGAAAGGAATATGAAAAAAGATTTTGACAATGCCAATTACAGAACAATTATTTCTACTACTTTGGGCAGATGCAGGTCAGATGTGAGTTTTACTCATTATTTTTCCAGATTGCGATAGGCCCCCATCAGTAAGTATTCATTAGATCATTCTCAACATGTGAATTCCCCTAGACCCTGCATTCACATTTTCAAGTCAAAAATGCTTCATTTAGTTATTTCTCTCAACTATTTATCGTAAGTAAATGTAGTTTATGAGAATTTCTACCTAGAAAACTGGAAAATGGAAGCAGGCTTATCCAAGGCTTTCTGAGATGATGTCCATGAGAGAATTAAACCCTAAAGCTCTAAGACATCTACTGTATGTGGTGAATTAACTTCTGTCCCATGTACACAGAATGGTACTAGTTATAAAACATCTTTAAAGTAATTGAGAATATCATCACATACATTGTTTTCTTATATTATGAATCAGATGAGATTCCTGCTTGAGAAAGTTTTACGTTCAAACGCAGAGAGAAACCTGGTAGCTAAATTATGTGAATAAAGAAAAACGTGTATAGGAAAAATAACTCTGAAAGTAAGATGTTAAATAGAAAATTTTCTAGGTTTAGTCGTAAGAATGGAATGGAGCAAAATGTAGGAAGATCCTTGTTTAAAAGAGACAGTTTCTACTCAACTACTGTTATTATGTGGGAAGGTTAGTTCAATGTTAGTAGGTTTGCTTTTCTTTTTGAAGAGAACCTTGACATCTTAATTGTTTCATAAAAAATTTCATGGTTTGAAATCTCGGCAAATCATTTCAAAATTTTAAAGTATTATCCTGGGAAACACACTTCTGTAAGTTATAACCATCCCCAGCCTGCCTATTAGTGAAGAACTCTGTATTACAAAAGCTACCTGAACAGGAAGCTCTCAAGAAACATTTAATAATATCTACTTCACAAAGTTTCATCTGCGGCTACGCAGAGCTAGAGCTACTAGATAAAAAAAGATTTCAAAATTGATTTTATAGAGAGTACTTAATCTATGTAGTCTTGAATCTAGTAGCATGTTAAATACTGCCAAACTGTCTTCAACTTGGCCTATTTGTTAGACCTTACTTTTTTTTTTTAATTGGCAAACTGATGGGGTGTGTATTTAATCTACTTATTATATTAACCACATAGGAAACAGTTTTCTAGTCACTAAATTATCCTAATATGGGATGCAGAATTCCTGCATTTTCAATTCAACACACAATATTCTATACAATCTTCAGAAGGAACAGCATTAAAATTGCAAAGTTTCATTTTTTCTCTTCATGGTTTTCAATTTTCATATGACTTTCATGTAAGCTCTTGTTTGAATTTCTTTTTTTTCTTAGTGAGGAGTTCATATTTTGTTTTTGTTTTGATTTCTATCTAAAGTTCATTATCTAACCAACATTTCCATTGAGAATTCCCGCTACAGTTTCATCTACAAACATTTCTACAATAAAACATTTTCATTTGAATGTTTAATCTTATCTTTTGAGAGTCTCCTCCCTACTTAGTCCTGTAACTTTACTGAACAGCTTGATGTTCCCTGAAGCACCATTCTTTTTATCCATCTGACTGTACATACTCTGCTCTGTTTGGGAAGGTCTGTCTTATCTGCTTGTCTAACTCCCTGGTCATCGTTGAAAAAAACCTTGAAGTTTCCTCCTCCAAGAAGCTGTTCTCCTTTCTTCTAAACCCCTTGCCATTCTAGTAGCTGACTCAGATACATACTTCCAAGCTGCTCTTACTGAGCTGCACAATGTTGCAATTTATTTCTTTTAATGTGTGACCTCCCTCTGAGACAATGACCTCCTTGTCCGATCAGGGGCTACAATATATTCATGTCTGTGTTCTCACACTCACACACAGCCTGCCCCATGGAAGTTGATCAAATAAGTCTGGATGAATTTAATGAAATATTGAATAGTTCTCCATAGGCGCCCACTATTGGTGTTTTATTTTTAATCTTAATTATACTTATTTGCCAGTTTACATTTTTTTTAAAATGTAGAGGATTTGAAATCCTAATCAACATCACCACAACAGATGCCAACTTCTCTTTGTTTAATTTTGCAGTTTTTGCAGATTGAGAAATAGTCAAGAGAAACAAAAGTGTATTAGTGACAGCAGATTTGCCAAGGTATCCACAATGGAGAAATGCTTTCTGCGATACACTGAAATGTCAAAGAAAGATTGTAATTACTGGATCCTTAGAGAGATTTTTACCAAACACACAGCTGACTCTTCAGCAAGTTCTAGATTCAGAGGTTCTTATTTTCTAAATCTTCAGAGGGCGTGATAGCCTGTCTTAGGGAGGAAGATTACTAGTTGCACCTAGTATTTTTTGACCTAGACACCCTGTAAACCCCAAGGGTAGGGCTGCCTGATAGCTGCAGCCACTGCCTAGCCAGAGAAGACAAGGGAATCCAGGGGGGAGTTTCTGTGGAGACAGGAGAATCCTGAGATGATGGAGGCTTTTCCCCATTCCCAGGACCACCAAGGTACAGGTAAAAGATGGCACCGGAGTAAGGGAGAGAGAGAACAGCAAATTTCCCTCAGGAAGGATTATAACAGCTTCCAGTGTCAGCTATCACGAAGAAAACTGACAGACTAAACCGATTGTGAAGACTTTTGGATCTCTTTCTCCCACTCCCTTTCTTTGAGTAGAGAATGTAAGCAGGTTCTCTGAGTTTAAACGGGAGGTCCTTAGTGGCTGCTTTTATTCAGAATTGTTTCTCTGGGAATCTTGCGTGAGAACAGTTTCCTTCACTTCCCCAGGAGGAGAACTCACAAAGGCCAGGTATAAATACAAAGTTCCTAATGGCACTTCTGTCAACACTTGTTTTCATGAGCTAGGGTTGTTGTCCACCACCCATGCTGAGTGGGCGATCGGCTAACAGGTTCTCTTGTGTATTTGTGCCTTCCAGACGGAGCTGTGCACAGAATAATAAACGTCCTCTTCCTTACCCCGCCCTGCCCTGTATCATTCCACCTTAGAGAGCGTGGGACTGCGTGTAAGCTTGTGTGCTGAGCCGAGACGCCTTGAAGACAGTACCCTTCTTGCAACCCCACTCACAGCTCTCCGAAACATTCCTTGAGCCTGACGCGTCTGTAATCTGTCCCCAGGAGAGGTACCCACTATAGGCGAATGCAGACAATCTCAAGACTGACACCTCCGTGGACTGAGGCTTTGGTGCTCCACGAAGGAGATTTAACTCTCTCTTGGAGCCCCAGGTGCCTGCGAGTGTGCGTGTGCGCCTCTGCGACTGTTTCTTTTTCTCCCAGCACTGGGCAGGCAGCGCCTGCAACAGGATACGTCTGTAGCTTCCACCCTTTCAGTCCAGCGTTTGGCTGTTTTTGTTTTTTGTTTAGTTTTGTTTCTTCTCTCATTTCTCTGTAAGGAAGGGAGAAGGACCAGTGACATCCCTGAGCCCAATTGCAGAGGCAGTTGTCATCTCCAATGCACAAGGCAGGTACTCTAAAAAGAAACCTGAGCTCCAGGGAGGTGGCGCAGAGTGACCCTGGCAGGGCAGCACCGACGAGCTCAGCCATCACGGATCCTCCATACTTGTTCGGGGGATGCCTGTTCCACGCAATTCACGTGTTTTACTGTCTTCTTCCCTTCGCTCTATCTCCCCTGAACAGAATTTTTGTGTCAAGAGAAGATGCTGAAGTTGGTGCTTCCAGGATGTTCCCAGGCACCCAATATGCGTTCCATCGGAAAGAGGTGCATGATATGCTCAAGTCTGCTCCTGATCTTAAGACAAAATAAATAGCAAGAACAGAGGAACAGAGGGGAATGCAACTCATAGGATAATTTAAGACATGACAAAAAGTTAAGCCATGAATGAAATGAGAGACAGTAGAGTGAGAGTTGGGACAGTGTGTGTGATCCTGTGAGCTTTTGTGTGTTTAGTTTCATGAATTAAACAACAAAGGCTGTTGTGCTGTGTGTCCTTCTTTAAGCTGTTTCCAGTACAAGCTCAACTTTCTCAAGTGCAGCGCTGTTGACAGTTGTACTGGCGCTGAAGTCTCCCTTGACAAAAGAACAGTCACTGCAGAAGTGTCAGCAAAAACGTGTACCTTTGATCCTTCCATCGGTGGGCAGACCCTAAGCAAGATGTCTGTATTCATCATCCTGTTGACCTTCCTATTTTCTCTGCCCCATTGCTCTAAAAAGATGCTAGAGAATGCTGGTTTCCCGAAAGGCTTAAGTTAAAGTCCAGAAAGCAGGGATGCCTTCCTCCTGTTTCTCACCTTTTTCTTGGCTAGAGTAGATTTATGTATTGAATCAGAAACGACAGTACTATCAAGGAAACCACATTATTTGCCTTATCTTGGAATAAAGATTTTTATAGACTTGAGTATACGTGTAGAAACTGGTTATTGCATACATCAACTTATCTAATAAACTTTCCCTTGTGTTTACCCAGGTGTGGTTTTTAGTTTAATAAACATCACCTTAGTGATTTTGAAGATTACCAGGAAGTGGCTATAATTCTGTTGTGTGGACATGGCTTGGAACTATTTCTAAGGATATGAACCTGATTATAAACTCATTTAACAGTCCATTTCTAGAAATTCTAACTCTCTTTACGTGAGAAAGTTGACATTCCAAAAAGTAAAGGTGTAGGTGTTTATCCTAATGTAAATTCCCCTTATCCTTCATACTTTGTTTTTTTTCCGTCTGCTATCCTTAAAAATATGTACAATAAATAGCATTTATAATTTATTTTAGCTATTAATTAAAGTAAATGATGTATTATGCTGCTTAAACTTTGTTTTATTTTCATGGAGATGGCAGTTTTTGTGTGTTCCGTTTCACAGATGAACTCTGTTTGAATTGATCTTTCATTAATACTTCTTCAATCATTTTACACTCTGGAAAGTTGTATAATGAACTTTGCATCATGTTATGGAATGCCTTTGCTTGAGCAACATATTGAACACCGATTTATACTTTAAATATGAATATTTTAATAAGAGAGCACAAGCTCAATTTAACAATGGTCAGTGAATGATGTGAATTCATAAACATGATTGGCATGTTAAGGGATCAGCTTGTGAGTTTCAAATGCATTGTCTTCACACAGATATATTAATATGCTTAATAAAGTAATTATATTTAGCATCTTATTATTTCTGTACTTAATGGTCTTCCAGGGAGGATCTAAATTTATATGTTCCTATTTTTTTTTTAAAGAGATGTCTTCTGATGGGAACATATTCTTATAATAAGCTAGATGGAGAACTGAATTGAAATAAATTTTAAGAAGATATGCTTTTCGATGGGAAATGTTATAATAAGCTAGATAAAATGTCGAATTAAAATTGAAATAAAACAATCAAGAGATACTTTAAATATTTATTAGTTTATCTTTAAAGATTAAATGCTTCTTATGTTTATGTCCTTCTACATTGATGAAATATTTATTGACGACTATTGACTGTATATGGGTCCCTTTGGACAAAATCCCTACTAAAGGGAGTAATTGGAAAACAAAACTGAATTATATTAGGTACTAGAAGAAATTAGAATGCAATGGGGTTAAAAGGAAGGACAGTTTACTATTTCATTATGCCAGAAGAATTTACCTCATCTAATAGAGAAAATAAAACGTAAATTACTCTCTATGACTAAAGAGAATTTTGACACATAAAAATTGGTGAAAAAGCGAAAAGGCATGGAGGACATGCTAAGACATGGTTCAGAAACTATTTTGAATAGAACTTTATGTGTTAGAAAATAGAAGAAAAAATGTCAAAAAAGCGTTGAAAGTAAGTAGAAGAAATAAGTTGTGCAAACCTGGCTTTCACTCTCATGACTTCAGCCTAATACTTCCCAAGAAGCACTTCCCTGCATGCTCTAATACGAGAGCAGAAGGCACTATCAAAAGAATTAATAGCACATGACCCTAATAAACAAATAGTCTTATGGAGAGCCATTTGGCAGTCAGTTGTCCGTACCCTAAGGAAAGAGGAAAGTGACTTGAAGCCATTTGTCAGTTCATGGGAGACGGGGTAGTTAGTGTTGGTCACTAAAAAATACGGAGACAAGGGAAAAGGAGAAAATGCCTATTCCTGGCCTTAATATCATTTCCTTCATGCTAATTGATGTTGAAAAACAGGTAAAAGTCTGTAGTTTTCTTTTAAGTATCAAGAAGTAAAATTTAAACTGTTGCATTTCTCAGTCTCTAACCTTATGAGCAAAAATGTTTAATTTTGACTTCTTTGGATATCAAAATGCCTATAGCATGGAGAGTTTAATCAAAATGGTCTATATATGGGAAATGGTATGTAAAAAGAGGAAAAGATGAAAGACCTTGGGACATACTGCTTTAGAGACTGGGTGAAAGAAGAGGTTGTGAAGATATGAGATTTCTAGTAGAGGTATATAACGCCATTTAAATGCAGGTAGGTAAACAAAGTTTTTGCAGCCATAGCTAACAGAAGCCTTAATAATAAGCTCAAGTTTATGACCTGTTTATTCAAGGTACTCTGAAACATTGAGATTAATCCTTTATAACATATCATATTAGGAAACATATATTAATATCTGTATTCATTCAGATTTTATTCTGTTCTTGCTATAGGCATGGCACTCTTTTGAATTAAGGGTAATTTTCTAAGTACAGTTTTAGAAACTCATTAATTACTAATTATTTTGAGGGTTTATTTTTGTAGTAAGAAGTTGTAAAGGTGATTTTTTTTTCTTCATAGTTAGACCTTCCCAGTAATTGAAAATATCATAACTTGACATAATATTATTTTGGCCCCAGCATACATATAGCTAAAGTTTTATTGTCACATCTATTAAAATACTGCAAGAGTTTAGGAAAATCTTTTGTTAAAATTTAAGCATAATTATGGAATAATAGTTCAGAAATGATTAATGTTTTATTTTTACTATTAGCGGCATTTTTAAATTCAATCACTAAAATATGTATGTATATATATAATTTTTCTAATAATATAGCTTCCCTATGAATTAATGAAATAAATCTTTGTAAAAAATGCAAGCTAAATTGACAATCCTTTGAAAATACAAAATATGTACTGAATATCTTTATTTGTCAACACATAATATACTGTCTTACAGTTAGTATACACTTGATAATTACTAATCAATAAAATAACTATACATGGAAATATTTTAATTTAAAAATTACTAGAGAATATTGATTTATCTGCACAGGCATATTTATTTGTCTATCTCTGAATATAAGTTATTTGCAAACAGAGATTGTTATTGTTAAACTAGCCATTTAGTTTATACAATCAGAATGGAAGTTGGAAGATTCATTGTCCTCCAGTAATTAGAAAAATTTCCTTTCATCTAAAACAAACATACACAGTCATTCCTTGATCCCACACATCTCATCTTATTAAAGTTCTAGTGTGCATGCAGTGTCATTCCTTTTGACCTCACTTTCATTCTTAAATTACCTGGCCCTGTTCCCAGCATTTGGCTGGCAATGCTATGTTGTCAGTTATATCTGTTTTTAGTTCTTTTATACAGTTTATAATTTCAACTTTTATTATAGATTTGGGGGTACTGTGCAGGTTTGTTACATAGGTATATTGTGTGATGCTGAGGCTTGGGGTATGACTATGCTCAGTACTGATCCCAGGTGCTGAGTTAGTTTTTCAACCCTTACCTTCTCCCTCCCTCCCCTCTCCAGTAGTCCCCAGTATCTGTTGTTCCCATCTTAATGTCCATGTGTACTCAATGTATAGTTTTCACTTATAAGTGAGAATATGCTGTATTTGATTATCTGTCCCCGTGTTAATTCACTCAGTGTAATGGCCTCCAGCTGCATCAATGTTACTGTGAAGAACATGATTTTGTTCTTTTTTATGACTGTGGAGTATTCCATAGAGTATATGTACCACATTTTCTTTAGCCAATTCATCATTGGTGGGCACCTAGGATGATTCTATGTCTTTGCTATTGTGAATAGTGAACATATGAGCATAAGTGTCTTTTTGGTAGAGTGATTTAATTTATTTATATGTATACATATATATATATATATATATATATATATATATATATATATATATACACACACACCCAGTGATGTGATTGCTGGGTAGAATGGTAGTTTTGTTTTAAGTTCTTTGTGAAATTTCCAAACTGCTTTCCACACTGGTTGAACTAATTTACATTTCCAACAATGGTATATAAATGTTCCCCTTTCTCTGCAGTCTTGCCTACATCTGTTGTTTTTTGGCTTTTTAATAGTAGCCATTCTACCTGATATGAGATGACATGTCTTTGTAATTTTGATTTGCACTTATCCAATGATTAGTGATATGGAAGTTTTTTTTAAATATGTTTCTCAGCCACTTGAATGTTTTCTTTTGAAAAGTGTCTGTTCAGGCCTTTTGCTCACTGTTTTTTTTGAGATGGAATCTTGCTCTATCACCCAGGCCGGAGTGCAGTAGCACTGTCTTGGCTCTCTGCAACCTCGGCCTCCTGGGTTCAAGCCATTCCCTGACTTCTGAGTAGCTGGGATTACAGGTGTGCACCACCATACCCACCTAATTTTTGTATTTTTAGTAGAGACGGGGTATCACCATGTTGGCCAGGCTGGTCTCGAACTCCTGACCTCATGATCTGCCTGCCTTGGCCTCCCAAAGTGCTGGCATTACAGGCTGAGCCACCACACCTGACCTATTTGCCTACTTTTTAATTAGGATTGTTTGTTTTGTTGTTGTTGTTGTTGTTAAATTGTTTACATGTCTTGTAGACTCTGGTTATTATACTTTTGTTGGATGCATAGTTTTTGGATGTTTTCTCCCATTTTGTAGATTGTCTGTTTATTCTGTTAATAGTTTCTTTTGTTTTGCTCTCTAATTTAATTAGATCCAACGTCTCAATTTTTGTTTTTGTTGTAATTGCTTTTGAGACTTTAATTATAAACTATTTCCCAAGGTTGATGTACAGAATGGTGTTTCCTAAGTTTTCTTCTAGAATTCTTATTGTTCTTACATTTAAATCTTTAATACATCTTGAGCTAATTTTTGTATATGGTGAAAGGTGGGGTTTGGTTTCATTCTTCTGCAGATGAATAGCCAGCTATCCCAGCACCACTGATTGAATAGAGAGTTCTTTCCCAGTTGTTTATTTTTGTTGACTTCATCAAAGGTCAGATGGCTATAGGTGTGATGTTTTGTTTCTGGGTTCTCTATCCTGTTCCATTGGTCTATGTGTCTGTTTTGTACCAGTACCAGGCTGTTTTGGTTACGGTGGCTTTATAGTATCAAATCAGGTAGTGTGATGCCTCTGGCTTTGTTCCCTTTGCTTAGAATTGCTTTGCCTATGCAGGCTCTTTTTCTAGTTCCATATGAATTTTCGAATAGCTTTTCTTTTTTCCTAATTCTGTGAAAAATGACCTAGTAATTTGATAAAAATAGTGTTGAATTTGTAGATTGCTTGGGCAGTATGACCATTTTAATGATGTTGATTCTTCCACTATATGAACATAAAATATTTTTTCATTTACTTGGACCATCTATGATTTCTTTCATCAGTGTTTTGTAGATCTCCTTGCAGAGATCTTTCACATTTTAGGTTAGATGTATTCATAAATATAATATTTTTGCGGCAATAGTAAATGGAATTGTGTTCTTGATTTGACTCTCAGTTTGAATTTTATTGTTGTATAGAAATGCTTCTGGTTTTTGTACATTGATTTTATATGCTGAAACTTTATTAAAGTTGTTTATCAGTTCAGGAGCCTTTTGGAGGTGTCTTTAGGGTTGTCTAGATATGCATATTGCCTACAGAGAGATAGTTTGACTTCTTCTTGTCTCATTTGGATGCTTATTATTTCTTTTTCTTGCATGATTGCTCTGGCTAGGACTTCCAGTACTATATAGAATAGGGGTGGTGTGAGTGGACACCCTTGTGTTGTTCCAGTTCTCAAAGGGAATGCTTCCATTTTTGCCCATTCAGTATGATATTTGCTGTGTGTTTGTTATAGATGACTCTTATTATTTTGAGGTATGTTCCTTCAATGCCAAGTTTCTTGATTTTTAAAAAAAATATAATAGGGTGTTGTATTTAATCAAAAGGTTTTTCCATGTCTATTAAGATGATCATATGGTTTTTGTCCTTCGTTACATTGATATTATGTATTACATTTATTGATTTGCACATACTGAACCAACGTTGCATCCCAGAAATAAAACCTACTTGATCATGGTGAATTACATTTTTGATATGCTGCTAGTTTGGGTTTGCTAGTATTTTGCTGAGGATTTTTGCATCTATATTCATCAGTGATATTGGGCTTTTGTGTGTGTGTGTGTGTGTGTGTGTGTGTGTGTGTGTGTGTGTGTCTTTGGCGGTTTTTGGTGTCAGGGTGGTGCTGGCTTCCTAGAATGAATTTGAGAGAACTCTTTCCTCCTCAATTTTTTGGAATAGTTTCAGTATAATTGGTACTAGTTCTTCTTTGTACATCTGGTAGAATTTGGCTGTGAATGTATCTGGTTGGAGGCTTTTCTTTCACCGTAAGTTTTTTTTACCAATTAAATTTTAGAACTCAATATTGGTCTGTTCAGGGTTTCAAATTCTTTCTGATTCAATCTTAGGTGTGTTTCCCAGAATTTATGTATTTCCTGTAGATTTTCTAGTTTGAGTAGATAAGGGTGTTCATATTGATTTCTGAGGATCTTTTGTATTTTTGGTGGGATAGGTTGTAACGTTACCTTTGTTATTTCTGATTGTACTTATTTTGTCAGTCATATCTTATTGAAACTTTTGGTTGCAATTTGTTCTTCTGCTAACCTGCTCCTTCAAACTTGCCTTTTATTCAGTTTCTATGACTGTTCCTTCCCTCCAGGGCTTTTTCATGAGCTCTTTTTCCTCTACCTACCCCCAAAATATTATCTCCAACATATCACTTATTATCGTCCAACTTCTATAGTGTTAACTATTTTTAAAATACATTTTTAAATACATTTTTACTCATTGAATATATATTATATATGTATAAATATATGTATGTACTATATATGTATTTTGCTCATTAAATATATGTATATTTACTCATTAAATGTATATATACTTTTAATGAGTAAAATTATATATACATGAGAAAAATTATATATATATTTAATGAGTAAAATTTTGAAATTTATTTAAAATTTAAAAATTAAAATTAAACAATTAAAAAATTAAATTCAAAAAATTAAAAAATATTGACATATACAATATATTCCTAGCATTTAGCAGTTTATGTGTGAATACTCCACAGGCTTCTACACTCTCTAAAGAGAGTCTACATCCTATTTGGTTGATCTTACCTAGCTTCAAGGTTTTGGTACCATTTGTATGCTAATAACTATTGAGGTCACTAGATCCAGGCCAGATTTCTTCTGTGAATTTGAGGCTCTTACCTTAATATATTTAAAATGAAACATATCTCTAACCTGGTTTGAATTTTTGATTTCTAAAAACCAAATTTAAACATTTGATAGTCACCCTACTATTCTATTCAGTCCCCATCCTCAGTCATGCAGACACCAAACCCTGATTATATCTAACATATTTCCCACATCTGTCTACAATCCTATACAACTCAAACATTTTCTTAAAACAAATATTTTATTCATTTTCAGCTTCACTTCTCACCACTCTTTGCTTCGGATATTGTGCATATTTTTCCACATAAGATGTTATCTCTCCCTTTAATGCTTCATCTGAAGTTACACTTCCTCCCCTACTCATACTTGCAGTCTTATCTCAGGCACTAGTTTCTCCAGCCACTCTTTCCTAAAATTTGGCTTGTTTTACACATTTTATACCAGTGCTTCCAAAATGCAATTTGCAAATATTGGTCACTTCCCATTTTATTCCTACACTGTGATTTCCCTGAGAGTATAAAATATTTTGAACATCTCTAGGATGTTTACCTAGAGACAATTAAAACTTTTGTCAGAAAAAAAAATCATAACAGTGATAGTTATGAATCATAATAAACCTTATAGATGCATCATTTATATGCAGTTTTGGTCTTGGGAATAATACTAATAAGTTCAACACTATAACAAACTAATAAAAGCATAAAAAGAGACATAGGAACATTTTTAATATCTTCAAAACCAAGACTTATAAAACAGGATTCTGTGAAAGTCTTGGCTTCAAAATGACATTAGGAAATTTAATTTTCGTGTTAGTTAAAGGGAAATAAATCCATAACCTGCCTTGATCCACACCATAAAATCAGAACCAAATTGCTGCATACTGGTTCTGTGATGCCTGGATAGGCAACTAGAGTTGTTTAGTATATGAAATCTTGATTAATATTGTTGATTAATTGTTTGCAAGAGAAGGATGACAAGGACATGAGTCTTTGAGGGGAAGTTTTAATCATATAACTAGAAATAAATCGACAAGCACAGCAAGTTGCAGAACCCCAAACAAAAAAAACTAGCACATAAAACACACTTGCATGGCATATATTCATGAGTTCATTACAGTTAATTTAATATTTACAATTGTTACCACATACTATGCTAATTGTATAGACCTACCTTAAACAAATTGAAAACACAAATACCAAATTCTAACTTGTGCCCTTTCCTATCATTAAATATGCAGATTTCATCTTTTCACATATTTTCACAAATGAAAAGCTTTCAGTAGAAGGATATAATCATCATTAGATTTATACCTAAAAAGTTTAAAGAACTTTAATTTTAAATATATATATTCTTATATGTATACATTGTCCTAAATATATATATTTCTACATTATATATATTCCTAAATATATATATATATGTGATGTATATATGGTACTTATAAATACTTATAGAACAGGAAAGTGTCCTTTAAAATTTGCTTCTGAAAAGCTAGCTAAAGTCAACGTTCAATTACTTATTTGTTTTGTAAGACTGTTCTACAGATAATAAAAACATAGTTGGCCGGGCGCGGTGGCTCAAGCCTGTAATCCCAGCACTTTGGGAGGCCGAGACGGGCGGATCACGAGGTCAGGAGATCAAGACCATCCTGGCTAACACGGTGAAACCCCGTCTCTACTAAAAAATACAAAAAACTAGCCCGGCAAGGTGGCGGGCGCCTGTAGTCCCAGCTACTCGGGAGGCTGAGGCAGGAGAATGGCGTAAACTCGGGCGGCGGAGCTTGCAGTGAGCTGAGATCCGGCCACTGCACTCCAGCTTGGGCGACAGAGCGAGACTCCGTCTCAAAAAAAAAAAAGAAAAAAAAAAAAAAGAAAAAAAAAATGGTTACACTTTTTTTTATCATTCATCTGATTTCCTGAGTGCAGACTAAAATTCATTCATCTTTGTTTACCAAACAATAAGGTGATTTGCTCGTAGTCATTAGTCAAAAAAATCATATTTACATTGAATCGATTCTCAAGAATAAGCTTACAATAACCCAAATACATATTCTAATCAAATGGATAATCTTTGCCTTAAATTTAGAAATAGAATATCAACACTGCAAGTATTGAACTGGTTTTAAGTGAAAGGAATCACCACCTGACCAAGATATTTATGAAAATTTTGTTTCTCAGTGTCCTTTTTTCTCATGATTCTTTTCTTTTTTACTTCTTGCTTACATTGGTAAAAGCTAATGACTTTTATTAAATTTTAATTAAGATAGTGTTTGTTTTTCTTTATATGTACTGAGACTGAAGTGAGTATAAACTCTTACAAATAGTTTGTTTATTTCAGGTCATATTAATAACATTAACAGAGAAGAGCTAAGGTAGTATAAACACAATGGATTTGGTCAAAGGGTGAACGTATCATATGACCATTTCCTTTTGTCTGAATTGTATTTAATATTTACACGCATATTAATTTCAGGCAATGTTCTTTTGCCTTGGCAAAGAAGTCTATGTTCATCCAAATAAGAGTTTTATCAATTTTTTAAAATTCTTTAGGAACTGTTGACTGTCTTTATTAATTAGACTTACTATTTTATTATTTTCTGGTTTGTGCTAATATTGATTTAAGCTTAGAGGAAAGCTTATGATTATTGTTAAAGAGAGCTGCTTTTCAATTTTCAAGATGTAGTTTGATTATATGTCACATAAGAAAATAATAGGCTCTATTTTCACCTACCTAACAGGTTAAATGTTTTTCTAACCCTCTTGTAAATATATCTTACCAGGTTACTTTTATATTAAATATAATTTTAAATATTATGAATGGATTTATGCTCACAGAGCCCATTAAATGACTCAAATTATATTTTTTCTGTATTTTAATAAATATATTTTGGATATAAAGAACATTGATTTATCATTAATTTTTTTTGTTATTTATAGCAATATTGTATTACCAATGAAAAGTAGTGATTTAAATGTCTTGGTATAAACTACGAACAGCACAAAGATTGGTGTTGGGTAATTTTGAAGGAAGAGAGAAGTATACAAAAAAAATATAAGATTACATATGTAAAAAAATAACAATAAGAGATGAAACATAATACCATCATAGTGTATTTAAATAGAAACCTAGAATAGGCAATATAATTGATATACTATAACATCTTCATATTTCAAATAAGCAAATTCAGGTCTTGTGAGGACAAATGACTTATCCATTACAAAAATATTGGTGATTTACCTGTAAGCCTAGTGCTCTTTTCACTACACCATGCTGCAGGGAATGAGAGAGTAAAATTTTTATGTAATTTTTTTTTTTTTTTGCCTAAAAACTAGCTCCTCAGTTCATGTATTTGATTTGTAAGTACAGTTTACCGTTAAGAAATGCAAAGTTTGAGGTACGAATCCTCTGCACAGCTGACTATCTGCATGTAACTTTTGACTCCCTACAGACTTGACTAACAGCCTATCATTGACCTGAAGCCTTACCAGTAGCATAAATAGCAAATTAATACATATTTTTTGTGTTATATCTATGTGTACTCCATTCTTGCAAAAAACATACTTAGAAGCTGTAATGATCTTCTTTAAGCACTGAATACATACATCCAGAAATAAATCATTTTATAACAATATATTATATATTTTATATATCACATATAAAATATTACAACATATTTGTCATTAATTGCAATATGTATAAAAAACTCTGTCTTTCTCTTTCTTTCCTTCTATTTCTTTTTCTGTCTTGAAAATATAACACTTCTTGGAATTTATGTATTTAATTTAGCCTTCTTTATCAAAATTATCTTATTTTTGGACGATTCTTGAAATATAATGCCTCTTTCCCTCTTATCTCAACCCCTTAATACTCCTTTTGCATTTTTGTACTGGTACCTAATTTTACTAAAAATAACACAAATATTAAGTTACATTTTAAATATATTATCAAAAATAAAAAATAATGGAAATAATGTCATTACTAATAGTTGAAGGACTCATCTAGAATCAACACATATTTTACAATTTTAACCAAATATTTGTTAAGAATTGTTACTCAAAAGCATTTACTTCAGATTCAGAATTTAGTTCAGAGTTTTATATTTATTTACCTTAAATAAGCTGACTTGTCAATCTGCTTATTAAAAGATAGAAAAATATGACTTCTTATAGCATAAAGTAATGAGACAGATTGCAAAAAATATTTCAAAGATGAGTAATATAGATATACATATAACAATATATAATGTATATTTAGCAGATATTTGTATTATTGAAATGATTGATTTTCATTCATAGAAAATTTATTTTCAATTTATCCTTAGGCAAATATGTAATTATTTACAATGTCTTAAATTGATTAAAGATATCTTTTATTCAGTAAGGTTCCTATATATTTTTCCCATTGTGGAAATTATTTTTCCATTGTTCTTGAGAATTTCATTTCATAGTTAATACAAATTTTCAATTTGTAAACCAGCAGTTTGATAAATTCATAATAAACCTATTATTCCATGGAAAACACATACCTACTTTTAAGATAATTAAAATAAGTACGTTGAGAGATATGTTCACTCCCATTGTAAGTAAAATGGTGGTGCTTAGGCTAAGGCAGTGGTACAGCATGACACAGCAGGTTTGGAGCACAACACACAATCCCACACAATATGTAATCACATTTATGTAGTCATTTGATATAACCTGTTTGTGTGAGCTCATACCTGGCTTTGAGCCACTATTGTCTGTGAAACATATAAGTGCACAATTGACTCTGTAGGAGGGGAGAGAATAAAGCCATGTCCCAACTGCCTACGGTCTCTTGAGTATTCTTTTTCCTTTTTTCTTTTTTATTATTATTATTATTTTTTTGAGATGGAGTCTCACTCTGTCGCCCAGCCTGGAGTGCAGTGGTGTGATCTCCAATCACTGCACGTTCTGCCTCTTGGGGTCATGTCATTTTCCTGCCTCAGCCTCCCGAGTTCCTGGGACTTACAGGTGCCCGCCCCCACGCCTGGCTAATTTTTTGTATTTTTAGTAGAGACAGAGTTTCACCGTGTCAGCCAGGATGGTCTCGATCTCCTGGCCTCGCAATCCGCCCACCTCGGCCTCCCAAAGTGCTGAGATTACAGATGTGAGCCACCACGCCCGGCCTCTCTTGAATATTCTTTCAGCTACCTGCCACCTGTCCACCAGCTTCCCTCGGACCCCAGCTTGGGTTGGAACCTGACAGTTGGCATAGTCGGCAGAATCCCAAGGTGTGTGAGCCCGTGGCTCCCGATGATCCTGGGTAGGCCATGTGGCCCCAGCATGGATTATGGTATCCAGTGGCTGCCGTGTTGCTAGGATGTGTCCTGGTGTAATTATGGGTGGCAGTGGACGGGTCCCCCATGAGCATGGAGAAGGTACTGAAGCATCTGGATGCACAGAGAATAAAGAAGGAACACAGTTTTGCCAGCAGAGTTAGATGGACATTTTTGATTGTGCTACAGGAAGTGCAGTGTATGTTCAGTCCCTGTGGGATGTAGCGGCAGGTAAGAGACCTCCAGGTGCAAGGAGAATGCCTGGAGGCCCGGATACACAGCTTGGAAT
This sequence comes from Macaca fascicularis, assembly GCF_037993035.2. Taxonomy (NCBI): domain Eukaryota; kingdom Metazoa; phylum Chordata; class Mammalia; order Primates; family Cercopithecidae; genus Macaca; species Macaca fascicularis. The sequence goes on along the minus strand of NC_088380.1, from coordinate 108,166,494 downwards.
GATAATTAGGGGCTGCAGTTAGTGTGGGTCTGAGCCCACCATCCCGGTCAGAAACCCCTACTTGGTCTAATACCCAGGAGGAAGAACCTCTGTTTCAGGCTTGCCCAGCAGTCCATTAGAAAATAGAGCGTGAACATCCATTGGGTCCCCAGGGGTGGGCTCAGGGACCCCTTCCATGATAGAACACATATCATACACTGCCTATATCCCAACTGAGTTGTGGGAATTCGGTAAACAGTGTCCGCTCTGCTTGCGGGAATCCCTACCCACCTGGATGCTCCCCAACCTTTGGGATGGGGGAGCTGACAGTATTGTCTGCTCTGCCTCTGAAATAGAAAAGTTGGCCTCCATTATGACCCATTCCTCTCTCTATCAGTGATTGCAGGTGAGCAGGTGGTTAACACAGGGGCAAGTTGACCACACCCTGATTAAATGGCTGATAGCAGCCATACGAAGGGTATGAAAGGGTCCTGGAGAAATACCAGAAACTAAGTAAACAGCAGTTGTACATAAATTTGGTACAAGTAATTTGGGTGATGGGTATGTGGCAAGCTATGTTCAATCTGAATAAAGAGCCAGATGATGAATGCTTTACCTCCTACATGAGGAACCTTGTGTTGAGCTCTGTGACCCTGAGTTCCTTCAGCTCCCTGGCTGCTGTCCTCATTCTGTATGTGAGGTGTCACACACATGAGGTGACTACTGACGTGGTAGCCCTCATGAAAGCAGAGGGCCATAGGTGGGACTGGATGGTCTGCATCTTAAAAAGGAGGAAGACAAAAGGAACGCTGAGCAGGTGACCCACACATAAATGTAGATTGATTTGATTTTGTCTGGGATTGACCAAGAAAATTTAATAGGCAACCCAATGAAGTGCTGTTAACTTTATGGAGGCAATTGTCCCCAGAGCAGCAATTCGAGAAAATGTCCCAAAATGGGCAGGGCAATGCTGCTCAACCCAGTCCCACCTGGACACTCCAGCTCAACCCAGTCCCACCTGGACACTCCAGCTCAACCCAGTCCCACCTGGACACTCCAGCTCAACCCAGTCCCACCTGGACACTCCAGCTCAACCCAGTCCCACCTGGACACTCCAACTCAAGGACTACTTGCAGATGGGTGGAGGTATAGAGTCTCTTGTGATTAATTAGGAAACTGGCCAAGGTGCCCAGCTTGCAGGAGACACCAGACAACCAGAGGCCACATGTGGAATTGACAACCCACTGGTCCCCCATCAATGTACAGAAAGTGCTGATGCTGTTTGACACTGGCACAGATTGTAGCCTTGTCTATGGAAACCTAGATAAGTTTCAGGAAAGACTACACATATAGACGGCTATAGAGTCCAGTCAGTCAAAGTAAAACCTGTATCTTTGCACCTGGTCATTGGCTGCTTGGCTCCCTGCTTATGCACTGTGTATGTCTTGCCCATACCTGAATACATTGCAGGGGTAGATATTTTACATGGCTCGGCTTTACAAGCCACAACCACAGAATTCAGACTCCGAGTGCATGTGATTAAGGGGTACTCCATGAACATATGCATCACTGTCCCCAAATCTTGCCACAACCCTGATGGGTTACTTCCACCTGCCAATACTGCTTGCCAGGTGGGCATATGGAGATAACTGAGACTATTAAGAAGTTAGAGCAGGTGCAGATAGTGTGTGACACCCACAGCCCCTACAGTTCTCTTGTATGGTCAGTCAGAAAGCCTAACAGAACTTGGCGGATGACGGTGGATTATCGAGAACTAAATAAAGTATCATCCCTTTACGTGTAGCCAGTGCCATCTATCAGTGGATTTGTTGGACCACTTAATGCTGAAATTGGGAAAGTACCACTATGTGGTGGCCTTGGCCAATGCATTCTTCTCAACTGACATTGCTCCAGAGAGCCAGGAATAGTTTGCCTTCATATGGGAAGGGCAACGATGGACTTTCACACTGTTGTTGCAGGGCTATGTGCATAGCCCCACCATATGTCATGGTCTTGTTGCCACAGATTTAGCCACCTGGAAATATACAAAGGGGGTCCACCTATTTCATTATATTGATGAGAATCTCAGATTCTCTTGCAGATTTAGAAGTGGTGGCACCCCTCTTGTGACAGCATTTGGCATCATGTAGTTGGGCTATCAATGAATCCAATTCCAAGTGCCTGAGTTGGCTGCCAAGTTCTTGGGAGTTATCTGGTCAAGTAAGACAAAAGCCATACCAGAAGCCATCATGGATAAAATTCAGGCATATCACCAGCCAAAAACGATGAGGCAGCTACAGACTTTTGTGGGCCTCTTAGGATATTGGCAGGCATTTGATTCACATCCCATTTGGCTCAGATGATAAAACTGTTGTATCAGTTGACAACAAAGGGAACTACCTGGGATTAGAACGATGAGGCTGAGATGGGTTTTCTGGCAGCCAAGAAAGCCATGCAGTAAGCACAAGCCCTACGAATAATTTACCTGGGGTGCCTGTTTGAACTTGATGTGCACGTGACCACAAATGGTTTTGGCTGGGGCCTATGGCAGTGCACGAAGCACTTTAGAACACCAGTAGGCTTTTGGTCCCAGCTTTGGAAGGGAGCTGTGGTCTGGTATTCACTGATAGAAAAGCAGTTAGCAGCTGCATATGCCACCCTTCAGGCTTGTGAGAGCCTGATAGGATGGGCTATATTTGTCATGTGGACAACTTACCTAATAATGGGGTGGATACGTTCACAGGTAACAACTCCACAGACTGTGATGGCAAAGACATCCACCTTAGCAAAATGGGACACCTACTTATAAGAGCAGTGTACCCTGAGTACAAGCCCCTTAGCAGCAGTATTACAAGAATTACAAGATCTGTAGTCCTAATGCAAGATAAGGCATGTGTCTGCCTGAGGCACCCTTAAGCCCTGAGTCATTACCATTTAAAGAAGGAGAACCCCCAATTCCCGATGGGGCATGATATACACACGAGTCCAGCCAGGGTGCTACTGCTGACTGGACCATGATATGGTCAAGATAGTCAATGAGCTGAACTCAGGGCAGTGTGGATAGTGATAACCAAGGAGGAAACACCTATGGTGATCTGTACCAATAGCTGGGCAGTTTATGAAGGCTTACCTTGTGGTTAACTACCTGGAAGTTACAGAAATGATTAGTTGGCCACCGACCCATTTGGAGCCAAGCCATATGGCAAAACCTATGGGAAATGGGTCACCAAAAGAATGTAACTATTTTTCATATGTCAGCCCATATGCCTTTGGCTGCCCCTAGAAATAACGAGACAAATACCTTGGCCAAGGTCCGGTGGTTGAAGTCAGCAGCTACACAAGGTATAGCCCTATGGCTGCATCTAAAATTGGGTTATGTGGGGGGTAAACTAATGTATTAGGTCAATAAGCATTGGGGTATGTCTGTGCCCACACAAGATATCTGCGGGACCTGCCAGAAGTGCCCAGCATGTGCATAGGAATACCCCAGTCAGAGACTGCTGCCCAAGGTGGCAGCTGTGCTCTTTTGGGAACGCAATGTTGTATCTTCATCCCTGACAATCTACAAAACATAACAACAGTTTCGCAAGGAGTTTCCCTGGAAATCAAGGCAGTTGAGAACCTTACTGACAACCCCTACAGACATGGTGGGCATCTCTGGGCTCTGGCCTGTGCTGGACTCTAATAATTATAGGTAGCACAGTGGGAATATTAATAGTGAGTTGTAGCTCCCTGTATTGCTGCTGTGGTCTTTGGTTCCAGAGTTCTGCCCTGTGGGCATGTCTCCACACTAGGAGAACTCCCTCAGTCTAGGGTGTGGAGCGTAAGGAAAATGGTTGCACTTCAGTCATAAGTAGGCTGAGGCAGCCACAGGTACAGCATGACACAGCAGGTTTGGAGCACAGGCGCACAATCCCATGCACTATGTAATCACATTTATGTAGCCATTTGATGTAACTTGTTTGTGTAAGTTCATAGCTGGCTTTGAGCCACTGTTCTCTGTGAAAACTATAACTGTACTGCTGACTTTGTAGAGGAAGAAAGAATAAATCCATGTACCAACTGCCTACCATCCCTTGACTATTCTTTCAGCTACCTGCCATCCATCCAGCAGCTTCCCTTGGACCCCAGCTTGGGTTGCAACCTGACACCCATGTTTCCTGCAGCATTCATAATAGGCAAGATTTGGAAATGATCTAAGTGCACATCAATGGATGAATAGAAAAAGAAAATGTGTCACATACACACAATAAAATACTATCAGTCTTAAAAAAGAGAATTTTGTAATTTGTGTCAACATGGATGAATCTAGAGGACCTATTGCCAGTGAAATAACCTAGACACAGGAAGACAAATACCACATGATCTTAATTATGTGGAATCTAAAATAAGTCAAAATCATATAAACAGAGAGTAAAATGGTGGTTATCAGGGGATGGAGTTGGGGAGGTATTGGTCAAAGATTACAAAATTTCAGTTAGAAAAAAGGAATAAGTTCAAAAACTCTATTACCCATCATAGTGAGTGTATTTAATAGCAACATATTGTATTTTTAAAGTTTTTAAAAAATTTTTGTGGGTACATAGTAGGTATATATGTTTATTGGTTACATGAGGTATTTTGAAACAGATGTGTAATGTGTAATAATCACATCATGGTAAATGGATGGGTAAATGGAGTATCCATCATATCAAGCATTTATCCTTTATGTTACAAACAATCTATTTACATTCTTTTAGTTAAGTTAAAATATAGACTTAAATTATTGTAATTTGAAAATTGCTAAAACTAGATTATAAGTGTTCTCACCACAAAAAAAAGATAAGTATATGAAGAAAGATACTTGTTAATAAGCTTGATTTAGCCATTCTGCAATGTGTATATATATCAAAAATGATGTTTTATACCATAAATATATACAATTTTTGCTGTCAATTAAAAAAGGAAAACTATAAAACATACAATTAAAATGATTTGGATTATATTATTCTATTTATATGCTAAATAGGGATTTTATATTGCATTATTTTTATAGATATTACAATAATAACATAGCTTTTTTTCTTAGCATTTATGCAATCTAAAATGTCATTAGTTTTTTAAATGGTCAATAATATATTAGAAAGTTAAGAATTTTATAATTTTACAACTTATGCTGTCATCACTGCCTTTCATCAGATACCTTTATAAAATAATTTCCTCAGGATAAATTCCTAGAAGTGAATTATTGGAACAGATATTATGAACATTCAAATCCATTGTTTTTCGAATTGTGACCTGTAACAAGTTTACCAATTTATACTTCCACTAAAAAAATATATATATATATAGATATAGATATAGATATATATACATGAAAGTGCCTGTTATCCTGCAGCATTTCCAATTTCAGAATCCAACTCCTGAGCTCTAATGTGTTATGTATTTCCTAACCCACTAGCAAGTTGTAATTTCCAGGAATGTTCATTGATGATTTATTCTTTAATTTCTTCCTTATTTGATAGTTGTTCCCTGTATACTCAAATAAGTGTCTCATGGAATATAACTCGAGTTTTATATAGTTTCACCCAGGATTCAGAGACATTGCTTTGTTGTTTGGAATAGCATATTAAATTAACTGTTTGCCATATTTTTGCCATTTATATTATCTTGACTAAAATGTATCTAGTAGCTTTGTTTTTACTTTTGTTTCGTTTTCCAAGAAGGACTTCTGCATGTATAAGGATGCCTGTCTGTTACACATTGAAATAAAACACAGGTTACTTGGGTCTAATATCCCAAGTCACATTTCATTTCTAAATTTCAGAGACTATTTTATGTCTGGATACAGCAATGCTATAGAGAAGTCTGAGGACAGTTTAACTGTTTCCTTTTGTAGGTGACTTGATTTTTCTGTTTGAATGCTTGAAGAACTTGTATCTTTTTATCTTTAAAATCCAATTATTTATCCAGGATAAATTTTGCAGGTAAGAATACTAGAATTAATTTTTCTTTAAAAAGAATGTGTACTTTAGTTTTCTAGAGTCAAATCTTAATTCTGAGGAATTTTTCTTTAATTGTATATTACCTTTTTGCATACAGTTAATCCCTATGAAAAATCATATTTATCTTTTGTTGGGAAACAAAATTTTCCTGTATATTCCAGTGCTCTTATAAAAGCTCCTAATCCTCTTCACATACCATAAGGATTAAATTCATAGCCATTTCTCTATTTAATTGTTCTGATCCCTGAGGGCCAAATGGTTATAGCCCTAATTAGATCCTTAGGTTAAGCCCAAGGGTGAGAGGGAGATTAAAACATTATCTCCCTAGAAGGAAAAAGGGATAAAACTCCAGTAATTGAAGAGTGTTTAGGTCACTAAAGGTCAAGAAAAGCCTTCTGGCCCTTGGAGAGGTTTTATTACCATATCAAATGGTTAGAGTTTAGGAGGAAAGGTATCAGCTTCCTCCTTCTTGCTTTTAGTGAGAAAAAAATTAAATAATTTTTTCTTGTCCCTCATCTTTGGATTGTCAGGTTACTTTTAATGAGATATTTGACCTTTCTTTGATCATGTTATTTTACAGATAAGGCCTGTACTGAGAGTAGGCAAATATACTTATTACCTACTGTGAAGCAGTAGATTACTCATCTATCTCTAATCTAGAACAGTTTGTGTCCATACATATGATCAAATTAGTACCGATGAATATTAAAATCCTGACATTTGTACTTCATGTACCAAATTGGAAGTACTTTTAATAACTATACGTTTGCCCTCTGAAGTGATAAATGGACAAGGACTGTAAAACGTCCAGTTCTTCTTTTCCTGTCTGTGTAACTGGATAGGTGGTATAACAGTCTGTTCCCGCATTGCTATAAGGAACTACCTGAGCCTGAGTAATTTATAGAGAAAAGAGGTTTAATCGGCTCATGGTTCCACAACTTGTACAGGAAGCATGGCTAAGGAGGCCTCAGGAAACTGACAATCATGGCAGAACGTGAAGGGGAAGCAAGCATGTCTTACATGGCGAGAGTAGGAGGGAGTGAAGGAGTAGGTTCTCCACACTTTTAACAACCAGATCTGGTAAGAACTCACTCATTATCACAAGAATGGCAAAGAGAAATTAGTCCCCATGATCAGATTACCTCCCACCAGACCCCTTCTCCAACACTGGGGATTAATATTTTACCTGAGATTTGGATGTGGACACAAATCTGAACCATATCAGGTGGGTAGGTCTCAGACCAGCATACTGAACTGATTTCTAGTAGGGTCCTGCCAAGCGGTTACTGAGGTGGCTGCATGAAGTGTAATGCCTGCTACACATCTACTGAAGCCCAGAGAAAGCACCAGAGAGTAACAGGATTTAACACATAGACCCCACATAGAAACTTTGGACAAGGACATTAGGATCTCAGTCACTAATCAGAGAAATCACTCTTTTATTCTTTGGGAAGCCAGGAAATAGTAGTGATGTTACAAGATTCCTTCAGGGCTCCTTCAGCAGCCTGAAATCTCTGTAGCCACCACGACCTGGGGCCTCACTTGGGACTTGCTCTGTCTGTTCATCCAGGCAGGCTGCATTCTGCTCCTGCCTCTGCCCAGGTCCCATGCCCACCACAGGATCCACACTCCGCCCACAGCTGGACCAGGCACACAATGAGTAGCTTCTGCATTGGGCACCGGTGCCTAGATTAGGAGAATGCAGTAGTGCCTGAAAACTCGGAGAGGCCAGCCATCGCAAAGCACCTAGGGTTGTCACAGCTCTAGCTCAGGAGTCTGGAAGTCTGAGCGCATAAGGAATGTTGCAGCTCTTTATTCCCATAGCTCAGTGAGCAGGTACATGTCACAATTCTTTTATTCCCATCGCCCACAGCTCCAAGAGTCAGCCAGGAGCGTCACAACTCTTTTATTCCTGCCGCCTGTAGCTCAGCAAGTCAGCCAAAAGCATCACAGCTCTTTTTGCACCCACCATTCATCAGGTCTGGGTTCTTGTACCACACCAAGAGGAATGAGATACACTAGAGAATGAGCAAGGCAGAGAACAATTTTATTGAGTGACAGAAAAGCTCTCTACAATGAGAGGGTACCTAAGGTGGGTAGCCCTCTGTATGAGAGGGGGCCCAAAAGTGGGTAGCCATCTGTGAGGCTGTGTTCAGGACTTTTATGGACTTGCAATGGGGGACTGCATCCTGAATGGGTCATGCCTGGGTTTGGAAAAGGCACCATTTGATTAGGTAAAAGGCATTGATAAAGTTCTCACTCCAGCTATGGGCTCTACCTGGAACTGGTAGCTCAGTTTTCAGACTTCAAACTATCTTTGGCTTGAAGATCGGGTTTCACTGGGGACCCATTTCTGTCTGCGTAGGAGGTTGTTTGTCTCCTGTTGCTATCAGTGAAAAAGACAGAATTTTTCTATGGAAAATATTCTTTTTATAATGACACAAGAATGCAAAGAAGATAGTGAAAACAGTATGTCTTACATCTTATTATATATTGTGTTCATTCTAATTGCTTTACTCTTTGGCTATGCACCATTACTTTCCAAATTTTACGGCAAGGTGCTGTGTCTCTTTTCCTGATGAATTGCTCTGGTGAGAAAAGTATTCTGGTGTATGCACGGTGACCATCTCAAGTCTTTATTTCATGCCAGAATTTTGATTTTTTTGCTCTATCATTTCTGATGCATATTGTTTCTAATGTACTTCTCATGTCTTTTATTGTGTTGATACTTATTTGTTTTCTTAGATCAGCATATGTCTTCTCATCTCATTGTGTTGATTTAACATTTTACCTTTTTGTTCACTTTTGTTTGTATTGGGTTTAGGTTTACCTTAGGTGTTTTGCTAGTGAGAAGTACTCAGAGAATATCTTTTCCTGTTTTTTTTTTTAAGACAAAATCTTCATCTCTCTCTTTTTTTTCTTGATTCTTCCACCCTTCGATTGCTACCGCCTGTATTTACTTACAATAACACAATTATTGCATAGATATTATACCATTTCTCTCCATGTTTCTCATGCTTGAAAGTTTCAGTTCTGACTTTTTATCTGTTTTATATTTTGAGTGAACTGTTCTTGTCTCCCTTATTATCTTTTACATTCCTTCAGTGGATATTTATCAAGCACTAGCTATGTCCCAGTGTTCTAGGTACAAATTATGTAAGGACACAATGGATGATCAGAGAAAGTCTCTCTTATTATGTGTCATTTGAAGCTGGGACTGAGATGATAAAAATGAGTCAGCCATATGATGATCTTGGGAAGAAAACTAAGGGCTCAGGTGCTGGTCTTGGAAGGGTGGTTGGAAGGGTGGTTTTGGGGGGAAAAATGAAAGAAGAAAACAGAGGGCCACAGTGAATCAAAAGAGAATTATTTAGATGTAGATCATATAAGTTCTTATGAACCAGTATATTTGTCTGATAGGACTGCCATAATCAAACAACACAGACTCAGTGGCTTAAACAATAAAACTTTATTTCTTATAGTTTTGGAGGTTAGAAGTCTAAGATGAAAGTGTTGGCAGGTTTGTTTTCTCTTGAGGCCTCTCTCCTTGGTTGGAAAACTGAATTAGAGGCCTAGACCTCTGATTGTTTAGTCTACTTCATCAGACTCTCCCTAACAGCTGATACCACTCCCCTACTCAGCAAAAGAAAAAAAAATAAAAGTAAGAAAGATTTCTGTGGAGTGATGGGTGAAGAATAAGTGACATTGAACATTCCATGTACTTCTCAGCCGCCACCTTCAGCAGTCCACTTTCTTAGAAAGTCTCCTGGTTTCCGTGCTTCTTATTTATTGCCTACAATAATTATCTAGACAGACCTATGACCTATGATAATTTTATTTCTTCAATCCACATTTCTTTCATCCTGAATAGACAAAACAGGTGAAACTGTCTCCTGGAATGTTTATCTGCTTTAACTGAAACCCCACTTTAATGATTTCTTTCCTAACTTTTTCTATATATTACTTCAGTGTGCCATGTCCTGCATTTGTGAGTGCTGCTAAACATTCTCAGAATTTTCTGAACACATTTTCTGCCCCCCTACATATTTTCTTGGGAAAGACTGAATCAGCACACAAACATGTCAGAATTTTTACATGGCTTCCTTTGCACCATTACTTTTCAAATTTTATGGCAATATGCCGTATCTCTTTTCCTGATAAACTGCTTCTGGTGAAAAACTATTCTGGTATATTCTGTCTCCCATTGGTATCTGGTGGGAACTGGTCTCAGGATGGTACCAAAATCCATGGATGCTCAAATCTGTGATATAAAAAGATGTTGTATTGGCATATAACGTATGGACATCTTTCTGTATACTTTAAATCCCCTTTAGATTAATTATAATACCTAATACAGTATAAATACTATGTAAATAATTGTTGTAGTGTAATGTTTAGGGAATAATGATATGAAACAGTCTGTACATGTTCATTATAGACAAAATTTTTAAAATATCTCAGTATCAATCTGCAATTGGTTGAATTCATGGATGTGAAACCCATGGATATAAAGGGCTGTTATTATTATTATTATTATTATTATTATTTTGTTTGATATTGGTAGAAGCAAAAATTTGTCATCCGGTTTCAGTCTGCCCTAAAGTCTCTCTTGGCTTCTTTTATACTGTATATTCCTGCAGCTGGTTCACATTTCATTTTGCACTTAATGATTCAGCTACATGGCAGCCGCTTACTCTCTTTAATTTTAGATTGAGTTCACTTGTTATTTTTTAATTAAAAGTGTATATACTGCTGGATTTGTGTTTTTTAATCAAGAAAATGACATTGAGCAATTAGTTGCTTGAAATTACAGGCAAACTAAACCACAAAGTTCTCAGTATGCATTGATTCTGCGCTGACTTTTTTTGCATTGTAAGTGAAGAAGGAAACTCATAAAAGACTCTGCTGTGAACAGAGCAGACTGAGATAAGACAGGCTCAGACACACCGAAGCTAATTACCCATAGTAAGTGATTCGAAGCAGGACCAGTAAGAGATTGGGGAGTAGGCATATTAAAGCCACTATAATAGAAGACATGCAAGGAGACAAAAGAAATAAGGGATGGAAATGTAATGCATGCAAAGAAATTCATACAGAAGATTAAGAAAATTACATAACTATTTTTTTTTATTCTGATTAAAGTAAATGACCTTCACTGGCAATGCTTTTGAATCCAGTATTTATGAAAGAAGAGACTTGTTCGGTAGCTGATGGAATACAGGTTGACGGCATAAAGCACAAATCCTTTTTGTCCTCCCATCTCCACTGTTTCTTCTTATTCCTCCCTTCATTGCAAAGATAATTAGATACATGGCAGAAAATTATATGGACGTGTCAACTCAAAGAGCACGGATGCTCTGGGCTATGCTTATCTAGCTGAAGGCAGGATTTCCCCAATGTCATATCCTCTTCATCAGTCACAAAACTGCTGGCCATATATAGTAATAATTCTTCACTTGATAAAAGGATGTGCTGTCAGAGGACATTTTTCTAACTTGTAATGAATTGCTAGTCCCAGAAGGTCTCTCCCTCAGTTGGCTGGATGTTTCCATATTGGTATAAAGTCATTTTTAAAATAACTTATTATAATATTCTAATAAATATGAATAATATATCTTCTTATCCCTGTGACAAGGTTGCAGTGGGCCATATGGGTGGGTGGAAAAATGGAAAGTAAGTTGGGCAACAACTTGGATTGTGTACTTTTCCCTTGGGTAAGAGGCTTATGGTAATATCCACAGCATTGTGATGAATAAGTACTTGACTTACAAAGAAGAAATGAAGAGACAGGTAAAAATCTCATAACAATTTGTTAATTGGTAAAACTAAGACACAAAAGAGACTAGTAAATTAATCCAGTCAGATAATTTAACATTCTGGTTTTATAGAGATTAGACTCTGGTCAAATAGTTTTCCGTCTATTATGCCATGATACGACTCAGTCATTTGAGCAAAATTGTAAAGCTTAAAAATGTATAAGTATTGACAATTTTATATTTTAGGATTCTGTTGTAAGACCTCTAATTATAGAAATACAGAGACGTTTTCCAATGCTTTGAGATTAATATAGCAATAGTGTTACATTGGAGAGGGTTTACTTTCCCAGAAAAACTTACATTCTTGCTGTTTTAAACAGAAAAGGGTTATTACTATTATTGTTACACAATACTGAATGACTTAAAGAAGTATTAGACAAGCTGATAAAATAGACTTCAGGCTGAGCACTGAAATAAACTCTCAGGTCACATCATAGACCTGAGCAGCCAAGGAACCCACGATGAGGACAGTGTCTTTTGAGTAAGAAATCTGATGCTCAGCTTCTGCTCTGGGGCATTGCTGACTCTGCCATCATTCATACCAGGAAAGTGGCACCTCACTGTTTCTCTTCCCACTTAACTCAGTTCTGATTTTTAGTTTCAGAATGCCTCTGATAGGTGAACCTAAATCACATTTAGAACTCCAGATTTAAGGGAGTCTGGAAAAGAAACGTTTAGATTTTCAGTTCATGAAGAACAGAGGAAACACTAGAGTTAAATATCTGTTGAATGAGTTAATCTAGTGTTTGTAATTTTATACTATGGGTGTATCACAAAGATCCGTTGCATTTCTATTGCACTCGTTATATTTCAACGCATCTTCAGAGTTTTCAGTGCATTTCATTACCACAAGATAATAATAATTATAGGCATGTATAGGTAGCTACGACAATTTTTTCATACTTGAAAATAGTTTGTGAAAATACTTCTAAGATGTTTATTTGCCTTTGAGTAATATATTTCAGTGGCATCAAAGTATTACATGACATAAATGTATCCCAAGGTATTTAACAATATGCTGTTAATATACATTTATTTAGTTTCTTGTTTTCTTCCACTGTAAATAACACTGCAACAAATATCCCTGATCATATATTTTTGTATGCTATTATTTTTTCTTTTGCTCTATTAAAGGATGTGTGACTTATCTCTTAACCATTTTTGGCTTCTTTCTTAGCAATATACGCTCTAAATATTAGCTGACCATATATTTTGTTATAGATAGAAGTGGCTATGTGACTAAGTAATGTAAGCGCAATTTGTAGAAAATTCCCTTAAAAGGAAAGAATGTGCCCTTTTATGCATTTCTCTTCATATACTAGCTGAAATTTAAATGTGATGGCTGGAACACAATTATCCATCTTGAGTCATGAGATGTAAGGTGGTAGCTATGGACAGGACCATGATGACTATATGGAGTATTATATTAGTCAGGGTTCTCCAGAGGGACAGAAGTAACAGGATATCTATCTATCTATCTATCTATCTATCTATCTATCTATCTATCTACACACACACACACACACACACACACACACACACACACAACCTATTAGTTATATAAGTAGGTAGGTAGGTAGATAGAGCAGTTTATTAGGGAGAATTGGCTCACACTATTACAAGACAAAGTCCCACAATAGGCCCTCTGCAAGCTGAGGAAGACAGAAGCTGGTAGTACGAAAGCCTCAAGCCAGGGAAGTTGACAGTGTAGCCTTCAGTCTGTGGCCAAAGGCCCAAGAGTCCCCAGCAACCACTGGTGCAAGTCCCAGAGTCCAAAGGTTGAAGAACCTTGAGTCTGATGTCCAAGGGCAGAAAGAGAAAGAGGAAGCATCCAGCACTGGAGAAAGAAGGCAGCTAGAAGACTCAGCAAGCCAGCTTATCCCACTTTCTTCTGCTTGTTTTTGTTCTAGCCATGTTGGCAGCCAGTTGGATGGTGCCCACCCCTATTGAGGTTGGGTCATCATCTCCCGGTCCACTGACTCAAATGTCAATCTCCTCGGGCCACACCCTCACAGACAAACCCACAAACAATACTTTACCAGCTATCTAGGCATCTTTCAGTCCAATCAAGTTGACACCTAATATTCACAAGTGTCCTAACCAGATTGACCACTTCCAGTCTTCTTTTAATTGAGAGAGAAATTTTGCAGTGATGCATCACATAACAACATTTTCTATCAGCAACAGACTGCGTATACAATAGTGGTCCCAATAAGATCACAATAGAATTGAAAAATTTCTGTCATCCAGTGTTTACTATACTATACTTTTTATTGTTATTTTAGAGTGTACTCTGTGTGTGTATTTAATTATAAAGCAGTCTCAGTTGCGTTTTTCAGGAGGTACTCCAGAAGAAAGCGTTTTTATCATAGGAATTGCAGCTCTGTGGATGTCTTTGCCCCTGAAGACCTTCCAGTGGGACAAGATGTGGAGGTGGAAGACAGTTATACTGATGATCCTGACCCTGGGTAGAGCTAGACTGATGTACGTCCTCGTCTTACTTTTTAACCAAATACAATTTAAAAAGAAAAAAATAAGTGCTTATAGAGTATGAATCCGAATAAATAATAATTTTGTACAATTGTACAATGTGTTTATGTTTTAAATTAAAAGTCGCAAAAGAGTTAAAAAGCTTAAGAAATTTGAAAGTTTATCAAGTAAAAATATCATAATACACTAAGGTTAATTTATTATTGAAGAATAAATATTTTAATAAATTTACTGTGGCCTAAGTGTACTGTGTTCATAAAGTCTATGATAGTGTACCATAATGTCCTAAGTCTTCATATTCACTCACCACTCACTCACTGGCTTACCCAGAGAATCTTCTAGTCCTGCCAGCTCCATTCCTGGTTAAGTGTCCTATGCAGGTGCACCATTTCTTATCTTTTGTGCCATATTTTCATCATGCCTTCTTTATGGTTAGATATGTTTAGATAGGCAAATACTTACCATTGTGTTACAATTGACTACAGTCTTAAGTAAAATATTATACTGTGCAGGTCTAGGTATGTATTAGGCTATAGCATGTAGATTTGTGTAAGTATACTCTGTGATGTTCACTCAACAAAGAAATCACCTAATGATGCATTTCTCAGAACATGTCCTCATTATTAAGTGAAGCATGACTACATTTTATTTTACCACTACCATATTAGACTTCTGTTACTTACAGCCACACGTTTTTTCATTTTAATCATCAAATTGTGTCCAAAAAGGATGTAAACTTATTTCCATTAACAGTAAATAAAAGCATTATTTGTCTATATTATGGCTTGTTTTTTGCCAATTAAATAGATTAAAAAATTAGTGTTCATTTATTTTAAATTTCCATAGTATCATGTTTGAGCGTGTTTTATGTGTATTTGGCCAATTGAATCTGCTATTTTGTGAATTTTCATTCAAAAATTCAAATGAAAAATGTCATGTTTGAAGCTGATTTTTGAGAGGAGTGAGCTCTAGGTGCTTAGGACCTCAGTCCTACAACCACAAGAATTGCAACAACCAAGTGAGCTTGAAAGAGAACCGCAAGCCTCAGCTGAGATCCTATTCCAAACTGAATCCTTGATCATAGCCCTGTGAGATCATGAGCAGAAGACCCAATTTTTTTCTTTTTTCTTTTTTTTTCGTTAAGTTTTGGGCTACATGTGCAGAACGTACAGGTTTGTTACACATGTATACATGTGCCATGGTGATTTGCTAAACCTATCAATCAATCATCTATGTTTTAAGCCATGCAGGCATTAGGTATTTGTCTTAATGCTGTCCCTCCCTTTCCTCCCTACTACCCAACAGGCCCTGGTTATGTTTCCCTCCCTCTGTCCATGTGTTCTCATTGTTCAACTCCCACTTATGAATGAGAACATGTGGTGTTTGGTTTTCTGTTCCTGTGTTAATTTCCTGAGAATGATGGCTTCCAGCTTCATCCATGTCCCTGCAAAGGTCATGAACTCATTCTTTTTATGGCTGCATAATATTCCACGGTGTATATGTGCCACATTTTCTTTATCCAGTCTATCGTTGATGGGCATTTGGGTTGGTATTTTTTATATAGCAACAGAAAACCAATGCCATATGTGTTTTGATATTTCAAATTCACTTCATGCCCTTCTGTTGCTGTTTTCTATACAACGGGAAATATGCTTTCTAAGGATTCTGGTTTCTGGGTTCCAATGGCTTCTCTAACAGCAGCTACAGCTCCTCTGTGATTCCTAAGTTGGTCGCACAGCACCTCTTCTTTAGTTTCAGTTTGAGTTAAGCTATCCCACTGCAAGTCTTACTTCTGCCTGAGGCCCCAGTTTCTGAAATCTGATAATACCACACTCTAGTCAAGTCACTCTAGTTTGGCTTTAAGGGTGGCAGTGACTTTCTGCTATCATCAATCCTTAGGTTTCTAGTAGGTTCCCTCACATTTTGCTTGTTGGGTCTCAATAAGTTCTAGTAAATTGCCTTTGTTTGAACTATATGGCAGAATTTTGTCTTTACCTCAATAAATCTTGACTGATACCATGAAAGAAAATAGTCTTACATCCAAAGACAACTAATTTAAAACAAATTAAAGAGCTACTAATTTCAGAAAAATAAAAAGTTGCACCAGAAAGGAAGCAATTATATATGCTACTTGGACCAGAAGCAAATTATCATTAAAATAATAGAACACTGAATACGGAATTAACCAAAAATTATATTACTATAATGAGAAGATAGAGGAAAGGGAAGATGTCTACATCTACCCACATAAAAAGTCAAAGACAATGGCTAAAACTGATTAATGAAGAGTTAACATTAAGCATACACTGTTTACAAAGATGGATGTAAAAACAGGCAGAAACAGATATTAGAGTTAAAAGTAGTTAACTCTGGGTGTAGGGATATATATATATATATATATATATATATATATATATATATATATGTGTGAGTTAATTTTTTATAAGCCTTTAGCACAATTTAGACTTATGAAACTATGTGCATGTACTATTTAATTAATTTATTTCCTGGTTCATAAATGTAGAATTATTCTTGTGGAAGAATAAGTTAACATAAACATAATTTTTAAATTTATTTAATACAATTTCAAAAGTCTTTCATTTGTATTTCTCTCACATTTAATGACCCTTCCAAGGTATAACCTCCTTTCTCTCCTTTTCTCACATAATAGCTACTAAAGGTGTGTCCACACCCTACATGATGACACAATAAACAGGTAAAATAAGTATTAATATAGTAACTGCTACATGTTTTTACTCATTGCCAGTTTTTCCAAGTTATAGAATACAGCCTCATAATTAGCTAATTCTTCTTATTTAATATTTATTCAAAAAACACTTTGGATGTAAATGTGTTAAAGAACTATTCACTCATACCTTTGGCAACTGTTGGCAGTCACCTTATTCACATGTGCATCTCATAGATCCTAAGTTTTAAAAGGAAAATATTTAATATATTGAGTCTCAGAACTCATGAGAGCATAAAAGTTCATTTTTTAGGCTCAAAAGAATAATCTTAAATTTTAGGTTAAAAGTAAATGATGTTTAAAATAATCAGAACTTTGTCAGAAATTTAAGTGCTTTGGTATCTTCACACTGAGACATTTCAGAATTCTGTTTACATTGAGAATTATATGAAGTGCTTGCCTTTATTAATCAAATATCTGGCAGGAAGTAACAGTAAAGCAATCTTCTTCACTTGCTAAAATATCACTGAGGTCATTTAGTATCTGGAGACACAAAAGTTTAAACCCCAGACTCATCAGGGAAAAAGAGTTAATTATGTTTGCTAAGATAATATAGGAGAACAAATGAATCTAAAGAACATTCCCAAAAGTAATTCATGTTGAGGGCTTTCTAAAATACAAGACATTTTCTGCCTGCTCTAGGCAGAAAATGGATTTGAGACATGTTTTATGGCATCATATTTCAGCAGTCTGCATTAATTGGGAGCGTAGTGTCTGAATACCTAACAATGTCTCACCGTGCAGTCCTATTAACATTTTTGTTCTTTCTGATTTAAGATACATTGAACACTAAGATCATATCAGATAAAAACATGACAAAGTGATGTCCTTTTTGTTCAGCTGATTATCTTATTATGATATTTATTGCAAACTAGCTTTCGACATCATGTTTACTTTTAGTCACTGAGAAGTTATAAAAAAAATCTTTTCTCTGGCTTCATTTTTAGGTATTTGCATCGTGGTTTTCATTATGATAATAATAAAGGCACATTATAATAAAATGTAAGCCAACACATTCTATAACATACATGAAAAAGGTAGCTTTTTGAAAAGCACAACTTACAAGAATTGGTACAAAGTGAAGAAAAAATCTGAATCTACTGAAGTTGAATGTATTACAAAATCCTTCCAACAAAGGAAATCCAAGTCCATAAAGTTTAACTGGTGAACCTATGAAACACTTAAGAAATTTTCTCATAAAAATCTTAAAAACAATAAAGATGGAGTTGCTCTATATTGACCCGAATGGTCTTGAACCCCTGGTCTCAAGCAAATCCCCCGCTCACCTTCCCAAAGTGCTAGGATTACAGATGTGAGCCACCGTGCCCAGGCTTTCACCATGCCCAGCTTCTCTCTTTCGAGAAATAACAGAAGAGGAAATACTTCCTAACTCATTATATGATGCAAACATAAGATTGATACCAAAATGTGACAAAGACATTACAAAAACAAGCAAAAATTGAAAACAACAGAGCATTCTTTCACAAGAAAAACATTCTGAACAAAATATTAGTTAATTAAATCCACTAATATATAGAGAAGATAGATAATACACATAACCAAATGGGATTTATCCCAGGAATGGAGTTAAATCAATGCAATTCAGCACATTAGCAGAATAAAGGAGAAAATAATATAAAATTTTCATAAAAACAAAAATAAACCCCTTTTTTTGTAATTAATGTAAGCATTAATTTTTTTTATATTAATGTAAGCATAGTTACATTAATATAGGTGGAGACAATGCAGTTTCTAGCTTACAATTGAATGTCAGTTGATGTAAGTTTCACTGATTGCTTATGCAATGATATAGGGAAGATGATTTGAGCTCATGTAAAGATAAACAATATATGCCACATTCACTACTCTTAAGCAGTGGCTCTCATCCCAGGACAATACTGTCTCCCAGAGAATATGTGTCAATGTCTGGAAGAATTTTCATTGTAACAACTGTGAAGGAAGGTACCACTCATACTTCTTGCATCTATTGGGTCTAAAACTAAGCCAGGGATGCTGCTTAACATCACACAAAGCACAGCATAATCCCAACAAATAATTATTGGGCTCAAACATCAATAGTAACCTGCTCTAAAGGAACAGACCATGTGAAATATTCAAGCATTTTCCTGACTAAATCAGTAGCAAAACTGAAAACACAACCCAATAAACTTGTTACATCCTAGCATTCTCTTTCTGACACTGGTTTGAAGAAGATTCCTTTCGTACTTTGCCTGGGCCCCCATTGGGAGACTTTCTAGGAAGAGCTGGGAGTTCTTACAGAACTAATCCTCAGCAGTATCCGAAGTGACTGCAGGATATGGAGACTCAGCTTTGTCTAGGGCAGCGTTCTGTATAAAATGACCGGACTCAGTCACACAGTCGTCCTTTCCTTCCAACACATAGCTTACCACTGTCAGCCAAGTTGTGACCTTATCTGTACTCTACAGGGCAAAATTACTAGCAGAGCATAGATTAGCCACAATGAATGGTAGCAGTTCTGTAATAAATATGCCACAGAACAAAATGACTTACTATTGATATCCAGTTCAAAAACTAGGGAGCTAGGATACCTAGTCACTTGATTTGTGTGACAAGGGATGTAATTTTTATGATTTATTTAAGACAAGATTTCCTACGTCTTTTTAAAATAAAGCATGCTATACAATGAAGAAAACGTATTTTTATGAGGGCACTTTGAGAACACCTTGGCATTTCTTTTATTTTTTATCCGATTTTTTGAAAGTTTCTCCACGATGCTTCCATAAATCAGTACTTGTTTTACAACATACAGATTCTGCATACTCCCTCAAATCACCAAAAACTTATATAAGTACACTTGTTTACTATCAGCAAATAATAAAACTGTGTAGTATAACAAAACTACACATGCAAACTTTTTCTCAAGTTATCAAAAGCTGAAAAAGTAAAATTAGGCAAATTAAAACAATTACTTAATAGCAATTTGGCAGATTTCTTCAAGTCTCCCTTAACCTGTACTAATAAGAAATATATAATAAAGTATATAAAAATGCCAACAAAATATATTTTGCAAATTTTCTCAAGATGAATTCAACCTAACTACCCAAAATACCAATCATGGCGACTGCTGTTAAGCTACTAGCTGAGGGCTTAAAAGAAATTGGGCTACATAGGCTTAATACCATTTAAAACAAGAGAACGTTTATTTGACCTTTTTAATCACAATCAACCACTATTCTGCCCTTACAATTAAAAAACTAACAAACAATAATAATTTTTAATAATCCTAAACATAGTTCAAGTTTATGGTTAGTACCTAAGAGCACATGATCCTAGAAAAATAAGTGTGAACATTTTTCCTGGTCTCCGTGTAAAACTTCACTATACTTGCCTCCCAGAGAAACTCATTAGTTTCTCTCACTGACCTAGTAAAATCGTCCTCCTGCCTTTTGTGTCTCCTGTGAACAGTGACATTTCATTATGCACTCACCCTGTGGTGAACAATACGACAGCTCCCAGGAATTCAGAAACTGTAATGTAAATCTGTGTCCAGGCCATCTTCATCGGTTGCAATTCCAGATTCCTCTTGTGTACTATCTCACCCAATCTATTTTCTCAGCGTTCTTCACAACAGTGTAATGGGAAGAGGAAAAAGATAGAGAAAATATTTTTCACAGTTATGCATCATGGCTTTCCTGACAGGCAGAGAAATATAGCATCTGTTGTTTCCTCTTACTCCTAACTCATATTCTATTTCTTCTTTCTCTCTCAACTACCAACTAAAGTCCCTGCATAATGTGTGTGGGGGGGGCGTGTTTTAATATCCACACTCTCCTCAACAACATATCAGCCTCAATGTCTTGATGTAATGTCTTCAATAAGCTTAAATTATTATCAAACTTCTTTAGGTGTTTGAGTCATGGGAGTGGACTTTCCCCTTGCTTTTCTCCTGATAGAATTTTCATGAGACCTGGTTGTTTGATAAACATATGGTGCTTTCTTTCTCTCTCTCTCCTGCTGCCTAGTGAGGAAGGTGTTTGCTTCCTTTTCACTTCCTGCAATGATCGTCAGTTTCCTGAGGCCTCCTCAGCCATGTGGAACTGTGAATCAATTAAACTACTTTTATTTTATTTTATTTTGTTTTTTATAAATTACCCGGTCTCAGGCAGTTATTTATAGCAGTGTGAGAACAGACTAATACAGCACCCTAATGACCAATTAAAATAACATTCTAGGGACAGAATATTTATATATTAAAAAATCATTTAGAAACAATATGTAAATCATGCCTCCATTTTGAGTCTCATACCCTGAGTTTTCATATATGCTGAGTTATAGGTAAGCTAAGGGCTTCAGGGAGTTACATTCTTCCACTCTCCAAGGATTTTCCATTTTCTCTTTATACCCTGAATTCAACAGACTCTCCCTGATCCTAATTCTAAACTTATGATCTCATTTATTTCAATGAAAAAGGAAATTTTTAACTATAAAAATAGTGGACTTGATAGTTTATTGTCTTTAATATATATTGAGGTAAATGTACATATAGAACTGTTTTAAAATAGTCATATCACCTAAAATAATATTATGTTTTCTCAGTTGTAGACATGCTATTTATTTTGAAACATTGATTTAGTAATAAGGAACAAATCTATTGCACTGGAAACAAATAATTATTTTGTCATTGTAGAATAAGTAGTAGATGATTGTAGCATATCATTCAAAAGATATAAAAGGGTAGAAAGTAAAAAAAATAAGTCTCTCTTTTCTGTCCCTGGATTGTCCTAAGACAACCACTGTTACTAGTTTCCCATGCATAACTCCAGTGATATTTTATATTTATGTAATCCAATGTGTATGTATGCCATATACTCATTGCATTTTAATTATTCTAAGCTATACGGTTTTATTCCACATTTTAGTGTATCTAAAACTGGAAAGTATTTCATCAACAATGACATCTTGCAAACCCTGTTGACCATGTTTTACATGATATGATCATTATTGCTTGCACATACATAAACTTGGATTTCATTCCTCTTGGGCAATCTAGACAAATGTTTTCATTTCTAACCAATAAACTGAAATAATATGAGTTCTGGTTGTGACCTAAAATTATTGCATGACGTCTTCTCACCTGTACAATAAAGTACAATGCATCAAATGTGCAGAATGCATGTCAGTAGTCAGAGGGAAATCCTAGGGAGAGAATGGACTCACATTTTAAAAATTCAGCATATTTGTCCACTTTTTAATGGGGTTGTTTGTTTTTTCTTGCAAATTTGTGTAAGTTTATTGTAGATGCTAGATATTAGACCTTTGACAGATGCATAGTTTGGAAAAATTTTCTCCCATTCTCTAGGTTGTCTTTTCACTCTATTGATACTTCCTTTGCTGTGCAGAATCACTTTAGTTTAATTAGATTCCATTTATCAATTTTTGCTTTTGTTGCAATTGCTTTTGGCAACTTCATCATAAAATCTTTGCCCATTCTTTGTCCAGCATGGTATCACCTAGGTTGTCTTGCAGGGTTTTTATAGTTTGGGTGTTACATTTAAGTCTTTAATCTGTCTTGGGTAAATTTTGCATATGGTGTAGGTAAGGGGTCCAACTTCAATCTTTTGCAAATGGCTGGCCAGTTATCTCAATACCATTTATTGAATAGGAAAGCCTTTCTTCATTGCTTGTTTTTTTTTTTATCAGGTTTGTTGAAGATCAGGTAATTGTAGTTTTGCTGCCTTATTTCTGGGTTCTCTATTCTGTTCCATTGGTCTATGTTTCTGTTTCTGTACCAGTCCCATGCTGTTTTGGTTACTGTAGTCCTCCAGTGTAGTTTGAAGTTGGATAGTTTGTTCAGCTTTGCTCTTTTTGGTTAGAATTGCCTTAGCTATTCAGGCTTTTTACATTCTTTTTTAAAAGAGGACATACATGTGTCCAACGTCATATGAAAAAAAGGTCAACATCACTGATCATTAGAGAAATGCAAATCAAAACCACAATGAGATACCATCTCACACCATTTAGAATGGCTATCATTAAAAAGTCAAAAAATAACAAATGCTAGCAAGGCTGTGGAGAAAAAGGAATGCTTATACACTGTTGGTGGGACTGTAAATTAGTTCAGACATTGTGAAAGACAGTGTGGTGATTCCTACAGGAATATCATTTAACCCAATAAACCCATTACTGGCTATATACCCAAAAGGATATAAATTGTTATGTTACAAAGATGCATGCGTATGTTTATTGCAACTCTATTCACAATAGCAAAGAGATTGAATCAACCTAAATGCCCATCAATGATAGACTGGCTAAAGAAAATATGGTAGAGATACATCATGGAATACATGCAGCCGTAAAGAAGAATGAGATCGTTTCCTTTGTAAGAACATGGATAGAGCTGAAGGTCATTCCTTAACAAACTAGCACAGGAACAGAAAACCAAATACTGCATGTTCTCACTTATAAGTGGGAGCTAAATGATGAGAACACATGGACACATAGAGTGGAACAGCACACACTGGGCCCTATCTAAGAGTGGAGGCTGGGAGGAAGGAGAAGATCGAGAAAAACAACTAATCAGTACTAGGCTTAATACCTGGGTGATGAAATAATCTGTACAACAAATCCCCATGACACAATTTTACCTGTATAAAAAAACTGCATATGTGCCTCTAAACTTGAGTTAAATTTTAAAAAATTATAAAGAAAAAGAAATTCAGCACCATCTATGTCCTTGAATATGTGAAAAGACACAGAATCAGTGCTTCTGAGGCAAAAGTGACTTAGAAAAAATAGTTCTTTAATGTTAATGTTAACGTAATTATTTCTGTATACACAATAGTAATATATAATCAAAATCCACACCTAAACTATCAAAAAGCTGTTTTAGTATGCATTAAATAAAATTTCCAAAAGATAAGAAAGCATTATGTCGTAGTTTAATTGGCAGCATTTTTTTTTTCTTTTTAGTGTTACATAAAATAATGACTCTCCTTCTGGTATTTTAGATCTGTTGAGTGTGTGTGTGTGTGTGTGTGTATATATGTGTATTGCACAAGTGGTTGAATCTTATACCCCTAGTATTCACCTTGTTTTATTTTTTCTTTATTTATCTGAGTAATCCATAACACTACATGTAGGATTATACAGAAATCTATGGTAAGGATGTACTATAATATATTTAATCGATATTTTGAATATCATTTTTTATTCCTAGGCTTGTGCTATTAACCACATGGTAGTTGATATACTATATATGTGTTATTTCATAGAATAATAAAACATGAATAGTATAAATTTATAGAAATTAAGTTGTTGGGTCAAAAAAGGGATATAGTTTAAATTTTAATACATATACCAATTTTCTAGAGGTATGGTACCTATTTAAGCACCTACAAATAGTGTATATGTTTGCCTAATTTCCTCTCACTTTAAACCCTAAAAAAAGAATTTTACGTCAGTTTCTAAACAGCAAATGTGATGGGTAGATAGTGATAAGGGTGGAGAAATATATTATATAAGCAGGAATGTTTTGATTGGAAGTTACTGAAACTCATCTTGAATACAAATAAACAAGTAAAACATAAGAAATAAGTGAAATAAAGGGATTTACTGAAATGAATTGAAGGCGCCTCCCTGAATTAAATAAATACATGCTTTAAGTAAGGTATCTCTGTGGTCCCCAGGGACTGGTGTCAGTAACATTGTGAAACTAGAATTCTGATTTTGGTCTAATTTCTTCTTTTCTCAGAGTTCCAGATTCACTTCCACCAGCTTCTTCCCAGAAAGGAAATTTGTCTACCATAATTTCTAGGGTCTTATTTTAGTAGCTGCAATCAGGAGTGGGCAAAGAGATTCTGGGGCCATCAACTGAAGAAGAAAAATAAGAAAGGCCAGAATGTTTGAGTGTGGCTTTAGTGCCTTGCCTATCTCTTGGAAAACTTCTATAGACAGGAGAGCAACATATATTATTTATCCAGCCTAGATCATGTGTCTCCTCAATGTAGTCAGGGTAATGGGAATCCTGCCACCACAGGGTCATTGTGATTGGTAGTAACTTTATTTTCTCTCTTAAATTAACTATACGGGTAGAAACACCCTATCTTATTATAAGTTTGGTGCTGTTTACTTTATGTCCGGTAGCTAGAGAAAAATCAGGGCTGTGAGCTAGTGTGGGAGAATGTGTTTGAGTGATGTGAGAGTGTGTGTTAGTGTGTGTGAAGCCAAAAGAAAGGAACGAATAGAATAGGGGAAAAGGAGGGAAGGGATGAGAGAGTGAGAGTAGAATGAAATGGTAGGAGGTGCTAACCAGTGAGGAAGGAATAGCAAGGAGAAACTGCGACACAGCAAAGGAATAAAGAATGATAGATCAAACTGCATAAGAGAATCGTGGCAAAAAATAAGACAAAAGGTAGACAAAAAAAGTTTGAAATGATGATAAATCCCAGGTGGGATTGCTCCAAACTGCTTTTTCACTCTGCAGCTTGGTGAAAACCATGTCTTCCTGAAGGGTTATGACATTACTTTGAAAGACACAGCATTAGATAGAAAGTTCTGCATACTTGGAAGGATGGGAATAAGGTTTTATCAACATTATTTTGCAATATTGATACCTGGCTGGATATAACAGAAAATGCTCCTTATCTTATAACTGTGTAGTAATGTACAGGGAAATGTTCCTGAATTCAACTCCTTCAACATAGTATATACATCTCTTAGCTATGAAGAGCAGAGCACTGAGAAAATGTAATACTCTTGGCTCTAAGAACACACAAGAAAGAGAATTGATCTATAGATCTCATTATAGGGAGATCTGAAATTTTGCTCTATGGAATCTGTGTAGAAACTTTATACAATACAAAATAATTACATTCAAACAAGTGAAAGAAAAATAAAACAAACAAAAGCAACACACAGCTAAAGGTCACATCAGGCATTATTTAGTTGATTCCATTTCTACATGTCAATGGGTTTCTTAGGAATCTCATAAGAACAAGCTTTTAAGGTAGCCAATGTGAACACTTGTTATTCCCATAAAATGCATTTTCTTATAACAGACTATGGAAATTCTTGTGTCATGATGGCCTTTTGAAATAAGGTAACAAATTATTTATATAGAAATACTGTAGTTTTTATTTGTGCAGTAATATTTTTTGCAGAAAAATTCTCTCGAATATCCAATATTTATATTTTTAACCTTTTGATTTCAACAGTTTTACTCCAGAATAGACACTGGTTCTCTGAGGCTGATCAATTTACGTTCTAAGCCCTCAAGTCTGATAGTCTGAACCCGTTTTTTCTTGGTTAATGGCTGATGGGTTTGCACACACAATACTTGTGTTTTTCTTAAAAGATTGAATTATTGGTTCTTAGAATATTCATAGGTTTTAGTTTAGTTGGCAGTAGCCAAGAGCTATCAATAGTGACTATCAAAATTTACATGTATACCAACATTATAGAAGAATGAGGGAAGGATGATAGAGATGTTCTGATGCTGTATATTGACAATTGTCTTATTATGATGAGATTTTTTTACAAAGTACAATTGGATAATTTATGCAAACTCATTTGCAGGAGAGTTCAGAGTTAGGGAAACTTGAATTTAATACATTGTTTCTTATAACATCTTTCTTGTATTATATAGCAAAATAGTTTAATTATTTTCATTAGCCTCTAATGAAAGTAAAATAGTTGTATTTCTTATATGATTCTTGTAAATGCATATAGTATTTGTGACATGTGTGTTTTTAAATAACATCTGCTAAAAATTAAAACCAGAATATTTGTCTTACAAATGACAACATGAATAAACATAATAAATATGTGTCATATATTGAGGACACAATAGAAAAAAAAAACAAAGAACAAGAAAACATTAAAAACACAAGTCATTAATCAGAAAAACTGAAGCCAAACTTAGTGTGGTAATTATAGTAATGAAAGTATGTGGCCCATTTTTTTTCTATCAAAAGATAATAGTCTCACATTTGAATGTAAAAACAATCCTACAATAAGCTGTTTGCAAGATGTGCATTTAAGAAAAGTAATCTAACAATGAAATATACAATGAATTAAATTCAATGTTAATCGAACCAAACTGTGAAAGCATGAATGAAAAAGCATAAGATGAGATAAAATAATCATTGTGTAGTCACAAATGGAATTCATAATGCTGAATAAGATAAAATCAGAATCCTAAACAGTAAAAGCTTATATAAATCTAATCTGACAAAACACAGATATTTGCAGTCAAAAAATAACATTAAGCCTATTACTGACCAGTTAGACAAAACTTAAGTGAGAATATGCCTGATATATGGAAGACACTAAGTCAACACTTGTTGAATCTATGTAATTAAAGTGTTCTAAATATTGAATAAATCAGTAGATACATACCACAATTTATGTAGTGGATTCATAAACTATTTACCAAAACAATCACACAAAAAAGCATAATAAATATATAAAATATTATTGAAATAAATAAAATATTTATTGGGAAACAGGAAAAATATGGTGATAAAATACTGGAAATCATATTATTTTAATTATATCATTTTTTTTGATTTTTGATTTTTCTATTTCTAAAAGCATGTCATTGTTAAAACTTTAAATAATAGGATAATCTGATTTCCAAGACTTTCTTTTTTAGTTAATGTTATTTTTAATTGATAAATCATAATTTTATTATATTTATGGAATATAATGTGATATGTTTATAAATGTATACAAATGTAGAATGATTAAATCAAGCTACTTAACATGTTCATCACCTCACTTAACATTTTTTGTTGTGATACGTTTTGTAATTTACTGTCTTAGTTATTTTAAAATATATAATACATTATTGATTATAGTCACCTTGCTGTACAATAGACCTCAAAATTGATTTCTCCTGTCTGACTTAACTTTGTTCCTTTGACCAGAAACTCCCCATTCCCTCACCTCTCCACCTTTGGCCCCATCTTGGGTAATCATTTTACTTTCTACTGCAATGAATCAACAGTTTTCAGATCCTACATAAAAATGTGATTGTGTGGTGTTTGTCTTTCTGTGCCTAGTTTATTTAACTTAGCATAATATACTCTAGGTACATCCATGTTATCCCAAATGATAGAATTTTGTTTGAGCAACAACATAGATTATTAGAAAAAAATATATGTATTTTCTGTTTTATTTTTTGAGACAAGATCTTTCTCTGCTACCTAGGCTGCAGTGTAGTGACACCATCTTGACTCACTGAAACCTTTGCTTCCTATGCTCAAGCAATCCTCCTTCCTCAGCCTCCCGAGTAGCTGAGATTACAGGCATATGTTATTATGCCTGGCTAATTTTTGTATTTTTTATAGAGATGGGGTTTTACAATGTTGCCTAGACTGGCCTCGAACTCCTGAGCTAAAGGGATCCACCTGCCTCAGCCTCCCAAAGTGTAAAATACATTTTCATAATCAACAAAAAGCCATCATTTCCAATTATCAAGGAAGTAGTAAAATTATTTTAAAATATAAGCAGATTCAAAGTTTTGTGTGTGTCTGTGTGTGTATGTATGTATTTCCACCGTGGTCTGTGGACATTTGTTAATTTTCAAGAAGAATGAATTCTCACCCCCATTTCAAATTGGATTTAACGAAAAATATCTGCTTATTTATAATAAAGAGCTGTGAGGACAGGAAAAGTTACTCACTGAGGGAAAGTCAACACATTTTAGTTCAAACCATATCCCCAGTGTTCTGTATGACTGAAACCAGGTTAAAATAAATACTAAGCACAGTCTATAAAAGGGAAGACAAGTACATAAAACAGTCTGGCAAAAACATGTGCCAGATGTCTTCTGTTTACTTGTCTAGATCCATTTTCTACCTCTATCTACTCTTCTCTACTCTGTTTTTCTTCTCAGAGAAGATGATCAAAAAGGACTGCTTCACAGGGCTTCCACATGCTCAGTTTCCAACCGGATTCAGCCACCAGAGATCCCTGGCAAAAGAATAAAGGTAGGCAGGAAAGCAAGGACGAGCTATTTATATATGTATCTTCCACCTGTATGATTCCTTTGGATTGTCTATGTCTTACTTAGAAAGGTTTCTGCTTTCTTCAAAGTTTTCCCTCTCTACAGAGCTTTCTTGTCTCTAATTCTGGACACCACTCTCTTTCCTTACCCTTTCAAGCTTCAGCTTAGTAGTAGTTACTATTTACCCTGAGTTTACATAATAACCTGTATTTTACAAATATTTTGCCCACATTTAAGTAAAGAGCTTTTACTTTTTGGTTAAAGTTACCTTTACTTTTTTCAAATCTGAGCATGCCGTACATTTTTCCCTAGAATCCTATTACACGCGAGTACAGACAATACAGCTATTCTGTTCACTACTGCACACCGAGTACCTGGCATAAGGCTGAACATAGAGAGTAAACATTGGATTTGTGAATGAATACATGAATGAAGGAAGAAATGTAAAAGTAAAAACTCCCATAAAAGGCAGAAGCACCAGCTGCTTCTTTTTTGTTACTGTTTGATTACTGTCATTTGGTGATTTTAAGGTTGATTGTAGCTGGTCTCTGAAGCAGGCCTCCCGCGTTTCACCTCGACTCTTGAAATAGCTTCAGTTGCAATCTTTGCCTCCACTTTTGGTTTCTCCCATCTGTTCCTAACCAGGAAATTGCAACCAGGCAATTTCTTTAATATGCAAATCTGACCATGTTGTTCTTTTCCGAAGCTTAACATGCTTTGATGTCGCCACACGTTCTAGATATACTACAATCTTCGGAATAAGAAATACAAGATGCCATCACTGATATCCACCTCCTTTGGACTCTTCTCTTATAATCCCATTCATAAAAAAGATTAAGAAGTACTGTACCAATTTCCATTTCCATATATACAATGCTTTCTCTTACCTGTGAACTTCTCCATGTTTTGCATAATCTGTTTTATCCTCTTGACAGCCAGATCAGCATTTTGTGTCAGTTCCTCACAGGTTAACTTAATGAGGGCCTGCATGTGCAGTGGGGTTACATTGTAAGAAAGGAATCGCAAATTGTTAAGAGACTGAGATTTCACAGGACTACTGGCACATCTGCTCATCTTGCCCTCTAGAGGGAGACAGTACTCATTACTTCAGTGTGTAAGCAAATCTCCTCCAGATGGGAGGGGAACGGCATCTCTACATTTATTACACTGGAAACCAAGAAAATGCTTCCAGACTTTCGCTTCAATACCTAGGGATGTTTTCAGGGAGGTACATGTCTATATATAGAGATACACTGTCTCCAGCTTCCAAGATGTTTATTATTCAAGCATTTCCTTTGCTCAGAAGGGCCAGACCATGTAGAAATGCAATAAACTCATGAATAATATTCTCCCAACATTTATATTAACAGTTTGTGAACAAATCAGATATACAAAGATAAATGGTATTTGTCAGTATCTATTGAATGTAGTGTAAAATGGCGTTTGTATTTCCTCACCTCTTTCTACAGATCTTTGCACTCTTAGGCTACAGTGTCAGTTCTGTAAAGTTGACTGCCTTCATTACTTTCTACAACCTAAGTGACAATGACAGCTTCTGTGAGTGACAATTTCAAAAGCATTATTCAGCATAAAATTGATATGCCCTATTTTCTGGTCAGTTAAAATTAAGAAAGTAAAATCAATGAGAGACCAAATTTATGTACATGAAGTATATTTAATTATGATCTTATCCAAAAGGAAATCTCGATATTA
Source organism: Macaca fascicularis (assembly GCF_037993035.2). Classification (NCBI taxonomy): domain Eukaryota; kingdom Metazoa; phylum Chordata; class Mammalia; order Primates; family Cercopithecidae; genus Macaca; species Macaca fascicularis. Next base: position 108,135,777 of record NC_088380.1, on the reverse strand, counting down.
AGGTAAACTTCTCAAGGGGCGGTTTTAATTCTGGCCAATAAAGCCTACAAACTTATTTCCAGATACATTGAAATGGACAATAAAAACTCCTTTGCCAAAAAGAAAAGGATTCTGAGCCTGATAATCTATTCAAGTAAATTTGAAATTAAATTATTTTACCTTGTTTGGAATGTGTTGATGTCTATGGGACAATTGCTCCTTCATACTTAGTACCCCTTATTTACATGAGCTAATCAGGAAAATTAAGAAACCATAAACTATGGTAAGGTTTTGAAAAATAGTAACACTAGAATGTGGTGATATATTGGAGAAAAACTTAATTGGCTTTACTTCTTGGCTTTGAATTTTGGAATAATCTGGGTCCTAGAGTCTATGCATAGGGAAAGGGGATAAAGGCTACTTTTGGGAAGAAGCTGGTCCAGTTTTCAGTTGGGGACATACATGTATATAGAAACATTTGGGGAAAACACATATGTGCTATGCAAATAGAATGTATCATCATGATGATCTGTGAAACAAGTTTTGTTTTTCATTTCAGACTTCTGAAATGGTTACTTACACAAATAATACAAATTCACTATGAAATAAAATAAAACAAAATATGCATCTATACTTAAACAAACCTGAGATAATGGTGGTTAATATGTTGACGGCTATACTCTCGGGCTTACATTACATATAATAAACAGCAAATTCCACTAAGGTCAGCATGTTGATTCCCTTATTTACTATTGAAGGACCAGTGCCTAAAAAAATTGTCTGGATATATTAGTACCCAAAGAATATGTGAATGAATTAATGCTTATGTTGTTACAACTTTTTTTTTTAATTAATATTCCACAAGTGTATTTACATGTCAGTAAGTATTAAACCATATCATTATTTGAGAAACAACTTTATAGTCTTCCTTCTATAAAGATATTGGAAATTTTAAAGCCCTTTTTATGTTTTGAACTTTTAAATTGTTCCAGATGTTTATGTTACAAACTCCAGTGCTATTAAGCTTTTATCTACTAGTTTACTTCACAAACAACTTCCCATAAATGGAATTGCCAGTCAACGGCCATGTTCTTTTTCAGGACCTGTGACACATATTGCCTTTAGCTCTCCAATTAAGTTGAAAGTTGAAGAGTTCCAACAGGGGTGCTTGTTTCCTGCAGAAAGATATTCCAGTTGAAAGTTAGCTAAAGGTGAAATAAAAATATAAAAATAATGAAGAATCTAACACTAGACTTAGCACAGTATCCTGTTTTGCAGATAATTTATGTGTCTAAGTTGGGGTCTTTTTTAAAAATAGTTATCAGGTTAATTGCCTTGTTCTTTCTTTCTCCTTCAGGGTGGAGACCTAACTACTGCTTTATCATAATAGTCCTTTCATTATTTCATAATAGCTACCATATATGAATGAGAATACCTATTATGTCATAGGCATGACATTGGGCTACCATACATGGAAGCTATTATGAAATAGTATGGTGTGTGTGTGTGTGTATATATATGTGTGCATATATATATAAAATAATTATCACAACAAAAATATAAGATAGAATTATTTCACTAAGTAGAAAATTGAGGTTCAGAATGAAAAAAATAATTTGCTCTGGTTTACTCCGGCTAGCAAGTGACAGAAGAGGATATAAAACAAGGTCTATCAGACTAACTTTGTGCCCTTTCAACTAACCTACACATAAAGAATGTATTGAGCATCTGTTCTGTTACTGTTATACGGGTTTTTATTGAAAATTGTTGATACAGTTAATCAGAAAATGAAAAGTCATTTATCTGTAACAAAACCTACATTTCTCTAATCTATCATATTGGCATATTTATTCTGCTTGTATGATATAGTATCATATAACAGTATATTGCAGTAACAGTATCTGCCTAAGGTGTTGCTTTATGGAGAGGATTATATAGTAAGTGATGTAGTTTGGATTATTGCTCAGGAAATATTTACACTTTCTCACCTCACTGTCCCAAGTAAGTGGAGTACACTTTTCTACCCTACTGACATTGATTTTGGCTGTAGAATTTGCAGTGATCAATGGGTTGTTTGCAATTGTGTTGTGAGCTTAAAATCGGCTTCGGCTGTTAGGGTTGGCCAATTAAATTCCTGTCTTCTATGAGAAAAGTATGTCTCAGTTACTTACTGGTCCAAGGAATATAAGATATACGTAGACTTTATTATTTTTCTCTTTTAATTGACTAAGTCAATAAATTAAGTTTATTGCTTTTCTAATTAAACCACCCTGGCGTATCTGTGATAATACCTACATGGACGTGAAAAATTCTTTTAGGTATTGCTACATTTTATTTTCTAATATTTCATGTGCCTGAGAGATCCTTGTTCCATAGTTTTATTTTTATCTGTATTATTATTATTATTATTATTATTTGTATAGTTTCGGAATCATGACAATGCTGGCCTTAAAAAACAAGATGTAAAAGTTTCAAAAAAAAAATTTCCTGCATAAGATTTTTTACAGTTGGTAATATTTTTTCCTTAGTTGATAGAATTTTCCAGTGAAGTCTTTTGGAACTGAAATTTTATTTGTGAAATGTTTATTTTGTCTGTCTGTTTGTTTGTTTTTGAGACGGAGTTTCGCTCTTGTTGCCCAGTCTGGAGTGCAATGATGGGATCTTGGCTCACTACAACCTCCGCCACCTGGGTTCAAGCGATTCTCCTCCCTCAGCCTCCCCAGTAGCTGGGATTACAGGCATGAGCCACCACGCCCAGCTACTTTTTTTTGTATTTTTAACATAGACGAGGTTTCTCCATGTTGGTCAGGCTGGTCTCGATCTCCTGACCTCAGGTGATCTGCCCGCCTCGCCCTCCCGAACTGCTGGGATTACAGACATGAGCCACCACGCCTGGCCGTAATGCTTTTTATATATGAATTCAACCTAGTTAAGAGTCATAGGTTCGGCCGGGCGCGGTGGCTCACGCCTGTAATCCCAGCACTTTGGGAGGCCGAGGCGGGCGGATCACAAGGTCAGGAGATCGAGACCACGGTGAAACCCCGTCTCTACTAAAAAAAATACAAAAAATTAGCCGGGCGCGGTGGCGGGCGCCTGAAGTCCCAGCTACTCAGGAGGCTGAGGCAGGAGAATGGCGTAAACCCAGGAGGCGGAGCTTGCAGTGAGCCGAGATCGCGCCACTGCACTCCAGCCTGGGCGACAGAGCGAGACTCCGTCTCAAAAAAACAAAAACAAAACAAAACAAAACAAAACAAAAAAAAAAGAGTCATAGGTTCATGATGTAGGTTGTCTATTGCCCTTGAATGAACTTTGATAGTCTGTATCATTCAAAATGCTTGTCTTCAAGCTAGTAGTAGAATTTATTGCCATAAAGTTGTTCATAACATTACTTTATTATCCTTTTAATGTTAGTTGGAACTTCAATGCTGTACTTTTTTCATTACTGATACTAATAATTCCTGCCTTTATTTATCTTGCTTTAGATTGGCTGGAGGTCTGTCCATTTGTTTTTCCTTTTATGAATTATTTCACATGGTATTCATAAATAATAACATCACTTTGTACCACATACATATATAGAACTATAATTGGTCAATGTACAATATAAAAATAAAAATTAAAACCGATTCCGGCAATAATGATTTTTCTCTATTTCTATTTGTTTTCAATTTCAGTGGTTTCAGTTCTGTTTTTTATATTTGCATGGAATATTTTTTCCATCCTTTATTTTTAAAAATCACTTTATTGAGATATAATTCACATGTCCTAAAATCCAACCATTTAAGATAGTAGTTTTTTAGAATATTCACAGGGCTCTGCATTCATCACTGCAATATAATTTTAGAACATTTTCATCACACTCCCAAGACCTATCTATTAATGCTTAATGGTATTTTTACTTTTAAATGGTAGTTACATTGTTGTATTTAAAGTGGGTTTCTGTAGACAGCATGTAGTTAGTTCTTTTTTTCTGCCATTCTGAGTTTCAGCTCTTCACTTCATTATTTCCATTCTAAATATTTCTGTCAAATTTATCTATTCTTATTTTTCTTGTTTCTTAAGAAGGTATCATAGATTATTGATTTAAGGTCTTTACTATTTTCTAGTATAAACATTTAATGCTATGAATTTCTGTATAGAGAAGATAATTACTGCTTATCTGCCTCCCATACATTTTTGTATTATATCCTTTAATTTTTGTTCAATTTAAAATATTTCATAATTTTGTCTTCTGACTTGGTCTTTTATCCATGAATTACTTAGGTCTATGTCTGTATATTTTTAATTTGGATAATTTTAATGATATCTTTTTGCTGTTGAGTTTTAATTTGATTTCATTTTGGTTAGAACATTTAATTTGTAAAATTTAAATTCTTTTACAACTTTTGGGATTTTATTTTTCTAAGACTATAGTCCACCTTGGCAAATGTTTCATTTGCTTTGGGAAAAGATGTATAATTTTCTGTTGATATGTGGATGTTTCTACCATTGCACATACTACCATGGCTAGTACATATGAGAAAGTGAACTTTCAATTTTATTTAGTTTTAATTTGTTTAAATTTAAAGTTAAATAGCTGCATTTGGTCAAAGTCTACTATATTGAAGCACAGAGTAATATAATTATTAAAATATAAGAAAACTTGACTTTTATATTTACCTTCATTTCTGAAGTTGCCACAGATCTTTATTTGCCAAAAAAAAAAAAAAAAAAAAAAAAAAAAGCTTTCCATAATATTCTACACTTTCAAAAAGTTAATTATTCACACAAGGGGTTCCTAGGGACAGCTGGGTGAGCATGAGAAAATCCAAGCTGGCTTGGGCTTACTAGAAGATGTGGGTTGGGACTATATAGTGACTGGCGTGGAGGGATAGGACTAGGGAATGTTCTCACTAGTAGAAAGTTTAAATTTCCCACTGGCACTAAATGAGAGTATGACCTAACAGTCTTTCTTATCAGTCTGTCCAGATGTAGGACCAAGAACAAAAAAAGAATTGAGGTTTAAAAAAAGTCAACAATCAAACATCAAAAATGAAGTCAGACTTTACACCCTGTTTAACTGTATTCCAAGAAATGCAAAAATGAATTAATTTTTGACAAGTTTAGCATCATGACTCATTCAAAAGAAATACAGGTGTGAAAAAAATAAGTAAGCAGACACATAAATACATTGAAAAGTAATTTAAATGTTTAAATATGACACTTATAAAAGTAAATTGAAATGGAGATCAGTCACGAAGAATCCCTGAGTTGACAAAGCCAGTTAGGCCTCATAAGTAACCTTAACTTTGCTTGATTTGCAAACAAGCAAAACTTGAGTCGGCTATTTCTTGCAAATGCCAATATTAAAGAAAAATGAAACTTAAGGCTAACCAATCAGAAGTTATCATAGTTACATAACTCAGAACTTTCTAGGAGGACTGACCAAATAAGACAACTGTATAACTGTAACCAATTAAATATTTTATTTGCTTTACTTTTATGTTCACCCTATAAAAGTTCTCCCTTTGTATTAGTCCGTGGAACCTCTGAACCACTGCTAATTTGAAGCTGCATCATTCATAAATTGCTGTTTGACTAAATAAACCCATTAAAATTTTATTGTGTCTCAGTTTACCAAAGAGGTCACAAAAGAAATTCCACTAGAACAGACATTAAAAAAATACTCTGAAGGCCAGGCATGGTGGCTCATGCCTGTAATCCCAGCACTTTGGGAGGCCGAGGTGGGTGGATCACAAGGTCAGGAGTTCAAGACCAGCCTCGCGTAGATGGTGAAACCCCGTCTCTACTAAAAGTAGAAAAAATTAGCTGGGCACGGTGGCGGGCACCTGTAATCCCAGATACTTGGGAGGCTGAGGCAGGAGAATCACTGGAACCTGGGGTGCGGAGGTTGTGGTGAGCCAAGATCGTACCACTGCACTCCAGCCTGGGTGACAGAGTGAGACTTCGTCTCAAAAAAAAAAAAAAAAAAATCTCTGGAATTTCTTTAGCTTTATCTCCTGAAGTCCCACATGTATTTCTCCTAACTTTTTTAAAACTATTTTCCTGCAAAATTGAAGATTTATTCTCTCTCTCTCTCTCTCATAAAACTCTACCTGTGTTAGCTTTCCCATCTACTTTCTCATCTACTTTTGTTCCATACAATGAAGTCCTCTATGTTGTAAGTAACAGCCTATCCTTTCTTATGTTAATGAGTTTCACTCAGTTTAGGCCCTTTTATTACTGTAATTCTCTTTTTTAAGTTGTGTAGTATTATAAAGCCAACTGCCAAAACTTGATAATGTAAAACTGTAAAAGCAACAAAAATTCCTTATATCTCATTATTCTGCGGGTTAACTGAGCTTAACTGAGTGTTTCTTACACTTCATGTAGTGTTACCAGGGACAAGATCATTGCAAACTCCATTGAGTAGGGATTTTCAATGAGGCCCATGCACACAGGTTGCAATTATTGATGGATTTATTCTCAGATTTCTGTTTGGGCTCAACCAGGGTGCTTTGATTCTCCTATAGGTACCTTCTCAACACTGCTTGGAGTTCTCACAGCATAGCTGCTGAACTTCAAGAAGCAGCCTTCCAAAATTTAAAGTTTGAAGCTGCTGAACTCTTAAGGGCCCCTCTTCAGAAGTTGTACAGTGTAATTTCTGCCTCTTTGTATTGGTGAAAACAATTTACAAGATAAACTCGGATTCCAGGAAAAAGGAAATAGATTCAAACTCTTAGTAGGAAACATGACAAAGACATTGCAGCCACCTTTAATGCCATATGTTTTTATAACTTTTTCCACAAAAACAAAAATTCATTTATGCTGATTCAAGAGACCTTCCTTCTTTTTCAGGCAAGAAAGTTGAAAAGCAATGGAGACTTAAACATTACCATATGTTGACAATGCTAAAATGTTTATTTTTTATATTTCATAAATCAAGAATAATCTCACAATCAATAGTAGGTAATACTTATAATTGGCAGCATATATTTTCTTTATAAATGATGTATGTGAAGATTTAGTTTACAATTAATAGAGACTTATATTTGATGAAATATATAATTTGAGGTTTGTATGTGTCTACTTTGCACTAATTATTGTCTTTTCAAGCTGCAAATACTCGAAATTTTATTCTATGCCCAATGTTGTTATTCTTTGTGTGCTGCACATGTAGTCTCTGCTACAATAATACCTTTGATAGAAGGAAAAAGATTCTACGAGAAGACCAACTATATTTGTCAGGGGGTTCGTCAAATAGCTTAGGCTATGCTGCTTTAAAAAAATCCCCAAATCTGTGGTTTAGTACAATCAAAGATATTTTTCTCCCACGTTACCTGAACGTTGCTCGTTGGTGAGGAGCTTCGTTTTATGCAGTCATTCACACACCCAGGTTGATAGGGTGTTTGGTCACATTTTATCTAGTATCACATGATCTTATAGCATGGGATCACAAAAACGAGATGGATGGTGATACAGGTACAGACTCTTCTGCTTTTTTCTATTCCTAACTATCTATTCCACAATCTATTCATCCTAATAAAGATGGCTTCACACAAATAGAGAAGGAGCTTGATTTGTGGGACAGCAGATGGAATTTTGGGTGTGTGTCTCTCTCTCTACATTGGTCTGCATTTCTTCTAGCCAGTGTGAAAGGGACTTCAGGAATTTTCATATTTTAAAAAAAGTTACACTCTAAGTCAATTATTCATGTTAAAATGTCCATTACTAAAGATTTGTTACAGTGGATTAAGAAAGTATCTCTCATTAACACAATTATGTGACTATGTTTTGAATGCTGAACACTTTGAATCATTATTAAGATTAACAGGATGATGTTAATAAAGTTGTGAGAGGTTTTCTACACGTGAACTTAGTAAAAAATCACTTGATATAGGGAAAATCTAGATTCAACTCAGTAAAGTCAGCCTCAAATAAGTATGTTTATATGATTCCTGCAACTCAGGCAAGGATAATGGCGCTGAGCTTTTCAGAGTGACAGAGGGAACATATGAAGAGCATGTCAAATAAGTGGTGGCATGATATCAAAATAAATCTTACTTTAAGTGACTTGCTCCCCACAATAACAACTAAAAGAAAACAATTATGAGAAATTTTGGTGGCGTTATCCAAATATTTCTAATTCTCTGCCTTCAGGGTTCATGCAAATATTCACTTTCTCACCTGTTATTATGAATGGGGCCTGAATCAGGTCTGATTCATGGGCATGTTATCAGTGGGGTCACATGGTTCCCTAGTTAGAACATTCCAGGCGTTTAAGAGAGCCCAGACATAAACAAAAACTACCTCTAGATGACCACACCTGACTACAGATGAGTGAGCGATACCCTCTAAGAATGCTTAACTCCTGCAGAGCTGCGGAGGTTGCCCATCAGCTTATCAGCTACCGAATTTTTGTTATTTGGCAACAATAGCAAACTGATACAAAGACCTGGGAGATGACTGTCATCACAGCACATTGACTGCAATGCCACTTTTTCTGAGCACTGATTATGTGTTCCAGATACTGTTTGAAGCCATTTTTATTTTATCATATTTGAGCCTTGTACCAATTAGATTGCTATGGTATTATCCTCATTTTACTGCGAAGATAATTTAAGTAGCAGAAAACCAGCAACTCATCCAAGGATTTTAATACATCGTATGGCATAATGGAAAAGCGGGCAGTTTCATATTTAGGCCTGTTTGTATATCACTGCATTATTTTGCTCAAGGTCACAGAAATCTATTTGTATGACATTAGCAGATTGTTTTGGCTGATTGTTAGCCATTATTTTGGCTCGGCTTTCCTCAATTTGGATTGGTGATGTCAAGAGCCTTCCAGCTAAGAATTTAGTTTCATATTCTGCTCTACAATTTTGATTCAGGCTAGGGGAACAGCAAATGTGGTAGATGTTTCTATGCAACCACATTTTGTCTGATTAAAGGGACAAATCCTTAGGTGTTCTACTGTGACTCTTTATTGTGCAGCTGTATGATGGCTCCCTTCGCTCTCACCCTTTGTCCGAGACCCTGGGCACTCACCCTGATCTCTCCTTTTGAGGTCAGCTAGCGTGTATTCTGTTCTGGGTAGTTTCTCTACTCCAAGCCAGCAAAAGGTGACAAGTAATTTTCCAGAGGATATTTAGTGGCAATTACTAAAAGAAAAGATTCAGTGAGAAAAATGATAAACTGAAGTAGAAATAAAACAAAATACAATAAAATGAAATTAAATAAAGAGCATGGAGAAAACTTTCAGGTCTGACACAGGCTCAACAGTTATTCCCCGACTCCTTACTAAAATGGTACCTGGAGATGGATTGAGATTTTACCATAGCGTTATGTTCTCCGGTGTGAGGTTAATCAAGCTGACCTCATCTTTCAGATTCCTTTACAATGACCACAAAAACCCTCTTTTTTTCTCAGAACTTAGGTTAGAAGACACATGGATTGCCGAAGACTGATACACTCCTGCCTTATATTTTTAAAGCCACCTACAATGGATTGAAAGAAGACCTCTAAGCCAGTGGTTCTCAAATTTTAGTTTGCATCATGATAAAGACTTGTTAAAAAACAGGTTGTGGGATGCTACATGAGGTTTCTTGTTTAATTGGTCTGTGCAGGGCCTGAGAATCTGCATTTTTAACAAGTTTCTGAGAGATGCTAATATTGCTAGACTGGGGACCAATTAAAACCCCTGCTCTTGTTTTTTTTGTTTTTGTTTTTGTTTTTTCCTTAGCTTAGTTAAAATATGTTATCTTACAATTCAGAGTCTTTCTCCTGAAATTATAGCTACTGAAAATATAGCTATACATTAAGGAAATACAGTTTTCTATTTCTATTTTCCAGTTTCAAGGGTACCACAGCATTCATAATTGTGGCAAAATTTTAAAGCAGACCTACTACAATTCTAGTTATTCTTTAGATTCAGATACACCTAGGAAAAATTGTAGTTACAGTTTTATAGGAAGAAGATTTGGTACTAGGGTGAATCTCAACTTATTTTCAGGCTATAGTTTTAAAACATAGTACTTCATGTAAATCTAGATGTCTCTGATAATTGAAAAAGGAAGAAAACTACAAATTAATTTGTTTCCTCAATGGCTGTGTAAAAACAGACATTCCACAATGATGTTAACCCCAGGAGATGATGGTGAAAAATAGCCCACTGATGTTTTGATTACCACAATGAGTTTGGGGAGGCATCACTGATATATGGTTATGATTGTATATTTACTCACAACTTTAATTGAACTCCATTATGAAAGTTTATAGCAGAGTTACATCATTATAAGTAACACGAGCAGCTAGAAAACCCTGAGGAAACATAGTTAAGTAGAGGATTAAATAGTTTTTTAAAATGGATGAAATAGTCTAGTATTAATTAGAGAAGGGATTATTTTCAACTATGAAAACCAAGGCTTTCTGTCACTTGTCTATGGGGTTATGGCTCTCTCTGCAATGAAATCAATACAAGACTAGTTTTTGTAAACTGCCTATTTGAAGGACTGAGGAAAACAAATATACAATATTCACCAAAGTAATCAAATTGTAGATTGGCATCCTAATCATCTTCTATGGAAATTATTGATCCCAGTGGCATGGCAGCTGCCACCTTTCTTCTCAGTAAGCGACCAGCTGTTACTGTTATTGGACTCAAATCTCTGTCAAACACTGATGTTGAACACAAAGTTAATGTGTCTCCCAGTCCAATTTGAAAAGTATCTCACATTGGTATATTCCTTTAATTATCCTTTAAAGTAAAACATTCTTTTTATCAAATTCTCTTTTCCCATAGATATATAATCCAACTGGTATAGCATTCATTTGTGAAGGAAAAATTAAACCAGAAGATATAATAGAATCATGCTAGTATAATTAATACCTTAAAATTAATTATATTACATATAATTAATGTTTTTAAATTACTCATTAAAATGACTAAATTAAATGCTTTTTCTTTAATAATATGAAAGGTTGGAGTGGCTAGGAAGATTTATATATGGCACAATAAATAAAAGGTGAAAAAAAGTTAAATAAAACAAAATCTGGACATGCCAGCTTAACTCCAAAAAGGGTATTAGACTTCAAAGTCACTCTTACTTTTTGGTGTTGAGAGAGCAGGTGTTGGGACCGAGTGTGGCTTCTTAGCATGCTTGCATATTCCTTCCAAGTGAGCCAAGAATTCATGGCCCTGATGCCTCTTTTCCCAAGTCATTTCTCAGATTTGTGTCTGCAGTGAGAAACCTTAAGGGATGAGGTAATGTGTCTCATCAGGATAAAAAAGAGGCATTCTCCATATTCCATTTCTGTAATGTAGTTTGCTGAAAGTACAAACTCCGTCTCGGCCTGTGCATGCCCTGGATATGACTTAGTGGCAAGATGATCCTAATCAAATATACTGACACTCAGCCTGGTTGTTGTGTGGTGAGCAAAAACGACTTTGTCTTTGATCCAGGAGATTCTTACTTTCTGTCATTGACTAGAAACAACAGTAATAGGCAGTTTCTAGAAGTAAATTTGCTAATTTAATAGCTATAGCAATACAGCTATGCAAATGATACAAAACACAGTAAATTAAGAGAACATATATATTCCTACAGTTCCCTGTTTCCGGACACCATTTAATTAAAGTAATTAAACATTGTAAACCAAAAATAAAATCCTAAGTCCCTCATCAACTAAATCCAGAAAAACCTTAAAAACAAAGTTCCCAGCCATGATAGGACAGAAAGTCAGACAGGCTCATTATGCCCCCTCTCTTTTGCAGTTTAGACACAGCAACTAACCTCATGAGACTGACAGAACAGACTCTCTGTAGCAATAAGATGTAAAATTATAAACAGGACCTAAGGCTGTGCCAGGCAACGGTTAAGCCATGCAGTACACTTAAAGAATAAACTGTGTTCTGTCTGCGACCAGGTTTTTTTTTTTTTTTTTTTTTTTTTTTTCTCTAGCAGCTAAACAAGCACTGACCCTTGAGATAAGCAATATTAAAACAATTACAAATCATCTACCTCACAGAAGATGACTAACTGAAACCCTGTTCCACCAGCGATAACTACAACTTTGATTGGACAAGAAACTGATTTCAATAACTTTCTCCAGTTAAGAAGACGACTGACCAAAGATGGCCAAATAGGAACAGCTCCAGTCTGTAGCTCCCAGCATGATGGACATAAGAGATTGGTGATTTCTGCATTTTCAACTGAGATACCTGGTTCATCTCACTGGGACTGGTTGGACAGTGGGTGCAGCCCACAGAAGGGCAAGTCAAAGCAGGGCAAGGCATCGCCTCACCCAGGAAGCACAAAGGGTCTGGGGATTTCCCTTTTCTAGCCAAGGGAAGCCATGACAGACTACCTGAAAAAGTGGGACACTTACACACAAATACTGTGCTCTTCCTAAGGTCTTAGCAACTGGCAGACAAGGTGATTCTCATCCGTGCCTGGCTCAGTGATTCCCACACCCATGGAGCCTTGCTCACTCCAAGTCCAGCAGTCTGTGATCAATCAGTGAGACTGCAGCCTGGCTGGGGGAGGAGCGCTTGCTATTGCTGAGGCTTGAGTAGGTAAACAAAGCCACCAGGAAGCTCGAACAGGGCAGAGCCCACCACAGCTCAACAAGGCCTACTGCCTCTAGACTTCACCTCTGTGGGGAGGCCATAGCAGAACAAAGGGTGGCAGACAACTTCTGCAGACTTAAAAGTCCCCGTCTGACAGCTCTGAAGAGAGCAGCGGTTCTCCCAGCATGGCATTTGAGCTCTGAGAATGGACAGATTGCCTTCTCAAGTGGGTCCTTGACCTCCGTGTAGCCTAAGTGAGAGATACATCCCAGTTGGGGCTGACAGACAATTCATATAAGTGGCTGCCCCCTGTGACAAAGCTTCCAGAGGAAGGATCAGGCAGCAGTATTTGCTGTTCTGAAATATTTGCTGTTCTGAAATATTTGCTGCTGGTGATACCCAGACAAACAGGGTCTGGAGTGGAACTCAGCAAATTCTAACAGACCTGCAGCTGAGGGACCTGACAGTTGGAAGGAAAACTAACAAACAGAAAGGAATAGCCTCAACATCAACAAAAAAGGTCATCTACACCAAAACCCCATCTGTAGGTCACCAATATCAAAGACCAAAGGTAGATAAAACCACAAAGTTGGGGCAAAACCAGAGCAGAAAAGCTGAAAATTCTAAAACTCAGAGCACCTCTTCTCTACCAAAGGATCACAGCTCCTTGCCACCAACAGAACAAAGCTGGACAGAGAATTACTTTGATGAGTTGACAGAAGTAGATTTCAGAAGGTTGGTAATAACATACTTCTCTGAGCTAAAGGAAAATGTTCGAACCCATTGCAGGAAACCAAAATCCTTGAAAAAAGATTAGACGAATGACTAACTAGAATAAACAGTGTAGAGAAGACCTTAAATAAACTGATGGAGCTGAAAGCCATGGCATGAGAAATTCGTGACACATGCATAAGCTTCAATAGCTGATTGATCAAGTGGAAGAAAGGGTATCAGTGATTGAAGATCAACTTAATGAAATAAAATGAGAAAACAAGATTAGAGAAAAAAGAGGAAAAAGAAGCAAAGAAAGCCTCCAAGAAATATGGGACTATGTTGAAAGACCAAATGTATGTTTGATTGGTGTACCTGAAAATGATGGGGAGAATGGAACCAACTTGGAAAATGCTCTTCAGGATATGATCCAGAACTTCCCCAACATAGCAAAGCAGGCCAACATTCAAATTCAGGGAATACAGAGAACACCAAAGGACACTCCTCGAGAAGAGCAACCCCAAGACATGTAACTGTCAGATTCACCAACGTCTAAATGAAGGAAAAAGTGTTAAGGGCAGCCAGAGGGAAAGTTCGAGTTACCCACAAAGGCAAGTCCACCAGACTGACAGTGGGTCTCTCAACAGAAACCCTACAAACCAGAAGAGAGTGGGGGCCAATATTCAACATTCTTAAAGAAAAGAATTTTCAACCCAGAATTTCATATCCAGCCAAACTAAGTTTCATAAGTGAAGGAGAAATAAAATCCTTTACAGACAAGCAAATGCTGAGAGATATTTTTCACAACCAGGCCTGCATTGAAAGAGCTCCTGAAGGAAACACTAAACATGGAAAGGAACAACCAGTAACAGCCACTGCAAAAACATGCCAGATTGTAAAGACCATCGATGCTAGGAAGAAACTGCATGAACTAATGGGCAAAATAACCAGTGAACATCACAATGACAGGATCAAATTCACACGTAACAGTATTAATTATACATGTAAATGGGCTAAATGCCCCAATTAAAAGACACAGATGGCAAATGGGATAAAGAGTCAAGATCCATCAGTGTGCTGTATTCAGGAGACCCATCTCACATGCAAAGACACACATAGGCTCAAAATAAAAGGATGCAAGAAGATCTACCATGCAAATGGAAAGAAAAAATAATCAGGGGTTACAATCCTAATCTCTGATAAAAAAAGACTTTAAATCAACAAAGATCTAAAGAGTCAAAGAAGGGAATTACATAATGGTAAAGGAATCAATTCAACAAGAAGAGCTAACTATCCTAAATACATATTCACCCAATACAGGAGCACCCAGATTCACAAAGCAAGTCCTTAGAGACCTACGAAGAGATTTAGACTCCTGCACAATAATAATGGGAGATTTTAACACCCCACTGTCAATAATAGACAGATCAACAAGACGGAAGGTTAAAAAGGATATCCAGTACCTGAACTCAACAAGCAGACCTAAAGACATCTACAGAACTCTCCACCCCAAATCAACAGAATATACATTCTTCTCAGCATCACAACACACTTATTCTAAAACTGACCACATAATTGGAAGTAAAACACTCTTCAGCAAATGTAAGAGAACAAAATCACAAAAAAACTGTCTCTCAGACCACAGTGCAATCAAATTAGAACTCAGGATTAAGAAACTCACTAAAAACCGCACAACTACATAGAAACTGCAAACCTGCTCCTGAATGACTACTGGGTAAATAACGAAATGAAGACAGAAATAAAGATGTATTTAAACCAATGAGAACAAAGACACAACATACCAGAATCTGTGGGATACATTTAAAGTAGCGTTTAGAGGGAAGTTTATAGCACTAAACGCCCATAAGAGAAAGCAGGAAAGATCTAAAATTGACACCCTAACATCACAATGAAAAGAACTAGAGAAGCAAGAGCAGACAAATTCGAAACCTAGCAGAAGGCAAGAAATAACTAAGATCAGAACAGAACTGAGAGAGATAAAGACACACAAAACTCTTCAAAAAATCAGTGAATCTAGGAGCTGGTTTTTTTGAAAAGATCAACAAATTGATAGACTGCTAGCAAGACTAACAAAGAAGAAAAGAGAAGAATCAAATAGATGCAATAAAAAATGATAAAGGGGATATCACCACTGATCCCACAGAAATACAAACTACCATCAGCGAATACTATAAATACCTTTATGTAAATCAACTAGAAAATCTAGAAGAAATGGACAAATTCCTGGACACATACTCCTTCCCAAGACTAAACCAGGAAAAATTTGAATCGCTGAATAGGCCAACAGCAGGCTCTGAAATTGAAGCAATAATTAAGAGCCTACCAACCGAAAAAAGTCCATGACCAGTCGGATTCACAGCTGAATTCTATGAGAGGTACAAAGAGAGGAACTGGCAACATTCCTTCTGAAACTATTCCAATCAATAGAAAATGAGGGAATCCTCCCAACTCATTTTATGAGGCCAACATCATCCTGATACCAAAACCTGGCAGAGACACAACAAAAATGAGAATTTTAGACCAATGTCCCTGATGAACATAAAGGCGAAAATCCTCAATAAAATACTGGCAAACCGAATCCAGCAACACATCAAAAAGCTTATCCACCACGATCAAGTTGGCTTCATCCCTGGGATGCAAGGCTGATTCAACATACACAAATCAAAAATGTAGCCCATCACATGAACAGAACCAATGACAAAAATGACACGATCATCTCAACAGATGCAGAAAAGGCCTTTGACATAATTCAACAGCCCTTCATGCTAAAAACTCTCAATAAACTAGGTATCGATGGAATGTATCTCAAAATAATAAGACCTATTTATGACAAACCCACAGCCAATATCATACTGAATGAGCAATAACTGGAAGCATTCCCTTTGAAAACCGGCACAAGACAAGTATGCTTTCTCTCACCACTCCTATTCGACATACTGTTGGAAGTTCTGGCCAGGGCAATCAGGCAAGAGAAAGAAACAAAGGGGATTCAAGTAGCAAAAGAGGAAGTCAAATTGTCCCTCTTTGCAGATGACATTATTGTATATTTAGAAAACCCCATTGTCTCAGCCCAAAATATTCTTAAGCTGATAAGCAGCTTCAGCAAAGTCTCAGGAAACAAAATCAATGTGCAAAAATCACAAGCATTCCTATAAACCATTAACAGACAAATAGAGAACAGAATTATGAGTGAACCCCCATCACAATTGCTACAAAGAGAATAAAATACTTAGGAATCTAACTTACAAGGGATGTGAAGGAACTCTTCAAGGAGAACTACAAAACACTACTCAAGGAAATAAAAGAAGACACAAACAAAAGGAAGAATATTCCATGCTCATAGATAGGAAGAATCAATATCATGAAAATGGTCATACTGCCTCAAGTAATTTAAGATTCAATGCTATCCCCATCAAGCTACCAATGACTTTCTTCACAGAATTGGAAAAAAAACTACTTTAAAGTTTATATGGAACCAAAAAAGAGCCCGCATTGCCAAGACAATCCTAAGCCAAAAGAACAAAGCTGGAGGCATCACGCTACCTGACTTCAAACTATACTGCAAGGCTACAGTAACCAAAACAGCATGGTACTGGTACTCAAAGAGAGATACAGACCATTGGAACAGAACAGGGGCCTCAGGAATAACACCACCACATCTACAAGCACTTGATCTTTGACAAACCTGACAAAAACAAGCAATGGGGAAAGAATTCCCTATTTAACAAATGGTGCTGAGAAAACTGGCTAGCCGTATGTAGAAAGCTGAAACTGGATCCCTTCTTTACACCTTACACAAAAATTAATTCAAGGTGGAATAAAGACTTAAATGTTAGACCTAAAACCATAAAAACCCTAGAAGAAAACCTAGGCAATATCATTCAGGACATAGGCATGGGCAAGGACTTCATGACCAAAACACCAAAAGCAATGGCAACAAAAGCCAAAATAGACAAATGGGATCTAATTAAAGTGAAGAGCTTCTGCACAGCAAAAGAAACTACCATCAGAGTGAACAGGCAACCTACAGAATGGAAGAAAATTTTTTCAATTTACCCATCTGACAAAGGGCTAATATCCAGAATCTAAGAAGAACTCAAACAAATTTACTAGAAAAAAAATCCCATCAAAAAGTGGGCAAAGGATATGAACAGACACTTCTCAAAAGAAGACATCCTTGCAGCCAACAGACATTGAAAAAATGCTCATCATCACTGGTCATCAGAGAAATGCAAATCAAAACCACAATGAAATACCATCTCACATCAGTTAAATGGTGATCATTAAAAAGTCAGGAAACAACAGATGCTGAAGAGGATGTGGAGAAATAGGGACACTTTTACACTGTTGGTGGGAGTGTAAATTAGTTAAACCATTGTGGAAGACAGTGTGGCAATTCCTCAAGGATCTAGAACAAGAAATACCATTTGACACAGCAGTCCAATTATTAGGTATATACCAAAAGGATTATAAATCATGCTACTATAAAGACACGTGCACATGTATGTTAATTGAGTCACTATTCACAATAGCAAAGACTTGGAACCAGCTCAAATATCCATCAAAGGTAGACGATTAAGAAAATGTTGCATATGGCCGGGCACGGTGGCTCAAGCCTGTAATCCCAGCACTTTGGGAGGCCGAGACGGGTGGATCACGAGGTCAGGAGATCGAGACCATCCTGGTTAACACGGTGAAACCCCGTCTCTACTAAAAAATACAAAAAACTAGCCGGGCGAGGTGGCGGGCGCCTGTAGTCCCAGCTACTTGGGAGGCTGAGGCAGGAGAATGGCGTGAACCCGGGAGGCGGAGCTTGCAGTGAGCTGAGATCCGGCCACTGCACTCCAGCCTGGGTGACAGAGCGAGACTCCGTCTCAAAAAAAAAAAAAAAAAAAAAAAAAAAAGAAAATGTTGCATATATACACCATGGAATACTATGCAGCCATAAAAAAGGATGAGTTCATGTCCTTTGCAGGGACATGGATGAAGTTGGAAACCATCATTCTCAGCAAACTATCACAAGGACAGAAAACCAAACACCACATGTTCTCACTCATAGGTGGGAATTGAACAATGAGATCACTTGGACACAGGGCAGAGAACATCACACACTGAGGCCTGTTTTGTGGTGGAGGGCTGGTGAAGGGATAGCATTAGGAGAAATACCTAATGTAAATGATGAGCTGAGACCTATGTATCAAACCTGCATGTTATACACATATGCCCTAGAACTTACAGTCAAATTAAAAAAAAAAAAAAAGAAAAAAAAAAAAAAGACTACTGACCATAAACTGATTCTTGTCAGTTCATGGAGGCTGCACACTTGAGTGCTTATGTGTCCTGAAATGATTTTTTGACATATCCAGCCTATTTGTAATACATTTCATGGTAAGTCTCTGCTCCAACGTGAACATGAGTTGTATGTTACATGTGTGTTTGTTCAATTCATATGTGACAGGACCACCTTCATGAATATACATAGCACCTCCTGTAACTTGTCAAATATGTATCCTTAGCCAACCCATTCAGCATAAGTCTCCTACCCCAAATCTTCTTCTATTTGAAGTGCCTGTTTCTGGGCTTTGGTTGGAGCTTGTGCTTCCTGGCTTGTGGGATAACAAACTTACAGGTTGTAACCATTTATAAAAACTGAAGTCTCCTTTCCAAACTTAGTGTGATTATTAAGCTAATACATGTATTAAATATAGGTGTGTAAATATATGCAATAGATCCAAAAATTATTTTCTGCTTTATGCAGTTAATAATATCACATGAAAGGAGTGGTCAAAATGGGTGACTAGAGGCAGCTAGTGTGCATGACTCTCAAAAGGAGGAAAGAAAGGGGCAAGTAAATACAGTACCTTCAACTGGAACATCCAGGTTCTTACATTGGGACTAATCAAGGAAACAACTTGACCCCCAGAAAATGGATAAAAACAAGGCAAGACAACAACCCAGCCAGGATTGACAGGGATTGTTTGTTCTAACTCCCATCCAGGGATGCTTTGAGTGAAGATGTGACCCTGGGAACCCACGATTCTCCCATGAATCTTTGCATCCCTCAGGACAGGAGATCCCTTCATGAACCCATTCAAACAATCTGACACACAGAATGTGAATTCTTGGTAAAGCAGCTTGATAGATCTCATATAGATAAAATGCATACTACAAGAATATCATAATGCAATCTCAAGTATTCATAGCAGAATAGAGCACATGGAGGAAATAATCTCAGAACTTGAAGACTGGCTTTCTGAAATAAGACTGGCAGACAAGAATAGAGAAAACAGATAAAAAGGAATGAACAAAACCTCTAAGAAATATGGGATTATGTAAATAAACCAAATCTACAACTCATTGTATACCAGAAAGAGATGGGGAGAATGGAATCAACTTGGAAAACATATTTCAGGATATATTACCCATGAGGACATCCCAACCGAGCTAGGGAGGCTAACATTCAAACTCAGGAAATGTAAAGAACCCCAGTAAGATATTCCACAAGAAGATCATCCCCAAGACACATAATCATCAATTTCTCCAAGGTCAAATTGAAAGAAAAAATGTTAAAGGCAGCTAGAGAGAAAGGCCAGATCACATAAAAAAGGAAGCCCATCAGAATAATAGCAGAACTTTCAGATGAAATCCTAAACCAGAAGAGATTGGGTATCAATATTCAACATTCTTAAAGAGAAGAAATTCCAGCCCAGAATTTTATATCCAGTCAAACTAAGTTTCATAAGTAAAAGATAAATAACATCCCTTTCAGACAAACAAATGCTGAGGAAACTCGTTACCAACAAACCTGCCTTAAAAGAGCTCCTGAAAGAAGCACTAAATATGAAAAGAGAAGACCATTATCAGCCACTACTAAAACACACTGAAGTATACAGACTAGTTAAACTATAAAGCAACTACATAAATGAACCTGCAAAATAACCAATTAACATCATGATGACAGAATCAAATCCACAAATATCAATACTAATCTTAAATGTAAATGGGCTAAATGTCCAAATCAAAAGACACAGAGTGGTAAGCTGGATAAAGAACCAAGACCCAATGGTATGTTGTCTTGAAGAGACTCATCTCACATGCAAAGCACACATAGGCTCAAAATAAAGGTATTGAGGAAATTTACCAAGCAAATGGAAAAAAGGAAGAGCAGGGGTTGAAATCTTATTTCTGAAAAAAAAAAAAAAAAAAAGGAGTTTAAACCAACAAAGATAACAAAAATACAAAGAAGAGCATTATATAATGGTAAAGGGTTCAATTCAACAAGAAGATCTAACTATCCTAAACATATACACACCAAAATACAGGAGCACCTACATTCAGAAAGCAAGTTCTTAGAGACCTTCAAAAAGACTTATATTTTCACATAATAATAGTGGGAGACATTAACACCCCACTGACCATATGAGACAGATCATAGAGACAGAAAATTAACAAAGATATTCAGGACCTGAACTCAGCATTAAATCAAATGGACCTGATAGACACCTACAGAACTATCTACTCCAAAACAATAGAACATACATTCTTCTCATCACCACATGGCACTTACTCTGAAATCAATCACATAATCAGAAGTAAAATACTCCTCAGCAAATTCAAAAGAAATGAAGTAATAACAAACAGTGTCTCAGACCACAGAAACAATAAAATTAGAGATCAATATTAAGATATTCATCCAAAACTATATAATTACATGGAAATTGACTGCTGCTGAATAACCTTTGGGTAAATAATGAAATTAAGGCAGAAATCAAGAAGTTATTTGAAAATAACGAGAACAAAGATACAATTTAGCAGAATATCTGGGACCAGCTAAGGAAGTGCTAAGCAGGAGATTTATAGCACAAAATGCCCATATCAAAAAGGTAGAAAGACCTCAAATTTACAACATAACATCACAACTAAAGGAACTGGAGAACCAAAAGCAAGCAAATCACAAAGCTAGCAGGAGACAAGGAATAACCAAAATCAGATCTGAACTGAAGGATATTAAGACATGAAAATCCATTCAAAAGATCAAATATTATATAAACTTGTTTTTTTGAAAAAAAAAACTAATAAAATGAACCACTAGCTAAATGAATAAAGAAGAAAAGATAGAAGATTTAAATAAACACAATTAGAAACTACAAGGGGCTATTACCACTGACCCCACAGAAATACAACCATCAGAGAATATAATGAACAATTCTGTAAACATCTAGAAGAAATGGTTAGATTCCTTGACACATGCACCCTCCCAAGTCTGAACCAGGAAGAAATTGAATCCCTGAACAGACCAATAATGAGCTCTGAAATAGAGGCAGTAATAAATAGCCTACCAACCAAAATAAGCCCAGGACCAGATGGATTCACAGCTGAATTCTACCAGATGTACAAAGAAGAGCTGGTACAATTTCTACTAAAACTATTCAAAAAAATTCAGAGGAGAGATCCCTCTCTAGCTTATTCTATGAGGTCAGTTTCCTCCTGATACCAAAACCTGGCAGTGATACAACAACAACAACAACAACAACAAAACTTCAGACCAATATCCTTGATGAACATTGATGCAAAAACCTTCAACAAAATACTGGCAAACCAAATCCAGCAGCCCATCAAAAATCTTACCCACAAATATCAGGTAGGCTTCACCCTGGGATTCAAGGTTGGCTCAGCATGTGCAAATCAATAAACGTGATTCATCATATAAGAAGAACTAAAGATAAAAAACACATAATTATCTCAATAGATGAAGAAAAGGCTTTCAATTAACTTCAACAATCATTTGTGTTAAAAACTCTCAATAAACTATGTATTGAAGGATCGTACCTCAAAATAATAAGAGCACTATATGACAAATGCATAGCTAACATCATATTGAATGGGCTAACCTGGAAAGATTCCCCTTAAAAACCAATACAAGACAAGAATGCCCACTCTCACCATTTTCATTTAAGATAGTATTGGAAGTCCTGACCACGTCAACCGGGAAAGAGAAATAAATAAAGAGCATCCAAATAGGAAGAGAGAAAGTTAAGTTATCCCTGTGCTGATGACATGCATTTTACAAATAGAAAACCCCTAGTCTCATCTAAAAAGCTTCTTAAGCTGATAAAGAACTTCAACAAGTCTCAGAATGCAAAATCAGTGTGCAAAAATCACTGGTATTCTTATATAAAAGAATGATCAAGCCAAGAACCAGATCAGGGATGAGCTTTTATTCATAATCGGCTCAAAAGAATGAGATATTTAGAAATACAGCTAACTAGGGAGGTGAAAGATCTCTACTAGGAGAACTACAAGTCACTTTTCACAGAAATAAAAGATGGCACAAACAAATGGAAAAACATTCCATGCTCATGGATGGGAAGAATCAACATTGTTAAAATGGTCATACTGCCCAAAGCAATTAATGGATTCAATGCTATTCCTATTAAACTATCATTAAGATTTTTTGCAGAACTAGAAAAAAAACTATTTGAAAATTCAAATGGAACCGAAAAGGAGCCCAAATAGCCAAGGCAATCTTCAGCAAAAAGAACAAAGCTGGAGACATCATGTCGCCCTTCTTCAAACTATACTATAGGGCTAACCAAAACAGCATCATGCTGGCACTACAACAGACACATAAACCAATGGAACAAAATAGAGAACACAGAATCAAGACTGCACATATATAACTGTGTGACCGTCAATAAATCTTGCAAAAATAAGCAATGGGGAAGTATTCTGTATTCAACAAATTGTGCTGGGATAACTGGTTAGCCATATCCAGAATATTATAATTGGACCCCTTCTGTACACCATATAAAAAAATTAACTCAAGATGGATTGAAGACTTAAATGTAAAACTCAAGATTGTATAAATCCTGGAAGACAACTTAGGCAATATCATTCACGACATAGGCACAGGCAAAGATTTCATGACGAAGATGACAAAAACAATTACAAAAAAAACCAAAATTGATAAATGGGATCCAATTAAACTAAAGAGCTTCTGCACTACAAAATAAACTATCAACAGAGTAACAGACAACCTACATAATGGGAGAAAATGTTTGCGAAGGACACATTCAACAAAGATCTAATATGCAGCAACTGTAAAAAACTTAAACAAATTCACAGGAGAAAAACAAACAACCCCATTAAAAAGCTGGCAAAGGACATTAACAGACACTTTTTAAAAGAAGACATACATGTGGCCAACAATCACATGAAAATAAGCTCAACATCATTGATCATTGAAGATATGCAAATCAAAACCACAAGGAGATACCATCTCACGCCAGTCAGAATGGCTATTATTAAAAGGTCAAACAATAACAGATGCTCCAAGGTTTTGGGGAAAAAGAAGAGTTATACACTGTTGGTGGGAGTGTAAATTAGTTTAACCATTGTGGAAGACAGTGTGGTGATTCCTCAAAGACCTAAAGACAGAAATGCCCTTCAACTCAGCAATCCCATTACTGGATACATACCCAAAAGAATATAAATCATTATATTATAAAGACATATGCACAGATGTGTTCATTGTGGCACTATTCACAAAAACAAAGACATGGAATCAATCTAAATGCCCACCTATATTAGGCTGGATAAGGAAAATGTGGCAGAGATATACCATGGAATACTACACAGCCATAAAAAAATAATGAGATTATGTTCTTTGCAAGGACACGGATAGAACTGGCGGCCATTATCCTTAGCAAACTAGCACAGGAACAGAAAACCAAATATTGTATGTTCTCACTTGTAAGTGGGAGGTAAATGATGACAACACATGGAGAGAGGGGAACAATGCACATTTTGGTCTTTCGAGTTTTCAGGTGGGAGGCAGGAGAGGATCAGGAAAAATAACTAATGGGTACTAGGCTTAATACCTGGCTGATGAAATAATCTATGCAACAAATCCTCATGACACACACAAGTTTACCTATAAAACAAGCTTACACATGTCCCCCTGAACTTCAAAAAAGTAAAAAAAAAAAATTACAAAAATAAAATCATGTGCCAATACATTAAATTCTATGCAACCTGCTTCAATTTGATTTGCTATTTTTGTTTTGGGAAAGATAAAAACCCTTTTTAATATAAGAGACACTGCTTAGTAACATAGGTAGTCAATCGTATACCCTTCAGATAAAAATATTTTCCTGTTGGATTTATCCTATTGGATTTTACCATTTCCTTATCCATGAGATCTGTATTTTATCACCTTGGGAATTACATTACTGACTACTAAAATCTCCCGGAGACATATTTTCAAACAATATGTAGTGAAGACAACTTAGCCCACTGACTATAAAGTCATACAAATATGATTATTTTAGATTAAGAAAATATAAAAAGATATGAACTGCATTTGCCATGTATTACTACATAGGTGAGCATTACGAACAACCCAGGAATAAACAAAATCCATCATCTACTTTTATGCCTTTTATGGGGCATCGATTTGCCTGTCAGGTACTGAGCATGTAGCATGTGCTAGTTTTTGTTAATAGCACTTTACAGATTATCCTTTATCCCTATAATATTATTCAAGTTAAATATGTTCATGCCTTATGAAGCAATTTAGAAATATCTATCTATAAGCAAATGCTCATATATATATATACACACATACACACACACACATATATATATATATAAAATTCTATTTCATTGCAGGTATTTGGAAACTGTATAATTATATTAACGGCAATTTATATATTTTGCATATTTATCCCTGCTCAAATCTCATGTTGAATTGTAATTCCCAGTGCTGCAGGTGGGGCTTGGTGGGAGGTTTTTGGATCATGGGGACAGATCTCTCATGGCTTGCTGCTGTCTTCATGATAGTAAATTCTTGAGAGATCTGGTCATTTAAAACTGAGTGACACCTCCCTGCCTCCACTCTCTCTCTCTCTCACTCACATTCGTTCTCACCATGTTATGTGACTGCTCCCCCTTTGCCTTTCACCATAACTGGAAGCTTCCTGAGACCTCTCCAGAGCAGATACTCCTATATATATTTCCTTTACAGATGGCAGAAACATGAGCCAAATCACCCAGTCTCAAGTATTTCTTTATAGAAATACAAGACCAGCCTAATACAGCAACAAAGCCAAGAACCAAAATAGTAATTTTGACAGTACAGTAAGTACATAATTATCCACTGAACATAACTTCATGCTTTGTCCAAATATTAATAAAATTAATAATATAATTGTTATATTATTAATAAAATAAAATTGTATTATATTATTATTTTACCAGTCATATGGGAGTGAATATATCAGACAGTATATGATTTCTATTTCTAACCAACAACAATTTCTTTCCTTCTTTTTTATGAACTGAATCTGATTTTGTTCACTTATCTACTGTAAAAGCATAATAACCCTGTCCTAAATTTAAAAGTAAATCTGCTTTAGTGTAAACTCATCATGGAAATCTCAAACCATTTATAGATGATTAATGTAGAACTGGCATGTGATAACAGTTCCGTCCAATTGGAAGTGAAGAAATGTCAGCTACAGGGTTTCTTGGAAACCTGTCTGTTTTTTAAAATAACTAAATTGGAGGAGGCTGCACCTTCTTTTCCCCACTGGACATTATTGTGTTTTTGTGTGATGCATGGAATTGCAGCACCCAGTGTGTGACAGTAGGAGAGTTAGAAAGAAGACAAGACCAATGCTCTGAGAATGGCAGAGAGAAAAAGGGTTCTAAGGTTCTTAGTCATTTTTTTGAATATCTGGGGTAATATTTCATAATGTTCTACTATCAGGCCTTTTCATTATAAGACATAAAAATTTAATTAAACTTATTTCAAGTTAAATACTTTGTTTCCTGTAGCTGTGGGGCATTCTATTTGTTACAATGTACAAAGCATGAAGTCTAAATGAACTATTTAAAGGAGAAATTGATTTGATCTACGATTTGTTCTACATATGCTCTTTGTGGGATTTGGAAACCAATAGTATTTCATTTGCTTACTAAATAATGTATTCTAATAGTTCTCAAATTCAAATTATAATACATAAAAATATATAATATCTCAACCAGATAAGATTATTTTAGTATGTAAATAATTTATGTCCAGGTATATTTTAAAAGTTATTTTTTTCCTGAGGATTTTCTGGTTATCACCTGTAGGTTTCCATAAATGTCCCAATCAATGAAATTCTTTAAAAATTACAAGAATCAAATGAATGTGTTAAACTTTACCAAATATAGAAATAACTTTTCACATTTATCTGATCTGAAGTCCTTTAGGATATATGGGAAAAATCTTTTGCAAATTCAATGGATAATAAGTCAAAAACTGGGCAATTCAAAGATAAAACTGATTTGTAAATATCAAAGATGACATAAAAGCACAGATGTGAGAATTTACAAGGCCTTTTATAATCTAGCTTCTTTTCACTTTCCTTCCCTTACCCCAGGCAGTATTTCATCCTCATCTCTCCCCTCACTCATTATCTGCATCAGAATTATTGAATTTCTTTCCATTTCTCATTGAAGCCAAAGTTTCTCTCAACTAAAAGTTATGTTTTAGCTACAGAACCTTCTTCTGGAAACATTCATTCTAAAATCTCCATTTAACCAGCCTCTATTTCATTCACTTCTCAGATTAAATACCTCTTTCTCTTTGGAGCTTTTCCTGACATAATGCAACGTGTTTAGGCATCTTCCTATTTAGAGTGTACCCTCTACTATTCCCATGATACCACTAATTCTATTATTTTGAATTTGACTGTTTTAACAGACTGTGAGCTATAGGAAATTGAGTAATTGAGTTTGTGTTTGACTTGTTTACCTAACATAGTGCTTATTACTTTGAGGATACTTAATAAATACCTGTAGTTTTTCTGAATTAATAATAATTATTCTCAGTAATGAGGCTGGCATTTTGGAGTTCATAGGAAGAGAAAAGATTGCACAGAGAATGGAATCACACTCACTGGCAGATCATTGCAATGTTTTCAGGATGAAGGACCCCACAGAGTTGGAAGCTAATTTTATAAATACCAAAGCTATTCAGTATGTTATTTTAACTTTCTACCATATGTAAGCTACCATGCTAGGTGCTGCTTAAACAGTGATGAGTAGGACCTTGTTTTCTCTGCCTTTAACAAACTTACAATCTATAGAATGAATGTATGAATAATGTGTCATTGTTTCTGAGCAGGAATTGTTTAGGGTAAAGTATTTGTAGTTAGTATAATTCCTCAGATACTCTTTTTCTTTCCCCAACCCATTTCTCTTCCATTAATAACTTTGTCCAAGGAGTTTACATTTAGCTACCTAGAGCATGAACTTGGCTATCATGCTCATGGCTACATGATTTATCTGTTAGTTATGATGTGGCAAATTTTCATGTGTTCCATCTTAAATTTTTTACCTTGTGATGGATTTACAAACAGATAATGAAAGGGGAGAAATGTATTAGACCCTTAATTAAAGGGTGGTTCTAAGAACCATGTTGTAAAACACGAACATGTTATACAACTATTCAAAAGGTTTTCTTTCTTCATATCCTTGTTTTATAGGTTTTTCTCTATTCTTTGAAAATAAAGACTGGCTGAAACAGTAGAGCAATAACATAATTGAACCTCTCTTGGCACAAATATTCAGAATGTTTTTGTTAAATTAACATTGGCCCAGGTAATATAAGCACTACTTGACATATTAGATAACAATAAAAATAGATGCTTTATTACTAAGAAAAAAATGTTGTATAATGTTAAAATGAATTACAACTCTGTAGAGTAATGACCATTCATATTATGAATTCCCATCTTCTGAAAAGCCGAAAATGATTAATCCTGGCTAATACAAAGTGAAAGAATAAGAAATATTTCCACATTATAAGCTGCATTCCATTTTCTTACTAGTGAGACTTAAATCGGCCTTTATATTGAGAATAGAGACTGAACTCTTCATGTCCAGAATATTTTTTGGGGGGAAAACGAGTATTTTATTTAGGACACACATCAAATAAACCAGAACAAATAAAAAGAAATACTTGCCTACTTTAAAAATTAGGAATATATATATATTTTCTGTTTTGTTGTGACTAAAATCATTAAAATAACTATTTATAAAGAACCTGTGTAATAACAAAAAATGTGTATCACTGATAATGCTACTATACTAACTAAATTATTGTTCTTAATAACTATATTTGTTTCTCTTTCCAGGCTTCTAAGTTTTTAAAAATATCATTGTTTATTTCTCAAAAATCTTCAGAGAGAGAAAGAGAGAGGGTCACACACACACACACACACTCACATAAATAGTCATATGCCACTTCGCAATGAGGACACCTTCTCAGAAATGTGTTGTTAGGCAATTTTGTCATTGTACAAACATCATAGCGTGTACTTACGCAAACCTAGATGGTATAGTCTCATACATACCTAGCTGATTGCTAAGTGTGATAGTTTATTGCTCCTAGGCTACAAACCTTTACAACATGTTACCGTATGGAATACTGTAGGCAATTGTAATGCAATGATAAGTATTTGTCTATCTAAACGTATCCAAATATAGAAAAGACACAGTAAAAATACATTATAAAAGATTTTAAGAAATGGTACACCTGTGTAGGGCACTTACCATGAATGAAGCTTGCAGGACTAGAACTTGCTCCGGGTGAGTCAGTGTGTGAGTGGCGAGTGAATGTGAAGGCCTAGAACATTGCTGTACACTACTGCAGACTTCATAAACACTGTATACTTAGGCTGCACAAAAATTTAAAATAAATTTCTTTAATAACAATGTGTTGTTATTGAACGTTAGCTTACTTTATAATCTTAATATTTTAAACTTCTTTACTCTTGTAATTACACTTAAAACATGAACATGTTGTACAACTATTCAAAAGGTTTTCTTTCTTCATATCCTTGTTCTATAGGCTTTTCTCTATTTTTAAAGTATATTTATTTGACGTTGTGAGTTAATTTATTAAAAATGAAGACACAAACACACACATTAGCTTATGCCTACACAAGGTTAGGATAATCAATTTTACCATCTGCCACATTCACATCTTGTTTTTCTGGAAGATCTTCAGGAGCAATAACACACATATAGCTGTCATCTCCTATGAGAATAATGCCTTTTAAAGCACCTGCTTAAGGTTGTTTTACTGTTCACCTTTGCTTTCATAAGTAGAAGATGTATATTCTAAAAGAACAATAAAAAGTATAATGTAAATACATGAATCAGTGACATAGTAATCATTATGATTATCAATATTATGTACTCTACATCACTCTATGTGCTACATTTTTATATGACTGGCAGAGTGGCAGATTTATTTACACAATTATCACCAAAAAACATGTGAATAATGTATCGTATTACAACATCACTAAGTGAAAGGAATTTTTCAACTTCACTATAATCTTATTTGAACTGCCTTCATATGTGTCTTGTAGTTGACTAAAACATTATTATGTGGTGCATAACCCTATTTATTATTTATTTATTAATTTATATATGTATAATGCTTGGTTTTTCCCTTCATTTGGGGCTTATCCTGTCTCTTGGAATGTCTGGTAATTTTAGGTTGATTATAATTTTCTATTAATCTCATTAGAGGCTCCAGATGATATTTCTAAGGGAAAAAAATAGACAACTGGAAAAGACTCAGATGATCCAGCTGTAGGAGTTTATAGCCTATAAGTTTAATAGAGTTGCAATTACCATACTTACGAAAATGTAAAAAAAATGGAAGAAAAAGAAATGATTTGGAAATTTATTAGATTGGAACATGGAGAGTACTTGAGAGAGTCTGATATACCCTGTGGAGTTTATGGTTGCACTTGAACATAGACCGAGTGAACATAGACACTGACTATTTTCTTATGTTTAGTTAATTTTGAAAGTAGGAAAGTGGCTAGAGGAGTCTGCCTCTTTAGGAATTAAAGACAGGGCCAAAATAAAGCATCTTGTACTCCTCTATGGAAAGAAAACTGGAGTTTGCCAAATGCATGCCACTGTAGGTTGTTGGGGTCAAACTGTCTTTAAGCGAACTGTCCCTGCAGATGAGAGTAAGTCTTCTTACGTACCTTTAGAAACAGTAATTATGCAAGTAGGAGTCTAAAAGTTTCATGCAAGAATATTGGAGTTTGCCAAATGTATGTATGCATTATTTTTTCAAATGGGATTTAGATATTATTGTTTGTAATGAGATCTCATAATGATACAAAAAACTGCAAAAAATTAGTAGTTAATAACATTATGGTTATTTCTGCAAATGGTAAGGGTTACTGACTTCCCAACCATATTATAAAAAACCTATTTAAAATAAATTTCTTAAAGAAAAATAATATAGCATATAAATTTGTATATGAATATAGTACATAGCACATACAGAATTTTCCTCACCATAATTTTCATAACTTAGTTCAAGACAAGAGCTGAAATATTTTTCCCCTGAAAAAAATAAATAAAATGAAATGCAGTAACATAAAGCAAAACAAAGAAAGTCATAGTAGTTTTCAACATAATGCAAACTAATGTCACAAGAATAATTTTGGGTTCTTTGGAGGACCTATGGAAAACTCAGCACTTTCTGTTCACCTGATAGATGTATTTGAAATAGCATTCACTGATGTCAGAAAGACCTAGACTAAAAGTAACTTCTTAATTCTAGTAATTCAAATCGTTGATACTTTATTCTGGGTAGTCACATAACATATCTTGCATTAGTTTCCTCATATGTCATAGAAAATAAGATTATATCAAGATTAAATTTTACAAAATAACCAGAAAAGCCAATAACATAGTGCCAGAACAGATTAGCTAAGTAGTACATATGTATGAGTCCATTTTCATGCTGCTACAAAGAACTACCTGAGACTGGACAGTTTAGAAAGAAAAGAGGTTTAATTGACTCACAGTTCAGCACGGCTGAGGAAGCCTCAGAAAAATTACAATCATAGCAGAAGGCAAAGGGGAAGCAAGGCATCTTTTTCACAAAGCAGCAGGAAGGACAAGTGCCTAGTAAAGAGGGAAAAGCCTCTTATAAAATCAGCAGATCTCATGTGAATTCAGTCACTATCATGAGAACAGCACGGAGAAACCGCCCCCATGATTCAATTTTCTCCACCTGGTCTCTCCCTTGACACATAGAGATGATGGGGATTATGTGGTTTACAATTCAAAATGAGATTTGGGTGGGGACACAAAGCCTAACCATATTAGTATAGGAATCTTCTTAGCATCATCAGTTCCCTTTCCTAAACTTTTTGTTCCACATTCGTTTTTATTTCCAGCTGCTGAAATCGCACACTGACATCAACTAAACTCAAATTCTGCTTCCCATATTTACCCAATTGTAAATAATAATTTCCACTAATATACTAAATTAATTGAAAACTATAAATACAAAACTAATAATTAGAAAAAAAGTCAACACCTTTTAAAGTCTTTATTTCAAGATACAGGCTCAAGTATTAAGAGAAAAATAAATGGATGGCTGATATGATTACCACATTACTTGCTTTCACAAAATGCTTATTTTTATGAAACTGATATTTTAAAAATGAGGGAGTTCTACTTTACATTTCATGATTTTTTTCAAGGTTTTTTGAAAAATACACTCACCTCCTTATACACAGCACACAAAATTGAAAATAATTCAGTGTTCCATACTTAATTTTTAAAGGGAGAGGGAAAAGGCTGGTATGCCATTTTGTATAACTAGAGTGTTTCATACTTATAATAATAATAATAATAATAAACTTCTCATATAAAGGACAAAATTAGCTGCACTTGGAAGACTTGGGAGACAAGTGATCTATAACTGCAGATGTAGCTGCCTCTCCAATTCTAACTCCTGGTAACTTAGAAACTGCACTTGGCTGCATAGTATTCCATGGTGTATATGTGCCACATTTTCTTAATCCAGTCTGTCACTGATGGACATTTGGGTTGATTCCAAGTCTTTGCTATTGTGAATAGTGCCACAATAAACATACGTGAGCATGTGTCTTTATAGCAGCATGATTTATAATCCTTTGGGTATATACCCAGTAATGGGATGGCTGGGTCATCTGGTACATCTAGTTCTAGATCCTTGCAGCCATAAAAAAGGATGAGTTTGTGTCCTTTGTAGGGACATGGATGCAGCTGGAAACCATCATTCTTAGCAAACTATCACAAGAACAGAAAACCAAACACCGCATGTTCTCACTCATAGGTGGGAACTGAACAATGAGATCACTTGGACTCGGGAAGGGGAACATCACACACTGGGGCCTATCATGGGGAGGGGGGAGGGGGGAGGGGGGAGGGATTGCATTGGGAGTTATACCTGATGTAAATGACGAGTTGATGGGTGCTGACGAGTTGATGGGTGCAGCACAGCAACATGGCACAAGTATACATATGTAACAAACCTGCATGTTATGCACATGTACCCTAGAACTTAAAGTATAATAATAATAATAAAAATAAATTAAAAAAAAAAAAAAGAAACTGCACTTGGAAGGTATTACACTTTGCCAGAGTACGTCCTTCTCCCTTTTGATGAGGTGAAATATATTCTGCATCTGTACAATTGGATAAATTCCTATCTGGACAAGAAAGGGCTATTAAAGAGGCCAGAGTGTAGCAAAAACTTGAATAATGTTAAATAAAATCTTCATGTACATAATGATTCTTCCTGACATTAATGGATTTTAACGAAATATATGGAATCAATGTATCTGTAATTATTATTCTTATTTTTAAGAATAGGTGCATACATTAAGTATGAATTTTTATTGTTTTATATTAGAAACCTTGAATATTAAAAATATAATAATCAAACATTGTTTTTGTTCCTACAGTAAGATCAAAACAAACAAATAACATAAGAACTTGGCACCACTAAGTTATAAAGGAATAAGTACACAAAGAAGAATGTATCAAATGTGTTTTGGAAGTATCAGAAGCCATTTCAGAAAATCCTTTATTCTTAGTTGCTAACGTTTTCTTTACCTTTTACTCAAATCTTCCTTCAATTATAATGGAAAATTATGATCATTATGTCCATAAGCAGCTATAATCACTTGAGAAATACAAAATCTAGCAGTTGGCAATACTAAATGATTGAACAGTTTCCTGTGGCACTATTTGTCTCAGGTAAAAGGATCTGGAATTTATAGAAATGGAATGCATTAATAAAGGGAGGGTGATGAAAGGCCTCATCTTAACATGATGTTGGCAACCTTAGCAGTGATAAAATATTTTTTATTTGCATTAGTGGTTTTCACGGAAATGAATAGTTCAACTAACTAAAAGTAATGCTATTTTATATCCAACTAATTACTCATAAAAAGTCAAAATGTCAATATAATTTGTAACAGCAAATTACATCAAAATATGAAAGATTTGCTTTTTCTTTATAAATGATTGGATAAAATGCTTTTGAAGACAAGCATTTATATTCCAGAAATGGGCTATGTGGAGAAGGCATTTAACAGAACTTGAGAAGATGAGAAAATTTGTAAGTATAGTGATTCTAAGTTACCAAGAGTTTGAACTGGAGAGGCAGCTGCATCTGTGGTTATAGATAAGCTCCTTTAAGGTTCTTTCAGGGACTGAACTTCCCCTTCTAACAGTGTGGACCAAGGAGAAAACAGATACTTCCTTTCATAACCCCGTGTAAATCTGAAGATAGTTTAAGATCTAAAGAGCCTGAGAGTAGGCCGAGCACAGCAACGAATGCCTGTAATTCCAGCTCTTTGAGAGGCCAAGACAGGAAGATTATTTGAGGCCAGGAGTTTGAAACCAGCCTGGGCAATATAGACCCACGTTTCTAAAAATACAGAAGTTAGCTGGGCATCACAGCACATGCCTGTAGTGCCAGCTACTTTTCAGGAGACTAAGGTGGGCGGATCACTTGAGACCAGCAGATTGAGGCTGCAGTGAGAGTTGACTTCAGCCTGGTGACAGAGGAAGACCTTGTCTCATAAAAGAAAAAAAAAAAAAAAAAGGAGCCAGGGAGTAAGATAAAGAACATGCATGAGTCCTGAGATTACAAAGAAGCTGAGAGAGGTCTAAAACATTACCAACTTTTTAGGTTTGTAACATGTTAATAATGAAGAAATCCAAACAGAATTATAAAAATGCTGTTCTTTAAATGTATTATAAACAAATTTACATCTTAATACCTAATACATAAATATGACTATCGCATATATGGCATTTTTTAGTTTGTCATTCATAACCAAATCATTAACTTCCTTAGGAATATGAGACATGGGATGAATGTC
Source organism: Macaca fascicularis (assembly GCF_037993035.2). Lineage (NCBI taxonomy): Eukaryota > Metazoa > Chordata > Mammalia > Primates > Cercopithecidae > Macaca > Macaca fascicularis. Next base: position 108,101,265 of record NC_088380.1, on the reverse strand, counting down.
CCATTTTCCTGCTTTGTGTGGGTTCTGGATTACTTTCCAGATTTTTTTTTTTTTTTAGAAAGGAGTCTCATTCTGTCGCCCATGCTGGAGTGCAGTGGCATGATCTTGGCTCACTGCAACCACTACCTCCCAGGTTCAAATGAATTTCATGCCTCAGCCTTCAGAGTAGCTGGGACTATAGGTGCGTGCCACTTTGCCCAGCTAATTTTTGTATCTTTTAGCAGAGATGGGGTTTCACCATCTTGGCAAGGTTGGCCTCGAACTTCTAACCTCAAGTTATCCATCCACTTCTGCTTCCCAAAGTGCTGGGATTACAGGCATGAGCCACTGCACCTGGCCCAGAATTTCTGCCTTGTTGCAAATGGATCTTAAGAATAGAGAGATACTCAGTGCGTCTCTGAAATGAGTGCCTCCATGGGGAAGACACTATCACACTCATTACAATTGAACGTCTTGTATTCACACTTGAAATTTTCTGTGCGTGAAAGGATGATTCCCTTTCTTTCTTCCCTATTACCTGTATCTAATTTCTGGCAGAAAAAAATTTTTGAATGATTAAAAAGTCCTAATATCATGCACAAAACACAAAGAGAGATAACAAAAATAATAGGGTCATTTGCAGGCTAGCAAATGAGAACTCTTTGCTTTTATAAAGCTAATAAGTCTCAAGTGCTAATAATCTGAAGATTTGAACTTTTGGAACTTAGAAGGTTTTTTTTCTCATTTTGTATCGAAAACTCCTCAACAGTGTTATAAATTATTTTATTAATAATTGTAGATTACCTCTATCCTGGGTCACATTCACTTTGGTGTAAATTTCTGTACCAGATCCTGCTATCTAATTTGCCATATTCACCACCTATTATTTATAATGAGGAATTAAAATAGAGGTATGTGACAATGTCAAAATATCATTCGCTAGTAACTTATGACATATATGCACGTATATATATTTGCACAAAGATTAACTGGACCATTCAGATTACTCCCTTGAGCATTTGTAATCGGGCATCATTCAGTGACTGAGGTAGCTGGTATTGTGTCCAGAAGCTAGTCTAACTGAAAAAATTACTTGATTTAGGAATAAGATTGAAAATAAGATTTAGGGCTGTGGGAAAGCATATGTGATGAGGGAACAGACCCATCAGTAACCAGAAGAAGCTGGCTTATAAAGAGAACCAAGCACAGGAAGAAAAGATGCTATCTAGGCCCTGAAAGGGGGAGTCTTCACAATTTTTGACATTTTTTTCTTGTCTAGTCGTCATGGATTTTGTCAGTAAACACTACATTTTTCCTAAGATGACTTGAACCTGGGTCAGTGCTAGCTTCTATAGAAACCTAACTAAATCATTGTCGGTTCATATTATTTACATAGACTTGACTAAACAACATTTTTAGTAAATCCTGTAGGGGTGATTAAGATGAGTATTCTTTGTTCTCCACCTCATTTTATGAACAGGATTCCATTGAGGTCACATTTAGAAACAGTCGATACAAATTTGAAGTCGAAGTCCTTGGTGATTGAGCAACTTTAACTTCAGTGAAGAGATTAGAATTTTCAGCAGCTTTGATGAGGAGATTCAAGGTTTATGGGTATCAAACAAATTGTTTCATAAAAAAAATCTGTAAATTTGTTTAACTTCTTGTAGATTCTGCATATTAGCCCTTTGTCAGATGGGTAGACTGTAAAAATTTTCTCTCGTTCTGTAGGTTGCCTGTTCACTCTGATGGTAGTTTCTTTTGCTGTGCAGAAGCTCTTCACTTTAATTAGATCCCATTTGTCTATTTTGGCTTTTGTTGCCATTGCTTTTGGTGTTTTGGTCATGAAGTCCTTGCCCATGCCTATGTCCTGAATGGTATTGCCTAGGTTTTCTTCTAGAGTTTTTACGGTTTTAGGTCTAACATTTAAGTCTTTAATCCACCTTGAATTAATTTTTGTGTAAGGTGTAAGGAAGGGATCCAGTTTCAGCTTTCTACATATGGCTAGCTGGTTTTCCCAGCACCATTTATTAAATAGGGAATCCTTTCCCCATTGCTTGTTTTTGTCAGGTTTGTCAAAGATTGGATGGTTGTAGATGTGGTGGTGTTATTTCTGAGGCCCCCTGTTCTGCTCCATTGGTCTGTATCTCTGTTTAAGTACCAGTACCATACTGTTTTGGTTACTGTAGCCTTGCAGTATAGTTTGAAGTCAGGTAGCCTGATGCCTCCAGCTTTGTTCTTTTTGCTTAGGATTGTCTTGGCAATGCAGGCTCTTTCTGGTTACATATGAACGTTAAAGTATTATTTTCCAACTCTGTGAAGAAAGTCATTGGTAGCTTGATGGTGATGGCATTGAATCTATAAATTACCTTGGGCAGTATTTTAAACAAATTTACAAGAAAAAAATCAAACAACCCCATCAAAAAGTGGGTGAAGGATGTGAACAGATACTTCTCAAAAGAAGACATTTATGCAGCCAACAGTCACATGAAAAACTGCTCATCATCACTGACCATCAGAGAAATGCAAATCAAAACCACAATGAGATACCATCTTACTCCAGTTAGAATGGCGATTATTAAAAAGTCAGGAAACAACAGGTGCTGGAGAGGATGTGGACAAATAGGAACACTTTTACACTGTTGGTGGGACTGTAAACTAGTTCAACCATTGTGGAAAACAGTGTGGAGATTCCTCAAGGATCTAGAACTAGAAATACCATTTGACCCAGCCATCCCCTTACTTGGATATACCCAAAGGATTATAAGTCATACTGCTATAAAGACACATGCACATGTATGTTTACTGTGGCACTATTCACAATAGCAAAGACTTGGAAGCAACCCAAATGCCCAACAATGATAGATTGAATTAAGAATATGTTGCACATGTACACCATGGAATACTATGCAGTCATAAAAAAGGATGAGTTTATGTCCTTTGTAGGGACATGGATGAAGCTGGAAACCATCATTCTGAGCAAACTATCGCAAGGACAGAAAATCAAACACTCCATTTTCTCACTCATTGGTGAGAACTGAACAATGAGACACATGGACACAGGGTGGGGAACATCACACACCAGGGCCTGTTGTGGGGTCAGGGGAGGGGGAAGGGATAGCATTAGGAGAAATACCTAATATAAGTGACGAGTTAATGGGTGCAGCACACCAACATGGCACATGTATGTATACATATGTAACAAAACTGCACATTGTGCACATGTACCCTATAACTTAAAGTATAATTAAAAAATATCTGAAGAATGATTGATGTAATTGGCAAGTAATGGTTTGTCATAAGCTGTCCTATCCAGGCAGCTCCAAACCTAGGCAAAAGTAGCTTGAGTAAAACCATGAAAGGAGCCCAGTACAAATGCATCTTCTAGTTTATGTTTATCAGTAATTTACTAAGTACCTGCTGGGTACCAGCCACTGTGCTAGGTGTTACGCATTCACTGGAGCAAAAATAAACAAACAAACAAAAACACAAGCAAACAAAACTATCAACAAAGAATATCAGGTTAATTTTAATTAGTTTCTTTTGTTGTTGTTGTTGTTGTTGTTTAGAGATTTGGATTTTGTACCATATCTGTTGAAGTAGTATTAAGTGGTAATTTTGAAAATCATTTTGGTTCACAAAGGCTGTATGAAAATAGAAAATGCTTTACATGGCAAAGTTAATATATAAAGTCACTAATTGTCAATAATTTGTTAGCAAGAATTAATTTAGGTTAGTAGATTTGAGCAAAGAAAAGATAGTGCTTTTGGTAACATTTTCGGCCCACGAGGCAGAGCACTGGAGAAATATTCATGACAGGGACCTTACCAAGGGTCACAAATCAAGAATCATAGACAACTCTTTTATTTTTCTTTAAAGAATAAAGCAGACTTGAATTTGGAGTAGACAATAATAAGCTTATAGTTTTACACCTCTATGGATAATTCTCAAAAGTGAAGAAACAGCTTGAGGGTACCGAGTATTGGGCAAGGGGAGGCATGAAATGGTGGGGAGGAGTAAAAGAGAAATAAATGCTAAAAATGAGTACCACTTAGCAATACAGTGTCAGTGAGAAGCCAGAGGTGTAATGCTGAAAAACTGGTTAGTATTTTGGCTTCATTTGATGGTACTAAGATTCCATAGACTATTGTGTTGACCATGCTTCCTTAAATTGTGTGTCTTCATGGAAACACTTTTAAAGCCACATGTTGACCCTGGGAATCACTGGGGCAACATATCTTCCCATGATGAGAATTAAAACTCATGAATAAATTTTCCAGTGTCTTTTACCTTATGTCAGACATAGGACGAACCAATTGTTTCTCAATGTAAGAAATTTAAATTAAAAATAATGTTATCATGCTAATAATTATCTTCTAGTAAAATGATATCCAGAATTGAAACTAGCATGTGCGTGCATGCACACGTGTGTGTGTGTGTGTATATGTATATATGTGTATATATATGTGTATATATATATAAGCTTTTTATGGAAGAAAGCAGACTTTCAAACTCAGAACAATGTATAATTTAATTCTCCAATGAGCATCTTAGGCACTTATTGACTTTGAAATTATTTTGCTTTTAGAAAGAGACCTTGTTGAACTCTTACCTCATCTGATAAAACATGCATTAATGTACTGAAAGTAAAGAGAATTATGGCATGTTGTGAATATAAAGAGCAATCTAAATGCTGAATGACAACAATGCCTTCTCTACATGACACCTGCTGAGTCTTTGTGGTTGGAAAAGTTCTGATTGCATACTAGGTTACTATTTATTTTCTTTCATATTAAATAAGTGAAATCAAAGTATTTCTGCAAGAAGCAGAAAATGAATAAATGCAGAAGAATTAAATTTATATTGAATATTTAATATATTAGACATAATTGCCAGAAGTGTTATCAGCTGTAGAGTTGTAAGAAATACATACCAGTAGTAAGTCAAGTAAATATGGTAGAAAGAAGACAAAAGTGTAAATATGGAAAGAAGTAATGACACAAAAGAGAGATGTCTAAACAATTAGCCATATGTTTGTGAATCTGTGATTTTATGAGAGCCACCAATATGGCCCTGAATTCTGCTGGTGGTCACAATAGAGTTCTTGTTGTGTCAGGATTGTGTCTAGCACCCGTGAAAGGAGAAATATTACACATGCAAGCCTTTATATTGTAAATCAGAGAAGTGTAGAGGGCAAGAAGTAAAACTGAAACTTTAATTCAGAAGAAGAATATTAGATGCATAAGAGGAGTAAGATCAGTTCTTTTCTCTTCTTTAAGGAAACAGACTCCAATTAAGTCAAACAGGCAAAAAGAATATATTGGCTCACCAACTGGGAACGTCAAAGGGGTAAATGGCCTTAGATATGACTGAGCTCAGCATTAAAACTATGTGATTAGGAAATTTTCTCTTCCTCCATCTCTCAACTTCACTTCCATCCACGTTGGCTTCATTCTCAGTGTTCTGTTCAGAGAAATAAAGAGAACCACCACCCAGTGGATTAAATTGTCTTTCAACCTGGAAATCTTAGTGAAAGGTTATGCATCTTTTCCAAGAGTTTCAGCAAAGTTTCAAAAAAATTCTGATTTGCCTGGCTTGTATCATGTGCCCATAGATGATCCAATCAGAGTCTAAAGAATGAGGACTCTAATTGGTGGACTTGGGTAATGTTTCAACCATTATATAGGTGAAGGGTTCAGGAGTGAGCAGGTTATAGTCACACACAGACACAAAGTGCTTTTTATAAGAAAAGGGACCAAAAAAGAGGAGCAAAATGCATGATGGGTAGATAATAAATACAGCTATAACAGTTCATTACATCCTGTTTCCCAAGGGGTGGTATATTAGGTCATTTTTGCATTACTATAAAGAAATACCTGAGACTGAGTAATTAATAAAGAAAAGAGGTTTAATTGGTCCACAGTTCTGCAGACTGTACAGGAAGCATAGCACTGGCATCTGCATGGCTTCTGCGGAGGCCCCAGAGAGCTTTTATTTTTGGCAAAAGGTGAAGCAGGGGCAGTCACATCACATGGCCAGAGCAGGAGCAAGCGTGCTGCCACACACTTTAAGTAAGGGTGGCAGGGAGATGCCACACACTTTAAATAACCAGATCTCATGTAAAGTGAACTCACTCACTATCGCAAAGACAGCACCAAGCTAAGAAGGATCTGCCCCCATGACCTAATCACCTCCCACTGGGTGGGACCACAAATGTTGGAGATTACAATTCAATGCAAGATTTGGTGGTTACACAGATCCAGGATGTAATAGGTGATGTTTAAAGGGGCAGTGTCGATATTATCTGGGAGCTCTGTGCAAATGCTGAATTGCTGTGCAGACTTTATACCTACTGAGTTAGAATGTGCATCCTAAAAAGATTCCCAGGTGATTTGTATGCATACTAAATTCTGAATAGCATTCATTGAACTTTCACAGAGAATTATATCCGTATCCAGTCTTTCCAACACTGCCTTTTGCAAGTTCATATTATGAATCTTTTTTCCAACCCATATCCCCAACTTGATGGCACAAAGATCACAGAATGCCTGATACCTTTCTTCTCAGGATCTCATATATCAAAATAGTAGAAATAATCCTCATGCAAAGTGACACTTGGTGACCAGTTAGTTTGTTCATAGGATTATAAATGTATATCAATTCCTTTTCCTAGATAAATTTTAATTTAACTCTATTATTTTACTCATTACTCATTTCCATTTTACTCATTTTCTTTTGCTTTGTGTTAGATTATTTTGTAGTGTAAGCAGGTGTAAATTTAGAAGGATTATATTCATTTTACTCATTTTCTTTTGCTTTGTGTTAGATTATTTTGTAGTGTAGGCAGGTGTAAATTTAGAAGGATTATATTCATTTTACTCATTTTCTTTTGCTTTGTGTTAGATTATTTTATAGCATATGCAGATATAAATTTAGAAGCATTATCGGATGTCCTTTTAGTCACAGTCTTTACTCGAACCTTGTTTAAGTCACTTGATTGGCAATTGTTTTCTCTACCATTGTCTGGATAATACCAAATACCCAGACAGGGATTGTCAAACACATTCATTGTTCTTTCTCTTCCTTGGCCTCATTGCTGTGCTACTGCACTTGCTCTGTGTTAATGTGACATTGGTGTTAGAAAATTTTCAATTTGTCTGTCACTAAAAGTTTCACTGCATTTTTCCATGGCAGCTTAATCACATGCCCTGGGATGCCTTGTCACTTAGTTGTAATCGCAAGGCTAAAGTGATTTTGGCATTTCTTATCTGTAAGTTTACCAAAATACACTGCAGCCATTCTTGCATTAAATATGATATTTATTTGTCCTTAACTTTAAGGAAATAGTAAAGTGATCACTACTTTGTTTCTATTTCTAAAGCTTAACTACTCCCATTAGCTACCAATGTCCTTGCTTCCTGACTCTTGTTTCCTGGAAGATATTTTGCTAAAATGTGACATTTTTGGAAACCAAAAATAGCCTATTCACCCAAATAGAATGATTTTGGGTGTTGTCATTAGAAAAAATAGAGAAGTAGACATTTAGCCTCAAAAAGTTTAACATGGAAATTTAACGTTTATGTAATTACCTCCAATTTCCCAACAATCAGACCACTTTAACAGAAACAACAACAGCAGAATCACATGGAAATCATCATGCATTTTTGAAGTATCGTGAAATGGGATGCTTCTGAAAGGGTCAAAATTTGAAATGACTATTTTATGCATTTTAATACATCCTTTTACACAATGAAAGAATCATTACACCTACCATGTGTAGGTCTCCAATCTCTCTCTCATTCCATGGGATAACATTAATTTCTGCTCCTATGATATTAGTATAACTACTTTGTGGCACAATGTGAAGACAAGATAAACGTGCACAAAGTCATGCAATGATTATCTCATCTCTGCTTGGAGGTCGTTTTATCCTTTATGGTGATGAGCAAATACAGGCCGAATGAATAAACATAGAACACATTTTCCTTGGTAAAACATAAAATAGCTTATCAGGTTTTAGAATACTAACCAGCCATAATTTTAATGTAATTTAAATTGTAATAAAATATTATATATAATGGAAATAAAATAAAATATATTTTAGTGAAAATATATAATAGAATATTATTCAGCCTTTAGAAAGAAGGAAATACTGCCATTTGTGAAAACAAAGATTTACCTGGAAACCTTCATGATAAGTGAAATAAACAAATACAGAACGACAAATCCTGCATGACCTCATATGCAGAATCTGAAAAAGTTGAACACATAGAAATAGGGAGTAGAGAGGTGGTTACCAGAGGTTGGGCAGTGAAGAAAATGGGGAAATTTTGGTCAAAAAGTCCAAATTTCTAGTTCAAATATGAATCAGTTCTAATGATTAAATGTACAGCATTGTGACTACAGTCAATATACTGTCTGATTGACATTTGCTAACAGAATAGATCTTATTCTCACCATACATACACACACATACTACGTGAGGTCATAGATACATTAATTAGCTTTATTGTGATAATAATTTCACTATATATAAATATATATCAAAGTATCACATGGTGCACTTTGAATATATGCAATTATTTGTACAATTTATGGCACTTCACTAAAGCTGAAAAAAAATATAAATACTACTGTTTGTGATGATAGATCCCATTCTAAATCATACTCTAATCTGAGTTCAAGGGAAGAAGCAAGAAAGGGAATATCAAATGCTTGGTATATGCTACGCAAGTGAAATGAGAGAAAAGTGGATTAGATAATAGTCATCTTAAAGTAATTAAAGGGAATTCCTTTCAATATAAGCTGTTCTTGGCTACGATTAAAATTAGGGCTATATAAACAGGGATGGAAGGGCATGATGTGAACTTTTCAAGCCACTCACTGAGTCAACTCTCAAAACTCATGGAAGTTCCCTAAAAATATATATATTTTCCATGAATTGCTTAGGCTTTTGGAAATGATTGAGCTTTATGAAACTTTATTAAAAATTTTATGATCTTTCATTAGTCGTCCTGGGGCAATGAGTCTCTGTTAAGATAGATCTTGGCCCTTTACCCTTGAAAACTCACTGATCAATGTGGTAGCCACTAGCCATGAGGCTAATAAAAGCTCTTGAAATGTGAGTAGTTCAGATTAGAATATGCTGTAAATGAAAAATACCTGCTAGATTTTGAAAGTTAATTTGAAAAAAAAAGTAAAATACATTTTGAATGAGCTTTATATTGCTTATGCATTGTTAACAGTTTGCATTTATTGGATATTTATTATTAAAATTAATTTCAACCATTTTATCTCACACTTTAAGTGTGGCTACTAGATAGGGTAATAAAAAATTACCTACATGGCTTCTATTTGTTGCTCACATTATATTTCTTTTGCAATGATGATCTAGATTCTTACTATTTCTGAAAAAATTTTAACTTGTTTCAAAATTGCTTAATGATACTTAAGTTCTTAGTTAATTAATGATATATGTTTATCTTAAATATTTCTAGTGAGAATTGAGATGCAAGGACATACACATACCTAATGCGATTTGAAATTAGGAGAATATATAATGCAATATATTTGATGGTGCAGTGCTTTTCATTTACTGTTTGAGCTGTCAAATAACTGAAATATGGAGAATAACAAAGGAGTTAATGTTTAAAAGGGAAAGAGACAGAAAAATGTTTCCCCTGGGTACTCTTTGGAAATACGAATAACCTTTGCATTCGCTTACCACATCTGTGGCTTAGCTAGAGATAATGTTTTACATGTATTAGAAGGAGATACAGTTAGACTCTCAAAAGGAAGATTAAAAATAAGTCAATGGCATTCTCAATTACATTATAAAGGACAAATCTTTGTTAGTTGTTGAATGAAATAGCCAGTTTATAAAAACTGAGTAATAAGAGAAGACCTTGCATAAGGAAAAAAGTAAAACAAAACAATAAAACAGTTGGTTTCCTAGGAAGTAATTTGCATAGGTATTCTGCAAAGTTAAGAGTTAGTATTGAATCTTGCATTGTTAAGTAGTTTTGCTCAGGAATTTTATCGACATAATTATGATGTATTTTTCCATTAGAAAACCAATTTTCACTTAAGTGGTGAAATCAAGCTCCAGCTTGATTGTTATGATGAGAAGGATTATGCTGTCAAATCAGATGGATCCATGTAAAATTGATGTTTTTGTTTAGACAAATACTGAAAATTATTTGAGTGCAAAAGATTAGGACAACAATAAAATTCTAACTTCATCCAAAAAACTTTAAAGGAAACTTTTCTTTCTTAAATGGGTTTAAAATAGACTACAAAATGTTATGAAGCAGAATTTTGTTTTTCAGTTTGAATTCAAAAATTTGATTTTATTTATTAATTACATGGAAGACTATATCGATAGTGTTTTTCTTTACGTATATTGTTAATATTTTGTACACTTCCAATATTGCAAGGAAGACCAGACACTCTGATCATATCAGCCTGTTTCTACTAGCACTGCTTATATCACACAGGGAACCATCAATCCCTTTCCCTCTGTACTGAATGGTGCCTCTGAAATAAATGGGTGAAATGTCATCCTTTCTTTTTGAATATGGCCTAACTATAGTGACTCATTTCTTTTTTTTTTTTTTTTTTTTTTTGGTAAAACATGGCAGAAGTCACTTTGTAGAATGCCTGTAGTTTTATAGAATGCCTTTGATTTTATATGATGCTTTTGTTGTTTGTAAAGTACATCATGAAACCGGTAGTGGTCAATGGGACGAATTCATATCCATACACACTTTGCTCTTGGACCTTTATTTTAATTCTACCCCAAGATCACTAAATTTAGTTTTGACACTTTTTTCTTTCTGGTATTCCATCCTTGGATTTTTACAAGAAACTTATCTTGATTCTTTGGCTGTGGCAATTCCAGGCTCCAAATCTGCCTCTGCAAATGAAGAAAATACTCGCTAGATGTTTGCTGAATAACTGGGCATCCTAACCTAGAGTTTTTTGAAAGGATATTGTTATTAGTGAGATGCGTTTTTCCATAGTTCCTGTGAATTACGGAATTCTGGGAGAACAGTATAATTACTCAACACAACTGAATTCTGTGATGGAAAATAAAGTGAGTTGGTTATGTTGTTGGTAGGAATTGTGTGTTGGCAGCAATATGGATGCTCTTTGAGGTGACTCCCATTTTACGTAATCAAAAACTAAAAGTTGGGCAGTGTATGCATTACACAGATGAATTTGAAATTGGAGAGCCATGAAGAACATCCTAAAATCTGGCATCTCCTTTAAAAACAATGAGGTTCGAGGGCTTGGGACAGTGGCTCACGCCCATAATCCCAGCACTTTGGGAGGCCGAGGTGGGTGGATCACTTGAGGCCAGGAGTTCCAAACCAGCCTGGCCAAGATGGTGAAACCCCATCTCTACTAAAAATACAAAAAATTAGCTGGGCATGGTGGCTTGTGCTTGTAGTCCCAGTTGCTTGGGAGGCTGAGGCATGCCTTGTTTGAACTGAGGAGGCAGAGGTTGCAGTGAGCCAAGATTGCACCACTGTACTCCAGCCTGGGCAACAGTGGGAGACTCTGTCGGAAAAAAAAAAAAAAAGAGAGAGGCTTGACAATCCACAGAAGTGGAAAAGCACATAGACAAAATGACTGGCAGAAGCTGTTTTGTGTGTGTTTGTGTGTGCATGTGTGTGTGTGTATGTGTGGTGGGGGGGCAAATGCATGGGATGAAGGATATTAATATATCAATGCAAATAAAGTATGTAAGAGAGTAAGGCCAGGTGGATGATATCATGGCAGTATAGGTATTGGGAAGTATTCAAATATTGTTCTACTGAAAATATGTGTAGATCCTTCCAGCATTTTGAGTTGTTGTGGTTGTATGACTGGCAGGGACATCACAACACATGCACAGCACGAGGCTAAATTGCTGGTGCAATGTAGTGTCACTGACAATTGGTGGGCACTTATCTTTCTGAAATTGTATGAAGAGGTAGGCACCACAGAGATATAATTTTTAAAAGAACCATACTTTAAGATTTGGGAACCACTGGATATTAGTTTTTATCTTGACTTGTAGCTGCACTGAGCCCACAGAAATGCAAAAGTAGGAGGAAATTTTTTTTTCCCATGTAAGGAATACTGTGTTTTTCACAGTGGAAGAGGAAGCTTTGATGAATGCCTGACAAGTTGATCTCTCTAAACTAGTGCGGATCTTATATCAGACATGGAGAGTTTATAGACCTGCTTTGAAGCACGTGGTCCCTAGGAAACAAATCCTAGTTGTATATAGATACATTGATCATGATAGAGCACATTCTCTGCCTTGTTATTGAAAATAAATCCTCCGAAGTAATATTTTTGTTCAGTGCTTTGTGTTAACTAAGTTTGCATAACTGACCACCCCAAAACTTTGTGGCTTTAAATGATAATTTATTATTATCTTCAGTACTGTGGGTTGGCTGGACTCAGCTGGGCAAATCTCACTTGGGGCCCCACATACTTTTACAGTTGGACGATGGCTAAAACAGGAATCACCTGGAGGTTCAACCGGGCTAAAAGCCAAAGATGACCTCTTCATTTCTATATTTGTCACCTCTGCAGAATTGGGTGCCACACCTGGAGGATGGCTGGGCATCTAACTCTCTTTCTACAGTTTCTCCGCATGTCTGCTTCAGACTTCCTAACAGTATGGCAATCCTAGGGAAGTCAAATTTCTTAGTGCTGGCTGGCTTATCCTGGAATAAGTTTTGCAAAAGCGAAAGTCACAAAAGACATAGGCAGAAGCTGTGAAACGTCATATAATTTAATCCTACATGTCCTATAAAGTCACTTCTGCCATGTTTTATATGAAAAACAAGTTACGTTTTGGGTAGGCCATATTCAAGGAAAAAGCAATGAGATTTAACCTCTTGATTTCAGGAACATCATTCAGTATGGTGAGGAAAGGGATCATTAGTTTTCTTTGTGAGATAAGCAATGCTAGTAGCAGCAGGCTGGTATGATCAAAGTGTTTGGGTTTCCAGAGAGATTACTGGGTAATGAGTTTTCAGATTAGACTCAGGAGAAAATTACCAAAACAAAAACTTCTTAACAGTATTCACATATAACTTTCCATCCTGTTCCCACAAATTGTAAAAGTAGAATATGAATAATCTTGGGTATCATCGGTCACATAGTAAGGGACATGCACAGGGGGTCATCAGCACAACCTTGACTCCTTGGGACTACTGGACAGGAGCTTGGCCTGTGAAGTGATGTAATGTCCTCAAGACCTTCATGACTTTAGTTGGCAGGCAGGAACTAACCTTCCTGCCACTTCTATTTTTCCTTAGTTCCATTGTCTACTTTCCTTATTTTCTTATGTTTATTTTTCCTTTCATCCTTTCTTTCTACTCTTACTTATTTTATTTTAATTCAGTGTCTGTTATGTACCAAGCCCTATGCTAGGCATGCGTAAAACAATAGTTCAAAGAATCAGACATGTTTCCTGTTTTCGTGAAGTTAACCTCTTAATGGTAAAGCAAAAAACAAACAACAACAACAAGAAAAAACACACAAAACAAAACAAACAAAAAAAAATCCTTAAATATAACGTTGAATTTTATTTATTTATTTACTGAAAGGGAGTCTCGCTATTCACCCAGGCGGGAGAATAGTGGCGCGATCTGGGCTCACTGCAAGCTCCGCCTCCCGGGTTCACGCCATTCTCCTGCCTCAGCCTCCCGAGTAGCTGGGCCTACAGGCGCCCGCCATTACGCCAGGTTAATGTTTTGTTTTTTTTTTTTAATTTTTTGTATTTTTAGTAGAGACGGGGTTTCACCGTGTTAACCAGGATGGTATTAATCTCCTGACCTCGTGATCCGCCTGCCTCGGCCTCCCAAAGTGCTGGGATTACAGGCGTGAGCCACTGCGCCCAGTCACAACATTGAGTTTTTAAATAAAATTAGGGTTTGGGCTCAACATGGTGGGCTAGAAATAGCTAGTGTGTTCTGTTCTCACAGGCAGAAAACAAAGTGGTGAGTAAACACTAACTCTGCAAGTGGACCACCTAAGAAAGCATACTGAGACCCATCAAGGGAGGGAGGCAACGTGAAGAAAACAGAAGAGCCAAACCGGGCAGCCACCCACCCAGGACTTTTACGGAACCAGGAGAAGCTCTCTAATATGGAGAAAGAGTGTGAAAGTGAGAGCCCTCAGAAAATTCATACTTCTCACAGGAACCTGTGCAATCCTGGGACGAGGAGAACCCCTCGCCCCAGCCACCCCACCCCAACCCTGGACCGCTAGACTGATACAGAGAACCACCTGGAGTTGACGGGCAGGTAACACTCAAGTCCACGGGGATCCCCACAGGCCTTCAGTCCCTGAGAAGCCCAGTGACAACTGCATAGCCCCAATAGAAGCCTCAGTCGCAATGCCAGGGAGCAGCCAAACTGCTGTACTCCTCCTTGCCAGGCAACACTTGGTGCTAGCTTTCAGAATGGCAGTCCAGCCTCTGCCTGAATTATGTGGGCCGGCATGGCTGCTGACTGGGGAGGTTTATAAGGTATGTGGTTTTTACAATTTCCTTGTTGAATGATCAGAATCACTTGTTATTCTCTTTTGCAGAGGTTTTAAGTTCAATCTAACTCGCTCAAGAAGCTAAGAAAAATGAGTTATAATCTCACAACTTATGAAATCTGTAATTTCATAAGTTCATGGCAATAAAAGTAATCTCTACGGGTGGAAGTAATTGTTGAAGGATCATAGGAAGACATTGGGGTAAAAGTTAGAAGACTTTAGTTCTTGCCCAGTTCTGCTATTTAATAACATTATGACCTGGGGTCTTAGTTTATTCATCTGCAAAATGAGGTAATTATCACACCAGGCCTTTTCATTAAAACACTGCATAACTCTCCAGCAGACCATATGGATTTGTTGTTATACTGGAGGTTTCAAACCCAAGCTGCATGCTGTGTCTTCACTTTTACTTACTCTAATATATATTTTTGTGCTATTTCATTTTTTTTAAAAAATGGGGAAGAATATATGTGTAGTTTTTGGTAGCCACTGGGCTTTATATCAAGTAACTTGATAGTTTTATACCTAGAAGGTAAAATAAATCGAGGGGATGATCCACTTGGTAACTCTTGACATATTTTATGTTGTCATTTGGATGCATTTTTAGCTACCTATGCCAATATTAAGGTTTTACTCAACATCTTAGTGTATATTTTGACTTTTTAAATGAAATTGAGTTTTCTGTGCCTTCTAGTATTTTGTACGCAAAAAAAATAACTGATGCGGGGTGGTGGTAGTTAAATGTTGCTTGTAGTGACAGAAATTGTATTTCTGCTGGTGAAAGAGAGAAATGCTTAAAGGTTGTGTAAGTGTGTGGAGATATATATATATATATATGCACATTTGAACAAAGTATAATTCCCACTAGCAGAAACAACACAAACATGAATAACTCTCAGTAATACATTTGAGTAGAATTGATTTGTTTTGTGAATATCCAAAAGCTCTGTGTTATACAACCAATCAGATCCTAAACCAAGTCTTCCATAAAGTTGGTACTGTTTTGTTAGCCTATTAAGTACTGTAGACATCTACCAAGAGTAAAAGTGAGGAAAGGCAGCCTGTTATCATCTTTATTATGCCCCTCACAAAAACATTGCTGTATTTTCTTAGAATCTAGTTAGTTAGAAGGACTTTTGGAATCATCCATGGAAATAACTTATATTTTAGTCAAAGAAAAATATATTTTTCTCTACGTAGCAATACACATTTCTTTTTTTTTTTTTTTTTTTTTTTTTTTTTTTTTTTTGAGACGGAGTCTCGCTCTGTCGCCCAGGCTGGAGTGCAGTGGCGCGATCTCGGCTCACTGCAAGCTCCGCCTCCCGGGTTCACGCCATTCTCCTGCCTCAGCCTCCCGAGTAGTTGGGACTACAGGCGCCCACAACCGCGCCCGGCTAATTTTTTGTATTTTTAGTAGAGGCGGGGTTTCACCGTGGTCTCGATCTGCTGACCTTGTGATCCGCCCGCCTCGGCCTCCCAACGTGCTGGGATTACAGGCGTGAGCCACCGCGCCCGGCCAGCAATACACATTTCTTTTATGCCAATGACTCAAGTGAGGAGCTGGCCAAGAAGTCAGAAATTAAAATGAGCCATGATATTTTCCCTCTGTTTCTCTCTTTAAAGCTTGCTTTATTTGTGGAGTACACAGATAAGTTTTCAAATCAAAATTGACTATATTATCAAGACAAGAATAGGGATTAGCCAAAGAACCACCTATGAAGAGGCTGGGCATAATGGCTCATGCTTGTAATCCAAGCACTTTGGGAGGCTGAGGTAGGCAAATCACTTGAGATCAGGAGTTCGAGATCAGCCTGGCCAACAAGGCAAAACCCCGTCTCTACTAAAAATACGAAGAAATTAGCATGCCTGTAGTCCCAACTACTCAGGATGCTGAGGCAGGAGAATGGCTGGAACTCGGGAGGTGAAGGTTGCAGTGAGCGGCGATCATGCCACTGCACTCATGCCTAGGTGACAGAGCAAGACTTTGTCAAGAAAAAAAAGAGAGAGAGCCAGGAGAGAGAAAGAAATAGAGAGAGAGAGAGAGAGAGAGAAAGAAATGGAGAAAGAGAGAAAGAGAGAGATGTATGAGGAGTTGTTACTGGTAGACACATATAAGTACGTTTTCTTCCCATCCTAACTGATAACTTATTATAATAGTATTCCATAGTGTTTCACTTATAGAATAGTAGAGATCACATAGTCTAAAGTCTTTATTAGAATGTCTGTGTTTTGACTTATTTGGGGTGCTTGGACTCTTTTTCCTCTGGCCATCTGATTGATTCTATACTGTCTGATATTGTGATACGATTGTCAACAGAAAACACATGGGGTTTTCAACCAAGTATGAGTGAGGTTCTTGGGTTTGTTAAGAACCCTGCAGAAGAATGGAAGTAACAAAAGGAGTAATGCCTCAGCAACTGTACTCAGGGCCAAAGTCTTGAGGCTGGATTACAAACAACTGTTTATGCCATCTGCTTATGGCATATTCTCTAACTCTCTCTAAGACAAGGGACTGGTCTAGGCAGGTGATTTTACATACCAGACTCTTCATGTTTCCCGGGTATATGAGTTTTGGAAAGTCACAGGACTGAGACATAAAGGCATTGAGAATTCTGTCAGGGGAAGTCTGTCTCAACAAGAGCTTAGTGTAAGCTGTAACATAAAGACTGGGTCTTTCTAGCTGATTTTTTTGGTGGATGATCCTCACAAAGAGACAACCTCCTCAAAGTCACATAGTTAATAACTTGGACTCATTCCCAGGTCTGTCTTACTTTAGAACCTGGGCTTTCTATCCCGTCAGTGGCTGCCATCTGTGCTTTGAGACATTCCTACAGCCCAAGAGAACTCCTGAGAGGTCTGGATAGGGTGGAAGTTAGAAACTAATCTAAACTTTTATGTGATTCACATATTTGATTTTTAGATAGGGTGGCTCTTAAAAAATGATACCATTATTTTCAATACTTTGAAAACCTAACAATATTTTTTTTCTAATATTGCCACTGCTGCATTTTAAAAAAAGAAGTAGATATGTGGATATATATCTATTCAATTCATACAATTGAATTATCTTCTTCCCCCAACCATATATGCTCTGGTTTAAAAATATATGTGCATTTTTATGTATACATACATGCAGAAAGAGAGACAGAGAGAAAGAAAAAGATACATTCTATGTTTTTACCTACAACCTTAACCACCTGCTTTAATTGCCCAGAAGGTAATATTTGTAATATTTTGCGTGAGTATAGAGGTGACATTGTTAAATCTGGTGGCATTTTCTCTTCTCGTTTTCATTTTATTAACAAGCAAGCTTTGGCGTTGTAGCTTTCTTTCCCTTGAGATCCATTTTAATTCTAGCTATGAACACAGAACATGCAAAACTGTTTTGCACTTATGTCATATGAAATTTGGAGTGGGGGCAGTGGTTATGGTTTTGAAAATACCTGGTGATAAAACAGAAATCCCAGAATTCTCTGGGAACTGAAAGTTTGGTAAAGGGTCAAAGTCCATCCTTAATGACTGCCAACAGTGCCAATAAAAAGTGATGGACTTTGTTTTGCTTTAAATATGAGGAAAATTGGTTGGCAAGTAAAAGATTTAATGAATCTCTATAGTATTAATTACTGTGTAGTAGAGCGTACCAGAGCAGCTGAGGTAGTACTGCATTTTGCCCCTAGGTGGCAGCAGAGCACTCCAGGATTGGTGGAAGACTGTGGTTTGAGACCAGGGAATCAGGGAATTCATTGAAAGGGTCTGAGACCACAGCCATAATCTGTGAAAGCCAAGAGGACGGCTAAGGACTAAGGAATTGACATTGAGCCCGAACTGGCAGAAGAGACTCAAGCCCCAAATCGTGACATGCACACAGGTACGGAACTGAAGGGGGTCGGAATGCAGAATCTTTTAGCCATCATGAGAGATTAAGAGAGCAGCACAGGTCTCTGAGTAGGTACTTCAGAAAACGGGAATGTTTCAGAGCAACTTTCTTCCTGATTTTAAGACACTGAACCAGAAAGGAGATCTGGATTCAAGCTCTACCTTTGCCACTCATTATAGTGCAACATGAGGGAAGAGTGGGCTTCAATTTCACATTTAGAACAAAGGCAGCTCAAAGGTTTTTCAAGCTCCTCTATTTTACAATTCCCCCAGTCCTGGCTACTCCTGGATGTTAAATCCTCCTCTCTCTTTAACTGGATTCACCTGACTTTGTGGATTTTGTTCGTCAGCCTACATTTCAGGTTTGAGGGTTTCATCTGGTTCCTTGCTTTCTGGCCCTCATCTTGCTCCACCAGCCTCTGGATTATCTTTGGGCTTTGATCTGGGTGTGCTTTGGTTTGTTATCTCTTTTCCTTTGTTCCCTGATGGAAACCTGTCTCAGGACTGATTTAATCTTGTCCTTCTTCCACTCCCACAATCATCTTCCCAACCCAATCAAATTACCAGGGTTTAGGTATTGTAACTCTGAAGGAGGACAATGCTGAAAACAATTGCTTGTTTGTTTTTTAGCTTTAGGTACACTGAATGGCTATAGAATACAAATTACGGGAAAACATGAAAAAACATAAGAACTCTGGAAAGTCTTTTTTGTTTAACATAAATAAATTATGCAAATAAGTTAAAGAAAGTATGAAGAAGCATTTGGCATGCATTGAAAACATCTGGGTTTAACTGAAAAGAGAAAACAAAACATTTCATAAAACAAATATTTGAATTTAAACAATGAATTTATTAATTTTCACGTCCTAAGTTAGATTTTGTGATGCGTTCTTTTTCCTAAGAATGGCAAAAAGCATTCAGAAATTAAATAAATCAATATATATGTATATATACATATAATGTGAATTTACTGGGAAGCCTTGATGATACAAACAAAATCGGTCATCACCAGAATTCTCTATGTGAAACCCATGACAAGTTCTTTGGAATCCTTCCCTCAACATCCTCTGGCTCTTGCTATGGCTTTAGTGACTTCTACTGTGCTTGCAGCCTGTACTCTGGTGTATCACATTCTTTTTTTCTTTTTTGCCATTTTAACAACATAAAATTTCCATTGTAGAATCATTTCTATCCATCAATTATGCCTTCTTTGACACATCTGCATTTTGTAGATGGGCCACTATGGCATGTTCAAGTAGAAATTTGTAGCCAGAAGCATCACACATCCACCTATGTGGCAGATTGCGGCGGACTTCTGCAATGATTACAGTAATGTTATTTTCGTATTGGATGACAATTATGAAAACTGTTCTCTTGACATAATGTGGTTTGGGGTGTTTAGCAGTTAAACAAATACTGGCTTTAACTTGCGTGTTTCCTTACTGGTTTCCCGAAGCTCTAGGAAGCTACATTGCCCTGTGGAAAGATACTGGACTACGAAGTTAGGTAAATCTAGGTTTGAGTTTATGCTCTGCCCTTTATAATCTGAACAAAGCTAGGCGAGCTCTTCATCACTTCTCAGCCTGTGTTTCCTCTTCTATTAAATGAAGACAATACTTTGTAGTAGGGTTTCTTAACCACTATTGACATTTTGGGCTGGATAATTCTTTATCATAAGGGCTGTTCTGTAGTTTATAAGGTTTTGGCAACATCCCTAGCCTCTCCCCACTGGATGCCAGTAGTTCCTCTCTTGTTATGACAAGCAAACATGTTTCCAGACATTGCCAAATATACCCTCAGGGGTAACATTTCCCCTGGTTGACAACCCCTGCGTTATAGGATGTGAGAATTAAATATAATGATATTTGTGAAGTGCTCAATGTATGGAAATACCTAATTACTTACGCTCTCTTGGATATCGTATCCACCTCTCATTTGAATTTGTATTTTGAATCCTGAGAATTAAACTACACAGAGCAGTAAGACAGGATCCAAGAGCCTGATTCATTAGAAGGGATTTAAAGGGTCATTGAGCTGGAATTAGGCATGAAAGCAATTTGAATAATATGTTTGGTGGCATATATTATAATGTGACACTGAACATCTGAATCTCTAATGTCTCCATCAACCTCTCTTAATTAGGCAGACATGAGGGTAATGCATTTTTTATAAGGGGGTAAAATACTTAATTTAGGGACACAAAAAGCCATTTGGGCATATAACATTAGCCAGTGGTGATCCTGGCAAATGTGTAAGAGTAATAACAACAAAACAATACCCAGAGCCATCCAGGAGACTGTCTTCCTGAGAGAAATACATTTTGCCATCCAGAATCTGTTAGTCTTTCAGCAAGATCTTAAAAATGTCTCTCAAGAGAAGATTTCAGTTTTCAGTTGTCTCTTCTCTGTTGTTGTTTTATTGTGTAATATGTGATATTTCATCATGATTTACAATGTAGCATGTGAATTATTAGTTGAGAGATCCAGAAACCTGTACCCATATTCTCCTATGCAACTATAAATATTGCCTTGGAAATCTTTGTGGCAATACACTATATACTCTGGGTATTGCTCGATGTAGTGTGGACAGTTCTATAAATTAGCTTGAAAGGAAGAGGGTAGTAAATGAGAGTCATGGTACTGCATGCTGCCATAAACAAACTGGGGTGGGCCCAGTGACATTTTGAAGTCATTCAGAAGTGTTTTGTGAGGTCACCTGTCCTATTAGATGCGTATTCTTATTAATGGTTTCTTTCCTTTTTTTTTTTTTTTTTTTTTTTGAGAAGCGACAAAGAGGAGCTAGGAAAGGAGTAGAGGCAGGTGGGAGGAAGTGTCAGGACTTGCAATTAAATTTATTAACTCAATTACCTAGGATATCAATAAAAGCTGTAATCATGAGGCCATCTAAAAGGCATTAGCTGTTTTACTGCTAATGGAGCCCTTGCCAACAGGAAATGGAACCAGATGCTCTTGTTGGGTGCCGGCAGCTGTTTGGTAGCACAGCATCAAATAGGTTGGACTGTGATAGGGCATATGGACTAATGACAAAAAACATTTTGTATTCATACAGTATCTCCATTCAAAAAATACCAATACATAGTTTGCAAAAATGAGCACATGAATCCTTACAGGACCTCCTCTGGGGAGACAGCCATAAAGGTAGGATGATGATTTTTATGGATGAAAAGAACTATAAGCAGGAACACATTGGGGTGTGCCTTCCCAGGCCATCTGTGATGGAATGAGCTGTAAAATCATAGCCGAGATATGCCCCAGGTTTTCCTTTTTCTTCCCAGCTCTCTAGGTGGGGATGCTCTAGAAGTTTTAGTGTCCACTTTAAATCTGTCAACCTAAGTAGCCAGTGAGCTGCTTGAGAGGGGGCATCTATTCTACATTCTGAGATCTGGAATCACTTATTTTATGAACAATTATAGCGTGGCCCTTGGAACGCTAAGATATAAAGCATGGCATCTAAATATTTAGATCCTTTATTCATTTACTATATATTTATTAAAATATGCTAAGTGCTAAACATTGGGTTGGATAAATGAAGTCAATGAAAACACAATGTTTTTTCACACAGAGCCCTCAGGACAGCCTACAACAAGGGACGTTAATAATATATTCAGGCAATTATGATGGATACATGTAGTCTGGTACATTCATGGATGGTTAGGGGAGACTTCGTGGCAGTCATGAGAAAGGCATGTCAAAGCTAGATGAGAAGGAAGAACAAGAGATATCGAGGTAAAGAGTGGAGAGAATAGACAATGCCTTGTAGATGGCTGAGCATGTCAAAAGCCTGGTGGCAAAAAAAGCATTTTCTGTTCCAAGAATAATAATGAAGAAGTTAGAAGTTAGGAAAGGAAGTGAGGGAAGGAAGGAGAATGATGGAAGGTGAACTGAAGAATTATTCATAGGACTAAATTATTACAGGCACATGAAGAATTCAGATGGTGAGATCAGTTGGAGAGGACACCCAAAGGTTATTCTGCTGGATTCTGGAAATGAATAAAATTGGAGACAAGAAGACTAACAAGTGGTGGCTGTAGTAATCCAAAAATGAGATCATGAAAATCCGGTAGTGTGCAAGAAATAATGGAAAGTTTCAACAAATACATAGCAAATGGAATCTTCAGAACTTGGTGATTGTTGGATGAGGTATATTTCTGAGTCTCCCGTACTCTGGGGGGTAGCCATCAGGTCCTAATACAACATGACTTGAGTGTTCCAAGACTCTGCATCTTGAACTACAATATTTCCCTCTAGCTCACTGCAGCTGGCAAACGCAGAGCCCAGATTCTGTCACACTTACAAATTCAGGAAAGGCATTTTCTCTCCATTTCTTGGAGATAGAAAGCTCCGTTTTGATAATTACCAGTTAAAATAGCTTTGCAGATTTTTCAAAAGCTTAACA
Source organism: Macaca fascicularis (assembly GCF_037993035.2). NCBI lineage: Eukaryota > Metazoa > Chordata > Mammalia > Primates > Cercopithecidae > Macaca > Macaca fascicularis. The sequence goes on along the minus strand of NC_088380.1, from coordinate 108,078,447 downwards.
GACTGTAATACCAATTTACAGACCTAAAGAATTTCCACATGGTTTTCCTACTCCAGGTACAGTGCAGTGATAGTTCTGATGGGGAAATGGAGAAGATAAATAATGACTGACATTTTTTGCCTCTGTTTTCTATAAAGCAAGGACTTTTACAAATGGTATATGGAAGTGCCCATCTTGTTATTCTCCTCTGAAAAGTACTGAGTACTACATTAGGATTAAAATTAAATAAAATTTTCCAATTCATAAGATTTAGTTGTTGTGATTGATTTAGTTGTCATTATTTTGTTAATGAATTGGTAATGAGGTGAAGTACATCATTTTTTTTTTTTTTTTTTTTTTTTTAGACAGAGTCTCACCCAGGCTGGAGTGCAATGGTGTGATCTTGGCTCATTGCAACCTCTGCCTTCTGGGTTCAAGTGATTCTCCTGCCTCAGGCTCCCGAGTAGCTGGGATTACAGGCACGCATCACCACGCCTGGCTAATTATTGTATTTTTAGTAGACATGGGGTTTTGCCACGTTGGCCAGGCTGGTTTCAAACTCCTGACCTCAGGTGATCCACCCACCTTGGCCTTCCAAAGTGCTGGGACTACAGCGGTGAGCCACTGCACCCAGCCCATATTGGTATTTTCTCCAATCATTATGTTTGTTCTTTTATTTGTGGTGATTTCTACTTTTAAAATTTTATTTAAAAATTTTACGGTGGCATACCTTAAGGTGAACTTTACTAAATCATGCTCTTATGAAATTCCCTCCTAATAGAATATGACAAAGGTGGTAGAAGTATATTGCATTATATAAGACTTCACCTTAGCAAATAGGAGTGAGAGCTTCCCTGTCGCTTCGAAGTAAGCTGCCATGTTGTAAGAGAGCCTCTTAGAGGAACACTTGGGGAGGAATTACTACAGGCAGGAACTTATGTCCTACAATCAACTGGAACTGAATTCAGCTAGCAACTGCGTGGTCTGAGAAGAGCACCATGAACTCCAGAACACAACCAATATGACAACTTGATTGCAGCCTTGTGAGACTCTGAAAAGAGGAGCTGTTTTATGCCTGGACTCCTAAACAATGAAAACTGAGATAATAAATGGATGTTGCATTAAGCTGCTGGTGGTGATTTGTTACACAGCAATAGATAACTAATACAGTTTTCATCTGTCCAGATCTATTTTTGTGTGACTTTTCAACTGTTTAAATTCCGTAGAAATGCTCTGCCCACATCAAGATCATTAAATAGTCTTCTAATAATGACATGTGTTCAAGTTCAGATTGAATGCTGGACATTCACTAGGAAGTAGGTTAAATAAGCTCTATGCTTCCAATTCATTCATTCATTCTTCTTTGAGTTAGTCATTAAAAAAAATGACCTCAACCTCAACTATATGCAAAGCACATGAGGAATAAGCCACAGTTCTTGTTTTTGAGAGGTTCTAGTCTGGTGCAGATAGAGTCTGAACATAGACAAATATTTTCTCTATAATAGGGGGAAAACTACAAAAGAGGCATGTGCAAAAGTTAATAAGAATACGTACAGAGAAATTTATTTTTTTAAAGGATTATATAAAAAGTCTTCAAAGAAGAGATAATCCTGGCCTGCATCTCAAGATATGCAGATGAGATTATCAGGTAGAAAAGAAGACAGGAAGATATTTCAGAAAGAGAAAAAAATGGTTTGAAGAGACACTGAAACATTTGAAATAGGTTTTAGGCTCAATGAGGGTGGATCCATTTCTGGCTCTATCACTTTTGTCCTAGCACTTAGCACTTTTCTTTGCCTAAGTGAGCTTTTAATATGCTCTGGATACGTGAAAGAATGAATGCGAGCAATTTTGCAGGAAATAATGAGAAGTAGTTCAGGAACAGAAATTTTTTTGCTATGGCTGGAGCACGATGTGGGCTGGTAATGGGATGTGAGAGGGAACGGGAATGGGAGATAAAGGGCCTCGTTTATGGAGAACCCTCATACCTGACACCCATTCAGGTCTGAATGAAATGACTGGGCACTTTTATCTGATAACAGAGTAAAGTTTTGTGATTTTACACAAGAGCTTCTTAATGTGATAATGATTAAAAAACTAAAGCTCCTAATTTTTTGGCTTTTCAAACTTTTGAATTCAATCTATTAATTGTTTTTGTTTTCTGACGATAATCCAAACATATGATTAAGATGGTAGAGTATTGAAAGCATTGGCAGGGATGTATCAATTTATCTATGCTGTAGAAAAGAATGTGAAATCACTGTCTGAGTAACAAGGTTGTTTGTTACCTTGATTTCTGCACCGTGAAGCAGATTTTGTCCTTTCCAAGTCCTGTTGGTTTTCTCCATGCCAGCAAGCCTGATGACTGTCTCTATGTAAACCGCTGACGATTTTCATGACCTCTCTTACTGCAGTCTTAGTGTGATATAACTTCGCGTATGCTGCAAATTATGCCCATAAAATTTGGAGGCTGATTTCTGAAGTCATTAAAGTGCACCTTGTGATGTTGTTTCTGATATTATTTCTCAAGAATATAACTACCATAATTTATCAGCTTCTCAACTTCCATAATCTGGAGTTGAGAAGCCTTTTGAGTTTAACACATTTTGAAGAGAGAGTTAAAAGGAGTTGGTGATAATATGATTTTCCCTTTTTATGCTGCTCTAGGAATTTAGTTGACGAAACACTTCCTATGCAGGGAAAATGCATTACTGAATAAAATTTCCAAGGATGCTTTCTGACCAGAACTGCTCATAATGAGATAAGATTGCCTGGCTTAGATTGAGAAGAAAATAATATATCAGACAGACACATAGATGAATACACACACACTGTACATATAGCAGCTTTAAAGAGATTTTGCTGAACTTGTATCATTTAAAGAATCCAGTGATCATTTTTGCAGTCCTTCAGCACCCCCAAGAAGCACTCCTGGGTCTTCAGCATTTGATGATAATAAAAATATGTTTGCATATCTATGCTCATTATTGGAGGCATTCTGCCATTGGGAAATATTGAAATTTCCATAAAAATGCAATGATTCTGGAGCTGACATGGACATATGCGTGAGATAACAAGTTACAATCACTGCCTTCTTAGATGTAGCTGTGATGGTAGTCTCCTATTTATTAATTCTAGCAGGAGGCCATATTAACTACTCATTAATAATTCCCCTTTCGATGAAATGACTTTTGAAATATAACAGGTCGTAAATGTATTTGTTTTTCCACATCATGTTTGGTAAATACCCCAGTTTTGAGTGTCTTTAACTCAGCATTTTGATGATGGATTTGCACTGGGCTTTGTCTTCTTGTTGTTCTCTGATCCTACTATGAGGGTGTTTTCTCTTATGAGGAATTTATAACTGTGTAATTGTTAACCGTATGATTATGAAGCCCCTGGTTCAATAACTTGCAAGTTTGTTCAGATGAGATTTTCTGGAAGTCAAGAAGGTCTGTGCGAAATGACATGAAAGGCTTGTTATTTGAATACAGATATGGCAACAGGGAATTATCTGGCTGTTTGCAAATAGGCTTAAGTTCTGTATATGCTTCATAAAAATCACTAACATAAGTTCCAAATCCACATACTCATAAAAGCCCATAGGATAGAAGCACAAAATGTGAACATAAGGGTGATTGGCTTGAGTTGCTTATGCTTTTGGTTCCTTGCAATAAATTTGTATATGTGTTGTTTGTGTGCATTAACTATGGAATAAGGGGCAGCAAGTTACCAAGAGTTAAGAAAAAAATATAGAAAATTTTTAAAATGATATGCATTAAATTAAAATAATAATTAAAATTTAATTAATGTTAAAATTAAATGCCATCCATATATCGTCCTAAAGAATGTTAAAATACCACTAATCTGTTATATTAGCCATGGTTTACCTCACTGCAGCTGCCACAGTTTTGAGTATGACAAATCTACTATTCTAATTTGATGAACTTCTGGAATATGTCATAATAACATACAAAGCAAGAAATAACAACTTCTATTTAATCTGGATGAAGATAAATTCTGAGAAAAGGAGTTGACACAAAAGCTCATGCAGGAGAATAATAATTATTATACAAAATAGTTACCTGTGAATTCTCTACTGAATAAAGTAAATAAGGCACAAAGCACTGTTGAAAACATCTGTCTCAGACTGAATCTTGGTAGGTAAATAGCACAGTCAGAGCGAATTTTTAAAATGAAAAACAAAATGAAAAAAACAAATGAAGTTTAATAAATTTTCGTATGTAAAAAGACTCTATGGGCTTCTGATACCTAGTCCTGTTCTAAATGTCAAATAGATACTTGAATAATTGTTTGTCTAGAACATAAAAAGGAGTTGACATATTAAACTATATTGACTTACATTTGCCTCGTGAGTATGACTTGGAGAATAGTATATATCTTTAGAATTTTTATTATTGTTTTATAAACCAGCATTTTATGATTTAAACATCAGATTGAGAGTTGACTAGTTACCCTAGTTGTGCCACATTATACCATGAGTTCTATGAATCACTAAAAAATTCTTATCTGATTTATTTAGTGTATCTGCGATTCTGTGGATTTGTTACCTAGGGATGATCAATTAATGTATTTACTACAGTCATATCCCAATTTACCCTAAGATTAGTGATATGTGTTTAGAAAAGTATTTATTATATTTGCATCTTTGCTTATTTAATGATGTGATCATTTTGCTATTGTGCTTCATTATGAGTTCTGAAATTATGCACTCAGTACTTATTTGTTGTATTATGTGGAGATTAAATCTATTACTTCATATTTTCAACTATTGACTCTTAATTGGTATTTCATCTATAAATTTAGTAACAAAATTAACACTTATTAATAAGGTAAGAACTCTAACTTCATTAAATATTAATATATACATGCAGATTTTATGTGGTGGTCAAAATAATGTCTTTTAAAACCAAATTTGTTGGCCGGGCATGGTGGCTCATGCCTGTAATCCCAGCACTTTAGGAGGCAGAGGCGGGTGGATCACGAGGTCAGGAGATCGAGACTATCCTGGCTAACATGGTGAAACCCCGTCTCTACTAAAAATACAAAAAAAAATTAGCTGGGCGTGGTGGCAGGCGCCTGTAGTCCCAGCTACTCGGGAGGCTGAGGCAGGAGAATGGCGTGAACCCGGGAAGCGGAGCTTGCAGTGAGCTGAGATGCACCACTGCACTCCAGTCTGGGCAACAGAGTGAGACTCCGTCTCTAATACTGCTCCTTGTATATCATGCTGCATATTGAGAGACATATGGCCCAGTCAGGCCCCTTGCCCAAGCTGACCGGCAGCAATCCCTGAGTAGAAGAGCTGCCCAGATGACCAGCATCTGACTGCAGATGCATGAGAAAGCACATCCAATACCAGCAGAAAGATCACCTACCAGAGTCCAGGCCAAATTCATGACTCATGGAACTGTGAGCTAAATATGTCTGCTTTTTTTCCTGCCGCTAAAAGTTAATGTGGTTTATTATGCAGAAACAAAAATTCTAATTGATGTAGAAATTGTTACCAGAAATGAAGCACTATTACAAAAAGACATATAACATTGGCTTTGGGACCACGTGACAGGTAGTGGCAACGAGGAAAGTGTTCATGAAATCAGAAAAAGTAGTGAGAAAACTTAGTAAAGGCTGAAAAAATTTGTGGAGGACATTGTTATTGGAGGATAGAAAATGGCAACTTGTATTAGGCTGTCACAAAGAATTGGCAAACTGTCACCTGTGGCATTTTGAAATAGTGCCTGTTTTTGGATATGGTTGGAAAGAATGTTGAAAACATTTATTAGGTACTCCTAACCACATAAAATAAGATTCTACACCAGGTAGTTGAGTTAAAGCGGTAACTATTTAATGTTTACAGAAATTTTAGCAGGTAGACAAAGGAACAGGACTTACTGCATTAAAAAGTAAATCTTGCTCTCAATTCCATTCTCCCCAGCCTGTAAATGATTTCAAAGAAAATGAGGTCTGAAGAGATTTCTAGGCACAGGATAGCTGTGAGTGCCATAAACTTCTGTAAATAAATTTAAAACTTCAAACTTAAAAGCCATAAAATTTCTAAAATATTTAAGTCAGTGTCTAGTAGACCTTATAAATGGGACCACGGTTTGCTAACACTGGGACCTAGAGAAGTCTTAGTTGTGGGGAGTGTCTTGTATGTTGAAAGATGTTTAGGGACATCCTTAACCTTCACCTACTAGATGCCAAAACACTGCACCCATCCCAACTGTGACAACCAAAAATGTCTTCAGGTATTGTCAATGTCTCCTGAAAGGCAAAGTCATCCTCAGTTGAGAACCGTTGAGTCCAATAAAATAAATTCTAAAGATCTTTATGACATTGTCAGTGGAAGCCCAACTTCAAAAAGAACTGTTGGTGTATCTTTTATTGAATAGAATGGGCCATAATCTGACACACAGAAATTATACACATTTTGAAGGTAGTATTTAACAAGTGGCCCCACCCAATTAGGGATGGATATTGCTCATGTTGCAAAAAGACTTCAGGATTAAGAAAGCCACCATGCTACAAACACAGACCCTTTTTTTTCATAAAAGAAAAAATATATCAGTGAGTGAACCCAAGAATCCAGAGGGAAGAGCTGAGGGAAATGGAAAGGAATGGTTTGGGGAGTTGCAGCCTTAAAAAGTGGTTAAGTTCTGCTCCTTAACCTTTATGGAGAAGTTTCCCTGTCCCCAGTACAAAGGGCTTGACAACAGACACCATTCTAGACTTCAGAAAAGTCCTATGGCAACAGACTTCATATGCTTCCTGTTTTTCTCCCTTTTGAATTGGAGAATTTTTGTGATTATCTAGGTCCAATCTCACTGTTGGGTGTTGAGTGTGAAGAGGGCAGATACACGTGAGGTTTTATTTTATAGGTTTTTTAATGAAGAATAATTATATCAAAAGATTCCCATTAAGTTTGATTGTAGATTACATTGTCTTAGATTTTGAGGTTGACACTGAGGTTATTCATGAGATTTCTTGAGATCTTGCTAAAAAATGAATGTGCTTTGTGACATCAAGGAAATGAATCAATGTGTCTCAAGGCACATTGTGGTAGATATTGTTAAAGTTATGGCTCCTTATTTATTCATGCTTTGCATATTCGTGTCTTCATGTGGTGTCCTTCAACACTGAATCTTGGCTTAGCCATATAATTTATTTTGGCCAATAGTACAATAGCCCATCTGCTTGATATTAACAAATAAGTGAAAAGAGTTTGCCTATTGAGATTATCTCTCTCTTGATGCTTTTGACCCTCTAAATTTACACCTTGTAGGGATGCTTGAAATAGCCTACTAGATGAGAGAGACATGGGGCCCAATCACCCTCATTATTTCACTTGACAAGCAGTCAAACCCCAGAAACAAAAGCAACCTAGAAAGAGAAACATCAGCTGAACACAGAAGCATAAGTGAACCTAGCCAATATCAGCAGATTAGCAGAGTTAAGCCCAAGTGAAATTAATGGCATATAGACACAATTTTGAGCTAAATAAATAGTGTATATATTAAGCACTAAATTGTTGAGTGGTTTGTAGTATAATCATCAAATAATTATTCCCAGGTAATCTGTTGCTGGTTGTAATTCATGTTAAAAATGCTGCAAGATGTCAGATTTCCATATCATCTCTATTTTGTTTTTACTGTTTGTTACGTGCACAATGCCTACCCATAGTAGATCTTCAATATATATTTAGTGGAAAAGAAATAAATTGTAATTAGCCTCTAGTACTTGGTTTGATAGTAGAGTTGTGTTTCCAGCTACCAAATTGTCTTCTTTGGTGACTTGGGAAAATATGTCACTTTTAGATTGGTCCTCCATTAATTTCAAATTATTCAGTCTCTCCTTTTCTAGCAGTCTAATACTAAATCTAATCCTAAGGGTGACTTTGTGGTAAGAGAAATTTCTAGTAAAGCCTGTCAAAATCTTCACAAAAGAAGATCAATGTGATGATATACAAGCAGATGCTATTTTTTCTTAAAAATTATTCTTAATGATGAGGATGCTCCTCATTAATAAGATTATAGAGAAAGAACTCATTTGCATAACCATAGTAAAAGGGCACTAAAGAGGGCAGCTCTTCATCTTCATGTGTGAGAAAAATTGAAAATAGCAATATGCTCAATAGGCTATGTGCATGTTCTAATCACAGGGCTCTGCATGTCACTTTTAAAATTAACATATAAATAGCTGCTATTTAAATCTCTGTCTTTGAATGAATTATCACACATCAACTAGATATTTCCATTAATGAGATAGCATTGCATAATATTATAGAAAATGGGTTTAGGACTCTTGAAAATTGGAGGAAATGGTGAGAAGTGTGGCAGATGTCTTCTTCAAAGAATTGTTTGACATACATGTAAATCCACCCTGACCTGAAGTGCCTTGGGAAATGGGAAATGAGCCAGAACACTGTGAGTGATAGAGTTGTGTACGCATTACCCATTATATAAAGATTTATTTTATTTATTTATTTACTTTGAGACGAAATTTTGCTCTTGTTGCCCAGGCTGGCGTGCAATGGCATGATCTTGGCTCACTGTAACCTCCGCCTCCCGGGTTCAAGAGATTGTCCTCTCTCAGCCTCCCAAGTATCTGGGATTACAGGTGCCCGCCGCCATGCCCAGCTAATTTTTGTATTTTTAGTAGAGATGGGGTTTCACCATGTTGACCACTCTGGTCTTGAACTCCTGAACTCAGGTGATCTGCCTTGGCCTCCTAAAGTGCTGACATTACAGGTGTGATTCGCTGTGCCCTGCCCTGCTTATTGTTTTTTAAAAGTTTAATAGGATTCATTTTACAATAGATTTTAGGTGATGCCATTTCATTTGAAGACAGGACTGTATCTGACAGCAAGGGGAAGACGTTATGTATGGTCATTATTATTTACAAAATATGATAACCTAAGTCATTGCTATCTCTTATTGAAAAACAACTGGTTAAATGTTCTGTCTAATAAATATCATAAAACAAGTAATATAATTTCATGGGATATACATTATGTATGATATACATAATAAAAACATACTCCAGGGAAGTTAGAATAATTTAATTTCTGACCAAAGAAAAAATTATTTTTCCTGGTCAACAAAAATAATGTAATATGCAGTAAAATTTTTGTGCTAAAAAGTGAAGAGAAACAGGATGGTATGTTCCTACCTCAATAGAATCAGAACATTTAGTTAAAGCAGTATTTCTACAGGTACATTAATTGTATAGCTATTTTGAGTAGAAGCCTACTTAATCTTATGCAGCTCAATCACATATGTTAAACATGCAATTTTATATTCAAATTCCTTATGACTTTATAATAGAATAATATTTTATTTCATAGCAATACCTGCATGTAGATGCTTTCAACAAATGTGGGTACTATCTATCCTAGATTTTAAAAAATAACTCCAGTTTCAAATAATGTCTCTCTGCATCTATCAATGAGTCATATCACTTTAGTATTTGCCAATATTGATTAATTTGCTTAATAAATGTTCCCTAATGGAAATCTTATCAGTAGCGTATGAAACTTAAAAAAATAATAAGGTGATATACTGAAAACCTCTTTATAATCACATCAGCTTTTATAGGTCCTGTTAGAACTACAAATCCTTCAGTGGTTAACTGAATGCAATGAAGTGGATATAGTTTTAATTAATATTATTGGACTATATGATGTTGACATATCTGTAGTTCTAGTTACATTTTTAATCTTGAAGTATTCTTTTAAAAAAGAACAATATGAAATTTCTTATTTACTATCCAGATTTGATTCCAATTTCAGTAACTATAAATGTTTTGCCATCACTTCTAAAAGCAACAGGCTCACTCAATTTTATTGTATGAAGTTAGTTTTCAATATCAGTGCCTAATTTTCCACATGAGACTGAATGACACAAGTTTTCATTTAAAAGACTTTCGATATTTTATCATTAGTATATGTTGATCCAATTTTTAACTTGTTACTTGCTAATTAAATTTTATGAGATTGAATTGGATTATAGTTAAGAGTGCTTCTGACAGAGGTATTTTGATTCTAGGTTGATATGTTTTTAAATTATCTATCAATAATTGTGGTGATTTTAAAAATTTACTCACATAAACATTTTTTATTTCATCTAAGACAATTTCCCTGCTGTTTTCATATATTATGCTTTCTCCTGTAATCGTGTCTGTTCTTGCAACAATTTTCAGCTCTACATCTATCAAGTAATTATTTTTCCTTTTTTGTTTCAAAAACACTTCACTCTTCATCCTCCACAATAACTCTATATAAATATTTACATATTAAATATTTGATCTATTTAGTCACAGCATTAAATTTGTATTTGTTTCTTCTTTTCCTGTCATTAATTTAAATATGGAGAAAGAAAAAAGAAAATATTGGAGTAGACTTCTAATATCCCATCAAAAAATACTAAAGCATCATCACTTTAGTTGGTTGAGTCAAAAGACATTATAGCAATATAAATTGTTATATATTAATACAATGTTCACAACACACATATGGGTCAAATAATATCGTTGCCTGTTTGAGGTGTTAACGCAAACTAAATATGGCCTGAGGACTCAGTACTTGTATATTTGAGTCCTTGTGTATGAACTACAATCTAACTTAATAGGTAGACAAGATTGAGAACCTAACTGGGAATGTGTGCCTGTAACAGTGGCTGGGTCTTGGTCAATCCCAGCAGCCATACTTCAACCACTCATGCATTGTCGAGTGTTCAAACTGAACTGTGTTTAAATAAGGCAAACGCTGACCTGTAACCAATTCAGTTGTTTCTGTACCTCACTTCTGATTTCTGTATGTCACTTCTTGTTTTTTGTCTATAAATCTTCTTCCATCACGTGACTGTGCTGGTCTCTCTGAATCTGCTGTGATTCTGGGGACTGCCAAATTAGCAAATCGTTCATTGCTCAATTAAACTCCTTTAAATTTAATTCAACTGAAGTTTTTCTTTAACAGAGGAAAGAGTAAAAAAGTGGTTGCATGATTTTCTAAAGATCAGTGAACCCCCACCCTGTGATAAGTAAAGTTCAGCCTATTTATCCAGTAGAAATGTTTCCCAAGGTTTATTTCCCAGATACTGTTAATTCACTGCACCAGACTTATTAAAGATTATTGTTGCAAGTTTCTCGTTTCTCATAGTTGTTTTCTTAGTATGTGAAAAATACATTATCTTTGAGAACTGATACCTGAATGATTCCTAAATTAAACAATATTTAGATAACTGCACAATATTACTTTCAATAATAGGTAACAGTTTATGTGTAAAGTCAAAACACATTTATATTAATGTTAAACTGCCTACATGTCAGAAATCTCATATATTTAAAAAAGTGAAAACAAACCAGATTCTCAGTATTTTACAGCAGGGTTTATTATCCAGTAAATTGAGATAAAGGAGGGTGGAAATTGTGTGCAGAAAATTTACTCTATTTGACTCACTCATTCAGATGCTCATTTAACAAGTCGACATACTTAGGAACTAAGTAAATTTTACTTGTCGTTACACAAGAAGGACTTCCTTCAGTGGATCCTCACACGCACATAGATCTTTGATTCCCTTTTCCTGACTTCATAAATGCATGCAGCCAACTGCTATGAGCTCCCATGGGAAAAGTCACAATAAGCTCACTCTTTTTAGTTTTTGCGTATTTATATATTTTATTCTTCCTTCTTTTAGCTCTTTCTTTCCCATTGTTTTCGAACTTCTGCTTTCTCCAGGAACATGTCAGAAACAGTTCCACATGTGTCTTCAGCCCCTAGCAAGGAAATATAGCACAAATCATTTAAAAATTTGTAAGGATGATCTGGAGAGAAAATAATAAGTTCTTTTTTAAATGAACCTAGTTATCTTAGCTCTTTTATTACATTGTCATGGTAGTTTAATAGTTGCAAAATTTAAACAGGACATATTGGAAAAAGTTTAACATGAACCACAAGATCTTTGGTGTGTATTTATTCCTGTACATGTGTACACAAACAAGTGACAAATCCTAGGCAGAGAAATCTGAAGGTGATCTAGTAGATGTGTTTCTAAAATCATGGAGCTTATTTTTGAGTCTTGTACTGAAGTGTATGATGATTTACAATTCACTGGAGTCTGCAGCAGTGCTCTATAAATACTTCATGAAATATTCTATTGAAAGTATTAGCATTTTGAGATACAGCAGAAATTATTTATATGCCTTTCCTTTTGGAAAACAATTTTTGTCAGTATATATGAAGACATGAAAAACTCTTAGGTTTTGTTTATAGTTGGGAAATCGTGTTTTAGAATTTACTGTAAGCTGAGGCTTTGCATGTTGGGATTCTGCCTTCATTGCAATAGAAGCAAATTCTTATACATATCCATGGAGATATATAAATACATGTATATATTTTTTTTTCTTAAACATATCCACATACATACGGATTGGCATCATTAAGAAATGCCGCATATTTTGCAAATTTGAGTTTAAGGTATTTTAATACCAATATTTAATATTTTTAGAAGCATTAGCTTTCTCCTGTGGGTAATAAACACATTTTCTTTCTTCATCCAAACTTCAGAAAAGAAAGAAGAAAGCCAGCATATGTGAGTTTGGGTAAGAATAAAAACTGTCATTGCAAATAAACATAAAGAACACACCTTGAATATTTAAGTTCTAATATAATTTTAAAATAAATATTTATATGTAATGTCTAGAAATATATGTTTTCCCATTTCTGCCCAGTCTTTATTCCCTAAACCCATTATATTTTTCAATTATCAGCAATTTGGGGTAATTATATCTAGTCATGAATTTAGGGAGAACAACAGGAGGAAAGAGGTCTGTTCTGTTCAGTAAACATTTATCAAACTCTTGCTTCAGTCTAAGCAATAGGCTTAATGCCATGTGTACAAAAATGAAATGCCATGTGGCCCCTGCCATGTACTACTTCTAATTTAGTAAGTAGGAGAAAAAATGCCTACATCATTATAAAAATGTTCAGAAGTAGTTGTGACAGATTAACAAAGTGGTATTATAGACAATAAGGAGAAATTACTACTTTTAAATAGAGAATTAGAAATTATGAAATTAAGTTGATAATACTAGCATCCAGAAATTTTTAAAATGTGACTAAAAGGTCTAGGGCAAAGATAATTCTATCCATGGTAGCAGAGTAAACATAAATCATCTTTTTATCTAACAACTTATTGTATTATTTTAATATGTATTCTGTTAGGCTTTTTTTTTTTCTAATTCTAAGGAGTTGTGGGAATGACACAAAAGAAAATATGCTCTATATATTCTTGATATTTGTTAGGGATTTAAATTAATATTTAATTTATAATCACCTTCATAGTTTGATACATTATGTTTAAAAAGTTCTATAACAAAATGTTTCTGTATTGTGATTACTATTCACCACTTTAATTCCCTCTTGTATCCAGATAATACTCTGAAGTGTTGTATATGCACTTAACAAAAACGGAAAGTATGCCGTTAAGTCTTAAATAAATATCTGAAGATACTAAAGAATAGTCCACTTTTCCTTCTCTTCTTTCAGACTATTTCATTTCCAGAAGAGAAGATCATTGGATAGACATCTATATATGCAGATGCCCTGATCCCTGCATGACTGTTATCCTTCAAGGCAGATTTGATACTTGAGGGAATCATTGGTTTGTTTATTTGCTTGAAACTGATATGCATACCATTATGTAGAGAGAATGTCTGTGCTAGCTTCATCCTGTCAGCTGTGGACAAGAAAAAATCGCATTCTAGTTATTTGTTAAAAAAAAAGCAAACATGAAACTAAAATTTAAAAAAATAATAATAAAACAACCAACAAAACACCCTCCTATCTCAGATTTTATTGTTTTATTTTGGAAAGGCTAACTTTCTTGGATTAATAGCATATAGATTGAAAACAGTTTATGAATTTATTTAAATCCTATTTTCATGGCCTTTATACAAATTAAATCATGATATCTTTATTGGAGAGAGTGGCAGATAACGATTTCTCAAAAACAAACTCTGTGGAACATGGCTTATCTCTTTTTTATGAAGGACCAGAATATTTGAAATTCCAAACTCTTTTGATGGTTGAATCAGTGATGTGGAAATCTCTGCACATAAGAACCATATCAGAACTATGACTGATAAACTATGTTGATCCACTTACATGGGAGACTTGAGCAAAGTGCCTATAATATTACAGAGTCTTCTGTAGGAATTATAAGTAATATATGACCAAAGACACTGAAGAAACTCTTAGATATCATCAAAGCTTGGTGCTTAGAATTTACTTATTTATGTACTTATTTATGATTTGGTGTCTATGGAGGTGTTTGAAACACAATTTTGGTGGTTGGGATTTAGAGTAGTCCACTGAGAAGTAATCATGAATGTGGGATAAGGTTAAGAATGAGCAATCTCAGGCACATGGCCATCCCTGGGTAACTTACTTGGTAGTTCTGTTACCAAATTTCTACTTCATTCCTACAAAAATATCTTCTAAACCAGTGGGAATTTACATTTTTCATGTAAGATCGTAAAGCTGGTAAACATGCTTACAGTGGTTTTTAGAATTGGTGCTAACAGCTGTGATTTAGGGAAACAATCAGCATTTAAATGGGGAAAATTAAAACATAAAATAACTTGTTGTCACATAAATTATTTTTATGATGTACTACTGTAGCTATGTTATGCATGGGCATGTTCTCATTTAAAATTGGGTTGCTTGAATATTGTTTATGCCTCGAAAATATGCGTGCTTTTTGCTTTAAAAAGATCCCAAATGCTTTTTGCATATTCTATAAGCACATCCTACGGAGCTTTTAATAAAACACTGACTTAAAGGTTAGGAGAGTCACTATAAATTTGTGACTGTGTCCCACTCTCTTCCACTCTTCTGCTTCCATGGCCTCTAGGCATTTGGTTTGTAAGAACAAATAATGAGAAATGGTAAATGACTGTCTATACTAGACTGATTTAGAGGCACAGTAATACAATACTGACACATGCTTAATGTTACTGCTGTTGAACAACAATAGAGCTTACGGTTTATTAACATTATTTTCCTGGTAACTGTATTTTTCTTACCATGGTAACTTTAGAACTTCTCTCATGTAACATAATTTGTGAATATACACCCAATTAAAATTCTAGTTGCCTTGTTTTGTGTTTTCTAGATAGGCAGCTATTGAATCAAAACCACAATATGGCTAAACCTGGCCGTACTATAATCAAAGAGGCCATTTGAACAGTCAATTAGAGAAAAAAAGTCGCTTCATTAACAATGGTTTTTAGGTGCAGAGTATTGTAGGTATGTTTAAAATGGTGTTGAGTTATTTAAAAATATCTCTTAAGTATGAATTATGAAATACAACTGTGTGAATTATTGATATCCTGAGATAATGGTTTAGGGATTAAGGTACAAAAGGCTTGCTGAAAACAAACCTTATTTATTTTCCAGTTGGCTAAGTCTCATGTATGGTTTAAGTTGTTCTCTGCTATTCTCTCTCTCTCTCTCGCTCTCTGCCTTTTTCTCTGTCTTGAATATGAAAATTTAATATATGGATGCTGAGTCTTAAGAATTATAAGACTTTCTCATTTAGCCTAAGCCTTTTTCACCATCAAAAATTCTTTAGACACAGTCACAAAATTGGCGATATAAGGCTTGTGAGATGCATGAAGCAAAAGCTTTTTTTTTTTTTTTTTCAGTCCTCACCCCCTTGTTAAAATTATCTTAGTATAAAAATTGCATTGCCAAGAAAAGTCTACTTTTACCCTTCCAAGTTCACCATGCTTTCCTCTTCTATGGCAACACCCATTACAATCTGTCCACATGTCTCTTGTACTTTCCACATTATGAAGTGATGACATCACCCCATTTTAGGTATGCAATCACCCTTGTGCCTGGTAAAAGGACAGCATGTCTGTTGTAGATGCAGAGGCTCATGTCCAGAATGGCTAGTGAGTGGTAGCACTGAAACTAGAACCCATAACTAGTAACCAGTTTCAGTGCTCTTCACATTTTGGCTGCAGAGCCCATCAAACTCACACTGTGCATGTGCCAACCCTAGAATTTTAAAACAGGAATGGTTCCAGGGTCACTTAACTAGTCTCACTGCCTCTTTTTATGATTATGCCTCATTTCTGAAGGTTGAAAAAGTGTGCTCTTTCAGGCAGAGATAGCCCCTGCTGATGCATTGCATGTCTAGCAAAAAGTTGTGTGAGGCCAGGCGCGGTGTCTTGGGCCTCTAATCCCAGCACTTTGGGAGGTGGAGGCGGGATCGCCCGAGGTCAGGAAGTTGAGACTAGCCTGGCTAGCATGGCGAAACCCCATCACTACTAAAAATACAAAAATTAGCCAGTTGCTGTGGCAGGCACATGTAATCCCAGCTACTCCGGAGGCTGAGGCAGGAGAATGGCGTAAACCCGGGAGGCGGAGCTTGCAGTGAGCTGAGATCCGGCCACTGAGCTCCAGCCTGGGCGACAGAGCGAGACTCCGTCTCAAAAAAAAAAAAATTGTTGTGTGGGTGTGTGGGTGTGTGGGTACGTCTGTGTGTATGTGGGGGTAGTGTACAAAAAAATGCAGCTGTGTCCTGGTGAGCAATGACTCAGCCTGTTAGTGGCACAGTCAGGACAAGAAAGAGAGCACATGTCCTCTGACTCAGCCTCAAGGACAGGGGCTTCCTTTCCCATTGCTGAACACCCCCACCATTTCCATTCCACGCAGCACTTCTCTGCATCCTATCACACTCAGCTTCCACAGTTACTCAGATTTCGTTTGCAACACTTGGTCAAAATATAAATAAAATATTTCTCAATGCCTGCATCACGAACTCTCGTCAGTAGTATTTTCAGGTATTTTGATCCCTCTTATATCTGCTTTTTCATTTTGGAAAGCTAAAATTATTTTTGAAAATGTAAATAAACAGATACATGAGCAAAATGCAATATTTTCTGAAGTTAGAAAAATATAATTTTACCATGATGAGATTCCTACAGATAGAAATTAAGGATCAAAGATAAGGCATAAATCATGGGTATGGATACTCCTTAGGGTTAAGCCATTGAATTTTTCTTATACAAATCATACCCTTTCAATTTCCTATTTCCTTTTTCTTCGTGCATCTTTGATGTTTTGAAAGATTTAGTGTAATTCTATGGATCTGGAAAACAACATAATTGATGGGTTATTTGTATAAACAAATTTTCATTAATGCAAAGTTAGAAATACCTTACAAGTGAGTTTGATTTCTAAAATTTGCTTTCTCGGATGTGACTGGTAATTGCTCATAAGGAGTAACTCACCAGTTCCTTTTTCAAGAGACTTATGACAGTTGAGCAGCAATCAGGAATGAATAAACCCAAGGGGGGTGAACAATATTACATACTCCAGCAGAAAATAATTGCAACATTTATTTCTAAGATCTGTGGTAAAGCTTATGAACAGATTCTCTTGAACTTTGTTACAACTTGTGCTGCAATATGGATTCTATAAAAATGAAATATAACAACTCAGTTTTGCTAAATTAAATGTATACTTTAAATTTTTAAGTCAGACTGCTTTGATTATAAAGTCAATATAAAACTAAAACAAACAAATGCTCAAGAATACATCAAATATGTCCATGTGTCATTCAGCAGCTATGCTTCAAGGATACAACAGTGTTTTTTCAAGTCTCTGGTTTTGGGAGACAAGACAACTTTCGAGCTTTGAAAATTATGCAGTTTTGGTATTTGGCATTAACTTCTCCTTGTGCACTTCAAATTATTCTTAAAAATAATTTAAAAAATACACAAGCAAAGGTAAAGCAGTACTTATACAGACAAATTATATAATAGCTCTTGGTATTCTACAATCAGACATTAAAATAGAATAAATGCAGGCACCTGCTTTCCAAGATTTTTGAAATACTTTATTTCATCATTGCCAACCCTATGTTTGGTAAAAAATAGTTGAAGGTATTACCGTTTTGTTTTAGTGTTTTTCTAGAATCCTGAGTTTTTTGATTTAACATTAAAAACTTCAATAATGGGCAGTATTCTTTTTTTCACTTTAGCAGTCTACAAGATAACATCAATGTTAGGTCAATAAGAAGTAAATGGACTCGGCCGGGCGCGGTGGCTCAAGCCTGTAATCCCAGCACTTTGGGAGGCCGAGACGGGTGGGTCACGAGGTCAGGAGATAGAGACCATCCTGGCTAACACAGTGAAACCCCGTCTCTACTAAAAAATACAAAAAAAAAAACTAGCCGGGCGAGGTGGCGGGCGCCTGTAGTCCCAGCTACTCAGGAGGCTGAGGCAGGAGAATGGCCTGAACCCGGGAGGCGGAGCTTGCAGTGAGCTGAGATCCGGCCACTGCACTCCAGCAAGGGGGACAGAGTGAGACTCCGTCTCAAAAAAAAAAAAAAAAAAAAGAAGTAAATGGACTCATTGGAAGCCAACATGAATGCTATTAAATAGAAGATTAACTGTGTTTTTAAAAAATCTATATATTTCATATGATATTTATTATATAATATATACATAGAATTTAAATATATGTAATTTTAACCACTGTTTTTGTCAAAGTAGGCTAATTGCCATAACAATCTATCCCATAAGTTAAGGAACCTAAATAATACAAAAATTTTATTTTAGTTGCTTAAGTAATTATCAATCACAGATATTCCTAGTTGAGCAGCTCCCCTTCAAATTGTCACTTTGTGTCTTGGGCTCCACTCATTTTGGTTCTTTCCGTCTTTAAAATCAGAAAGTTCTTTATTAAATGGGCAACAAGCAACCTAAAGCATTAAGCGTAGGTAGACTGGGAACTGAAACTTTAACCAACAAATATGTTTCCTTGTAAGAAATACAGGGGCAGAGAAGAGCAGGCAGAAAGCCTCAGGGTTCCTACTTTGAGGGTTGTGCCATGTAACTACTCCTACCATTTGATTCTAACCATTCTAATCTCTTTAATTTGTCTTGTTCTATTCCCAACAGCCTTCTTATGCCCCACTAGTCGTTCTCAGGAAACTTTCATCCTTATCCCAAGACAAAGAACCTCCTGCTCTTTGTCCCACTTTCCATCTTGAAAATGCTGATATAACAAGTTGTTTTCCTCTTTCTCCAAAGGCAAAAAACATTCGCTTTAAACAGATTACTCTTCTTCAAGAATAAGACTGGTTGAGTTACAATAATATAACTATATTCATTTTTTAACATAGTTTATATTTGATCCTTGTGAAAATCAATCCTGGCATCATTGTACTGAGAATGAGCTGATGCTTTGATTAGAAGATTCTCACTACATAGGTCTCCACATTAGAGGCAAATGCTTTTTAGTAATTTGCAGTAGATGACACATGTCACCAACTACAAATTTTATCTTAGATCCCTTATATTTATACCTTGCTATAAAGGGGATGGGAGTCTCCATTTTGTTGCACTAGAAAAACCTAAAAATTGACCACTCTGTACAACTGTATGAAGATTGAAAGCTGATTATTAGTTCTTGTGTACTGGGACAGATTAAGTATGTAGAGGATATATGCCAGAACTTCACAAAGCCTTGATATTATTTCAGAAAACTGCCAAATGTGTCTCTTTAAAAACTAAATGCATGTGATTATTTAGTAATATAGTCTACACGTTAACAAAAGTAAAGGATATGTTGGCTAACTTATGAAATGTTCACTTACATGCTAATTTAATTGAAAAAGCTCAAAATTTGACCTTATGAATTGCATTTAAGAGATAATTTAGAAGCCGGGCACAGCGGCTTATGCTTGTAATCCCAGCACTTTGGGAGGCCAAGGCAGGCAGATCACCTGAGGTCAGGTGTTCGAGACCAGCCTGGCCAACATGATGGGTCAGGTGTTCGAGACCAGCCTGGCCAACATGATGAAACCCCGTCTCTACTAAAAATACAAAAATCAACTGGGTGTGGGGGTGGGAACCTGTAATCCCAGCTACTTGGGAGTCTGAGGCAGAAGAATCACTTGAACCTGGGAGGCGGAGATTGCAGTGAGCTGAGATGCACCATTGCATTCCAGCCTGGGCAACAAGAGTGAAATTCTGTCTTTTAAAAAAAAGGTAATTTAGGATTACCTCTAGTACTTTTAATGAGACTCAGCTGCCTAGGTCAAAACATCAACAGCATTCTTACTACTGTAAGAGAAACATGATGATGCTGATGGTGGTGGTAGTAGCAGTAGAAATGGGAGAAGAATATTTTAATTATTTAAAAATTAAAATGCAATTGTTTTAATATAACAGTACAGGATTTAAAAATGTCTGCAGATCTAAAAACTTCAAGCAGCTCAGCCACTAAAACAATTACCAAAACATAAACATTTCAAAGGTTGACAAGCTCTGAAACATGAAATGATGTTCAAATTGATATGCAACATGTATTTCTCATACAATACACAGGCTAAGTATTTATAGTACCTTTTTTGCTCTTTATCAAAACATTTGCTCAAGGTTTAACACTTTCTGAAATGCAGATTAATCATCATTATTACTTTAAATGACTTGGAAAAAATAATTTTTTATGTCTGCATTTTATTATTCTCTTCCCTACCAACAAATTGACGACAGAGTTTACCAAACCGAGGTTATCTTACTACATATACCCAAGAGATTTTTGTTTATAATTCTGTTATTACTATTCAAGGAACTTAACAAAAATTGCCATAGGATCAATCCTACATTACTCTCCTAATTTTAGCTTGCACTATAAGCCTTCTGCACATATTAATCTCCTAATTTTAGCTTGCACTATAAGCCTTCACAAACTTTATGAGACAATAGATCACTTTATAGTTAAAATATTGAATATATGAATTATCAGGAAGTGTTTTTGTTTGTTTGTTTTACCCTTACTTTACTCAAGGTCATACATCTAAAGTTTTTAGGATAGTCTATGAATTAGTATATCCTAAAATCTTATTCTATTTAATTAAAGACCTGGGTTTATAAGTAAGGTTAAGTTTAGATCAGGCCAGTATATCTTGAATTTGTTGCCACCTTTGATATCAGCTCCAACTTTCCTACTTTAAGCATTCCACATCTTGAACATGCATTATCACAATGATTTCCCAAATGGCTTCCATGTCCTCCTCTTTCTACTAAAAATATCTCCTCTAAAACATCTTTCTAAAATGCTGATGAAATCATCTGATTATGTCCCCTCTCTGCATCTGATTTTGCCACTCCTTTTGGTGCCTGTAAAAAATGGACTTCTTTATTATTCTTTGCTTTCTTTATAATTTCCACAATCTGGACCTTACCTACTTCTGCTTTTCTGAATGTCTATCTTCTCACCTTGCCTACTACATCCCTGACGTAGCCCATTTCTGGCAGTTTCTTAAGATGTACAAGTGTGTCACATATTTTATATTTGTTGATCCCTTGCCTAGGGCACTTTTATTTGTCTGGTAATATTTTGATTATGCACTGATGCGCAGTTTAACTGTCTCCTCCACTGGTTTGCTGCACCTTCTTTGAGTCATCTTTGCAAACGTGTACCTCTCTATAGTAGCATTACTATATTATAATTATCTCTTAACATGTCTAGTGCCTCCACTAGTCTGTGTTTCCTTAAGGATAAAGAATGGTGTATTTATTTCTGTGCCATGACTGCATAGACATGCAACCTTGCATATGGTGGGTGCTTTTCTAAAGTTTGGTAAATGAATGAATGTTGCTGGAACAGCATTTAGTTCTGATGGCTGACTCACTCACGGCCATCACATTTGTAGACATCACATTTACTTTGAGCCTGAATAAGAAGAAATCTGAATTGAAACTGTATTTTCTGGCGGGATTCAAAAAGGACATATCATAGTCCAGAAAAGTTTTTAATGAATGAATATTCACAGTAAGAGCTCTGCTTTCAAAATGCAAGAAAGAGAAGAAATAACAATAAAAGCTCAGTATACTAAAATTTGATAATGTACAGTTTGTGTTATTCCACTGATGTTTATGATTTTAGGCTTCTGTTCAAATTTAATTTCATGTTTTCTGGCAAAAAATATTCATTAAAGACATCTGTGCTCTTCAAATGCAAGTACTATTTGTATTTTTAGCTTGGCATTGGTATCTGTATGAAATAGAGGATTTATGTAATATATTTGAATTAGTCTATTAAAATAAGTGTATATGATCTGTGGGTGTGACTTGTAGGTTGGGAGGATTTACTGGTACTGCAATGTCAGATTTATGTGAAGACTGTTTTGTTATTGAGGAAATTAAATTCTACCTATGCTATATTTTTAATATAACAGTCTAAGTGTTAAATTGTACATCATTTTCACAACTAGTTTAGTGTATATTGTTTAATTAATGTCTTCAATATTCATTTCAGAGTTTTTAGCACTAACCATGCTAGAGGTTAAGGTAAATTGTTTTTAGGTTTGCTGAAGGAAGTTTTTGCTCTGGCAGTTACCATATCCTCACGAGGAGTGGGAGCCGTATACTTATGATGATGGTTTTTATCAGGTGCATTTCTGTTGTTATTCACTTCACAGAAAGCTTTTGTTTGCAGTAGTACGAAAGGCTTCTTCAATGTTTTTTATTTCCTTTTGTTTTTAATGTCAGTGGAGTGCTTCTGTTCCTATTTGCTTGTGAGTCATTAAAATAGGCAGGGTGTTTAAAGTCACACTTTCCTATGTCCACAGATAATGAAAAAGATTTAAGGTTTGAGGCTGATCAATATGTGAACAGATTTATTATAAAAGGCCGTATTATGTTGCTGATATTCCCATTCTGTGTGTATGTGTGTGTGTGTTTTCTCCCTTAAAAATGTGACCATAGAAATCTCTTAACGTTGGAATAACAAAAATCATCTGTCTGTGAATATTTAAAACTATGTAGAAACACAAAGTAATAATTGAGAATAATTTGTACAGATACTGCAATGAAATCAACTGGTGACTTTATCTTTAAAAATAGGAATTCATGTGCCCTTATACTTACAGACTAGGTTGCTTATTATGTATTCACTGGATCTGTTCTGTTTCTGAAAATAAAATAAATAAGAAATGCACTTCCTCTAAGGAAGACAGGACCAGCCAGTTTGTACTTTAGCCTTATGTTTACTAACCTTAGGAGCATCTGCCCCTGACAGTAGGTGCTTGGCAGTTTCATGGGACTTAGGAGGAGTGTGCTGCAGAAGAAGGATGACTGCATTGTGTCAGAGCCAGTGGGTGCCACGCTCATCTTGGAAGACATCTAGCAGAGCTCATGTGGCAAATGATGCATGGAAATGGGGGAAAATATTTCCCCACTATAAGCCTTCTGTTCTTTTACTCCACATGCACAGAAAGAGAAAGAAATAAATGTGTATACACGTTTACTTTTATTCTTATTTCAGAGCAGGAGTTTGAGCTTCAGAAAAGTTGGTTGCATTATCCCTTAGGATGAGAAAAACTATTTGAAAGGGTGTTCAAACAAATTGGAGAAGAAGAAAGATATGCAAGGAAGCCAGATAAAAGAGTCTCTGAGCACCAAGTAGAACTTATATTGCTGAGAAAATGAGACCTGATTTTCTTGTTTTGTTTGTGTTCTCCATCTCTAGGACTATGAATCCTTATTAAAAAAAAAAAAAAAAAAAAAAAAAAACCTAAAACAAACAAACAAACAAAAAAACCTCTTTTGCCCTTGAGAGCTAATGTTTCTGTTTAACATGAGCTTCTTTAGCTATTTCTTATTGTTCTGAATGTACAATTTTAACACCTTTTTATTTAAATGTGCTGTCTAAAAATCCTATTAATTACAATTATTTATTTAAGAGTTCATTTTACTGTTAAAAGGATAAATAAACTGATAGAAAAAATAGAAGAAGATGGGTGTTTGCATCCTAAGACTGAGTAGACTATACAAATGTTAAAATTCAATTATGTATTGACTATCATTTTCTTTTTAAGATTTGGCATTACGGCCCTTATGTAAACACTTTTGAAACTTGTTAATTAAGCCAGCACAGTCAGCATGGTCTTCTAGTACCTATTGTTAATGAGTTCATATTATTGAAAAAGCACACATGTAGATTTAAAATATGTAACCACATAAAAATTTAGAATATGATTTTATAAAAAATATTTGAAGGAGTGAAGAAAGTCCACAGAACTCTGTACTAACAGGGCTACATTAATGAAGACTAACTTCTATTTTCAAATATATGGCTATGTAAAAATGTTAGTAGTTCTGATAGGGAAACAGAGATTGAATAAATTAAAGAATAAAGTTTTTTCGGCCAGGCATGGTGGCTCACCCCTGTAATCCCAGTACTTCGAGAGGCCGATGCAGGTGGATCACGAGGTCAGGAGACGGAGACCATCCTGGCTAACACGGTGAAACCCCATCTCTACTAAAAATACACAAAATTAGCCAGCCATGGTGGTGGGCACCTGTAGTCCCAGTTACTCGGGAGGCTGAGGCAGGAGAACAGCGTGAACCCGAGAGGCAGAGCTTGCAGTGAGCTGAGATGGCGCCATTGCACTCCAGCCTGGGCGGCACAGCGAGACTCCCGTCTCAAAAAAATAAATAAATAAAATAAATAAAAGAATAAAATTTTCATAAAAGTAACAATTGTCTATTAAGTTTCTAGCAAAGGATTAATATTATTACATTAACTACATGGAAACGATTTGACAACCACAGCAGCAGCAACAAGTATTTATTGTTGCTTCCTATTTGTCAAGCTCTCTATTAAATACAAGTTACCACATTTAAATCTCTCACTAACATATGAAATAAAAACCAGGTTTACCCCGTTTAATTTTTAGAAAAATCGAAGAGAGAAAGGTTCAGTCACTTGTCCCAACATGTGGTGGCAGAATCCCAAATGGAGGCCGACTGAATTAAAACCTGTATTCTAATCCATACTCTAAAGTGTGTTAATGAGGTTAAGTAAAATATAATTTTTAGATCCCTTGTAATAATAACTTCAAAATACACAGCAATAAATGATTGAGTACAGATCTTTATGTAACAGGTTATGCAGTGGAATTATATGGAAGAAGGAGGTCAATGAACACTAGACTGACCAGTAAAAGCTTTTCTGGTAGGTATTTTGAGCTGACCATTGAAGAAGGAACAGCATTTCATTATTGTTTATAAAGATAATGGGGATGGTGGAGAAATAATTCTCATTTAGGAAAATACATGAAACAGCAGGAAACATAATGTACTCATAAGACAGAATTTGAATAAAGAGTATCCTTTTGCAGATTTCAATTCAATTCAAAATTGCTTTTTGAGTCCTCTCACCCTCTTCGTAGCACAACCCAAGAAGATATTTTGACAAAAAATCACAGTATTGTGAAGTAAATTGCTGGTAGAAACAAAATAAAGAAAGTAGCTATTTGGAGTTTATTCTTGAAAATGACTCATTCAACTCTGTATGATTTTGTTTTCTTATTCTCCAATGATTGGCTGCATGATCTGAATAGCTCTGCACATTCAAAGAATAAAAAAACTTTGTATCTGGGAAATAATGACAAAATGCAATGGGCACTAGGACAAAGATGTGAGCATTTTCAATGAGAATTTTTCCATATTGCCAAATGTATTTTTCCAGAGTGACCACTCCAAATATGGTACAATATACTGTCCACTTCAGTTGCTTCTTCAGAGATAAAGAAAGTAATATTAGGCAGTATAATGAAACAGGAGAACCAATTCAATGTAGAAGAGTGAGATTAAAACCCCAGGTTCATCTTTAGACATTAACTTTTTATTGAACTACATATGTCCCTAAATAGATGTATGCCTCCTTTTTGACAAATATGAAACCAACTTTTTTCAAGTTGTTTTTTAAGTCAGTGAAGTCAAATAGAAAAAAGATTACCTAGATAATTTCAGATTAAACAACATGTCCTATATCAATGCAGTCTATGGATGCTAAGAAATAATATGGGTGTGGACATAAGGTTGGCAATCTTTAATTTTTTTCAAGGAAGGATATATAATAAAAGCAAAATACTGTCACTATATCTTCTCATTTTTTTAGCACACAGAATATTTAAATGTAAACTAGGAAGTACACAATCTTACAATAAAGGGTTGCCATGAAATTGAATAAATTAAATCAAATATACTTGCTACATTTTTCTTATTTTTATTATACTCTGACAGACAATCAAAATATTATCAGTGACTAACTCCAGTTTGTGGATGGGAATGGAATCACCTCATTCAGATTAATAATTTAAAATCATGTTACAGCCTAAGTGATCAGGAAATATCTATTATGCTACTCTCAGTAGGATACAATATGGAAATAGCTTTGTTTGTTTCCTCTATATACTTCAAACCCATTTTTCAAAATTCCTCTTCCCTATTATTTCTCAGCATCTTAAGGATGTTCCCGAAGTTTTCTATTTATTTTTGGCTATGAGAATGGTTTTGTTTCCATTATTATAAAGTGCTAATTAATTTGAATCAAAATATTAACCTCTCATTCAATTCAAACTTACCATGCTTAGCAACTCAGGCCACCATTTGAATTTTCCTAACAGCAATGGGAGAGGGACCATGGTCTGTTCTTTTTGTTCTTGTTATTCTTACTTCCCCGTTTGCTCTGCTGTTTCTGGCACCTCCAGAAAGGGATTGGGACAGAGGCTAGAGTAAGGGTGAATTAAATTCCTCTTTGTTTGGGGCTGATGTAATTTGGCACTGTATGTTATATGACCAAATTTTGTCTATCTCTTGCATGAAACTCTTTTGCTTATTTTTTGAAATGCTTTCTTTGAGGGCTGCTGCACTGAACTATTACCTGTTGTAAGTAATGCTCTATTTAAATAACTTCTCATATGGCCTTCTAAATTCCTAACCACTAGTACTATAGCTTCAGCATTTCCACTAGAACAGGAGTCCCCAACCCTGAGGCCCCAGACCGGTACCTGCTCGTTGCCCTGTAGGGAACCAGACTGCACAATAGGAGGTGGGTGGTGGGCTGAGCTCTGCCTCTGGTCAGATCAGCCATGGCATTAAATTCTCTTAAGAGCATGAACCCTATTGTGAACCACGCATATGAGGATACAGGTTGTGCACTCCTTATGATAATCTAAGTAATGCCTGAGGACATGAAGTGCTGCAGTTTCATCCACAAATCATTCCCCTTCCTCCACTAATTATCTTCCACTAAACCACTCCCTGGTGCCAAAATGGTTTGGGACTGCTGAACTAGAATGGCTGCAGCTGGAAGGCAGAAATCCTGGGACAAATCTCTTTAAGGTAAATCCAAATGTCAGAAAGCATAAAGCCACTGGGATTCCTGAAATGTTATTCCAAAAAACTGGAGACACAGACCACACTCATCATTCTCCCCTTTCCTTGTCCTAATCCATTAGCAGCTACAATCAACTGTGCTACTGGAGAATTCAGGAGACAGCCAAGTCCAAATCATTATGTCCTACTGTAACTCCAGAGCACTATGTCAAATTTTGTAAATATTCTTTCATTGTACTCAGTGATAATATTATAGCAGGGCCATATCTGTTTTACAGATTAGCAACAATCCAGCTAGAAACAAAATTTTAGTCTCCTGTCTGGAAACCAGTCCTATTCTACTATCACTAATATAGTCTCTCCAAGGAATTCACTTACTGCTTATTTTACTTGGCTGAAAGTGGATGATGGCATATGCCTCAGTTCTCTCTACTCTTGCAAATTGCCTTAAATGATTATTTTCTCTCCTCAGTGAATCTATGGCCTTTTATTTAGCCTGCATATGGGTGTCGGGACTATTCGTAAGCCTTGAAGGGGTACACTTTTATGTGTGGAAAATCATCCCACATTGTATATGTCTTCATCTAAGGAAAAAATCCCTTAGATGTAGGAAATGTCATGTCCAACATTCATTAAATTTATTTTCACATTTTCCAAATAATTTATTTGAAGTATTGGGAAAAACACTGATCTAGACAAACCAGAGTTGTAGACTTCAGATATTACTTTTTAAAAGTTAAGGTTAATTGTAAAGTTTATATTTATGGAAATTGTAGTAAATGGCTCAGCTCTTCTTGATTTGAGAATGGGTGTACATAAGAACATTATTTTTCTGTCTTCTATTTGGAAACTTTCATTTACAAAGCCATTGCTGGGGAGAAATGGTTCCATGCAGTATCATCTTTAAACTGAGTTTTAAAATGTGATGTGTGCTTCCCCATAGATATTTTGAAAGTACCATTATTCAATTCTAACTAAGATGATAAGAGTATTTTAAAGATATATGGATATACAGTTTGATGTCCCTCAAAGCAAATGAGGCATTCTTTTATTTTTTCCTCTTTAAATATTTTTCTACTTCCTACAGATGCTCTGTATGCTTTATTTTACTGTCCCAAAACTTCCACCTCTCAAATCTACTTTTTATATCTTCAGCTCATTTAAGTTCTATCCCTTTATCTTAGAAACCTTTTTATGTTTAGCCCATTTAAAACAAATTTTAAAAATGGTTTATAATTATTTGTCTAATGAATGTGAGTTCTTGAGGGATGTAGATCTTGAACTAGGATTGAACTTGGTGCACAGTACTAATTTATTGAATGCATAAAAGATCTCCAATAAATAATTAAAGCAAATATTAATAAGTGAGAATAATTTGCATATAAGTTAATTGAGAAAGCAAATTATAAATTAAGAGAAAGATGCTAAGTTCTTTTAGTTTCTGATAAACTGGTATTTAAAGACTTAGTTGTGTGATAATCATTACTGAATAAAGTGGAATGATTTAGATAGTTGAATTATTGCAAGATCAGATGTAAATATAAACAAATAAAATCAATTTAACAAGTTTACCTTTAAAATATGGATATAATTTCATGTTTATCATATAACCCTTTGATAATATATACGAATTACAAGTTAGTAGTAGTATTTTTTGTCAAAGAATTAAGCAAAGTATATCAATGGAATTGAATTATCCATATTATATAAATAATATAATTCCTTTGCTTCTACTTATTTTTATTATTTTATTTAGGGCTAACATACCATAAATAATAAAATACTAATTTAAATTCTAATTTTCAGTTGGAATTTGGGGGGCTTATGTAACTACAGAGTTCATAATA
This sequence comes from Macaca fascicularis, assembly GCF_037993035.2. NCBI lineage: Eukaryota > Metazoa > Chordata > Mammalia > Primates > Cercopithecidae > Macaca > Macaca fascicularis. The sequence goes on along the minus strand of NC_088380.1, from coordinate 108,049,396 downwards.
TTCAATCTAGCTAGCTTCAGTCAATCCTGATTCAGGATCTCAAATAACAATATCCAAACATTATCTTTTTTTCATTTTGTAGCTCTACTTTTCTTTTATTCTCCTTCTGTTTGAGATAGTTGACTTCATATAGTGTCTGATATTGTTATCAAAAGTTTTGTTTTAGCATTCCACTGCCTAACCACTTAAGAAAGTAAGTGACATATTGAATAATATCAGCAAAATTCTTGAGATTGACTCTTATTGGGATGACTTGGGTTAAATTTCCATCCCTGGGATAATTGATTCAGCCCAAAGAGTGGAAGATACTGACTGGTCAGGCCAGAGTTCTGTGTCTACTACAAGGTGGGGAATGTGTTGAGAGGTTTGGGGATGTCAGCCCTGTCCCTGGCAAACCTACATGAAATAAGCATGGGGGAAGGATGGTTTCTTTCCCCCTGAAAAAGACAATTGCCAAATAATAAAATGGATAATCATAAACAATAGATGAGCAACTCAAATATTAATCTGTCTATCTCTCCAGTATAGATTAAGTACTAAAACCTAGATAAAGTTATTTGGCTGAGACCTTTAGATGGCTCACTAGAATTAGTGATAGCTAGTAATGTCATTTTTGTGATATCACTGGGATCAGGGGGCCCGGGTCTTTGGCATATTCTGCGATTGTTTCTTTAAATATGCATAGTGTCTGATCTTTGAAAGAACTTTGAATGGTACAAATTACATTGCAATAATGAGCAAATATATGAGGAGAAACCAGAAATGTACACAAATCAGAATGTTCTACATAATGTACCTGAGCCCACTCTCCTCCTTTGGAAATCCTAGAAGTCTCTAAAGCTAAGATTTAGAGGGTAGAAGTTGACTTAATCCCAAGAAACTATACCTTTGACTTTCTAGAGTATCTCACATAGTTGATAATGTTTGTACTTGGACCATATCGATAAGAAATCAAATTAAGTTATTACCATCTTATTTTATGTTTATACTTTTCAGAGATTTAAAGACTTTTGAATAGTTTTCTATTAAGTATCCTTCTATTTTTTTCTCATTGCTATTACAGAAAATGATACTTTGGAAACTAGTTTTGTTTATGAATATTTTGGAAGAAATCTGTGATACAAAACATATGAATAACTGTCATAAACATGTAGTAGCTGTTATATCAAAGTCAGCAATTTTCCTGCCGATGTTCTATTTCCTTAATTATTTTGTGGGCAAAAGATGATGATGTCATGGACTGTATTGGTCATCACAGAGGTCAGCCGGTATTTCTGATTGCTTTATGACAAATGAAATTGCATACAGAAAACTGAAGCTCTCATATAGAAATTTAATTCACATTGCAATTGGATATTTCAATATCTCTCTGCTGGGTGAAGAGAACTACAGTGTTTACAGGCTCTGCATCCTTCTATCTATTTTCTTATATAAGACATTGTGTAACAAAATGCATTTTCTTAGCACAAAAAAGCATGATATTCTATTCTATTTAATTCACAAGCCCTTTTGTTCAGAGGAATATTGTGATTGATGACGCACTGCTGTTCTTTTTTTCCTAAAGCCATCACTGTTTCTATTGCTCTGGGTTTGTGAAATGGAGGCGATTTTGTTATCTTTCTCCCTTTTCATACTTTTGGATTTCATTGTACAGAGATTGTCAAGAAACTCCAGATAATTTCTGATTCAGCAAACTCTCTAGAATTCCCAAAAGTGAATTGCTATCTGTCATCCTATACACAGGCTAGATTTACTTCTCATCAGAGTAAACACCTTATCAGCATACTCTTTTTGAAAAGGTTGTGTTTACACATAAGGTATCACTCTAAGTGATATATTCCTGGGCTTTATACCCCCTTATGCTAAATGTATCAGGTGTTAGAAAAGGAAAGTCTGTTTTACAGGGTTGAGTATACGTTCTAAACAGTAACTATCCCTTGCTTTTTATTATTTCTCTTCTTACCTTGAAGCTTGCAGGATGAGTGCTGTTCATGCCTGCCTGATTAGGGAATTCTAAATGTGTCTTAAGAGTTCCAGGAACCCTCATGCTGAGCATTTCGTGAAACGCATACCAGGAAATCACAGAAAGTGTGTGCATTTCCTACTGTCAAGACTGATGATGTGGAATGCTGATCAGGACAAGGGGAGTCTAGCCCTGCTCCCTTTCCCTAACAGCAGCAAAGGAAAAATAAATTTTACCTGCTAGAAGCAGCTTATATCTTCATGGTGGAAGTTGTGTATTGTATAGGGATTATACTGAAACTACCAGTTATGATACTTTAGTGAATGGGAAGTGTAAGGTGGAATGTATGTTCTAGTAGCATATGATCTGAATATATGCACGATGCTTTATTGTTTGTTTGTTTGAGACAGAGTCTCGCTCTGTCACCCAGGCTGGAGTGCAGTGGTGCTATCTCACTAACTACAACCTCCGCCTCCTGGATTCAAGTGAATCTTGTGCCTCAGCCTCCTGAGTAGCTGGGATTACAGGCATGTGCCACCATGCCTGGCTAATTTTAAAAATTTTTTAGCAGAGATGGGGTTTTGCCATATTGGCAAGTCTGGCCTCAAACTCCTGACCTCAAGTGATCTACTCACCTTGGTCCCCCAAGTGCTGGGATTACAAGCATGAGCCACTACTCCTGGCTACACAATACTTTTAAATATGCGCATGCATCAAAGAGATAAAAACAGAGAATGAACTTTTGACAGTATGTCATCCAGTAACTTAAGTTAGCCTCTAAAATTTGACAGTGTATCATCCAGTAACCTCTAAAGTTTCCTGTTGCCACAAATTAACCTTACCTGTAATTGGATAAATTCTATTTATTTTTGAGGAATAGTGGAGTCAAGCTTCTTTTACTTAAAATTGGGGAGAAAGAGATAATGTGGGGTAGGGGGAGGAGAGAGAGAATAACAATGATTAGTATCTTGCTACTTTCTAAATACCTCCCTGATGACTATTTTGAGAACCAGTCCGGAAATAAGCTCCTGTTGCACGGATGTGATGTTCTCATGACAGAGGCTCACCAGAGGTATTGCAGGATAGTAGCCACCTTCAGATAGTGATGTAGTTGTTCAGGAATATCATCCTGAATACAATTCTGCAGCAAGTTCTCTCCCTTGGAGTAAAGAGAGACTCTCCAGTGGCAAAACTTATGCTGTTCCAAGATGCTAGAGTAGGAATAAATAAAACATACATATAAAAAAGTGTTCAGATTGACCTTATGTATCTTACAGTATGAAAAAGAATTGGACTGGCATATTTATATCGATTGTTATACCTCAGCCCTACTAGAACTAGTCTCAGAAATAATATTTAATAATGAACCTAGAATTTATTTCCCTGTTTACTTTTTTGTTTTATTTATTTATTTATTTATTTCGAAATTTCAGGAGAAAGAGCCATTCTGACTTCTTTTCCAGGAATTGAGGGACCACATGATTAGAATGTTATAAGTCTGTTAGAATCTTATGGCTTATTCAAACAGGAGTGTGTGTGTGTGTTTCCTTTCCTTTTTTTTTTTTTTTTTTTTTTGAGATGGAATCTCGCTTAGTGTCCCAGGCTGGAGTGCAGTGGTGCGATCTCGGTTCACTGCAAACTGCACTTCCCAGGTTCAAGTGATTCTCCTGCCTCAGCCTTCTGAATATCTAGGACTACAGGAGTGTGCCACCATGCCCAGCTAATTTTTTGTGTATTTAGTAGAGACGGGGTTTCACCATGTTGTTCAGGCTGGTCTGGAACTCCTGACCTCAAGCAATCCCTCCTCCTTGGTCTCCCAAAGTGCTGGGATTATAAGCGTGAGCCACCGTTGTGTGTGTGTTTTCTATTGTTCAATGAGCAGTACATGAAAGCTAACATAACATCAAGCCTCTGAGCATCCAAAGATGAACTTATGCCTTGGTCTCTGGGTTCATCTGCCCTTGGTTGAAATTTAGGGACCATGACCAAGTGTAGGGAAGCAGCAGTGATGGAAATCTCTGAAAAACCTTCCTTCTAGTCTGCATGGTGAGAGTTTATTTTTCCAGTGAATATGGTTAAATTTGCTCTTTTCTTGAGTTCCCTAAGAAGATCTGTGCTTATGGAAGGGAGAGAGGCTGTCAGAGAGGAATATAAAGAAGAAGTAGCTAGAAACAAAATTATGTGTTAATAATCTTACTATTATATATCCTGTTGAACATTAGGCCTTCATTAACTTGTCCCTGTGAGCCAAATACTAGTCAAGTTCTCTCTAATTCTGACCAAGCAGCTCCCTCAGGTGAAATATGTCCTCATCCTACACCTGCCTGCATATAGTATTATAGATTGCTTTCCAGTTCCATACTTGCTGCTTTATGACATGGAATGTAATATTTGACATCATGATAGGTATTCTTATTTGAATAAGAAGCCAGAAGAGGGCAATATTAACCTTATATTTTTAAATCAAGAAAAGTTTTGTTTTTATTTGAACATATGCTTCTGTTTAGATACTTTGTTTTGCTGCATGGTTAGAACATTTTGTGTTATATAGATTTCAATTGGTCTTTAGCATTTTTTAAAGTGTGCAAATCTTAGTTAAAAATAATTATATTGGGCCGGGCGCGGTGGCTCAAGCCTGTAATCCCAGCACTTTGGGAGGCCGAGACGGGCGGATCACGAGGTCAGGAGATCGAGACCATCCTGGCTAACACAGTGAAACCCCGTCTCTACTAAAAATACAAAAAAAAACTTAGCCGGGCGAGGTGGCAGGCGCCTGTAGTCCCAGCTACTCGGGAGGCTGAGGCAGGAGAATGGCGTAAACCCGGGAGGCGGAGCTTGCAGTGAGCTGAGATCCGGCCACTGCACTCCAGCCTGGGTGACAGAGCGAGACTCCGTCTCAAAAAAAAAAAAAAAAAAATTATATTAGCTGTTAAATAATAAAAGTGTAGTACTAACATTCTTGTATTTATTGTGGAATATCCTATGAAGATATTTTTTGTTTTTAATGTGAATGCTTGCTTTTTATTAAGTAGCATATTGATCAATGGGAAAACTACATTGATTTAAAGATTAAAAGAGCTAACGTAAGTATAGCAAGCTATAATAAGCCATAATATATTTAAGATGCATCTCATTAATGAAAAGGTTAGCATTAATATATAATATGTTTCTCACCCATGAAAATTTGGAGATAGGTAAATTTGGAGAAAAGAATGTCAGTTGTCACTTATAGATTTGTCTTATGTATGATTAGCTCAATTATATGAAAATCTAATTTGGTGCTGATAACCTTCCATACATTTACTCTTTCCTAAGTTTACTGTATTGATTTTATTGCTCTTATGATAGGGTTTTAAAATATAATTACTTACATTCTATGTGAAAAGAAGAAAGCCATGAAGGAGAAATTTTTTTTCATTGTTTGGCCAGTGCTTCTTGAGTCTGTCTTCTTCCATGTTTGCTAGCAAAGCATTCATTTTGTCATGGGGCTCTAATTACATGCTATTTATTTTAAACATGTCTCACCTAAGCTCTTCCATGCAGAATGGGAGTAATAAGACTACTTATTTTAAAGGCTACTTGCTTTTGGAAGTGTAAGCATAATGCAGTGTGAGTTTCTCCACCACATCTGCGCTTCCATGAGCTTCCCTTGTAGCTCAGCTCACAGGCACCTTCAAGAGAAGGAAGTCCTGAGTTCTTGCCTCATGAAATTATCAAGGACATATGCCAAAATTCCCCAAAAGAGTTGTGCTAACAGACTTTGTCAGGCAATGGTCAGGGAGAGAAGGAAAGGTATTTATACATTTCAATTGATAATATTTTAGCAGAATTGTTTTACCCAGGTTAATTTGGGATAACTTTTTGGTCAATAAACAGAGTTCTTACAGACTTCACTTATAAAATATTCCCTTTTCCCCATATGGCTTATGCTATATCTAACTTTTTGAAAGGTTTTTTTTTTTTTCCACTTAAGAGGAACGTTCAGTATAAGAATTTCATCTGTACAGATAAGAACATTATGTCCCCACTTCCTTTTTTTTTTTTTTTTTTTTAATTTCACAAAGGTATATTTTTGCTTGCAGTTAATGTGTTTGTTAAAGTCAAAAAAAAAAAAAAGTAAAGGGGCTAATCAGAAAGACAGTCTGAAGAGGTGCGATAGCCCTTGTGTTGATTCTCAGGAAAGAGGTTTAAGAAAGGTGACCTGGCCTAGGCCTGTGACACAGCATCAGGCCCAAGGCAATGAACAGCATCCTCAGGCCCATCCTAGTACAGTACTCAAGTGGGCAACAGGAGCAAAAGCACCCCTTGCTGCTGTGAAAAACACATTGATGTATCAGGATACATTGCAGGAAATGTAAGATATTAACTGATGATCCATAGAACTAAAGTGTGAAAGTTTATTGCTTTCATTGGTGTCTTTACTTATATTACTTTATTTTTCACCTACTTCAGATATGTATAATAATGTATTCCAATTTTTTCATCTCTAATATGTTTAGTTGTTCATAATAAAGTTATTACTTTTAGTTAAACACTAAATATGTGGTTAGTTGTTCATCATAAGTTATTATGAACAACGAAACACATAGAACTAAATATTCTGAATTATCTAGGGACTGAGTAAGTCCCTTAACAATGATCTCCAAACTTCTTCCTGTAACTTACTTCTCTTAACATCCAAAGTTAGCTCACATGTGAAATGGAATCTGTTTTTCACTCTTGACACATACCACCCACAGGGATATCAAATCAAATAATCTTTATACCTAAAGGAGCACTCAGAATCTCCTTCCTTTCTTAATGTAATGGGTACCAGTGGCCCCAGTTGCACTTCTAAATCTCCATTTACTACTGAGGCTATCCCAGCACCACAAAATTAAACAAATTGTCACAATTATGTATGTTTTTATTTTCAAGCCTAAGGTTAAATGACAATAATTTATTTTCTTTGAGGCTATTTATCTCTTAAATCCAAGAAAATAGGCTTAGATAGAATGCATTGAACAATTTGCTGAAAGTTTCCCTCAGCATGAAACATGCACAGAAATGTTATTATTGAAAGAGTTGTGCCACAATCACGCGGTGTTCTCTCAGATTAACTGGATAATATTATTTTGAAATTGACTATCCCATATGACATCCTCCAAACTGTTCTTTATGGTTTGCTAAATCATTATTTTTCTTATTACTGTATTCCATTTCCAAAGTTATGATTCATTAAATATTGAATGTATAAATGTTTGTTGCTTTGAATCTGTTAGGCAATCTATATCTTATAATCTATTTTTATGTATAAAGTGTGTGTTCTATATTTGTGAAGCAGTTTCACTGTGCACTAGTTACCAACTTATCTTGTGTGCTGAGACATGACACCCATGTGCACAAGTTTCACGAAGTGAGTTTATTACAGATAGCAGGGACAACAGAAGCCTAGGATTCACTGTGAGCTGGTCTCCTAGGGCTCAGGAAAACTGCCCAGCATGGAGATGGAGTCTTGATTGCATGTGCCCCACTTGCATCCTAGCTAAGGATGCAAATCAGCTCTCCCTGACTTATACAGCCCAGGGTTATGTGAATCATTGGGCAAAAGCATTGAAGGACATCCTTTTCTAAGAAGAGTCTGGAACAGAACCTGGGCTGTTCTGGCCACCTACTCCCTTACCTCACCATATTGCATTCCCAGTACATCCTGCAGTTACATTCTTGGGAGCTACAAGCAAGAAAGGGAAGAGAATTGAATTATTCCAAGGCTACTTGGAGAATTGTCCAGCAATATTGTCTTGCTTTTAAAATATAAATATATACTTTTTTCTTCCATGTTTATAAAAATTAATGCATGTACATTCTAAATAAGCAATACAGAAAGGTTTGATTGAAAAATATGTATAATCTTATCAGCCAGAGATCTCCTTAATGTTTTGTTTTATGTATTTCTAGATATAATTCTACACATTCATATTCATATCTCACACACACACACACACGCGCACACACACACACACACAACATCATACTTTACCAAGGTGCATTTGAATTGTATATGCTGTATCATAAATTGTTATTTTCATTTAATAAATTATGGGCATTGTTCAGCATCAATACTTATTATTTTGCCTAGTATTTTATTATTTAATTATACACCAATTAAAACCTAATTTTACCATAATGACTTGAAAATTTTACATTTTATATTCACATAAAATATTTTTCATTTATATTTTCAAAGCTTATTATATCTAGTCTATTATGTAATTAAAGCCTCAAATGTTGTCTCCTCATTTTACAAAATAAATTATGTGTTCGAAACTTTTAATTTTAGGAATACTTCTGCATTCTGGAGTTCTTGACTTGGGAGAGAATGTTTACTATATAATAGTATATCTGAAATGCACTCAAGAGATGCATATGCTTTTAGTTATTATAAGTTTCAATATAAATCTATGTGAAATATGTGTTTCTGAAAGGAAAATAAGATTAAATTGAAATTTTTGGATTAAGTTGTCTTCAAATCAGATCTTCATAGACAATTTTTTCTTTCTGCATTCCTCTATGTTACTTGTCTTATCTTTGATTTCTCCAGAATATATGTTGGTGGTATTCCTTTTAATTAATTTTTTTTGAGACGGTTTTGCTCTTTTTGCCCAAGCTGCAGTGCAATGGCTCACTGCAACCTCCACCTCCCAGGTTCAAGTGATTCTCCTGCCGTAGCCTCCTGAGTAGCTGGAATTACAGGTGTCTGCCACCTGTAATTTTTGTATTTTTAGTAGAAACGGAGTTTCACTATGTTGGCCAGGCTAATCTGGAACTCCTGACCTCAGGTGATCCGCCTTCCTTGGCCTCCCAAAGTGCTAGGATTACAGGTGTGAGCCACCATGAATGGCCTATTTCTTTTAATTCTTAGCCCATAACAAGCTATATGCTTTACAATTTCTACATTCAAACTTTTATTCCAGAAAATGTATTATTGCATTATATTTTCCTTTTTATCATTTTCCCATTTGTTTTGTAAGGAACATTAAATACATGTGAACAATAAAGTACATTTTGAGACTCTCTTATTTTTATTTTATTTTTATTCTTTTGTTCAGGTATGTTTAATCAATTTTTATTTTTTATTTTTTGTTTCAAAAGTGACCCTGCAATTTGTAACAATTTCGTCTATTTAACTTTTCTTAAGCTCTTCCTCACTCACCTTGTTTTTCAATGCTATTTAATGACTTTTGCAATTTCTAAAATCTCTACTCTGAGATTTTTTTCTCATTTAGACAAAGATTGTATTGCCTAAGATGTTTTAAGACCAGAAAAACCTCTGTATTTTCCTGTCTTTCTTCTTGTAATAAGTACTTTTCTTCTAAATTTTCTTCCTTTATCTTTATATTCAAATCCAGGTTTTATTTATTTTTATAAAATTATTTCTGAATTTTACTCAACTTCAAAGAAAGGCTGACTTCCAAGTCTATTTATAATAAATTAATGTGTATTTGGCTTAAACAAATAGATAAGTGGACAATATATAATAAATGATTTTAGAATTGGACAACAGAGAACACAGGACTGGTATATTTAGAGTAGGGAAACAGACCTGATAAACTACATGTTCACCCAAGCTTTCTGCCTTTGGACATACTCCAAAATACATCACACGATGAGTAAAGAAAAAACAGATTGAAGTTTGATTAAATTGAAATTTGAGAGGCAAGTTACATAAGAAAAGGAATATCAAAGAATGAGAGAAGGAGAGAGAGCAGAGAAAGAGAGCCAGTAATATTCACAGGTTTATCCTTGAATCTTTGGTCAGTTACTAAACTGCACATGCACAGTTGTAAGACTACAAGGTTTTGCAGAGATGAGGTCCTTGGAGCCTATGAGCCAAATAAAAATTCCAGTGATAACACAGTCCTATGGGACCTTAGAATCTGGCCACCGAGAGTGCAAAGATGCTTTTGAATACCCCTAGAAATACTCAATAAAGCCTAACAACAAATTTTAAGAGGATAAATCTTAAAATACTATTACCATATAGTATTTTTTAATGAACAAAATTTGCCCCCCAGAGAAAGATGGCAAAATCCAGAAACTCAGCAATATAGTATTCACAGGACCAACATGCAACAAAAAATACCAAATGCGTAAAGAAACACAAACATATGAGTCATGACAAAAAGAAATAAAACAAATATGAATATATTCTGAGATAAGACAAATGCTGGATGATTAAACAAGGAGTTTAAAACCACTATTATACATGAGTTTAAAAATACAAAACAAGATGAAAAGCTGTAAAACAGGTGAACAGATGAGATATCTCATTAAACATAATAGGAGTTTATGAGTCTATACTGATATAATTAATTAACTAATAAGTAATTACAAAGAAAATCTCTTTCATAGAGTAGAAAAACAATGTATAAATGATAAAAATAGAGTAAGAACTTTTCAGGGTAGCATCCCCCATAATAATAATTGGTACAGACAAATATAATCAGTGGAAAATAAAATTAATGAGTGAAAATTGCAAAAGTACAGGCTATTTACATTTTCTCAAAATGCCTCTCTATTAGATACTTATTTGTCAAAGGATTATACTAACTTTACAGTGGAGAAATCTTTCAGGTATCACATAAATTGTGATTCACCCATAACATAATATTAAGTGAAGTTATTAAAAACGACTGTCTCTTTCTCTTTCTTTGTGTTTTTCTTTCTCTCTATATATACATATATATATAGGTGTACATAAATACTTACAGCTCTCTTTATATATACACATAGATATGTGCATATGTGTGAGTGTGTGTGTGTATATACATGGAATTTATGTTTAAAAAGGAGCATGACAATTTTGTAAATTTGCAGCCTATGTGGTAGAAAAGAAAATAACATTTTTTTGCAGAGAAATTCAAGCTGGCTGGCTGCAAATATTTGAGTAAACAAAAAGGAGCCAAGTGTTAATAGCTAAGACAATAAAGAAAATGTCTCTAAGGCATACCAGAGATCTTCACAGCAGCCCCTCCCATCACAGGCCTGGAGGCCTGGGAAGGAAAAATGGTTTCATGGGACAGGCTCAGGGTCCGACTACTCTGTGAAACCTTGGGACATGATGCCCTGTGTCCCAACCCCTCCAGCTTCAGCCATGGCTATAAAGGGCCAAGGTATAGCTTGGGCCATTGCTTCAGAGGGTGCAAGCCCCAAGCCTTGGTGGCTTCTACAACGTGTTCAGCCTGCACATGCACAGAAGACAAGAGTTGAGGTTTAGTAAAAGGTAAACCTCTGCCTAGATTTCAGAGGAAGTATGGAAATGAATGGATGTCAAGGCAGAAATCTGCTGCAGGGGCAGAGCCCTCATAAGGAATTACTGCTAGGACAGTATAAGAGAAAAATAGGGCGTAGGAGCCCCCACACCGAGTCCCCACTGGACATTACCTAGTGGAGCTGTGAGAAGAAGGCCACCATCCTCCACACACCAGAATGATAGATCCACTGATAGTCTGTACCATGCTCCTGGAGAAGCTGCAGGCCCTAAATGCCATCCTATGAAAGCAGCTGCAAGGGCTGTATGCTACAGAGCCACAGGGATGGAGCTTCCTAAGGCCTTGGGAGCCCACCCCTTGCATCAGCATGCCCTGCATGTGAGACATGGAGTCAAGAAGATTATTTTGGAGCTGTAGGATTTACTGACTGCTTTGCTGGGTTTTGGACATGTATGGAGTCTGAAACCCCTTGGTTTTGGCCAATTTATCCTTTTTGCAATGGTAGCATTTACCCAATGCCTATATCCACATTGTATCTTGGAAGTAACTCACTTGTTTATGATTGTACAGGCTTATATGTGGAAGGGACTTGCTTTGTCTCAGATGACACTTTGGACTTGGGTTTTTGGGTTAATGCTGGAAGGAGTTAAGACTTTGGGGGGACTGTTGGGATGGCATGGCTGTTTTGAACTTTGAGAAGGACATAAGATTTGGGAGTGGTCAGGGTGGAATGAAATGGTTTGACTCTGTGTCTCCACCAAAATCCAATCTTGAATTGTAATCCCAATATATCAGGGGAGGGCTCTAGTGGGAGGTGACTGAATCATGAGAATGGACTTCCCCCACACTGTTCTCGTAATAATGAGTGACTTCTCATGAGATCTGGTGTTTGAATGTGTGTGACACCTCCTGCTTTGCTCTCTCTCTCTCTCTCCAGCCACCATATAAAGAAGTCGCTTGCTTCCTCTTTGCCTTTCGCCATGACTATGTTTCCTGAGGTCTTGCAGTCATGTTCCCAGTTAAGATTACAGAATGGACTAATATTATACATATCATGTATATAACATATTATATATATAACTATATATATAATATGTATATAAATTAGGTAGAAGAGGGAAGAGAAAGAATATATATTCTCTCTATATATAATATATACAAAGCTAAAGTATATATATACACAATATATATGTATATATACACACATTATATATATACAAAGCTACAGTTTGCAATTGCATAGTAATATATGTAATATTATAATTATATACATATGTCATGGTTTTTATGTTGGTAAAAAGAAAGAAACAAATAAATATTGCCATAGTACTGAAAGAGTTTACTTAGTACATGATTAGGCAAACTAAGACTTACAAGTCAAATCTGAAATTTCTCCTACTATTTTTGTAAATAAAGCTTTTGTAACTAAACTTGTATTAGTCACAGTCATTTAACTATTGTCTATGGCTATAGTGCACTACAACAGCAGACTTGAGTAATTGCAAGAGACCTTATGCTACATAAACCTTAAAATATTTATTATCTACCTTTTTGCAGAAAAAAGTGTGTGGGCCACTGACTTAGGAAGACTGCGTTTTCAGGGGAAATAACCCATGGGTGAGCGCTGTGGCACAGTAAGTACATAGTTTTGGTGGAGAGGAAACAATAAGCAAAGGGAGTGAGAAAATATTTTTAACACAACTTGAAAAGTTTATGGTTGCATGACATAGACTTTACCCTGAGATTCCCCTCAGTGAAATCGTAGTGAGAAAATGCAAAGAATCTAAACATCATTAGGGTATTCTTAAATTCTTATTTAAAATGTACATGCTATTACTGGATTTACAAATGAATCTTCTTCTTGACATCCTTTGTGTGAGAACATTCTGACTCGTCAAACAAGCATTTCTGTTAACTTATTTAAAAGGTAAATGTGTTCCTTTTGGAAAGAAAACATGCATACACATTTATGCATATGCCTGCATGTGTGCACTAGTGCACACACACACACTCACATTCAAAAATATAGATGTAGCAAATAATTGTTTAGGTGTTGACAGAATAAACAAGCAAATAAAAATTACTGAAAACAGTCTTCAAGTTCAGACCTGAAAATTCATGGAACATAAATATTATATAATGGAAGACAATTTTGTAAGTCCTGCATGTCAAATATATACATCTGAGGCTCTTTAAGAGAATGCACACACACTCAACACACACACACACGACAAGAGAGAGGGAGGGAGAACTTTGAATAATACCATTCCACAAAGCATATTAAAATACTCAGAAACATTTGAAAATTTGGTTAAAAGGCTGAGGTGAATCTGTGTACTTCTAGGGTTGTATAAAACAAAACCATTAAGGATGTGGTTACTTCATGTGTCTTTATACTAATATGAAGAACTTTGCATTCATCTTAAGAGCCTAATAAAATTTTTTGGAAAGAAATGTTTAAAAATATGAGTGTGTGCCACATATGTATGTGTATGTACAAAATTCACTGGGAAAAATACTTATACAGACAGAATAGAGATGGGGCCAAGTCTGTTCTAGGCAAAATGGTAGGTAAACACACACATAGAAGATTAAGGACGTTGAGAACCAGTTGTCATCATATAGCCACTTATTTTCTTGCACCGAAGTGTATTCCTCTTATGCTCCTTTACTTGGCTACACTTAGTTTTGTTTTAATTTTGCTTGAAGCACTTTTTTTTGTTTGTTTGTTTTGGTTTTTTTTGAGATAGAGTCTCCCTCTGTCACCCAGGCTGGAGTGCAGTGGTGCGATCTCGGCTCACTGCAAGCTCTGCCTCCCGGGTTGAAGCACATTTTTAATGTACATACATTTAATGATATAGAAGTGCTTTTGCACTTCACTTTATTACCTTACCTTATTAAATGGATGTATTCTGTTTTCTTGTAGGCTAAACTGTTGGTCAAATTCTTATGAACACAGAAAATAAGTATTTGCTTTTTATTTTCATGGGGTAGAGAGATGTTATGACAAGGAATGGAAAGCCAAACGTGGTAAATAAATGCCATCATCCTCTTGGTGATAAAGAGCAAATTACCAGTTACTCATTTAACAGATGTTTTTCATTCAAGGCTGGGTACTCCTGTAATTGGTGCCCTAGGTTGTGATCGCCCAGGGTGGAAATAAAGACAGATCACCAGACATAGCAGCAGAGAAAGAGAAAGTTTCCTTTATCTTGTGCACATGGAAAGTCAGCACCGTGAAAGAAAAATGGTGGGCTGCTCCCCAAGGGTAGATGAGTTTTATAGAGCCCTTCTATAGGGAAAGGTTTCATCAGGGCCTTTATAGAAGGAATTTCTCTAGTGCTTGTGCAGTGGTTTTACACGCTTCTTCATGCATCACATGTAACATTTTAAATCTTCACCCTTGGGAAGGGGTGGTTATAGGTTGAAGTTTAAGTCTAACTGCACATATGGGGCCCCGGGGAAGTTGCTAGCACCCTAAAGCAATAACTTGTGCTTAACAGTTTCCTTTATCTTTTGTTGCGGAATTGCTGGAAGTTAGGAAAGCTACAGCTTGAATAAAGAGGTTTTGCTATTTTCTCTAAATCACATCAAAATTGGAAACTAAGCAGCCTCCCTGTCTCATTCTGAAGCAGCAATGGCGATGGCAAACTATGACAAAATTGATGCAGAGAAAATAAGATCTTAGAGTTGGATAAAATGAGTAAGGATTATGTATCCCTTTAGAATTTAGATAATTACATTATGAAAAATTAAAGAATTTGTGGTTTAAAAATAAGAAAACAGCTATATCTTCCTTTTTTTGAACTCTCTTTATATAAGCATTGATTTAACACGTAAAAAAAAAGACATACCAATGTATCAGAGAATTTTTCAGTCCTTTATCTGACACAAACAGTTTACCTTCTCACCAGGAAGAAAAACTTGCAAAATTTCCATATACAGTAATTGTGGTATATTGTACTCATTACTTTTTAAAAATTATATTCTGGCCGGGCGCGGTGGCTCAAGCCTGTAATCCCAGCACTTTGGGAGGCCGAGACGGGCGGATCACGAGGTCAGGAGATCGAGACCATCCTGGGTAACACAGTGAAACCCCGTCTCTACTAAAAATACAAAAACTTAGCCGGGTGAGGTGGCAGGCGCCTGTAGTCCCAGCTACTCGGGAGGCTGAGGCAGGAGAATGGCGTGAACCCGGGAGGCGGAGCTTGCAGTGAGCTGAGATCCGGCCACTGCACTCCAGCCTGGGTGACAGAGCAAGACTCCATCTCAAAAAAAAAAAAAAAAAAAAAAAAAAAAATTATATTCAATCATCACCTATTTAATAGCATTTTCAGAGCTTAAAGATTATCTTGAGATAGTCCATTATATAGTACAAGTACAGTAACCCTTTAAATTCATGTTATTATATGAACCTATTTCTAAGAGTGCTCTGGCCTGTAGACAAAGGAGAGTATTTCCTAGGAAACTGAACCAAACAATGTAGTCTGGTGTTGTACAATGTAGTTTGTTTGCTTTTTTTAATTTTATAGATGTATCTCACTCACTGAGAGTTTGGTACAAAACCAAATATAGACACGTTCTGTGGTACAATGCAAATATCCTTGAAATTTAAAGATAAGCCCAAAGATCTTAAAGACTGTTTAATATAGTCAAAATACGCTTGATATGGTTGGATTTGTGTCCCTGCCCAAATCTCATGTCAACGTGGAAGAGACGCCTGGTCTGAGGTGACTGGAACATGGGGGCAGTTCCTTCATGCTGTTCTTGTGACAGTGAGTGAGTTCTCACAAGTTCTGATGGTTTAAAAGTGTGTGGTGCTTCCCCCTTCTCTCCCTCTTCCTCTTTCCCCACCATGGTAAGACTTGCTTGCTTCCCCTCCACCTTACGCCATGATTTTAAGTTTCTCGAGGCCTCCCAATCATGCTTCCTGTTAACTCCTGCATAACTGTGAGCCAATTAAACCTCTTTTCTTCATAAATTACCGAGTCTCAGGTAGTTCTGAATTTCAGCAAGATGTCTGAAAGCTTCTATTGGTTTGATTAATTAATAGTGAGATTCCCATTAAAGAAGTAATTTATACAGAACATGGACCTTCAATTGGTGGAGATATCACAGCATTTAATTAACTAAATTTGCAGTTGGAATCAAAAAGTTTAACATATTTTTTTAATATTCATGACCTTAGGTGTTCTTGTTTCTTTGTTTACTTAAAGATGAAACTTTTACTTTCACTTTTTATAGCTATGATTGTTTTTTCATTGCTTCCTAATTGCAATCAAGGGTCATTATTCTTGAGCTCAGAATTCCATGGTCTTCTTTCAAAGTTCAGCATGAGTAAACAGTTCTTATTTATGTTTCTTTTCCCTCTTTTTTTGAAAAATAATGAGTTGCATATGTTTTTGACATTTTATGTCTATTTTCTCTCTTAATTTACTTTGTATTATTTTAAAAATACAAATTTCTGGATTTTGAAAATAGCAGATTCCTAGATTTTTCCAAAGCTTCAAAATATTTTCTTATTTATAATATAAAATGTGTTTAATGTTTACTTTTTTCCTTAATTTGTTTTATAGGCATAGAGATGGCAGTCACATCTCTTTCTACACAAAGATCCTTTCAGATACGTTAAAGAACAGGTCAAAGAAAGATATATATTTGTAATTATAGAGTAAACAAGTAAGCAGGACAAGAAACAAAATTGCTAATATCTAAAACCGTTTGTCACAGTGTATACAGTTAATATTAATGTGAATATCTATCACTACTCTCAAGGTAGGCAAAAAGCTGGAGCTTATGTGGGGACAGGCTTGCTTTATAGGCTAAAGCTGTGTGCTTTCTGATTGACTGGAAATAGTCATCAGTGGCTCAATTGTCGTTTAACAAATGTTTAAAATTCTAAAAATAAACAGAAAACGTAGGGTAGAAGCAGTGATTGTTTGTAATGCTTGCAGAACATTACTTCCCTAAATGTTAGGCCATTTTTGCTCATTAATTCCTTACTTGGCTAGCCTTCCTGCTGTGATCAACTTACTATGAAAAGCAGGCTCTTGCATGACACAGCTGGAGACCAAACATAACAGGGTTTCAGAACCCAAAACATTATAAAATTTCCTATGATTTCCGGACACACTTACCTACGAGTGCTAAGGCTTCTATTGTTTACCATTTTATGTGCATGTGGTTTCTGATTAATTATACTACTTGAAATGCTTCTTGAAAACACATTATAATAGTGACAATATATGTGGAAAGTATGAGAGTTTTTTTTTTTTTCTTCAGAATTTAACGGATAGGGTTGCGTTTCATTGTATAGGTAGATTTGGGGAAACATATCTGTTTATTTTTTGAAGGTAAGATAATTAATCTGTCACCATAATCAATGTAATAAATTACTTTCCGAGACACTGAAAATTGTACTAAGGACACAGGCATTTTCTTTATGGGTTAAGGTTTATTTATAAGACAAGGTTGTTAGATTAGATTACCTTCAAGTCAGTTTTCGATTATAAAATTGCATGATTCTAAAAGGTAATATTTGACATTATTTTCATCCATAAATAACAAATATCGAAGTCATGTCTTTTAAAAATTTTTCTCTCTTTGTGTATAGAAACGTTCTAGATGCAAGTACAATGTCAACTGTAGAATATTCATATAGGGAAAACCTATAGCAAGTTTTTGAAGTGGTGTGATACTTTGCACAATACTAAACTATTTGGAAGTTCAAATATAAAAGTATATTCAGATCCAATATACTAAGAACTTATCACCATTCATTTTCTTAAAATAAAGAAAGACTGGAAAATGGAAAATCAATGAACTAAAGATAATTAAAGTGTAAGAACAAACAACCACCTGAAAATCTGGAAAAAGACCCAGAGGGATACAGGAACCAAGATCTGCTTATTTAGAG
This sequence comes from Macaca fascicularis, assembly GCF_037993035.2. Taxonomy (NCBI): domain Eukaryota; kingdom Metazoa; phylum Chordata; class Mammalia; order Primates; family Cercopithecidae; genus Macaca; species Macaca fascicularis. The sequence continues at coordinate 108,031,266 of NC_088380.1, read as the reverse complement.
CAAAAGCTGCTGGAGACACAAATTGAAAAAAGAAAAAGAAAAAAACATTCGTTATTGTGATGAATTGCTGGGTGTACCCACACTTTCCTGAACCCCTTTTCAGGTGTCCTTCAAGTTCTCCTTGTGGCCCACCAGGAGGATGAGAAAAATAGACAACTATGCTATTCAATTTGGATATTTCAACATTAATTTGTCAGTAATGATTAGAGAAAGCAGGCCAAAAAAAAAAAAAAAAATCAGTAACAGCATAGTTGCTGACCCTTAATTTAACTGGCGTTGCTAAAATACTGATTCTAACAACAGAAACCATATTCTTGTTAAAATCACAAGGAAAATTTATGGTGAAATACTATATTCTTTACCATAAAACACAGTTTGACAAAATGACTAGACACACAAAGTATATTCTCAGACCAAAGTCAAATTAAGCTACAAATTAGTAACAGAAAATTGGAAAACCCTTAAATACTTAGACATTAAATAAAACATTTCTAAATGACTATGTTTAAAGAAGAGATCTGAAGTTACACTTTTTTTACTCTCTTTTTGTGGAGAACGGGGACTTACTATGTTGCCCAGGCAGGTCTCAAACTCCTGGGTTTAAGTGACCCTCCTGCCTCTGCCTTCCTAAGCGCTGATATTACAGGCATGAGCCACCATGCCTGGTCAGAAATATGAAAAGTAATTTTAAACATTTTTAATTAAATCAATATGAAAATAGAATTCATCAAAATTTTTGTTATCTAGCTAAAACTGTGGGTAGAGGGATAATTATATCATTAAATGTATATGTTTTAAAGTAAGGAAGATCTAAATTAGTAACCTTAGCTTCTACCTTAGGAAAATAGAGATAAAAGAGAAATCGTTCTAGTAGAAATAATAAAACTAGAGCAGATGTTGACAGAGTAAAACAGGAAAATAATAGAGAAAATCAACAAAACCAAAAGCTAGTTATTCAAAAAGATCAATAAGATTGATCAACCTATATCAAGGCTAACAAAATAAAAAGAGAGATTACACAGGTTGCCAATATCAGAAATGAAAAGGTAATCATCATTAATGTCATCAACAGACATTGAAAGGATAATAAGTAAATAATACAAATGACTCTATACTCACAAATTCCACAATGTAGATTAAATGGTCCAGATCTTTGAAAGACGCCAGCTACCAACTGACTGAAAGAAAAATAGGGTAACCTGAATAGCCTTATGTCTGTAAAATAAATTGAATCAGTAATTAATCTTCCAAACAAGAAAGCACCAAGCCAAAATGGCAAATTCTATCAAAGTGTTAAGGATGAAGTAATACTAATTCTCCTCAGTGTACTTCAGGTAATGGAAATAGAAGATTCCCTAATTACTTTTATGAGGCCTAAATTACCCTAATATGAAAACCTTATAAAGTTGTCATAGAAAAAGGAAACTATAGATCAATATGTCTTATGACCACAATTGCAAAAATACTCAGCAAATATTTAAAAATCAATTTGGTAATATATAAAAAGGAAAATACATGCTGACCAATCGGACTTCACAAAAGAAATGCAAGGCTGATTTAACATTCGAAGATCAGGGAATGCATTTCATCATATTAGTAAACTGAATAAGAATATATATATGTATGTGTGTGTATGTGTGTATATATATATATATATATAAAATCTTAATGGATTCAGTAAAGTAACAACATTTAAATGTATTTATGATAAAAACTCACCATAAATCCCTACAAAATAGAAGGGAACATTCTTAATCTAATAAATCATAAATATGAAAATTCTCCAGCTAACATCATACTTAATGGTGACTAAATGTAGTCACTTTCGAAGATTGTGAAGAAAGCAAGCATGTCCTTTCTAATAAGAAAAATTAATAAAAAATGTAAAGACTGGAAAGAAAGAAATAAAACTACTTTTATTCACAAATGACATGCTATTCTTTGTGCAAAACTTCAAAGAACCCACCCCCACACAAAGAAATCCTAAAACTTTTAATCAAGTAGAACAACATCACAGGATATAAGGTTATTAGACAAAAATAAATTGCTTTTATATATGTAAGGAGTACAAATTTGGAATTTGATATTACTTACAAATATTTCTATATAACAGAAATCTAGATAATTAAATATAAATTTTACTATATATATACAGGATTTGTATAGGAATAACTATAAAAGAGTGATGAATAAATGAAAGAAGGTCTAAGTAAATGAAGAGATAATTTATATTCATGGATTGGAAGACTCGGTATTGTGAAGATTTCTTTGATTTCTAACCCGATTGATGGATTTAATGTAATTTCAAACAAAATCCCAGCAATGTGTTTTATGTTTAGTTACTTATAGATTCTATAGTTTAAATGTAAAGGCAAAGGAAATATATTATTCAACAAAATATTGAAGAAGCAAAGGAAAAAAACAAAAAAAGACAACAACAAAGTTGAAGAAATTGCACTATGTTATTTCAAGACTTGGTAAATGCTTCAGTAATCAAGAGAGTTTGATATTGATGTAAGAATAGATATATAGATCAGTGAAACATAGAGAGCCAAAGCCAACAGAAATATAATCTACTAATTTTTTAACATAGGTGCAAATACACTTCAATGAAAAATGGATAGTTTTTGGTTCAACAAATGGGGTGGTAGCAATTGGGCGTTTACATGCAAACAAATGAACTTAGATGACAACTTTGCACCTTACGCAAATATTAACTCAAAAGTGCATTATATACCTAAATGTAAAATGCAAAACTAAAACATCTAGAAGAAAACAAGCATAGGTATAAAATCTACATGATGTTGGTTTTGTGGATTAGATTTTTAGATACGATTAAGAGTACTATCCTTGAATAAAAATGATAAGCTGGGCTTTATTAGAATTAGTACCCTTTGCTCTGACACTGTTAAGTGAATAGGAACAAAAGACCCAGATCAGGAGGAAATAGTTCTAAATTATATATTTGATAGAAGACTTATATTCAAAATGAACAAAGTACACCTTATCACAAAACAAACAACCTAATTTAAAAATGAGTCAAGTATATAAGCACATACCTAACCAAGGAAGATTTTTTTAGATGGCAAACAAACATATGAAAAGATGCTCAACCTTGTTTGTTATTAGAGAAATGCAAATTAGAACAATGAGCTACCACTACATAGGTAGTACAATGGTTAGAATTAAATAAACAAAAACCTGAAAAACTAATAGATGGTGAGAATATGGTGCAACAGAAACTTTTGTTTGTTGCTAGGAGGAATGCAAAAGGTCTAACCACTTCAAAAATCAGTTTCTTACAAAGCTAAATGTAATCTTGCCATACAATCCAGCAATCACAATCCTAAAAAAATTTCCAAACTCACTGGATAAACTATGTTCACACACAATCTTGCACGAGAATACATTTAAAGAAGATTTATTAACAATTACCAAAATCTTCAGACAAGGAGGATGTCCTTCAAAAGATTAATGCATGATTAAATTGTTAATTAAATCCACAGAATGGAATACCATTCAGTGATAAAAAGGACTGAGTTAACAAGTTTGTATGCAAAAACAAACAGAAAATCCCAATGCTAGGACATTTTAAACCACAAAATAAATAAATATTGGATTATGCCCCAAATTATATAATCCATATCGATAAGTCTGTACTGACACAAATAATTGGAAAATAAGTCAATAGAGAAAAAAGACAAATTTTCCACACAAAATTGAATCAATTTATGTAGATATTCCCCCCTTAAGTAGGTAGACTCTCACATCTCACTCTTTAAGTGTAAACTTCTCATACTGACTTCTTTCCAAAGAGTACATTATTAAACAGGGGAAAGAGATTTAGTGAATGAGTAATTTTATAGTGGAGAATATTCTCAGCTAGGTGATCAAGGTAAGCATGAATAGTGGTAAATCATATTGACTGTATGCATCTAGACATAATGTGGTAAGAATGGCATCTTACTTCTGTGGTCTTCCTCCTAAAAAAACATAACTCCAGTGGGGTCATGAAGAAAGCATCAGGTAAATTTTGGTTAAGAGACATTCTACAAGATATCTAAGCAGCACTCCTCAAAATTGTCAAGGACATCAAAACAAGGAGTCTAAGAAATTGTCAGTCTAGAGAAACATCAGGAGATATCACAACTAAATGTAATGTAGCATCCTGGATGGAATCCTGGAACAGCAAAAGAACTAGATAAAAACTAAATAAATATGAACAAAGTTTTGACTTTAGTTAATAATAATCAATTAATATTGTTTCTTTAAATATGATAGATACACCATATTAATTCATATTAGTAATAGGGTAGACTTGATGTGCTGTATATAGTGATTCTCAATATTCTTAAGCTTTCTGTAAATCTAAACTCTTCTAATTTTCTTAATTTATTTAAAAAGAATCTATTTTCTCATTTAAAAAGTATATTAAAGTCTAGCCATTAAAATATCTTTTTGGATATTTTCTTGCAAATAATGAAATTAATTACTGAAAAAACAAAACTGGTACATCTACAGCAAGGAATAAAAAGGAACAAATTACCATATACACACAAATTGAATGAATCACCGGGAAATTATGCTGATTGAAATGTAGAACAAATCGCTTGTTACCAGAGATCAGGGAAGGGTGTGTGTGACTGTAAAAAAGCAACACAAGAAACTAGTCTGGAAATTGTTCTGAATCTTGACTCTATTAATATCCATACTCCGATTGTAAAATTGTAGTATAGATTTGTAAGCTGTTACGATTGATGGAACTAGATGATAGGTCCATGGGATGTTTTTGTAGTAGTTTTTATGACTGCACGCATATCCACAATTACTCTATCTACAAATAAAAATTGTATTGAGAAAACCGTATAAAATATACAATAGAGTTCCTAAATGTTGAGAACAAACGAAAGCTACAGAACCTAAGTGAATTACAAGTCAGTGGCATAACCACTATAAGAAAATAATTATTCCTAGTAAATGTACGCCGTATGCACTAAATTTGTGGGATATAGGTATATGTGGGGGTATGAAAACAATCCTCTGCTTCTTTTTTTTTTTTTTTTTTTCAATGAAATAAAAAACAAGGAGATCAGTCGAGGATGAGGGTCAGTGTGAATGTGTTGGAACTGAATTGAGAAGAAGTAAGAATGAGTGTACCATAGAAATGAGATGTGATTTCTGTGTAGTTTTGGAATCACACTTGAAGTGAGTAGAGATGTATTTAAAGAGATGAAGAAGGCCGGGCGCGGTGGCTCAAGCCTGTAATCCCAGCACTTTGGGAGGCCGAGACGGGCGGATCACGAGGTCAGGAGATCGAGACCATCCTGGGTAACACAGTGAAACCCCGTCTCTACTAAAAATACAAAAAACTAGCCGGGCGAGGTGGCAGGCACCTGTAGTCCCAGCTACTCGGGAGGCTGAGGCAGGAGAATGGCGTAAACCTGGGAGGCGGAGTTTGCAGTGAGCTGAGATCCGGCCACTGCACTCCAGCCTGGGCGACACAGCGAGACTCTGTCTCAAAAAATAAATAAATAAATAAATAAATAAATAGATGAAGATGTAAGATGACGTTAGCAGTTGTGTATTTTTCTCAAGCAAGGATCACTTGTAGATCGGTGTTATAGGTGGACAATTGGCTTAAAGCAGGATGGGGTTTGCCAGGCTAGTATCACAAATGAAAAAAAATATGCCTGGCAGTTGAGGTTGTATGCAAGAGAATAGTGATAACGATGGACTGCGAAACTTACAGTGGGTAGTGAGGGTAACATGAAATTAATAGTATCGGCAGTGAAAAGGTCATTCTACTCAATGAATAATAGGATGAACCTGGGTCCTGAGGTGAATCCCCATCTACTGACTGTAGAACCTGAGAAATTAGCAACTTTGCTATCATCCTTCTGTATGTACAGTACAGTCTTCTTAAAGCCTCCTTGAGGTCTGATACTGAGCCTTTGCAATGCCTTAATGTTCTGAAGTATTTACAAGTGGTAGCTTACATTTACAAGCTACTAAGATTATTAAATTTTGTTCATTCACCGGCCAAAACTTCTTAGTGTTTTTTAAAATTTTTTAAAAGTCTGTGTATAAAAATAGCCCAAAAGACCATTATATGAATTCCTTCTAAGAGAAGACAATATTGTATGTATCATCAGATATTTCCTAGAGAGTCTGCCTACAAAATGTGAATAGCATATGTGCATCATTTTTCATTCAGTAATAATAAGTACCTACAAGTAAATGGATGAAAATGACTTCTGCATGGGCTAGCTAAGATGCAATTCTGTAGAACATTTGTATACAACAAAACTAAATAATAGCATGGACGTCATTATCTTTTTTTTTTTTTTCCAGCTATACCAGCTGTGCCACTTGCTTTAGAAGAGGATTAGGAAGATTGAAAGACCTAATTGACTCTTACTAGAGACTGGAACAGAAATGAGCAGTTTACAATGAAATATATCTATAAGCAGTGCTCTGAATAGGCCACTTCTTTATGTATATTTTAAAAACATTTGATGTTTTTAAAATGCCGACATCACTCTTATTTTCAAAATTAGTCATTTTGCTTTTTATAGTTTTTATAAAACAACCTCTCTGTATCTGTAAAATATGATGTGGTGACAGAAGAAAAAATACAGCATTTAGTTACTGGCATGTAAGAGTTTTATCTACTATAGGATAAAGGTGCATGCTTTAGTGAGTATGCATATGTTTATTTTATCAAACATTTAGAATATGTATAATAAGCATTGTGTTAAGTGCTAGAAATTAAAAAAGAAGTATACATTTATCCATCATTTGTTTAGCAATAAAACAATTAAATTCATGATGTACATGTTGTTGCTGTAGGTGCTAATAAATCAGAAGTGAACAAGATTGGCACATTTCTATTTATAAAGAGATTATGTTCTGGAGCATAAATAAATTTATAAACAAATTATGGAAATTATTTTTAAGCATTATAAGAGAAAATAGGAAAGAAAACAAGAAATATTAAGAAGTTTAGGAAAGTGGTTCTTTTGTTTCAGGTAGAGGTGGGTGGAGGTGAGGTGAGAATCATGTCATTATGAGTTGATTGCTGCGTATGTCTCAGATTTTGGCACTTTTGCAGTTTAACATGGCTATGTGAATGATTAACAGTGAAGAATTCATAAATCTGTAATGAAAATGATGTGTCAAAACAAATAATAATGATTGATCCAATTTTGCACATCAGGAGTCCAAAGAGAAAGAAGGAGAAAAAGAGAATGAATAAGAGATCTGTCTATTCTATGTTCTTTCCTTCTTTTATATTTCTTTGAAGTTGATTGATTCTTTTAAATTAGGGTCCATTTTAGTTGAGATGTTTATAAATTTATTTAATCTCAGATATTTTTAAAATAAAAATTGATGGATATTCTTGCTTCCTCAAAAAAAAAATAATAATAATAACTGAGGGCATGAAACATTCACATTTCTATTATCTCAAACCCTTAAACTATTATTGTCATATATTTTGGTTCTCACTCATTTTAACTCCAAAAGATTTATTTCTCTTATTTGCTATAGTCACTTGTTTAAATATACCTGAGTATATTTTTGTCTTTTCATTTTTTATATCACAAATCTTCCAGCTGTGATTTTTTTTCTCTTAGAAGAAAAACATTTAGGAGATTCTCTATTGATGTTCTCTTCTGTTGATTTTAGACTCTCTATATATACATATGTCTCTTCCTTCTTTAATACTTCCTATCTATCTGTGTACCCATCTATTATTTTTATCAATTATAATATTTCCAGTTTAATAAATAAGAACCAATAGTTATATTACATACATGTTATGGAGTAAAGAATTAACTCACCAGGTGTTGTTTGTCCAAACTTTGCACATTCCCAACATGGACAGGTAACCAGTAACCCCTTGGAATATCCTGCCTGTGAAAAGTGTGTTTATTTACCTGAGTCCTTGAGCCACACCATATGACTTATGCTAACCATGTGATTTATGGTATGGTCCTTGGACCATGTAGTATCAGCTTGACCTCTGGAAAGGATGGAAACTAAAGGTCAGCCACTCATCTAATCAACCATGCCTATGTGACAAACCCCCAGTAAACATCTCTGGGCTGGGTGCGTTGGCTCATGCCTGTAATCCCAGCACTTTGGGAGGCCAAGGCAGACAGATCACGAGGTCAGGAGATCGAGACCATCCTGGCTAACACAGTGAAACCCCGTCTCTACTGAAAATACAAAAAATTAGCCGGGCGTGGTGGCACACTCCTGTAGTCCCAGCTATTCGGGAGGCTGAGGCAGGAGAATCGCTTGAACCCAGGAGGTGGAGGTTGCAGTGAGCCAAGATCACACCACTGCACTCCAGCCTGGGTGACAGAGCAAGACTCCGTCTTAAAAAAGAAAAAAAAAAAAAAAAAGAAAAGAAAAAAGAAAAGAAAAAAAAAAAAAAATCCCTGGACACTGAGCCTCAGGTTATCTTCCCTGATTGGCAAATACTCCTTTCATGTCGTCATCATTTTGATGGGAGAATGAAATATTTTCTACATTTTTTCACTGGATGAAGACAATTGGAAGCTTGTGTCTGGTCTTTCCTGCTCTATATGACTTTCCCATTGCTGACTTTAGTCTGTATCTTTTCACTGTAATAGCATGTATTTGTGATTACAACAATTTTTCTGAGTTCAGAGAATTCTTCTAACAAATCAATGAACTGGGAGTGACCTTGGGGATGCCTAAACACAGAGGACATATGATAATTTTTTTCTTGTAGGCTGAACCAGCATAAAGAAATGTACTCTAGGTTCAGACTCATAAAAATCATAAATATTAGTCAATATTAAGCTTTGCTAATAATTTCAAAATACAGATAGTAAAGCTGCTGACACACAGCATGTCTAAAAAATCACACATAGTTATCCAGGTCTTTTTTTTTCTCTTCTTGGGCACCAGCAATCAGGTCCAGAACAATAGGTGAGTTTACAAAGTGAGAAACCACTAATAACTTCAAAGGAGGGGATGAAATTTCTTCATTTTATACTCCAGATCATGTGACATTTTCTAGGGAGCTATGCTTCAGAAGCCAAAGATTTCATTTATTATTCATAATCTTTAGCCAAGTACATCCATCTAAGACCATTTCAGAAATAAGGACTGTTGCTCTTGGAAAGTATCACTAATCTCTTTATGAGAAGAAGGTTAGATTGAGTTACCTTTTTCTTTGTTTTTCCTCTGGTTAAAGAGATTAAATAGACATAAGGCAACTGATTAATAACCTTGTTTCCCAAAATACATTCTGTATGAACTGTGATAATATTTAAGTTGGACAATAATTTATATCTAAACATGACAGTAGATCAGAACTTACTCTCTTTTCTGAGTTCCCTGGGATCTCTAATGATTTTTTAAAACAAAGTTCACTGTTAATATTTTTTTCATAGTGTTAATAATAATTATTATTATTTTTCCATTTCCGTGAATACCCTTTTCACCAACCCTCCACTCTGTTTTGTTGGATAAACTAACACATTCTTTTCAACCAGCTTCTTTCACAGTCATATACTTTATTATATTAATTAGCTATTGCTGTTTAACAACTTACTACAAAACCTAGTGACTCAAAACCACAATAAATATTTAGTATCTCTCACATTGTTTGTGGAGAGTAATTTTTTAGTAGCTTTGCTGAGAAGTCATGTCTAATCCCTTCTGATAAGATTGCAAGTAAAATGTCCACAGTGATATCAGTTTGAATATTTGGGGATAGAAGATCCACTTCCAAGGTGGCTCATTCATGGGCAAGCAGGTTGGTGCTAGCAAGTTGGCAAAATGTCTCAATATCACTTCCCACAGGGCTTTTCATAGGACTGTTTGGATATCTTCACAACATAGCAGCGTGCCTTCTTCAGAACAAGCAATTTGAGATAGAAAATGCGAAGCAAAAGGTATACCTAATTTGTGACCTAGTCTCAGAAGTCACATAAAATTACCTTGGCCATGTATTATTTTTAGTCTCGAAATCTACCAACCAACAGTCAAGGGATGGGAAATTTGGCTTTACATTTTGAATGTAATAGTGTCGTATAATTAATGGACAGATTTTAAGACTACCACATTTAAAGTTGAGAATAACCTTCAACATAGCACAAATTCATTACAACAACTTGAATTTTTCCCAGGCCTGTTTCATCAAAAGGCTATTACCATTATGCTCAGGGAGGATATTTGAAACATTTAGCAATGAAATCACAAAGGGACTGAACAATCAGTATAGAAGGCAGCTCAGCCAGGATGGTGTTCTGCACTTTCACTATGTCCAGCCTTGCTGTGCTGTTTGTAGGTTTCTGTAAAATTTGGACAGTGTCTTAATTGGTACTGGAAAAGGCTTACTAATTATCTCTTACAAGTTTGCCTTGCCTCTTTTTTTGAAACTTCAATTAGATTTTCTCACTTTACCCTCTATTATCTTTTACCTTCTATATGCACATGTGTTTATCTATCTGGGGTAACTTTTAGATAACTGTTTTTTCAGTCTGTCTGCTTCTTAATTTTCTCTTCAAGAGTAAATATTAATAATACTTTGTTAAAAAGCATACAAAAAGCTTAAGTTTCCACTGCTGTATTTTTATGTCTAGTAGTTTTGTTTGATTCTCATTTTTCAAATAGTTTTTCCTTTCATATTTAAGCTCTTTCATTTTTATGAAATGCATTAGTTTTTACTCTTTATCTGATAATTTCTGTGTTTAAATGATTAAATTTAAAAAACATTTTCTGCCAACGCTTGCTCCTGGTGCTGTAATTTCTTGTGCATTTACCAAGTTATATGAACAGGTTTTACTGGCAAGAAAAATACTAGTATGTTTTGTGAAAAGACCATATATGCAAAATGAACTCCAAATGCGGAAGGATCAAAGAAACCAAAAAAATGAGAAAGACAAATCTATTTTGGTGGTAGAAGGTAATTCACTGGGGAACTTACAGGCAGAAGCATAGTATTGCATGGCAGCAAAACAGGTAGATCTCTGTACTATTACTCCCCAGACCCAGAGCTTGCATACCAGAGAAAGAGGGCACATGCTCTACAGAGACAATTAACAGCAAGCCTCCAGAATAGGCAAGAATGCTGGATGTGTTACAGCCCCTAATTTGTGCAATAACATCAAGGTTGATTTGATATAAGGACAAGATTTGTAGTACAAGTACATGTTCTTACACTGAGGATAGTAAACAAAGTCGAAATTAGAAGGCATTCCCAGGACTGAAATTAATCAAAAGGCTTTGGCCTCCACATTCTACTCCTCTAATTTGGTTCTGAAAATCTCACATACTCACCTCTTCTGCAATGTTCCCTGAGCCTCTAGTGGGGAGGCCAATGTGGGTGACAAGCTGCTCCGATTTGCTTTCTACTTAAAAGCAGAGGTGACAGCAACAATACGGACAACAGCAGGCAATGATACTTATGCCAAGTATAAAACACAGAATCAATGATGCCTTTTGCCACCATGTTCCCCAGGATCCAAATCAAGAGGTATAGAGGAGAACAGCAATATGAATAGAAGACTATGGGCAGAAATACAAGGGATTGGTAGGTACTTGGCGAGGCAGCTCTTCATAATCAGGCAAAATGACTGTGGTAGGTTCATCTTAGAACACAGGCAGTCAGAGGAGTATGGGCTGGGCATGCGTGCCAAACATATTGCCTGAGGGGCAAAGGTAACTGTGGCATTATCTGTAGGGTTACAGGGGTGGCAGAGGACCATGTCAAATGGGCAACTAGAGAGTCCTTTAAAAGGGGCTATATTCCAGTGTGTTGGCACATGGGATATCTTGGTCCAGACTCCCACAGAATCAACAGAGACCATTTCAGTTAGCCAGAGAATTCCTTGCTTTCTGGTAATTAGTACCCTATTTAATCTGGGAGAAGTTGCCAGTCTAACCCCCATTTAGATGTTCCCTCCCATGGCTTAAGGTCTTGGGGAGTCCTAAATAACATTTGCCATTGGACTTTTATTAGTTCCAGTAGAAAGGCATCTAGGTGAACTTTTTTTACAACTATGGTTAATAGACCCTTCTATACAATGGTCCCATGTCATTCATATGGTGCCACCCCCATAATCATTTCAATCAAATGAAGGTTCCTAATGACTTGAGACAATAACTTTGCCCACCCACGCAAGATACTAGATTATAAAGTGTTTGCAATTGGGCCTTCAAAATGTCATTTTTTTTCTTTCAATCAACCCTGCCATTTGGGGATTATGTCTCAAGTGATATCTGCAGTCTATATCTTTTTCATGTGCCCAGTCTTGGGTATCATGTCTATTGAAATGTATGCCTTGACTGCTGAGGATATCCATACATGACACTGAATTGCTACAAGCCCTTAATGGTAGCTGTTTGGTTTGCCCTTTTGCAAGAGAAGGCCTGCAACATTTTCATGGCAGTATCAATGCATGCTAATGCATACTTTTACCTTAACCTTACTGACAGGGGTTTGATATAGTCTCCTTGCCAGTCTATCTCATAAAGGCAGCTCTTAAATATGTGTTCTGGTGTGTGTTTGTGATGTGGCAGGGGCACATGTGGAACCAAACTAAGCAGTTGACTATTACTGCCACTAAATCTGTAAAGTGGAGGGGCAGTCCTACTCTTCTTGCTATTTGCCAGATCAACCATGCATTGCTGCCCACTATGTTTATGTACCAAATCAGCTAGCTCAGATGATTTGGAGGTGGTAGTGTTTTAACTTTCTTTTTTTTTTTGAGACAGAGTCTTGCTCTGTCGCCAGACTGGAGTGCAGTGGCACGATATCGGCTCACTGCAACCTCCGTCTCCCGGATTCAAGCAATTCTCCTGCCTCAGCTTCCTGAGTAGCTGGGATTTCAGGCACGCGCCACCATGTCAAGCTAATTTTTGTATTTTTAGTAGAGACAGGGTTTCACCATGTTGTCCAGGATGGTCTTAATCTCTTGACCTCATGATCTACCTGCGTTGGCCTCCCAAAGTGCTGGGATTACCGATATGAACCACTGGACCCAGCCGGTAGTGTTCTAATTTTTGCTAAGGTATCTCCTTCATATTACTGGGAAGTGAATCTGATCAGCATATTAAAACATGATACACAATCAGCAGTGGGTTCTTGTAGCCTCTCCTAAATGTCTTTCCAAATAGCAGCTCTCCATTAGGAATTTCTAAGCATGTGTCAATCATCTTGAGTCCATTGGGCAAGCTAAGCTGTTAGACCCTTAAATACTGCCCCACTGGCTGTACAGAAAACTGTAGGCTATTGTGTATGGGTACAGACAGACCATATAGTTCAGAGTTCTGCCCATTAACTGCTCTGTTGCATTGCCATTTCAAGCAATATAGTATCTGTGGTTGTCCAGCTACTGCCATCCATATACAAGGATTATCCCAGCTCAACCCATCTGAGAATTATCTGTTTACAAGAACAGAGGCTGTGCCTTTATGTTTCGTTAGAGGTATCATCTGTGGGGTTTCCACAGTAGAAACAGCACTGGTCTCATAGAGTACTGGCCCTAAGATAGCATGCAGTTCATCTCAAAAGGGACTCGTGGAGAGGGTGCTATGTTGTTGCATGTATACATGACACCCTCGTAAAGTGGAGGCCTAGGGAATACCCAATATAGGCCTGATAAACAAACCCTTTATCCAGCCTTTAATAGGGAGGCCTGTTCTCACTATTACCAGCAAAACATCAGTTATGGTTTCAATTTGCTGCAAAACTTGTATAGCCCCAGGACCCACTGTTCAGTTGGAAAAGGGTAGGTTTCAGCACCTGTCCATAGTAGTGAAGGGTGAACTGCTTTCCTACGCTGGACTTGCCAGAGGTCCCAACTGGTTTCCTCAGAGATTATTGAGAGGTAAAGCCGGCTGGGCTTCTGGGTCACATGGGGACTTGGAGAACTTTTCTGTCTAGTTAAAGGATTGTAAAAACACCAATCAGCACTCTGTAAAAACGGACCAATCAGCACTCTACAAAATGGACCAGTCAGCGCTCTGTAAAATGGAGCAATCAGCAGGATGTGGGCGGGGCCAAATAGGGGAATAAAAGCTGGCCACCCCAACCAGCAGCGGCAACCCGGGTGGCCTTCCACACTGTGGGAGCTTTGTTTTTTCGCTCTTCACAATAAATCTTGCTGCTGCTCAGTCTTGGGGTCCACACTACATTTATGAGCTGTAACACTCACTGTGAAGGTCTGCAGCTTCACTCTTGAAGCCAGCAGGAACATGAACCCAACAGGAGGAACAAACAACTCCAGAGGCGCCACCTTCAAGAGCTGTAACACTCACTGCGAAGGTCTGTGGCTTCACTCCTGAAGTCAGCAAGACCACGAACCCACCAGAAGGAAGAAACTCTGGACACATCTGAACATCTGAAAGAACAAACTCCGGACACACCCTCTTTAAGAATTGTAACACTCACCATGAGGGTCTGCAGCTTCATTCTTGAAGTCAGCGAGACCAAGAACCCACCGGAAAGAGCCAATTCCGGACACATTATGATCACATCCAGAGACATTGGTATCCCAGGAAGGGGGAAACCTAAATCTGTCTAAGCTGCTAGTATTTTAGCCTTCTCAAAGGCTTCCTTTTGTTCTTATCCAAGCACCAACTAGATTCCTTCTTTACCAGTTGGTATAAGGTATACAAACATTGAGCTAAATATGGAATAAAAGCCAGCCAATATTCCAAAAGACCTAGGAAACTTTGTAACTGCTTAACTGTTTTGTTTTGTTTTGTTTTATTTTATTCTATTCTATTCTATTCTATTCTATTCTATTCTATTCTATTCTATTCTATTCTGAGTCTTGCTCTGTCACCCAGGCTGGAGTGCAGTGGCCCGATCTCAGCTCACTGCAACCTTGGACTCCCGGGTTCAAGTGATTCTCCTTCCTCTGCCTCCCAAGTAGCTGGGACTACAGGTGCCTGCCACCACGTCGAGCTAATTTTTGTATTTTTAGTACAGCAGGGGTTTCACCATGTTGACCAGGATGGTTTTGAACTCCTGACCTCAAATGATCCACCCACCTCGATCTCCCAAAATGACGAGATTACAGGTGACTGGTCTGTTTAACTGTTTTAAACATGAAAAATTGTATTTTCTCAATGACTGCTCCTAGGGTAAGGTATTGATAGTGGCAGGATATAAATTACTACGCAGACAGGGATAGTCCATAGTGAAACCCAACCTTCAAATCAAAGACACCTTAAAGCCTGAAAACTGAGCTGCTAGTTCCGGGCAAGTCCATGACCGGAGTGAGAACTTCCTCGATGCCTTTTAGTCAGTAAAATAGTGCTTTTTCCAGGCCCACCCACAGACCAGTCAGCAAACACTCCCACATTTTGAGCCCGTGAAAATCCTGGACTCAGCCATACGTGTGGACTACCTGCTTTCACGCACCCTCTCACACAGAAGGCTATTCACTTTGGGTCCACTCTCATATTGAGAGTGTTTCCATTACTCAATAAAACCCTTCTCCCCCTTGCTCACTCTCCAGTGTCCATATGCCTCATTCCTCTTGGATGCAGGACAAGAACCTGGAACCCAACAAATGGGGGATGTGAAAGGAGTTGTAACACTGTAATCTTTCCGCCTTCTGCTCATGCTGGGCGGCTGCCCCACATGATGAAAAGCAGCAGCAACAGGGTCAGGCCAGCCCAGGAGCCACAGGCTAGAGCAGGGTGGTAGGACCAAATGAGCTGTGACACCCTTGTTTGCCAAAGCATGTGGACGGCAGGAACGAAACAGTTGTAGCACAAATGAACTTTAACATGAATGAACTAGAATACAGATGAGCTGTAATGCTTACTGGGGTCTCAAACTTCGGGAATCCCCGGGCAAGAGCCTTAGAACCCCCTGGGGCTCCATGGCTGCTGGTGTCTCCAAGTTTGGGACGCTGCTGCCTCCTCCTTTACCTGACTCCCGCACCCAATGTGAAAACCGTGGCAAGCTGAGCTCAGTCATGAGCCGAGCATGGAGTCCCTGTGTCCGAGTGGTGATATGGTTTGGCTGCGTCCTCACCCAAATCTCATCTTGAATCGTAGTTCTCATAATTCCCACATGTTGTGAGAAGGACCCAGTGGGAAGTAAATGAATCATGGGGGTGGTTACTTTCATGCTGTTCTCATGATAGTGAGTTGTCACAAGATCTGATGGTTTTACAAGGGGCTTTTCCCCACCTTTGCTGAGTACTTCTCCACAAAGCCACCATGTGAAGAAGGACGTGTTTGCTTCCCCTTCCACCATGATTGTAAGTTTCCTGAGGCCTCCCCAGCCATGCTGAACTGTGAGTCAATTAAACTTCTTTCCTTTATGAATTACCCAGTCTTGTGTATGTCTTTATTAGCTGCATGAGAATGGACTAATACACGTGGGATCTGGGCTGGCAGCACAAGCTGAATTCAGCCCGCTGGCCCAAATGGGCAGAGCAAGCCCAGTGGAGAGCCCAGAGCTGAGGGAAGCCCAGACAGAGGCACCCAGCTGGTGAATTGGCCCCAAAAGAATCCTGAGTCAGTATGTCTTACCCAACCAAGTCACCCCTAGAGAATTTACAGCCGGTCCTTGTCCTTATATCTCTTGTGGGTTTGATGGTCCATTTTCTAGATTGCAATAGGGTGCTCAATGCATTGAGGTGTTGCCGTAGCAATGAGAAGCCTTCAGATGTTAGCACAGTATCATCAATGTTGTGAAACTGTTTATTGTCAGGTGGCACTGGACATAAAGTTGAATCTTTAGCAATCATTTTATGACAAATAGTGGGACTCTGTAGATATTCCTGGGACAACACTTGGAATGCTCATTCTTGGACATTCCAAATAACAGCAAATTGCCCTTGTCAGTCAAAGTGTAAAGGAACACCGAAGGAGGCATTAGGCAAATATAACACTGCTTGATAAATGCCTATATTCTCTATTATTTGTTCTATCACTTGAGTTATATTAGACACAGTGGCATTTATCTCAGGAACCACATTATTTAGTTCCCGGTAGTTCATTGTCATGCCCCAGGTACCACCTGATTTTTCTTCCCTCCATGAAGGGCTATTGAAATGGCTCTGGTCTGGCCAAATAAAATTTACTTTGGTTGGTTCCTGTATGATGGTTGTAATTTCTTCTATCCCACCAGAAAGATGGATTTGTTTCACACTAACAGTATGTTGTGCAGGAGGGAGTTGTACAGATTCCATTTTGCTTCCCTCCTTAATATACATTTAACAGCCCAAGCTTATAGGTAGAATTTCCTCACAGATGTTTGTGTTGTGCATCTTTAAAGGACATCCATAGCCAAGATGTTTTCTGGAATAGGTTAAATACAGTATAGTAAGCAGGATGGGGACTCAGTGGGGGGAGGGGGGCACTCTGTTCAATACTAAGGAGGAGAAGAGTTTGTGTCACTTGGATTTTTCAACTATGGACCATCTATAGCTGCTTACTTACTGGGGCATCTTTCTGAATTTCCATGAATTAAAGTACATTCTGCTCCCATATCCATTAAAGCTAAGGTTCTCTGCTTAGTTTTGGATGCTAATAGATTATGAGCTCCATTTAGGGCCTCTGGTCACTGCCTATTATTCATAGAGGGAGGCGACCTTGGCCACACTTCTAGTCTCTAGGCTGGGAAGGCATCAACTCCTGAGGCATAGCAATTGGAATTCTCTTACGTAGTTTATTTTTTCTCATTTTCCCTCATCTAGCAGGGTTCGGGGAAGGGATCTGAATCCTTGATTGGGAGTCAGGTCTTTCCAAAACCCCACCAATAAAGCATGGGGTTGCCAATCTATTATCTATTTGTTTACCCCAGCTGAGATCAGATAACACCACATTTGTTTCCTGGCAGTTCTATCTGGGACACTTAGGCCTTGCTTTCTTATTCTGGCAGACATGGCTCCCTTTTTTTTCCTTTTCCTTTAGTAACCCACCGACTTTAACTCTTCCCTTTTTAGTTTCTTGAAGATCAGCTATAGTTTACCCTATGTCCTACACATCTCACCTCAGGAGAGGGCTTGGATGAAATAGGAGAGGGCCATGTCACTCCCAGCAGGCACCTTGCAACAATTTATTTTTCATGCTCATGGTAAGCACAGTCTTATCTCATCCTTCAAATTGTTGGATATAGATGGCCTGACACATGTCCAACTCCGTAAATCACTCTGTGCTTCCTCCAGAGATTGTCAGGCCACCATCTGACCGAAGAATTCTCCTTTCTCGGGCCACACTTTTCTCATGGCGAGGAAAATCGAGTCCATAAGACTATGATTTTCCTAGAGAGTTCTAGCATGATGCAAATGCTATCTCATAGCAGGATGAGTGGTCATATTACTCACTTTATTCAGCTTCACTCCCTGCTGGGGAAATGTCATTCCCATCACTGTCACACAGACACACCAACAGTGTGGCTAAGCTTCCCCTCAGCAGCTGTTGAAAAGCTTTTGCTATGTCCAATAAAAATTCTGCTGAGGCTGTCTTGGACAGTTAATGTTTCCTGAAAAGGTCATCTATTATTGCCCAGCTGCATGTGCTGGGCTTTTGTTTTCCACTACATGAGTGGCCTTGCTCTCAAAAGGGGAGGATAATTATCCCAGTCCTGCAAGATAACTTCTGTCTTCATCTGACTCACTAGCTGATTCCCAAAGATTTCACATCTTAGCATCCCAGGTCAGTTTAGCAAGGATAGCTCACACGTTCAGGCAGTGCAGTTTCTTTTCTCCCAGACTTACAAAGTGGAGTGACAGGGGAAGGTTTCTAATTGTGTTTCCTGAGTTTTGAGCTTATCCATAAGATTAGAAACACAGAGGTAGTCATATCCTTTTCTAACTCCAACTCTTCTGCTAGTTTTCATATCATTTCATATCATATCATTTCATATCATTGACTGAGCAACAAACTGTGCCTCTGTGGTCACTCCCACAGCACATGACAGTGGCCAACCCACGGTTACCACAACCCGGTGACCTTCCTTACCTCAGTCGTTCATACAACTTTCTACTATACTCGTGTGGTGATCCACAGGCATGTAGTGGATAGAAAAGACCACCCCACATAGATAAAAAGGGCCACTTCAGGACTCTCCCTGCTAATGTGTGCTTCCCTTTGCCCATATTTTGGTTCTTGGACTCCTTCGACTGGCTCACTAACTCTCCCATGAAAAGGCACTATATACAAAATGGCACCCAAACACAGAAGAAGCTGAGAAATCACAGAATGAGACAGACAAATATAGCTTTTCGGTATAGGGTGATTTACTGGGGAACTTATAGAAATATGTGTAGCCTTAGGTGGCAGTAAGATAGATTTCTGCACCATTGTTCTCTAGACCCAAGACTTACATACCATAGGGAAGAGTATATTTTTTATAGAGACAATTCAAGGAAACTCTCCAGAACCGGAAAGAGCTATGCATGTCACTGTAATTTGTGTGATAACATCACAGTTACTACAATCAAAGGGCAAGATTTATGGTAACTACGTGTTCTTACACTAGGGGCAAATAGGCGGCAATCCCAGGACTGAGATTCGTCAGAAATCAACATGGTAGATTAACATCCCAGATGGAGTCACTTCTGTCTCCACATAGTAACAAATGAAGTATATATATTTTTTTCTGATCAGAAGTATGAAGATTTAAGTGCAAGAACTATTGGTAGGCCTTATTCAAAATAAGATATTAAGAGATATTTCAAAAATGAAAAATGCATGTGAACATTTTCTGCTTCTAGTTTTTCTAATAACAAAGTAGAATCATCAGAATCATTGCTTGTGGAAGGTTTAATGCATGTATTATAAAGAAAAGCACATGAGCTTTGAAATAGGGCAGAATTGGGTTTAATTTCCAGGTACCCTTATTTCATCTCAATTTACTAAGAGATAAAATAGAGATATTAATGATTACCTCATGCATGTATGATGGAGATTCAAGAGATAGTGTATGTGATGTGTCTAGAACATGTTTTGCATATAATAGATACTCAATGATGAACTTGAACTGTTGCTGTGCTGTTATTATTGATATGAACTTATAAGGAGGACAATCTCTAAGCCAAAATGTGAGTCATTGTATGTACCACGTAACAGTATTTTGGAATCTAATAATTTTTTTGGTGGATATTGTTTTTAGGATTTTTAAATTTAAAGCAACTAAATATGATAAAGGACAGATGTATTAGTCTCCTTATTATCCACAGTGAATTTCCAATCAGTTTAATGACATGGTTTAAGGAACAGATAATGAAGCCTGACAACCTGGATAAAATCTCATTTCTACATCTCACTACTTGAAAGACTTGGATAAGTTTCTTAACTTCTCTCTGCATCAATTTTCTCGTTTATAAAATGAGGATAAAATAGGGCCTACCTCATAGATTTGGTATGAGAATAACATTATTAAAGTGCCTAGCAGATTGACAGAAACATACTGAGTTCTATGTCAGTATTTTCTTCAATAAACTTTTTGACACAAACATTTTATTACATAGGCTTACATTATGTGGACTTCAGGAAAAAAATATTCTAAGTTTAAGAGAAAACTTTACCTTGAAGAAACATGCACTTGGTTTTTAAGCCATTTTCATAATTGATTATTTTTTAAGTGAGCCCCTTGTTTGATTACATAGTTTTGATTTAGGATTTTTAAGATGGAGAACATCCCTCCTATGAATAGAAGAAACACAAGATGGAAATAAAGATTTTAATACTTCCAAATTCCAGGAGCTACACACCGTCTCAGGAGGCCCCAAACACACGGAAGTCAGGGAACACGTACAGAGAGGAAAGGACACTTTCTTGGGTCCAGGGTGTTTTGCAAACAGGTTTCCTATAGGAAGTTTTAATTGTTTAATTGGTGGTTTAAAGCAAGCAGTCATGAGTTCCAGTGTGTCACGCTGTTACTGAGAGTTAGTTGCCGTGGCATATCTTCATAGTCTATATAGAGTGTGAGAGTCACTGGAACCAGTGAAGTCCGCTATATGCAGTTGTCCTGCAGTGAGTTGGTCACCAGGAGGAAGTTGTATAAGGTAGATATCTGGATTGACCACACTGAGGAAGTGGAAGGAGCGTAGAACTGAAAACTATGTGGACCATGACTGATTCCGTTTCTGGCACAAGAAAGCCAAACATATTTAAATTGAAGCCAAGACAACATAAACTTATAAAAATTCACTACAAGTACCTTTTCCTATCTGAGTTATATCAACCAGGAGAGTATCTCTTACTAAGCATAGCAGATATAAAAGGGATATGTGTGTGTGTATGGAATAGGGGCATTGGAAATAGTGGAGAACAATGAAAAGCAGAAACTTCAACTCCTGTCTAGTCAAAATGACTGAGCTGACTGCTGTTTCACTTACTTCCCTTTGATTATTTTTTCCTGAACAACATCAGGTTCTCCGTGATTTGGAGGATGCCTAGCTAACCATGTTCCTCCTCAAAGCAATGCTATCTGTAAACAGAGATCATAATAAAATAAACGAAGAATATTGTGCTCTTCCAGTCTATTCTTATGAAAATCAATGGACAGAATGTCATATAAATGTTGTCATATAGTATATAGCCAGTGAAATTTATTTCATTCACCAAAATTCTCTGAAAGTTCAAGCAGATTGTTCCATATACCTGTAGTTCATCTTTTTTTAATTTCTCACTGGTATCCTATGGTATAAATGTAAATGTATCATAGTATAACCATTCACCCATTGAAAGGCATCTTTTCTCACCTTTTTTTTTTTTTTTTGCTATTACAAATAAAGCTGCTATAAATATTCTTATATCGTTTGTGTGAATGTGTGTGTTTGTGTGCATGTAAAGTACATGTTCATTTCTTTGGGATAAATGCACAAGGTTGCAACCGCTGAGTCACATGGTAGTTTCATGTTTAATTTAGGTTTGTTTTTTTTTTTTTTTTTTTTTTTTTGAGGGAGTCTTGCTCTGTCGCCCAGGCTGGAGTGCAGAGGCACGATCTCGGCTCACTGCAACTTCTACCTCCCTCCATACTTCTGACCAACCAAGCATACATTTGGGTAGTCACAAAATCCCTTCCACAGGCTTGATAATTTCCTACAATGGCTTGCAAAACTCAGGAAAACATTTATTCATGTTTAGTGGTTTATTATAAAGAACATAATGAAAAATACTAATGAGCAGCCAGATGAAGAAATACATAGGATGAGGTATCGAAGGGTCCTAAGCATAGAAGCTTCTGTCCCCATGGAGTTAGGATTTACTACTAAATTTACCAGGCAAATGGATGCATTCACCAATCTGGAAGCTTTAAAACCTTGTCATTTAGAATTTTAATAAAGATTATTTTAAGTTGGCATTAGTGATTAAATCACTGACTATTGGTGATTAGTTCAATCTCCAGTCCCTCTCCCCTCCCCAGATGTTAGATCAATGGGGCTGAAAATTCCAACTCTCTATCATGTGGTTGCTTCCTTTGGCAACCAGGCCTCATTCTGAAGCCATCTAGAGGCCCATGATAAGTCACTTCATTTGCATAAGCTCAAGAATATCTGAAAGGGGCTTACTGTGAATAACAAAATATGTTTTTCTTATACCTATTACTCAGAACTTCCAAGGATTTTAGGAACTCTGTGCCGGAAACTAAGGATAAAGAACAAATACATGTCTACTGTTACAGACATGTATATCATAGTATTACAGACGTTATCACTATATCTACATCTCTCTATCTATCAATTATCTATCTACCATCTATCTGTCTATCTATTTGGTCATTTTGATAGGTGTGTAGTGATGTCTCACTGTGATTTTAATTTCTATTTACCTTTTGACTAATGATGTTGAACAATTTTTAGGTGCTTATTTGCCATCTGTATATCTTCTTCAGTGAAATGTCTGCTCATGTCTTTTGGTGATTTTCCAATTGGATTGTTTGCTTGCTTGTTTGTTTTATACTGTTGAGTTTTGAAACTTCTTTATCTATTTCAGATACTATTTATTTGCCAATACAACTGCAAAAATGTTTTCCCAGTGTGTAGTTTTCCTTCTATTCATCGTAACAAGATATTTCAGAGAGCATTTTTGTTTTTAAGAAGTCCAATTTATCATTTTTTCCTTTTAAGAATCATGTTTCTGGTTGCTTAATCATAGATCCTAAATATTTTCTTCTATGTGTAATTTATTTAAAAAATTATTACTTTACTTTTTACATTTAAGTACATGATCTATTCTGAGTTGAATTTTATAGTGTGAGACTTAAGTCAAGGTTAACTTTTATTTTTTTTTAATTTATTATGGATGTCTAATTGCTCCAGCACCATTTTTGAAAAAGCTATCTTTTTTACACTGCATTGCTTTGTCAACTTTGCCGAATATCAGTTCCACATTATTTGTGTGGGTCTGTTTCTTGGTTATCTATTTCTTGTACTGTTCTATGTATTTATTCCTCTTATTTATTCCAATGCCATATAGACTTGACTAATATGGCTATGTGTTAAATCTTGAAACCAATATGCCTATATGTTAATCTTGATATCTAAAATTATTTTTCTACATTATTCTTCATTTGTAAAAACACTGTTGTAGCTATTTTAGCTCCATTGTCTTTTCATACAAATTTTAGAATAATATTTTTTATTTGCAAAAATTTTTGTTGAGTTGGGAATCTTGCTTAGCCTATATATCAATAGGGGGAGAACTGAAAATTTTCTTGACTTATTTTACAGTTTTTAGCATACAAACCATGAATCTTCTTTTTTAGATTTAAACTTAAATATTCCATCTTTTGTGCAATTGTAAATGATATCGTATTTTACATTTTATTCCTTACTTGTTCATTGTTAGTAGAAAGAAATAGAATTGATTTTTTGTGTTATCTCTTATCTTTCAAACTTGCTGAGCTCATTTATTACTTTTAGGACGTTTTATTTGATACTTTTTTTTTTTTTTTAATGTAGACTACCATGCCATATGCAAGTAGGGATGGTTACATTTCCTTCTGATGTATATGATATTTATTACATTTATTACCTTTTCTCTCCATATTTCACTGGTTAGAAATTCTAATACTATATTGAATAAGATTTTGAGAACAGACTGCTTTATTTCCAACCTTAAGGGAAGCATTCAGCCTTTCTTAACAAAATGTGTTAGCTATAGGATTTTTTTTTTTTTTTTGGTAGATTTCCTTTATTAGACCCCTCTGTTTCTATTTTGAAAAATTTTGTCAAGAATCAGTGTTGAATTTTGTCAAATGGCTTTTCTGTACCTTTTTAAATGATCATATGGGTTTTTTTTATCGTTTATATGATGAATTGCGTTAATTGATTTTGAATACTGAACCAGCGTTGCATCTCATGGTGCTTTTGATTTGCATTTACCTAATGAATAATAGTGTTCAGCACCTTTATATGAGTTTACTGGATATATATAAATATATATGTTTATATATTTATATTTACAAATATATCTATGTGTGTATATATACATAGATATATTTGTAAAGAATTCTATGGAGATCCCTTGTCCATTTTCTAATTGTCTTATTTGAATTAAAATTTAGTGTAAGTATTCTTTATATATTCTGGAAATAAATCTCTTATATGAATTGCTCATTCTGTGAATTGTATTTTCAAATTCTTGGTACTGTTTGTAGCACAAAAGTTTTTAATTTCAGTTAAGCCCAATTTATCTATTTTAATTTTTGCTGCTTGTGCTTTGGAATTGATATCTGTGAGGATTTTGCTTGATATGTCACAGAGATATTATATTTATTTTAAATTTTTATAGATTTTGTTTGGTATTTAGGTTTACATTTATTTAGAGTCAATGTTTATTTAGAGAGTGAGGAAAGTGGCACTTTATTATTTTGCATATGGATATCGAATTGTTCCGGCACTATTTATAAAAAGTCAATTGAACATAAATGTAAGGGTTTATTTATAAACCTTGAATGTTTTCCCTATTGAACTTTGTACCTATCCAGTTGCCAATATCACACTGTATTAATTGCAGGAGACTTGGGTTAAGTTTTGAAAACAGCAAATATGAATCTAGAAATTTAGATTTTTATAATTTTTTTACTTATTTATTTTTTATAGGTAAAAGATATATTTATCATGTACAAGATGATGTTTTAAAATACACATAAATATGAAATGGCTAAATCAAGACATTTAACATATGTATTACCTATCATTAGTTACTTATCACTTTTGCATGTGGTGGGAACATTTAAAATCTACTCTAGGCAGGGCACGGTGGCTCATGTCTAATTCCAGCACTTTGGGAGTTTGAGGCAGGAGAATTGCTGGAGCCCAGGAGTTTGAGACCATCCTTGGTAGCATAGCAAGACCCTATCTGTACAAACAAAATAATTTTTTAAATTAGCTGGGTGTGCTGGCATGTGCTTGCAGTCCCAGCTACTTAGTAGGCTGAAGTGAGAGGATCACTTGAGCCCAGGATGTCAAGGCTGCAGTGAGCTGTGATGGTGCCACTGCTCCAGCCTGGGTGACCGAGCAAGGCCCCGTCTCTAAATAAATAAGTAAATAAATAATAATAAAATAAGATCTACTCTGTAAGCAGTTTTCAAATGTACAGTGTATTGTTCTTAACTGTAGTCACTATTATGTGTAATACATCTCCTGAACTTATTCTTCCTGTTTAATAGAAATTTTGTGTCCTTTAACCAACATCTACTTATTTTCTCCACAAGCTAGACCCTGGTAATTCACTCTTACTCTCTGGTCCTATGAGTTTGAATTTTTTATGCTTTCTATATAAATGAGATCATGTAGTATTTGTCTTTCTATGCCTGATTATTTTGCTTAGCATAATTTTCTCCAGGTTTATCCATGTAGTTACAAATGAAAAGATTTCTTCCTTTATATCAGACTGAATAGTTTTCCACTGTTTATATATATAACATTTTCAATTTCTCATTATCCATTGCTGGAGACTGAAGTTGATTCCATGTTTGGCCATTATGAATAATGCTGCAATGAACATCTGCATGTTTCACAAATGCAGATGTCTCTTGGATATATGGAATTCATTTCCTTTGAATATGTACTGAGTAGTAGGATTGCTGGATCATATGGTTATTCTATTTTTAATTTTCTGAAGAACCTACATACTGTTTTTTATAATGGCTATACTAATTTATTTTCCCTCCAACAGTGTACACATGTTACCCTTTCTAAACATTTTTTCCACACTTGTTATCATTTTTCTTTTTGAAAACAGAAATTCTAATATGTATGAGAAAATATCTCATTGTGGTTTTGGTGTGCATTTCCCTTTTGTCACATACTTGTTGACAATTTGCTTGTCTTCTTTCTTTTTTTTTTAATTATTTATTATTATTATTATACTTTAAGTTCTAGGGTACATGTGCATAACGTGCAGGTTTGTTACATATGTATACTTGTGCCATGTTGGTGTGCTGCACCCATCAACTCGTCAGCACCCATCAACTCGTCATTTACATCAGGTATAACTCCCAATGCAATCCCTCCCCCCTCCCCCCTCCCCATGATAGGCCCCGGTGTGTGATGTTCCCCTTCCCGAGTCCAAGTGATCTCATTGTTCAGTTCCCACCTATGAGTGAGAACATGCGGTGTTTGGTTTTCTGTTCTTGTGATAGTTTGCTAAGAATGATGGTTTCCAGCTGCATCTATGTCCCTACAAAGGACACAAACTCATCCTTTTTTATGGCTGCATAGTATTCCATGGTGTATATGTGCCACATTTTCTTAATCCAGTCTGTCACTGATGGACATTTGGGTTGATTCCAAGTCTTTGCTATTGTGAATAGTGCCGCAATAAACATCCGTGTGCATGTGTCTTTGTAGCAGCATGATTTATAATCCTTTGGGTATATACCCAGTAATGGGATGGCTGGGTCATATGGTACATCTAGTTCTAGATCCTTGAGGAATCGCCATACTGTTTTCCGTAATGGTTGAACTAGTTTACAATCCCACCAACAGTGTAAAAGTGTTCCTATTTCTCCACATCCTCTCCAGCACCTGTTGTTTCCTGACTTTTTAATGATTGCCATTCTAACTGGTGTGAGATGGTATCTCATTGTGGTTTTGATTTGCATTTCTTTGATGGCCAGTGGTGATGAGCATTTTTTCATGTGCCTGTTGGCTGTATGCATGTCTTCTTTTGAGAAATGTCTGTTCATATCCTTTGCCCACTTTTTGATGGGGTTGTTTGTTTTTTTCTTGTAAATTTGTTTGAGTTCTTTGTAGGTTCTGGATATTAGCCCTTTGTCAGATGAGTAGATTGCAAAAATTTTCTCCCATTCTGTAGGTTGCCTGTTCACTCTGATGGTAGTTTCTTTTGCTGTGCAGAAGCTCTTTAGTTTAATGAGATCCCATTTGTCAATTTTGGCTTTTGCTGCCGTTGCTTTTGGTGTTTTAGACATGAAGTCTTTGCCCATGCCTATGTCCTGAATGGTACTACCTAGGTTTTCCTCTAGGGTTTTTATGGTATTAGGTCTAACATTTAAGTCTCTAATCCATCTTGAATTAATTTTCGTATAAGGAGTAAGGAAAGGATCCAGTTTCAGCTTTCTACTTATGGCTAGCCAATTTTCCCAGCACCATTTATTAAATAGGGAATCCCTTCCCCATTTCTTGTTTCTCTCAGGTTTGTCAAAGATCAGATGGCTGTAGATGTGTGGTATTATTTCTGAGGACTCTGTTCTGTTCCATTGGTCTATATCTCTGTTTTGGTACCAGTACCATGCTGTTTTGGTTACTATAGCCTTGTAGTATAGTTTGAAGTCAGGTAGCGTGATGCCTCCAGCTTTGTTCTTTTGACTTAGGATTGTCTTGGAGATGCGGGCTCTTTTTTGGTTCCATATGAACTTTAAGGCAGTTTTTTCCAATTCTGTGAAGAAACTCATTGGTAGCTTGATGGGGATGGCATTGAATCTATAAATAACCTTGAGCAGTATGGCCATTTTCATGATATTGATTCTTCCTATCCATGAGCATGGTATGTTCTTCCATTTGTTTGTGTCCTCTTTGATTTCACTGAGCAGTGGTTTGTAGTTCTCCTTGAAGAGTTCCTTTACATCCCTTGTAAGTTGGATTCCTAGGTATTTTATTCTCTTTGAAGCAATTGTGAATGGAAGTTCATTCATGATTTGGCTCTCTGTTTGTCTGTTACTGGTGTATACGAATGCTTGTGATTTTTGCACATTAATTTTGTATCCTGAGACTTTGCTGAAGTTGCTTATCAGCTTAAGGAGATTTTGGGCTGAGACAATGGGATTTTCTAAATATACAATCATGTCATCTGCAAAGAGGGACAATTTGACTTCTTCTTTTCCTAACTGAATACCCTTGATTTCTTTCTCTTGCCTGATTGCCCTAGTCAGAACTTCCAACACTATGTTGAATAGGAGTGGTGAGAGAGGGCATCCCTGTCTTGTGCCAGTTTTCAAAGGGAATTTTTCCAGTTTTTGCCCATTCAGTATGATATTGGCTGTGGGTTTGTCATAAATAGCTCTTATTATTTTAAGGTACGTTCCATCAATACCGAATTTATTGAGCGTTTTTAGCATGAAGGGCTGTTTAATTTTGTCAAAAGCCTTTTCTGCATCTATTGAGATAATCATGTGGTTCTTGTCTTTGGTTCTGTTTGCAATCAGTTAGCGTGCAGTACTTATAAGACAGTGCTTGTCTTCTTTCTTTTGAGAAATGTCTATACAGTTTTTTGACCATTTTTTAATTGGGTTACTTGTTTTCTAACTATTAACCTGTTTGAAATCTTTATGTGTTTTGAATATTAACCCATTATCAGATGTATGGTTTGCAAATACATTATCATTCCATATATTGTCTCCATTCTGTTGACTGTTTCCTCTGCTACGCAGAACCTTTTAAGTTGGATGTAATCCTATTTGTTTATTTTTATTGTATCGCCTGTGCTTTTGGGTTCCTCTCCAAAAACAAAAGCTTATGGCCCAGTACAATGTCGTGGAGATCTTCCTCTATGTTTTCTTTCAGTAATTTCAGTTTCAGGTCTTATGTTTAAGGTTTTAATTCTTTTGGAGTTGATTTTTGCATATAGTCTGATATTAGTGTCTAATTTCATTCTTCTACATGTGGATATCCAATTTTTCCAGCACTCTCCATTAAAGAGATTTTCCTTTCCCCCTTGATTCTTGGCATCTCTGTCAAAAATTATGGACCATAAATGCATGGATTTATTTCTGGACCTCTATTCTATTTTATTGGTCTTAATGTCCATTTTTATGCTAGTACTAAGTTTTGATTACTATAGTTTCATACTAAATCTTCAAGTCACGTAATGTGGTACCCCTAGCCTTGTTCCTTTGGCACAAGATTGCTTTATCTATTCTGGGCCTTTTGTGGTTCCACATGGATTTTAGATTTTTTTTTTTTTTTTTTTTTTTTCAGTTTCAGTGAAAAATGTCATTGGAATTTGGTAAGAACTGCACTGAACCTTGAATTGTCTTGGGTGGTATGGGCATTTTAACAACATAAATTCTTCTTACCTGTGAACATGGAATACCTTTCCATTTATTTGTGTCTTCAATTTCCTTCATCAATGTTTTATTGTTTTCAGTGTATATACGTTTCACTCCCTTAAATGAGTATATTTCCTTTTTTTTTTTTTTTTTTGAGGGGGGTACGGAGTCTCACTCTGTCACCCAGGCTGGAGTGCAGTGGCTGGATCTCGGCTCACTGCAAGCTCTGCCTCCCGGGTTTACACCATTCTCCTGCCTCAGCCTCCCAAGTAGCTGGGACTACAGTCTCCCGCCACCTTGCCCGGCTAGTTTTTTTGCATTTTTTAGTAGAGACGGGGTTTCACCGTGTTAGCCAGGATGGTCTCGATCTCCTGACCTCGTGATCCGCCCGTCTTGGCCTCTCGAAGTGCTGGGATTACAGGCTTGGGCCACCGCACCCAGCCAAGTGAGTATGTTTCTAAGTATTTTATATTTTTGTACATTTTGAGAATGGATTATTTTCTTGAATTTTTGGACAGTTCATTGTTAGTTTATAGAAAGCTTACTGATTTTTCTCGATTTTGTATTCTGCAAATTTACTGAGTCTGTTAGTTTTAATGAGTTTTGGTAGGCTTTAGGGTTTTCTATATATAAGATTTTGACCTCTGCCAAATAGATACAATTTAACTTCTTTTGTTTTTCTAATTTAGATGCCTTTTCTGTCTTCCTCTTGCTTAATTACTCTGGCTAGCAAGTCCAGTACTATGATGAATAGAAGTGGTGAGGAGCCATCTTTATCATGTTGATCTTAAAAAAAAAAAAAAAAAAAAAAAAAAAAAAAAAAAAGAAAACACTTTAGTTTTCACTGATGAATATGGTTAACTATGGGATTGTTGTATACAGACTTTATAATAATTAAGTCCATTCCTTCTAGTTCTAATTGGTTGAGAATTTTTTTCATAAAATAATGAATTTTCTGCATATATTGAGATTTTCATAATGTTTATCTTTGATTCTGTTAATATGGAGCATCATTTTTTATTGATTTGTGTATGCTAAAAAAATCCTCTATCACAGGGATAAATTCCACTTGATCATTATGTATGATTTTTTTACTGAGCTGCTGAATTAAGTTTGCTAATTTTGTTGTTGAGGATTTTTGCATTTGTGTTCATTGGGAATATCTGCCTGTACTTGTCTTGTAGCATCTTTTTATGGTTTTGATGTTAGAGTAATGCTGGCCTCATAACATGAATTTGGAAATGTTCTTTCCTCTAACTTTTTTGAAAGCATGAG
Source organism: Macaca fascicularis (assembly GCF_037993035.2). Classification (NCBI taxonomy): domain Eukaryota; kingdom Metazoa; phylum Chordata; class Mammalia; order Primates; family Cercopithecidae; genus Macaca; species Macaca fascicularis. The sequence continues at coordinate 108,000,518 of NC_088380.1, read as the reverse complement.
AATAATTGTCTTTAATTCATTTTAAATGTTCAGTAGAATTCAGCAGTGAAGCTGCCTGGTACTAGGATTTTCTTTGCTTGGAGATGTTTGATTAGTTCTTCAATGTCTTTAGTTGTTATTGGTCTGTTCAGATTTTTTATGTATTCTTGACTTAGTCTTGTTAGACTGTATGTGTTTAAAAATTTAACTATTTATTACAGATTATCCAATTCATTGGCATATAATTATTCACAGTAGTCTCTTATTCTTTTATTTCTGTTATATTAGTTGTAATGTGTCCTCTTTCCTTTCTGTTTTATTTGAGTCTTTTCTCTTACTTTCTTAATATAGCTAAAGTTAGGTGGATTTTATTTATCTTTTCAGGAAAAAAAAAAAAAACTTTTCATTTTCTTAATCCTCTCCCTTGTTTTTCTGGTCTCTATTTTATTTATCAGTGGTCTGATTTTTATTATTCCCTTTCGTCTATTAGCATTTGACTTACTATATTCTTTGTTCTAGTTTCTATTTTCTTGAGGGATAATATTAGGGTTTTATTTGGGACCTTTCTTTTTTATGTGGACATTTATTGTTGTAAAGTTCCATTGTAAGACTGCTTTTGCGGCATTCTGTAAATTTTGCTGTGCTAATTTTCTATTTTCATTTGTCTTGAGGTATTTTTAAATTTCCCTTTAATTTCCTTTTTGGCCTATTGGTTGTTTAGAAGCATGTTTAATTTCGACGTTTGTGAATTTTTCAAATTTTCTTCTATTATTGATTTCTAGTTTCATATCAGTTATCAAAAAATACTTAATATGCTATTAGTCTTCTTCAATTTGTTAAAAGATATTTTGTGGCCTAACATATGATCTGCCACAGAGATCGTTCCATGTGTGCTTGAGAAGAATGTTTATTTTGCTGCTATTGGATGATATATTCTGTATATTTATATTAAGCCCATTTTGCCTGGAGTACAGTTCAATTGAAATATTTTCTTATTAATTAATTTTTTCTCTGGATTATCTGTCCACTATTGGAAGTTAAGTTTTGAAGCCCCACACTAATATTTTCTCACACTCTATCTTTTTCTTCAGTTCTATTAATATATGCTTTATATATTTATCTCCTCCAATATTGAGTACATATATATTTACATTTGTTATATAGTTTTCAAGAATTCATTTCATTATCCTTATATAATGGCCTCTTTTTTCCCTTTGTACAGTTGTTGGCCTAAAGTCCATTTTGTCTAGCTGTAGCTAACCATGTTCTCTTCAGTTTTAATTTGCATCAAATATCATTTTGCATTCTTTCACTTCAGTCTTTGTGTGTCCTTAAAGGTGAAGTGAGTCTCTTGCAGGCAGCAAGTTAGTCTCTTGTTTTGTTTTGCTTTGTTTTATTTGCTTTACCTTTATTTTTTTCCATTTATTCAGCCACTCTGTTTTTTTTTTTTTAATTAGCAATTTTAATCCATTAACATTCAAGGTAATATTTGATAGGTGGGGACTTACAAATGCTACTTTGTTGTTTCCTAGTTGTTTTGTAGGACCTTTGTTTCTTTCTTTCCCTCTCAATGCTTTTCTTTGTGATTAGATTATTTTCTCTAGTGGAATTCACTGATTTGTTACTCTTTATCTTTTGTGTATTTACTGTAGGTTTTGGTTTTGTGGTGACCATGTGGCTTGGATAAAATATCTTATAATAGGTTATTTTAAGCTGATAACAACTTAACTTTGATTGCATAATAAACATGGTGCATTTATACTCCACATTCCCTTCTTAGTCCTTTTGGACTGGTATAAGAAAATATCTTAGGCTGGGTATTTTAAAACAACAGAAATTTATTTCTCATAGTTATGGTAGCTGGGAAGTCCAAGGTGAAGCCGTAGCAGAAATTGGTTCCAGTAGGGTTTTACTCTCTACTTTATAGATGGCTCCTTGTTGCGTGTCCTCACACGGTGGATGGGTAATCAGTATATCCCTCCCCTCAAATACTTATCTTTTCTTTGTATTGGGAAAATTACAATTTATTATTTTTAATAGATTTGTCTTTTAACCTTTATACTAAAGAGATAAAATAATTTTCATACCACCATTACAGTATTAGAGTGTTCTAAATTTGATAGTGTATTTTCTTTTACCAGTAAGTTTTATACTTTCAAATGTTTTTTCTATTACCAATTAGCAACCTTTTCTTTTAGCTTGAACAATTTCTGTTGCTATTTGTTGGAAGACAAGTCTGGTGGTAATGAGCTCCTTCAGCTTTTGCTTTATCTATCTTTAATTTCTGAGGGACAGTTTTTCTGGTTACAAAATTATTGGTTGGTTTGTTGTTTTTTGACATGTTGAATATATCATCCCACTCTCTGTTGGGCTATAAGCTTTCTGCTGAGAAATATTATGATAGCTTTCTGAAATTCCCTTCTTTATGATTTACTTCTATTTTATTGCTGCTTTCAGAATCCTCACTTTGTATTTTATTTTTGAAAGTTTGATTATGACAATGTAGTCTTGTTTGAGTTGAATTTGGTTAGAGACCTTTAACCTTCATGTATGTGGACACTTATATATTTTCTCAGATTTGAAAAGGATTCTGCTGTTAAATTCTTTAAATAAACTTGCTATTCCATTGTCTCTTCTCCTTTTTGACTTTCTGTAACTCAAATATTTGCTCTTTTGATACTGGTTCTGTAAATTCTGTGAGCTTCCTTTATTCCTTTTTATTCTTATTTTTTTCTGTTCTTACTATGTATTTTCAAATAACCTGTCCTCAAGTTGATTGATTGACCAATTCTGCTGTTGATATTCTCTACTGTAATTTTCATTTCATTCGTTGTATTTTTCAACTGAAGAATTAAAAAAAAATTTCCAATCTCTCTGGTAAATTTTTCACTTCAAGCTTTGATTGATATACTGAATTCATTGAAATTCTCTGTATTTTCTTCGATTTCACTGAGCTTCCTTAAAACAATCATTTTCAATTCTTTGAAAGGAAATTTGTATGTCTCCATTTCTTTGCTGTCAGCTATGGGGAGATTATTTTGTACTTTTGGTGGCATTATGTGTCCTCTTTTTAAATGTTTCTTGTTGCCTTACATTGATATTTATGCATTTGGCAGAGTAGTCACCTCTTGCAGACTTTATGGGCTAGGTTCATTGTGAAAAGACTTTAAGCGGTGCAAGGGTGCTTGCTTGTTGGGGCATAGTGATTCTAGAACCAGTAATAGTGCCAGGTTTGTATTATCTGTGTATCTTTTTAAGCTGAGGTCCATGTTGGTGAAGATTGTAGGCATCTTCGGTGTTCAGTGCTGTGGATATCTACAATGGTGGCAAGGGTCACTGGTTCTTCTTTGGCAAAGATCTTCCTAATATCTCTATCTCCAACCAGAAAAATCGTAGGTGAAGAAATTTTTCTTGGGACTGGGTATGGCTTATATGCTTGCTTGCAGTGGTTGTGGCACTGGTATTTCATGGGTGGTGTTTATGGAGTGACAATGGAGTTAAGGCCTGAAGCATGGGCACACACGGAGGGACTATAACTGTGAGATTTGGGGAACTGGTGCCCATGATGAAGGCACCCCCTACTGCCATTTTGGTAACAGTATGCAAGGTACAGATTCTTGTGAATTATCTGAGAAACCAAGCATGAGAGCACAGGAATGCACAGGGTAGAGTGACTCTGGGATTAGGGCAGGTTTCAGCCCTCCATAGCAGTAGAGCTGGTGCCCCAGAGCATGGGCATATGGTGCCTAGCTCTCCATAGCAGCAGAGCTGGTACCCACAGCAAGGGCTTGGCTCCATGGCCAAGAGTGAAATCTAGGTTACTCTGTTATTGGCTCTGATATCTGAAATGTGGATCTGTCTGGTGTTGCCACTGAGCGTGGGTCTGTACTTTGGAGACTCAGAGAGCAGCCATGTTTACAGGGTTGGGGTACATGAAGAGTTGGACTAGGTAGTGGCTCCTTTCCCAAACAGATGTTTCTTTTGGGAATAGGGGTGTGTGGTCATGTTTTTTTTTCTCTGGGATTTCCTGGCAGGATTAGCTGTTGGTTACCTCAGTGGCAAGAGATGCCAGTGTCCTCTGTGTAGCTGGTTGCTGGGGAGCATGGTGGCTCCCATCACATGGCTGATACCAATAGTTTCCATCTTTCTTCTTCCTACTCAGTCATCATCTGGTGTCTTACATATGTCAATATCACTAGAGATCCTTTCTATGTGGATATTCTCCATCTTTTCTTTTCTTTTTCTTTTTTCCACTGCATTGCTGCAGATTTTTTAATGGGCCCTTGAGCCCTCTCTGGGCTATTTTGATTTGTAAATAACTGTCTGTTTTTTATTTCTACTTTTTTTTGTTTGTTTGTGGAGGGATGAAAGCTGATATCTCCTACTCTGTCATCTTGGTGATATCACATCTTTATCATAATTTTTTAAATATTATGGATTGTTCACATTTATATATTTTGCATCACCTTACAATTTTGCTCACAAAAGTAGCTGGGAATTTTATAGAGATATTGTTGAATTTGTCAATCAGTTTTGGAGATATTGCTATCTTAACCATATTAAATCTTCCAATCACTATGTATGTATTTAGATTTTAAATTATCTCAATAATATTTTGTTGCTTTCAGATTACAAGTCTTTCACTTATTTGTTAAATTTATTTCTAAGTGTTTTTTTCTATTTGATGCTATTAAAAATGAAACTGATTTTTAAATTTTATTTTCAGATTTGTATTGCTAAGATATATAAATTTATGAATTTTAAATATTGATCTTTCATTCAGAAAATTTATTGAATTCTTTATTATTTTTTATATTATTACAGTGGATTCCTGAAGATTTTCTCTATACAGAATTATTTCATCTGCAAGAGAGATATTTGCACTTCTTTCTTTTTAATCTAGGTACATTTTAGTACTTGCTTTATTGTCCTCACTAGATTTTCTAAGACATTGTTTTTAAAAAGCGTCAAGAGTAAATACTATTTTCCCATTATGGATCTTAGGTAGAGAGCATCCTCTTACTATAACACTTTTGCTTTCAGAACAGGGCACTGGGTGTGGTGGTGACAACTGGTTTTCTCATCTCGTCTCTTCCTGCTTGCCAGTTTCACATCTGAACAATTGAGGACCATGAAAACGGGGCCCAGTGTTTCTTACCAGCTGCACATAGGATCTGTATTCCATTCAATGAGAGGATACTCAAAGGAGAAATAGAGGCCTAGTATTCTTAGCTTTCTTACCTGGAATAAAACTTCTGCAAAACAGAGCTGGTGTATGTGACAGGGGCTGGTGGTAGAGGACAAATGCTAATGACCAGTCTTTCCTGGGAAGAAACTATAGCCCAAACCTGGTAGCAGGTGAAAGAGGGAGCCATGCCTTCTTCATGCTACGTATGTGGCTTGAAATGTTTATTATGTAGAGCTGGAGAGGTAGAAAAGAACGAGTCTTTACATACATGTCAAGGACTTTTGCTATATATATAATATATATTTATATGTGTATGTATATATTATATATATGTATATATCTGTGTGTGTATCTATCTATCTATCTATCTATCTATCTATCTATCTATATATATATATATGGAGAGAGAGAGAGAGAGAGAGTCTCCCTCTGTTGCCCAGGCCAGAGTGCAGTGGCATGATCTCCACTCACTGCAACCTCTGCCTCCTGGATTCAAGCAATTCTCCTGCCTCAGCCTCCTGAGTAGCTGGGACTACAGGCACCCAACACCACGCCTGGCTAATTTTTGTATTTTTAGTAGAGATGGGGTTTCATCATATTGACCAGGCTGGTCTCGAACTCCTGATCCACCCGCCTCGGCCACCGGAAGTGCTGGGATTATAGACGTGAGCCATTGCACCCAACCGTAGGTTTGTTTTTTGGAGACAGGGTCTCTGTTGCTCCGGCTGAAGTGTAATGGCATGATCAGCTCACTGTAGCTTCAAAATCCTGGGCTCAAGCAGTCCTCCCACCTCAATCTCCTAAGTAGATGGAACTACTATCAAGTGTGCACCACCATTTCTGTACTTTTTTTTTTTTTTCTTGAATGGGGGCTTGTTATGTTGCCTAGGCTGCTCTTGAACTTCTGGCTTCAAACAATCCTGCTTCAACTTTCCAAAGCATTGGAATTAGAAGCATGAGCCACTGTGCCCAGCTCTTGCTGATCTTTATATAATTTAATGGTTTTTCTAAAAAAAAAATGATTCTTTATTTATTGTATGCACTCAATTTTATAGATTTTAATTTAAACGAATAATATTCACCAATTGTGATTGTTTTTCTGAGTACGGGGTCTATGAAACACCTCCTATCACTATTCTAGAGGTGCTAGGTTCTATCTATAATGTTTTAAAACGTGTTTCTTTTCATAACTTATTTTTATAGTTGACCAAGGTATTGCATTATGTTTATATAGTTTTTCTAATGTTAACATCATTTTACATGTTTTGGTGACATCTAGAAATCTTACTTATCCTCCTGTTTAAAACTATTTTAAATATTTCCTGTATTTACATTTTGAATAATATCAGTCAGTGTTATAATTTTGATTTCAAATGTCAAATATAATTTAGAAAACTCAAAAAGAATAAAACTCAATTGTATTTACCCATTTTTTTTGCCTACTATGTTCTTCCATCCTTTCTAATGTTACAAGATCTCTCCTTATATAATTTTTTGTTTAGAGACTTTCTCTTTTAGCTATTTTTTTTTAAGTCTAAGAATATAGTTAAGTTATATGGCAAAAGGAACTTTGCCACAATCCATAAGGAAAGGGAATTTTCCTTAATCTGAGAATATGTTGATTTCCCTTTTGCTCCTGAAGAATACTGTTGGTAGATATAGGATTGTGGATGTATGTGGTTGTTATGTTTTGTTTTTGTTTTTCTTTTCCTTTCAAGACTTAAAAGACTATGACACTTTCTTTTGGCCTCCATCATTTCTGATAAGAAACTCACTGTGCTTCAAATTATTTGCTCTCACGGGTAAGGTGTCATTTCTCTCTATAGATTTCAAGATTTATTTTTTTTTCTTTAGTTTACAGAAGTTTGAATGTGATATAACTTGCCATGAACTTATTTAAGATTATCCTGTTTTGAGTTCATTTAGCTTCTTAAATTGAAGTTTTATGTCTTTTGCAAAATTTCGGAAGTTTTCATCCATTTTTCAGTACATTTTTGTTCTGCCTCTTTTCTACTCTCCTTTTAAGATTCCAATGATGTGAATGTTAGACATTTTTTTTTAATTGTAGTCCTGAAATTGCCTGAGGCTCTTTTTATTTTATTTTTTCAGTATTTACTGGGTTTTGGATTCTGTTCTCTTTACCCTGCTGCGAGCCCTTCTGTTGAGCTTTTTGGTTATAAAGTTCAAAAATTTTCCTTTGTTTCTTACTCATGTCTTCTATGTCTTTGCTGATGTTTTTCATTTGTTCAAATGTGTTAGTAATTGCATGTTGAAGTATTTTTATAATGGCAGTGGTAAAATATTTGTTAAATAATTCTAACATCTCTCATTTCTGTGTTGACATCTATTGATTAACTTTTTTTTCTCATTCAGTTTGAGGTTTTCCTGATTCTTGTTAGGAGGAGTAATTTATTAAAAATTAAAACTTAGACATTATGGGTATTATGTTATGAGACTGGATTCTACTTCTATTTTAGTTGGCTCTCTCTAACCCCACTGCAGTCTCACTTAGATGTGATGGAGGGAATTGCTTCATTATTTTCAGGTGAGGATAGAAGTCCAGATTTCTCACTGGGCTTCCATTTACACCTGATGAAGGTGAGAGCTCTTTATAGTTCAGCTAGGTTGGGAGTTCTGGCTCTACAATAAGCCTTTCTGATGCATTCCTGGCTAGGATGCATAGTGCCGGCTTCATTATTTATTTCCAAGTGGCTTTAATGAACAAAACAGAAAAGCAGAATTATCTCATAGCCAGAGGAACATTTTGAAACTTTTGACTTTTCATGTGGCCAATTTTGGTACTATTCTTGTTATGGAAGTCCAGACTCCACCAGTGGTTTCCACTGAGACCATGAGGAGGGGGTTATTATGCCCCAGTGTGGATGAAAACGTAGGCTTCTTTCTTGGACATCAACCAGGTGCTGCGATTAGAAACCTCATTATAGCCTTGTGGGCATGGAAGCCTGCTCAGTGTTTTTTTGGCATGGGTGGGGTTGGGCCACAATAATTTTCTTTGATGTTTGGCAGGAGTAGAGTGGTAATCATCCAAATGATTTCTGATATGGTTTGGCTGTGCCCTCCAAAATCTCATGTTGAACTGTAATCTCCATAATTCTCATAATCCCTATATGTCAAGGGAGAGACCAGGTGGAGGTAATTGAATAATTTGAGTGGTTTCCTCCATGCTGTTCTCGTGATAGTGAGTGAGTTCTTACGAGATTTGATAGTTTTATTAGTGTTTGGTGGTTCCTCCTGCGTTCATTCTCCCTCTTCCCACCTTGTGAAGAAGGTGCCTTGCTTCCCCTTCAACTGCCACCAAAACTGTAAGTTTCCTGTGGCCTTCCTAGCCATGCTGACTGTGAGTCCATTAAACCTCTTTCCTTTATAAATTACCCAGTCTCAGGCAGTTCTATACAGCACATGAAAATTGACTCATACAATTTCTGTCTTTCTAGGCTGTATTCTACTTGGGAAGAGAGACCAGTTACTTGGCTAATGAGATTAGTCTTTGTTGAGGAATTATTTTGTCTGCTGTTGTGTTTCTGGATTCTGACCTTCTTTGGTTCCAACTCTAGGATATGTGAGGCTAAATGAAAACCCAGTAAAAGCACTACTGTGTCTCCAGAGTTTCTTGCTGGTCTGCCTTCTTCTTTTCACCTTTCAGGGGCTCATATGTTTGTTTTATATATTATGTCCAGAGATTTTAGTTGGTCTTAGCAAGAAGATTGTGGAGAAGGACATTTAAAAGTACATACTTCTATTTCAAGAAGTACCTTTCTGGAAGCATAGTCTATGTTTTTTACTTTGTTTGTTTGTTTTTTGTTTTGTTGCTGTTTCTGTTCTTTTAATTTGAAACACTGTTTAAATTTTCTTGTGATCTTGCCTACACTCATTCAGGTCATGATATGCTAACTTATATAGCTTTCTTTTACCAATCTATGAGAGTATGCCCTTATATCTCTGGAGCAATATGATAGAAACTGTATTAGTCCGTTTTCACGCTGCCGATAAAGACATGCCTGAGACTGGATAATTTACACACACACACACACACACACACACACACACACACACACACACAAAAAGGGTTTAATTGGATTTACAGTTCCACATGGCTGGGGAAGCCTCACAATCATGGTGGAAGGCAAGAAGGAGTAAGTCACGTCTTACATGGATGGCAGCAGGCAGAGAGAATGAGGAAGATGCAAAGGCAGAAACTCCTGATAAATCAATCAGATCTGGTGAGACTTGTTCACTACCACAAAAATCATGGGAAACAGCCCCCCTGATTCAATTATCTCCTAGCAGATCCCTCACACAACACATGGGAATTATGAGAGTACAGTTCAAGATGAAATTTGGATGGGGACACAGAGCCAAACCATATGATTCCACCCCGGTCTCTGCCAAATATCATGTCCTCACATTTCAAAATCAATCATGCCTTCCCAACAGTCCCCTAAAGTCTTAATTCATTTCAGCATTAACTCAAAACTCCACAGTCCAAAGTCTCATCTGAGACAAGACAAGTCCCTTCCGCCTATGAGCCTGTAAAATCAAAACAAGCTACTTATTTCCTAGATACATTGTGAATACAGACATTGGGTAAATACAACCATTCGAAATGGGAGCAATTGGCCAAAACAAATGGGCTACTGGGCCCATGCAAGTCCAAAATCCAGTTGGGCAGTCAAATCTTGAAACTCCAAAATGATCTCCTTTGACTCCAGGTCTCACATCCAGGTTACACTGATACAAAAGGTGGGTTCTCATGGTCTTCGGTAGCACCACCCTTGTGGCTTTGCAGGATACAGCCTCCCTCCCAACTGCTTTCACAGGCTGTCATTGAGTGTCTGTGGCTCTTCCAGGTGCATGGTGCAAGCTGTCAGTAGATCTACCATTCTGGGGTCTGGAGGACAATGGCCCTCTTCTCACAGCTCCACTAGGCCGTGCCTCAGTAGGGACTCTGTGGGGGCTCCAACCCCACATTTCCCTTCTGTACTGCCCTAGAAGAGGTTTTCCATGAGAGCCCTGCCCCTGCAATAAACTTCTGCCTGGACATCCAGGCATTTCTATGCATCTTCTGAAATCTAGGTGGAGGATCTCAAACCTCAATTCTTGACTTCTGTGCAACTGCAGGCTCAACACCATGTGGAAGCTGCCAAGACCTGGGGCTTGCACTATCTCTATGTTGGCCTTTTTCGGCCATGACTGGAGCAGCCTGGACACAGGGCACCAAGTCCCAAAGCTGCACACAGCTCAGGGCCTGGGCCTGGCCCATAAAACCACTTTTTCCTCCTAGGCCTCTGGGATTGTGATGGGAGGGTCTGCCATGAAGACCTCTGACATGCCCTGGAGACATATTCACCATTGTCTTGGGGGTTAACATTTGACTTCTCATTACTTATGCAAATTTCTGCAGCCAGTTTGAATTTCTCCTCAGAAAATGGGATTTTCTTTTCTATCAATTTGTCAGGCTACAAATTTTTCAAACGTTTTTGCTCTGCTTCCCTTTTAAAACTGAATGCTTTTGACAGCACCAAGTCAACTCTTGAATGCTTTGCTGCTTAGAAATGTCTTCTGCCAGATAAACTAAATCATCTATCTGAAGTTTAAAGTTCCAAAAATCTCTAAGGCAGAGGCAGAATGCCACCAGTCTGTTTGCTAAAACATAACAAGAGTCACCTTTGATCCAGTTCCCAACAAGTTCCTCATCTCCATCTGAGACCACCTCAGCCTGGACCTTGTTGTCCATATCACTATCAGCAATTTGAGCCAAAGCATTCAACAAGTCTCTAGGAGGTTGCAAACTTTCCCACATTTTCCTATCTTTATCTGAACCCTCCAAACTGTTCCAACCTCTGCCTGTTACCAGGTTCCAAAATCACTTCCACATTTCTGGGTATCTTTTCAGCAATGCCCCACTCTGCTGGTACCAGTTTAGAAACAAATACATTTAGAGAAATAGAACAGTGAAACGTACCCAGTAACTAATCACAGTATATATGGAAACAGAGTCAGTTCTCAATTACCTGTTTAATTTTTTTAAATCCCTTTGCTACCTCTTGCTATCATGGGTACCATAGGATCACTTTGAGAGGAGATAAACTTATCATGTTCAGTAAAAACTTAGTTTCAATATTTGGTCATTAATATTTATGTATATTTTGGTAACCTAACTCATTAAAATTTCATTTTATTTTGTCATTCTATAATTGTACACTAGGGGAGAACTTCAACTGAGTAAAAAGTATAAGAGAGCTACATTGTTTAGGAGATGAAGGTATTAAAAATTGATATGGAATAACAAATCCTGGGAACTGGCCAAATAGGGGCTCTCTACTAAGTATCTGAGTTTTTAAAAATCACAATAAAATTGTTTTTTGTACTTTAAACATAGCAAATGAAAAATATGATAATAAGAATATTATAACACTGAAAACATCTAGCATGCAAAATGACCTTTAAAAATATTTGAACCTTGTATGTGTTAGAAGTATATGTATATGTGTGTTTGTGTGTATATATAGAGGGAGAGAAAATAAAATATATATTTTTAAATATACATACTTAATTTTTTTTTTTTTTTATATTTGGTAACTATTGAAAGGCATTGAAAGGGGAATGCTTTCTAAACAATCCCTTGCAGGTTGTAATAAAAATATTAGATTCTTACTTGGAAACCTGCATAGGTAGAAGATTTTATTTTCCAAGTTGAGTCTTGTCTTTTGGTCTTGTTGTATTCTGATGTGGATACTCATACCCCACTCCCTCGACAGAGAAAAAAAACAAAACGTTGAAACCAATAACTTCTTTTTAAAACTAATCTGAGCTTTTTAAAAGAGATAAAAGAAAAAAATAAACTGTGACACCAATAATAACATAAGTTAGGCTTGAAAAATAAAAACTATAATTTGTAATGCAATTTTACATAGAAGGACCAAGATAATGTGGTTGAGAAAGGAATAAAAAACGAGTTTCTTGAATCGTTAATATTTGCTGCATACCAGAATAGGCACTCTCAAACATACTATTGCACATTCAAACTAAAAAACCCTTAAGATGTATGAATTACATTTTTATGATGAGAACTAGAGAGGTTATGTAACTTTCTTGAAATGAGCAGCTAGTGAGATACAAGGCATAGAATTTGAACCTTTGCTTTCAGATGACAAAACCCATACATATCTTCCACTTTGAAAGAATAATTCACATGGAAGTGTACTTGTGTATACTTGAAAAAGAATATTTGATACTACACAAAACTGTAAACAACAGACCCTGGGGCCTACATGAGGGTGGAGGATGAAAGGAGAGAGAAGATCAGAAAAAATGACTCATGGGTGCTAGGCTTAGTGATAAAATAATAGATACAACAAGCCCCTGAGACATGACTTTACCTATATAACAAACCTGCGCTTATACCCCCAAATCTAAAAAAAAAATTAAAAAGAGAAGTCTAACACTGAGCTCAATGTCCTGACATTATTATTCTCACTTCTCACACCAAATAATACTGAATATCTCAATTTTGTTGAGAAAAAAATACGTGTTTTCTTTCATTTCAAAAGATAATAAAGGATAATTTGTGCACTTACTAGAAACATGCTTTGCAAATTCTGACTGTTTTATATAACCAAGTAACTGTGTCTTTCCTTTCTAGGTCTAAAAATAAATGATAATAAATTGTGGTAGACTGTAACTCAAACTTGTTCAACCTGCAGCCTATGAGCAAGGTGGCCCAGGACAACTTTGAATGAGGCCCAACACAAATTCATAAACTTTCTTAAAACATTATGAGTTTTTTTGCGAATGTTTTTTAGCTCATCAGCTATCACTAGTGCTGCTGTATTTTAGGTATTGCTCAAGACAGTTCTTCTAATGTAGCCTAGGGAAGCAAAAAGACTGGACACCCCTGCAACTCAACAAAGATAGAGTGTCGTCTCCAATTACAATGATTGTGATTGTGGGACAAAGATAGAACGTTTTAAACTCGGCACAGCATGGTGGCTCACGCTTGCAATTCCAGCACTTTGGGAGGCTGAGTTGGACAGATCACTTGAGGCCAGGAGTTCACTAGCCTGGCCAACATGGCAAAACACCATCTCTACTGAAAAATACAAAACTTAGGCAGGCATAGTGGCGCATGGCTGTAATCCCAGCTACTGTGGAGGCTGAGACGCAAGAATCACTTGAACCTGGGAGGCAGAGGTTGCAGTGAACCAAGATTGTGCCACTGCACTCCATCCTGGGTGACAGAGTGAGACTCTGTCTCAATAAATAAATAAGTAAATAAACACATATTTTAAAAAAGAATATTTTAAGCTGGTGCAGAAGGGCATTTTGTGATTTGTTACTTGAAATTCAAAACATGCAAGTCACTTGATGGGTATATTTACTGCATTTGTTTCACTAAATTAAGTTGACAGACACAACAGTAACTCGAAATAATTAACCTATTTATGCTTTCCAACATTATCTTATAATGTGTAAACATTAAACATTTTAAATTAAATATATACATACAGATATAATGTACATATTTAACCTAAAACATACAATATTTATTTGCTAAAATACCAACGTATACCTAAGACTGCTTTCATTTCAATCTTTAAAAATATTATTTATTTATTTATTTAAAAAAATTATTTTAGAGATGGGGTATTGATAAGCTGCCCAGACCGGAGTGTGGTGCCTATTCATAGGCACAATCCCACTACCGATCACTGCAGGAATTTTTACCTATTCTCTTTCTGACCTGGGCAGGTTCCTTCCTCCTTTGGCAACCTGGTGGGTCCCCGCTCCCAGGAAGTCACCATATTGGTGCTGCACTTAGTGTGAATGTTGTATCAGCACAGTGCACTATATCCCAGAACTCCTGGACTCAAGCGATGTTCCTGCCTTGGCCTCCCAAGTAGCTGGGAGTACAAGCACGCACCAACATGCCCAGCAAGATTTTTTTTTTTTTTTTTTTTCCTAAATCTAACCTGTAGTCACAGGGCATCTATGTTTTCAGTTTGGATTTATATGAATTAGAATATGAACTTATATTTAAAGGGACTTTGAGCAATAAATTTTAATTTTATCATTTTCTCCAATCAGTCATCCCACATTTAATCTAAAACCTTTTATATAATATTGACAGAATTAAACTTAATTAAAGTAACTATCATAATAACAATGGCATAAACAAATTTTGGAAGAAAAAAATTACTTATGTTGGAAGTATTCAATTCTACCGTTGGGCAGATAGTTTTCTGGGCATTCTAAAGAATCAGTGTTCCATAGACATTGGTCTAGGGAGTATTGATTAAACCCACAAGTCAGTTAACTGGAAATAGGTAAAACCATTTATTGCCTTTGTTTTACATTCACTTATCATGCCCTAAGAGTGACAGTCCAGGAAATGTCTGCTATTTCTCTCAAAGGGCTTGGAATAGCTCTCTTTCTAACCACCACTTGTGCCACCTCTAACAAATGCAAATACCATGAGCCACATTCTGACTACAATGTGAAGCTAGCTCTGACTAATTCTTCACATTGTGGGTTGGTATATTTTCTGTACCAACTGTTCTTCCAGATGATTGGATCTATAATGGTGACTGGTGTTGTGGGTTTTATTACTCCTCTTTAGTAAGAAATTTTTGTGCACTTAAATGTTTCAGTTGTATGTTATGCTCAGATGGTTTACTCTCTTTATTCTGTCTTACTCATATTATAATCATAATCCTAAATAGTAATAATGTCTAGTAACTTTTTCTTTTCCTCTTTGCATCAAGCATGTAATATACTCAGAAGATCAGGAAACAACTCTTATGAACTAGGACTCTTTAGGTTTCTACATGGCTGAGAATGACTCTGACATTTTTAACTATTGTTAAGCAACTTGTTTTTTTCCATTTGAAGGGGGTCAGAATATGCCACTCCAAAATATGCTGCTTTGGCATAACAATTATTAAAGTTAAAGGCAATTGAGAAAAAGCTCTCCACCTTCTCCTGTCTGCCTAAAAGCAGGACGTACTTTCCCTTGTGAAAGTATGTATTTGTCCATTATCACATTGCTATAAAGTAATATCTGACACTGGGTAATTGATAAAGAGAAGAGGTTTAATTGGTTCAGGGTTCTGTAGGCTGTACAGGAAGCATGGCAGCATCAGCTTCTGGGAAGGCATCAGGGAGATTTTACTTGTGACAGGAGCAGATGTCTTCCTGGCAAGAACAGGAGCAAGAGACAGAGAGAGAGGGAGGACGTGCCACATGCTTTTAAATGACCAGACCTCAGGAAGGTCACTGACTATGGCGAGGACAGTACTAAGGGGCGTGTTGCTGATCCATTCCTGAGAAGTGAGCTTCCATCATCTAATCACCTCCCACTGTGCCCTACCTCCAACAATGGGGATTGTAATTAAACATGAGGTTTGCACGGGGATACAGATTCAAGCCATGTCAAGATATCTTCCTCTTTCACACGAGGAAGGAAGGAGCAACAATTATCCATGCACATGGAGGGAGTCCTAAGATGAATCTGCATAAACAAAATCTTACTAGATAGTTCCTACCTTCCATCTGCATATTCTTGCCTCCCACAATTTACTGCCCATAGAAGCATGGATCCCGTTTTTCTTTTTCTTATCAAATCTTCTCAATTTGTCATCCTCTGCTAAGATCATATATAAGTAATACAAATGTAATCACCTCTTTGGATCTTGACTTCTATTCTGTGACTACTTCCATGCACATAAAATTTTTAAATATTAACATTAAATAAAAATTGTATACCTTTCTCTTTTTGATGTATTTTTTAGTTTAATTCACAGTTTCCAACTACATAACCTTAAAGGGTAGACATGTTAGAAATATCTATATTTTAAGTGCCAATAACATTATTTCCCTATATGATTCTTTTGAGTACTCAGTTGTGGAGAGGAATAGTGTTGTGAACATTTTATTTTAGAGACAGTGTCATGTACTATTGAAGACAGTTCTGTTGTCAGACTGCCAACTTTTAAACTTCATCCATCACTTACTGCCTGATTTTGAGATATTAAGTCATCTTACCTTGCATTTTTTCTAAATATGAAAACAAGTTTATTTCCTCACAGGGTTGCTGTAATAATTTTTAAAAACCTCTATAAACACAAGTCATGTAAAACAGTACCTGACTCATAATTTTAAATCAATGTTAGCTTTAAATAAGAGTATAAATGTAGCAAAGTCAAAACAACCTATGTCATAAACTCCAGTACACTGTAGCAAAACAATACTCATATTACATTAAAGATATTAACTTGAATTTTATACAATTTGAAGCTGCTGGAGCTCCGAAGATTATGCCCTAAACTTTGGCACTTGGCCATGCTAAGTACTTTGAACTAAAAGATGTTGCAGAGGACTCAGAAGCAGAGTCTCTCTGACCTTCTCCTGCCCTCCATTCTCCTTGCTCCTCTTTCTCTCCCGAGGCAAGTCATAGAATCTAGAATTCCTCTTCCCCAGGGTGGATCATAGCAACTAGAACTCCTCTCCTCCAAAGTTAGCCATGAACCCCAGAAATATTACTTCAGCCTTCCTTCACCTTTCTGTGTAAGAGCTGGCCATAAAGAAATGGACTTGCCTTGTCTGAGAGCATATCATAATACCCTCATTCCAGAAAGGGTCTGGTCTTATACTTGGGAAGAAAGAATGTCACACAGAGAAGCCAAGAAGAGTCTGATCAGACAGGCCTTGCTGGGTTTCCTCGCTCAATCTATTACTATTACATTATTTTGTTTTTGTCTAATCACGTGTCTCCATGGCTGTTCACTTGTTATTGAATCCAAGCATAAAAATGCATGGTCTTCCCTTGAGTCTTTAGATCTTCATTTCTCAAGGCTCCCGTGTCATATAAAAGTTTCATCAAATAAATGTATTATGCTTTTATCTTGTTAACTTGTCTTTTGTTTAAAGAATGTAGCTGTGATCCTTACGATGAGATGGAAGTGTATCATACCTTTCCACCTCTAGAAGCTTTTAAACAATTTGATTTTTAATAGTTTGTAATTTAACTTTGGTTTTATTTCTTTATCAGGACCCTCAGTTAACTCATCTATGAGAAACACTCTTATATATCTTCTACTCCTCTAAGTCATGCAACTCAATTTAACCTATAAATAAGTACATTCAAGTGGTATGTTGAACAGTATAAAAAATAGCAAATTGTGAGCTTCTGGCAAAAAGCAATGTAATATTTATTTATTTGGTAGAAGCCTGGGAATCTGCTATCTCTGCTAAGACGTTAGGGAATTTTGAATATAAATAGACTAAAAATTTACTAATACAGTAGCTAAAATAAAACTTTCATGAGACAATAGAAAATATAATTATACATTTATATACGATTTATATTACATTTGCAATTTTTGTAGAAGCTAAATTTTTCATCTCACTAATATATTTATATAATCAGATAAAAATTTGCCTCATTCCATATATCTAATTACTCATTCATAATTTAACATATACCTTTGACTAACATGAAAATAGTCAAGATTCTCACTTTTCATAGAACTTTCTTAGACATTCTAGAACAACTTCTCTTAATCATCTGCTTCTTAACTCCTTTCCATAGCATGACACAGATACGAAAAATGAAATAATCTAGCAGAAGTATAAAGTAACATATTCATAAAGTAGTTCCATAAATTGTCCTCTCCTACCCGTTAGATGACTGATGTGATTGATACACTTAGTGCTGTAGTAGGATTTTGTATTTTCTGTTGCCATGAACAAAAGGGTTTCATGACACAGGAGCATATCCTGTACATGTAGTAATGTGGTAATAACATCAAGTGTCTCACCACTTGTACATTAAATAAAAACCTTCTAAAATGATTCTATCTACATGATATTTCAGAAACAATTTTGGAAGGCATAGCCAATTTAGAAAGGGCTATGGAAAGACTAGATTTTCATTTATAAATAAAACCACATTTAAACTAAGTAGGATTTAGATCTATCTTTAGCATTGGCTGCTTCCCATGATGAATATCTTAAGAAACTGAGAGAAGGCAACCGTTTAGGAAAATGTTTCTGCTTGAGATGGTCTTCATTTAATTACATTGCTTAAACACTGACCAATTTGGTTTAGCAAGTTTCTTTTTCTAAATCTAAATATCTTAGTGTGTATATTCACCTGGTTTATTAGTCATTTATACCTCCTATAGAATAGTATGAAATATTTATACCCACTATAGAATAGAATATAATAAAGTTTACATTTTAGAACACTATAAAAATTTACATAAGAACTGTCCTAATATACTCTCATATTTAATAGCTCAATATTCAAGGTCATTTAACACAACAGTGAACACCACTATTTCAGGGGCTAGACTTCCTGAAGACCATAGGAAAGTCAAGAGAACCTTAGGGAAGTTATTTGAATTATGTTTGCCTCAGCTTTCTCATTCATGTCAAGGGGATAATGTCAGATATGGTGAGAATTGAGTGAGGTAATATATGTTAAATGCATAGAAGAGTAGCTGGTATGTGATAAATTCTCTTTTGCTATAGTCGTTATTCGTATTAAGGGGAGGGCTGCACAGTTAATTTTCCTTAAGTAAAAATCAGGGTTAGTACTTGTAGATACTACTTAGAAACATACTTCTTTACGTAATTCATTAAATGTTTGTGGAAGGAGTGAGTGGAACAAGAACTGATGGCTTCTATTTCATGCATCACAAAGCCATATCCAGAGGTAAGACAGCCCATCTCTATTAAGTGGCTTGTGTTCTGTAGGAGAGGGGGAGATGAGAGAAGACCTATACTACTACTTGATTTTCAGCAAGAAAGGAATAGGGCAGCAGAATCAAACAATTATAGGACTGCTCCTTCTGCCTGGCTTCCTCACACTTCAGATATCAACTAAATGGAAAGAAATTACTGTACTAATTTGTTTGTAAATGAACCAGACACACTTAAGTCTAGATTCATAAAGTTAGCTATTTCTGTCATCCTCAAATCAATTTTTTGATCCAATTGAATAAAAAGGACCAGAATCAAGTTCTAACATAGTGATCTAATACTCTTTTAGCAGTAATGTTTAAGAAACTAAAGATAAGCATCAATGTTTATAAAAAGACTGAATGTTGTCATAAGTAAAAACATCTTATCAGTCAGTGACGAAGAACTTTAAAATGCTTTCTGATATCAAAACATAAAGAATCAACTTAGTGAATACCACATGTGCTCTAATCACATTCTCAAAAATGTACCTCACTTGCTTTTTTTTCCAATAGCTCAATGTTCCTGGCCTAATCATCTCTCTTCATGATAGATGAGGAATTCGGTGTTTCTAGTACTCTCAGAACAATAGTTGATCTTAGCCTCCCTTCTATATACAGTATGTATAACCATAAGTAATTGTGCTAATGGCTAAAGTTCCCACTGTTCTTTTCCACAAAAACTAGCATTGCTTCATTATATGTACTCTTCGCCTTTGCTTGTAGGACCACTGCTTACCAAATAGCAGTCATTTCTTTTCAATAAAGCCTGGAAATTTCAGCACAGGAAAGTTAAAGCCCTTTTTCTTTTTCTGAAGTCCATATTCTTGGGAAAGAGTGAGTCAAAATGCTAGAATTAGAAAATTCCCTGGTTTTATATGGGATAATTTTTTCTCCCTATTCATACCCTTACCAATAACTGGGTGATGGAAAGGGTTGGGCTGGGACAGGGATGAGGTTTTGAGTGTTTCTAAAAGGTAATGGAAAGTAATTATGCTAGCAGTCTTAGGTCTTTGCTCCCTAATACTGGAATTCCGGTGGGAAATATGTGAGACCATGACTACCATCACTTCTAAAACATTCAGGTAAAGCACTCCTGTTCTATAACTGTATATAAATCTATATACAGGACAGTTGGGGGATATATTGAATCAAAAGATGGAATAAAACGGGGAAAATACAGTTGATAAGGCAAGTGAAGATCATTTGAGATCAACAGGGGATTGGACACACCACAGGGAAGAAAGGAAGGGTGAAAGCTTAAGATGACTGTAGCCTACCAGGGAGGTTACTGGATTCGTGATGGAAAGGAGTTACTCGTGATGGAAAGGAGTTACTCGTGATGGAAAGGAAGGCAAAATGATACTGGCAACAGACACAGTGAAAGTCATTTAATGGGCGCGGTGGCTCACGCCTATAAATCCAGCACGTCAGGAGGCCGAGGCGGGTGGATCACGAGGTCAGGAGATTGAGACCAGCCTGGCTAACACGGTGAAACCCCGTCTCTACTAAAAAATACAAAACAATTAGCTGGGCATGGTGGCGGGCACCTGTAGTCCCAGCTACTCGAGAGGCTGAGGAAGAAGAATGGGGTGAACACGGGAGGCAGAGCTTGCAGTGAGCCCAGATCACACCACTGCACCCCAGCCTGTGCGACAGAGCAAGACTCCATCTCAAATAAATAAATAAATAAATAAATAAATAAATATTGAAGTATTTACTTTGGTGTTATAAAATACGTTGTTTATGTTTCATTTTCATGATAGTTTTTAGCCTTGGTCTTTTTCTAACTAAGCATTTGTTTAGATCTGCTTGTATTTTACAGTCAATCCACAATATTTCTGAGGGAGAAGCATACAATATGTAATCAAGGTCAGGATTTGAGTCCCTGCCCTTGCCCTCACTTTCTTTGTCATCTTGTTTGAGAGGCTATAAATTCTTATTTGCAAAATAAGCTTTTTTTTACAATACACAGTTTGTATAGTTGTTTTAAAGATTACAAAATGTAGATGGAAAGTGCTTTCAAAATATAAACCATTAAGCTGATCTATGTTGCTTTAAGAATAGGGTGAAATGTAAGATTCCTGTGGTGGTTTTATCTACTCTAGTTCGTTAGACTTTTGAAAAATCCACGTGTTACTTACCAAATCTGGGTTTGGTTCTTCTTGAGCCCTTGCATGCTTCTGTTGACTGAGGGTTGCTGCAGTGTCACAGCACTAGAAGTTTATAGACAAATCAGTGTCTTGGTCCTGGGCACAGATCCCATGTTAAAGAGATGAGTCCTACGATCTGTGATGGTGTCCGGGGGAGTTGACAGCAGGCATTCAAGCCAAAGGCTGATGCAGTGGAGAGTTCTCTGGAGCCTTGGAACTAACATCCTGGAGACATCTATATTCAAAGATATTTTGGCATCTTCCAGGAGGTTCTAATGCCTTCACAGGACAAACTTTCAAGCTTTCTTTTTCAATCTTCTTCAATCTAGTCATTCCAGCTCAATTCAAAACAGTTACAATAGTTTAATATCCCTGGGACCCAGGCCCAAACCACCTTCTTTCTCATGTGTGCTCTCTCTATTCAAGCTTTTAGCCAAAGCTTTGTTTACAGGAATTCTGAAATACTGCTTTCCCTCTACAAGTGACTTTTTTTTTTTCCTCTGCTCTCAGTTAGTCATGATTAACATCTACCATGGTAATTAGAGCCAAGGTGAAAGAAGTAACTCTAAAGTAAATCTAAAACCTAGCTTTACTGCCTTGGCAGCTCTCTGCAGCTGAGAAAGGCCACATGAGTTTGGTCTGCCACCTCCATGGAGGTGCCATTAGAGAGAAGAATTTACCTTGGCCTGTTCTCAAAACATAATTACTGTTTAAAGTCAAAGATGGACACACATTTTCATATCAAGTTACGGAAGATTTAAGAACAAACACACACACACAAACCAAAACAACAACAGAAAAGCCTCTGACCATTATTTTTTCCTCTTAAAATTGATGGACTACCCACTTTTGTGCTTTAGCTTCTTATTGCTATCAAAATAATGGTCTTTTTCTAAACACACATATTATTAATTTTTAAATAATTGGCACTGGATTATTTTGCTCTGAGCTTTCGGTAAATTACTAATCTTTTTTTTTTTAAGTGAAAATTTGTCTATCACTAGTGACCACAATCATCCTGTGTTTTGTTGGAGTTTTTTAACCACTAATAAAAGCAAAGTTTACTTGGTCTTCCATACACAAATTTTGCTATATATCTGTGTTACCTATTTACTTTGTGATATTTATGTGTAACAGTGAACAAAGGAGCACTATTTTCTATGTCTTTGAGCATTATTTTTGTTCTTATTCTCAGAAAAGTAGTTGTTAACCAAATGCTCTTTGAACGTGGTCTCTGTGGAGATGCTTAGAGGGAGGTAGGAGGAAACAATAGGGGATAGATAGAGGCTATTACTCTGTATCTTTTGAAATGTTTGCAGATTTTCTAGTCTCTATACGGTAGTTTACTAAAAATGTCTCTCTCACCAGCACCAGAAATTATATAAGAAGCTGGATACATTAGTCTAATATTACTGATTTGGTTTAGAGACCTTTTAAAAGGCATCTTTGCTCCAATCAATAATACTGATTTTTTACAGGTCTCAGGTTTGGGTCTTGTTCTAATCTTATGGATTACAGTTTCCAAGGCACCCATTATTGAATTGTAAGCTACAATTACAAATATCAGTGAAAAAATTTTCAATTCCACCTAGAATGTGTGGCCATAGTTTTACCACAATCAGCTCCTTTATTACTATGTAACTAGTATTTTTCTATAGGAACTAATCATTTTTACTGTGTTTTCAACATGATTTAATTCTAATAAGAATTTAAATATTTCCCAAAGATCAAAGCGTGTCTCGACATTTTTCAGAAAGTAGAAATAGTTTGAGGAAACATGCTTTTTTTGTAAATCTCTTATTGACTTTTTCAGTACATGTTTCTTAGCATTCCCTAAAATCACAGTGACAACAATGCTGATATAATACAAAGTACATATTTGGCAATTTTCAAGTTTATTTGGTCTTATAGGTTGAGATAAGACAAATGGTACATGGCTCTCGAACTGCTTTCTGGGTTTTTCTTTTTTTTTCCCTAAATAGATATAACAATTACATTAGCAAATAAAGGACTCTAAAGTTAAAATTTAATTAATTCTATTAAGCTCAAATGACTAAAGTATGTTACAAAGAAAATATATATACTATTTCAATAAAAAAGACAATATATGCAAAATTAAATCTTATTTTGCTGTCACTATATTTGAATCAATTCCCTAAAAGTTGGATAAAGAAAAGGAAAAGTTCATTTTATATTTATGGATGCATATGTACTATAGAAGATTTTCTTTTCATAATCACCTCTAATATTATCTTTTCTTTCTGAGTGCATATTTAGTAAATTATGTAAAGCATGAAACATGCATTATCTCATATAATCTTCGCAAAAGTACCAAGCCAAGATAAGAAAAGCAGATTGCCTGAGTTCACAGCCTGTTTCTCACACTCACCAGCTGTGTGACTCTTGGGGAATCACTTCACCTTTCTATGACTCCATTTTCTTGTCCATAAAATTGGAATGATGATAATTGTAGCTATTCATAGGGCAGCTGTGAGAATAAACTGTGATAAAGTCATATGAAATACTTAAGGGTCTAACACCTAGTAAGCCCTTTATAAATGTTACTATTGAAATGATGTAATTGTTATTATTATCACATTCTATGGATGAAGAAAATAAGCACGACTTTCAAGAATGTTTCCATGAGCACACAGGCAATAGACTATGAAGTTGGGATTGTAACACAGATAAACCTGATTTTTAAGCCAGAGTTCTTGGATAATTTACTCTTGGGTTCTGGATATAATCCTGTCCAACCCTCTTGGGAATCTAATATCTACTGATAATTATTTCTCTCATCTTTATCTTCAAATTCTTCCTCCTCTTAAGAAATTTCTTTTAGGAATTATATTTGTTAAAATCTTTATCTTCTCTAACTTAAAACAAATCTATTTCTATTTTTTATTTTCTATTTCTCTTTTTTTACTACAATCTTCATAAAATAGTTAAGAGTAGTTGTTTATACCTGTTGTTTTCTTTTCCTCACTGTCCACTTACAGTTTAACACACTCTAATACAACTAACCCTGTTGGTTCACCAAAATGGCGATTGATATGGTCATTGGTCAACTCTATGCCATTAAGTTCCTTGGTCGTTTTCAGTCCTAAATGTCGGTGATGTCTAAAGAAGTTTTGAGTGCTCTTTGGCTTTCATCACCTCGTTCTATCCTGATTTCTTCTTAACAATTGCCTTTCTATATTCTCCTCATTTGTTTTTCACTGGTGCATCATCTTACCTTCAGCCTTTTGATATTGTAGAGCCTCATGATTTTGTCCAAAGCACCCTTCTTTTTTTCATTATCTATGTTTTCACAGAGAAATTTCATGCCCAAAGTAATAATTATCATATATATATATACCTCTATATGACCTTCACATTCACATGTCTTGTCCCAGATCTTTATCTCAAAGCATGCTTATTCAGCTGTCCACTAAAGTCATATACTTGGATCAATAGATATCTCATATATAACATGTTTTAAACAGAAATCTGAGTATTAGCATTTCACCCAATTTTTCTTGTTTGTGTTTTTCCTATGTCCGTATTTTTTATTACTGTTTTTACTTTTGGTTTCCAATCGAGATAGATATGAACTTTCTTAACACCCTCCTTCTTCCATTACTCATCAGAATTCAACTGGTCATTAGAACCTGTTCATTTTTGCCTCCTAAACAGCTTGAGTTTCACCCAATTTCTCAAAAAATATTGTAGTGTATTTAATATCATCTATTGTGTCATTCCTTAAACTGTGACATAGAGATGTAAACAATTTTTATATCTGCATTTTCCATTCTTACACTCAGTCTTCAAAATAAAACTAGAGGTATAATTTTGATTATCATTATGGAAACCTTAATTCTGACTATGCTCCTACAAATTAAGCCTCTTCAGTGGGTTTAATTTTGAGATTATCAACCTAAACTGTTAATATGTTATGCAATTTCTCACTTATCTGACCTGTACTCATTTTTAATCCCTCATCTAATATCACACTTCTATTTGTCCACTGTGGTCCACACCGTATTTCTTTCTTTTCCACTACCTTCCCTCCTACAATTGGGCTCTTACATATGTTGTTCTCCCCACCTAGAATAGTGTTTTTTTTTTTCTTTTCCTAATTAAAATCTTATTTACTTTTTACAGAAGAGCAAGTCTTTCACATTCTCCGAAAAGCCTTCTCTGGTGTCTGTGGAGTAAACCAGTTAAACCAATTCTCACTCCTGTCACACTTTTTTCTTTTTTGCACTTTTTTTTTTTTTTTTTTTTTTTTGCATTTTAAGTATTATTTAATTTCTAACTTCCCAATCTAGGATGGTAACGATTATATATTCTTTGCTTGGTTTTGAATTCATAGTATCCAGCATCGTACTAAATACATGGTAGATAATCAATAGATAAATGATGGATGTAATAAAGTGAAATGAATGAAGTAGAGAATAAATGAATCAGTCAATCAACAAACACTAGACTGAACAGAGAATTGTGATGGCATGGTAATTCCTGTTTCCCATATAATAACATTAAGAAATATATATCAAGTCAAGTACTGTTTATTCACTGAATAGATTTCCACTGGAAAAAGAGGAAAGAATACAGGCAGGCTGTTTCTAGAAAGAAGCATTCAGTCATTGAATTAGTATGTATTAAGTATCTTCTGGATTGAAATCACTTTTCTAGATGCTGAGGATAAAAAGGACAAAATACACACCCCTTGCTCTCAAAAGATTAGGAAAAAAAAGACACAAAACATACATTTGAATTCAGGGGTGAGTAAAGAGAAGTGCATGCAAGAAAAGGCAACAATAGGAAAAATTCATTTATTCTTATTCTCAGAAAATATTCATGTCTTTAATAAGATAGAAACTATTTTGAAATTTTCCTTTACTTCAGAGTCATTCTATCTTTTCTGCCTTTGTTATAGCTAAGTTCTCTGCAAAGAATATTCATTTGAGACACGTTTTAGCTGTTCTCTAGCCATCAGTTTAGAGTGATAAAATCGTATTGATAAATACTCCCCTTCTTATCTCACAAGGTTCAGATAAATAAATACGCTTTGAACCTTATGGAAACAAATGTAAATTACTACATTTATGCAAAGTATTATTATTATTATCTTTGTTCAGCTATAATGCATATAAAATATTTTGGAAACAAGTATAAATTATTGCAGCAATGTTAGATTGTATTATTATTACTTTGTTTAATCTATAGGGCTGTGTCACAGTATGAATACTGATGAAAGCATTTTAATAAAATTGTAATATATTCTTATTTGAATGAAATTTAATTTTAAACCAAGATTTCTAAATACAACATGAAATGTATGTTGGTACTATTGTAGAGAAATGAGAGAACTGAATTATTTGTATGTGAATATATTCCCCATTATATTTTTCTCATGAATTTATATGCAACCAGAGTAAAATAATGTCAAATTCAGAGTAGAATAATATCAGCTGTGTCCCTGAATCATGAAACAGAATTAATGACTATATATTACATGATACAGGGGAATTATATAAAACATGAACTAAATCTCAATAAAGCCATTATAAAAATACTAGCATTTATATCAAATAATGAAATAGAATTAATTTTGTGATGCTACATTTGGATAAAATAATTATTTTCCACAGTACAAATAATATAAAAGGAAAGTGTCTTCAAACTTATAAAAAAGGTATAATAAAGGTGAAATGATAATGTTTAATGGGCTAAGGTTGAATGTATAACTGTTGAAATAGAGTAGTTTTTCTTTAAAATCTCTGTTATCTTGGTCAAAATTATTGGCTTAAAATGTAGATAAACATATGCCCAGAAAAAGCAGCCTAGATCGTCCATTTTGATTAAATACACAGGATAAAACAACATGGATGACTGTATGTCATGCTTTCTGATATCAGACTGATGTATTAGATCCTGTACCATGAAGCATAAAGGCCGAAGGAGAGAAACTCCTTTAGAAGCTCAAGTTTTTCTAAGACTGATCGTTTTCATTCTACTGTTATCTGAATTCTTGGTAAGTCAGTGGAATAATTAAGTTAAAGCATTATAGTAAGAAATATAAGCAATGTTTCTGTCTACTCAAGGTAAAACTTAGGAAAAAGACAAATAAAATAAAAATAGAAATTAACATAACACTTGAAATAAAGTTGGTGTCTAAAGAAACAGCCATATTTGACCAAAACTTTTAGTTATAATTTCAGACAAAAATATAGTTAGTTTGACCTATATTTGATGACTATAAATTTCCAGACTTAGAGCTATGGAGTCATATATTTTCTTTGAGAGTTCCATGACTTTTCCGTACAATATTTTCCTGGAAAAGTTATTCTTATCCCTGCTACAACTACATTGTGAAATAATTTTCTTATGAGATCTAAAACATTTAGCTTTTATGATTTGAAGCTGTGAATTACATTATCAAGGAGTTTTGAAATTACCTTTCTTAATTTTAATGAACATATTATTGAAATTAACTTTTTCCATGTAGTTTTAAATTAAGAAAGAATAAAAGGTTCCTATTAATTGTATTTTCTAATAGAGGAAATAAATGGTTGTCAGATGATAACATTGTTACTTCCTTCACCTAATAACTAACTCACCACTCATTTTCTCTCTATATATTTATTTAAGGTTTTCTATGCGCCAGGCTTGGTGCTAATTGGTAGATACAGGCTTTGTCCTAAATAAGTTCAGAGATAAAAATAAGTCTACATGAGGAAATATTTTAAAAGTCTGTTTAATATAGAAACCAATTAAAGTGTTTCTGAGGACAACTTTATATTTCGTACAAAATATCCCAAAATACACAACTGCAAAAATTTCCTAATTAAACTCCAAGCCACAAAAGCCCTGAATAAACTATTGTTATGTGGTCATGAAGAGGAAGAGAAAATATTGTTTAAGAAATATTAATTCATGATATATTTCCTCTACTAATAGCAATTCTCAGTTGGTTACATATAAAAATGACTGTAAATGATTCTGAATACTCAATTGGTGGTAAATGGGTACACTATTTCATGATCTGTGTAATTCTTATTTTGTATTTCAAATCATTCTGATAATTTTTGTTGCTCTGAACTCTGCTTTTTCTAAAATCATATTACTGGCGAGTCCAGTTTCTGTTGATTTATGTTAGCATGGTATATCTTTCTCAATTACATTTAACCTATTTGTGTCATCATATTTAATGTAATTTTTGATAGGTAATATAGTTGATGTTTTTATCCCTTGGAAAGTCTCTGCTTTTAATTTTTGAATACCTTCTACTTTTAAAATGATGATTGATATAGCTGATGTCTACCATATTTATTACTACAACCTAATAATTTGTCTTAATATTATGTTATGAACTTTTTTCTAAATCAATAAATAAGTACAATATTATTCTTGAAGCTTTATAAAGCTTTTGAAAGAGTGTTTTTTTTAGATATATTCTATTTTAAAAGAGTAAGTTGTACTGTAATTTGGTAATGTAAGTATCTTTTGTCTACACAGTTTTACAGTTGCTTATTTTCATAGAAAAAATTTTAAATGCAAAATTATTAGGTCTAAATAAGTATATAATTAAAAAAATTGTTCTTACTTATATGTAAATTATCTTTCAACATTATCATCCGATTTATGTTTCTAATGTCAATATATGGGAATAATTTAATCTCTCCAATTTGCCTAAATTTTTTAAATTTTTAAAAATTATATAGAAATGTTCAGTATTTTTATTTAGACCCATTATTTTATTATTCATACTTTTGCAGTTATAATTTACAATTTTTTCTATTGCAACAATATGAAAAAATAATGTTTTCTGTTTTTTTAAATTCACTTACCTTTTTATACATTCATTTTTATCAGAAACTTATTTTCATGGAATTTTGGATGTAAGGATTTAGCTTCTATGTTTTATATTTCAAAATGTTTTATGTATCAAAGTGTTAGTCAATTGTCTAAACATCAGTGAGTTATTTCTCAACATCTTTCCTCAAATTCCCACTTACTGGTTTATTCATACATTGTCATTGATATAATACAAAGAATATATTCTATTATATAAAATATAAAATAATAAATTATTTATGGAAAATAATGTGTTCTTGACATCTTAAACTTAGCCATAAATTGCTTCAGACTTTTTGCATATGCTGCTGTACTTCTTACTGCATGTTCAGTGTGCACATGTATACAATTTTTTTTTTTTTTACAAAAATGAATTTCTACCCAAAATACTGCTATGTTTCTTTCTTTTTATTCTAAGTCAATATATATGTTAGGTATTATTCTGTGTCAGTACACACTGCAATATTATATTTTTTAATTAGAAAGGACTAAAAATCATTAAAAATGATAATATTTAAATATTAAATTAAGCTTAGAAATGATATATTATTTATCAAATGTATAAATATATCAAATGATTTATTTTAATGATATATTAAAAATATTAAATTAAGCTGAGAAAACTAAAGAAATAATACCAACTTAAACCTAAAGTTATCAGAAGACAGGGATTAATAAAAATTAGAGAAGAAATTAATAAAAATAAACATAGAAAAGTAATAGGCAAATACACTATTCAAAGTTTAACTCTATACAAATTTTAGTAAAACTGATTAAATCCTAACCAGATAAACCAAAGAGAAAATGAGAGAGATAGAACACAAGTTTTACATCATGAATGAAAGAGGATACTTCAATATTAATCTCAGTTACATTAAATGAAAATGAGGTAATGCAAATCACTCTATGCTCTTGTGTTTTATCAATAAAATAATATGGACACTTACATGAAAGACACAAACAAAAATCCCCTAAAAAGTAACAGTTATCGGCAATAACACATGTAGTCTATATCTATTAGATAAGTTAATTTGTAATTGAAACAAACAAAAAAACTTCCAAGAAAGGATAATTCAGGCTCAACTGTTTTTTATTCAGTAAGTTACACTAAACATTTAAAGATGAAATCATACAAAATATTAACAATACAGAGAACAGAAGAAGAGACACTACTTCCCAACTCATTTTAAAGGGTTGGCATTATACTTACAGCAAAACCATAGGAAGACATTACAAAGATAAAGAATATAGATAAATAGCTCTCATGAACAGACACAAAAATCTTTACAAAATGTAATACTGAATTTGTAAATTATTTTACTAATATATGCATTTTTATATGTCCAATATTTTAATTTGACTTTTATATGTCCAGCATTCCAGTTTAACGCATGTCCAGCATTTCAATTTGACTTTTATGTTCAATGAAAATATATTTGAAATTTTACCAAGTTTTTAAAAAATTTACTATCCATATGAGTACAAACTTTTCTTTGCAGACTTAGCATCATTTTCATGCTGTGTGTTAAGTAAAACATGATTCTTAATTCTGTGTAGGACTAAATTTCTCACATATGATACATGTATATTACACATATACACACATTTTTGGATGGAATTGTTTCCAGACATATAATTTTGACATAGAAGTGTTTGTCTGTAACTAAGTCAGTGCCACATTCTTTAAGTTACTCTGTCTTCATAAAACTTTTCATAAATTGGTAAAAAAGGTTTGCTTTCTTTATATATATATTTTTTCTAAAACACAACTGAAGACTGTGTATTTTCAGAAGCATGGTTGTTAAATTGAAAGAATTTTATAAATAAATTGCTGGAGAAATGCCATAGTGAAATATTGAGACTTGTTAACCTAGAACACAGTTTGTCTCCATTCAACTAAGTATCCTCTCAGGTTTTGCAGTATTTATTTTTTTGTTTGTTGTCTTTATCTAGTACTTTAATTATTTAAATTATGTAGACATTCAGTATTTTATAACTATTTTATTAGTTACAATGTAATATTTTCTTTAGTATTTTTATTTTGTTGCAGTAACAATAAGCAAGGCAAGCTACATTATAAAATAAATATGTATTATAAGCATGTATGTTTGTATGAACAAAAGATACACACACAAATATAAATTACAACTTCCTTTTATCCCCTGCTCATGCTCTACCTGAAGTAACTTAAAAAAAATGTCCTAGTGCATCTTCTGCCTCAAATTTTCCTTGCTGATATAAGCATAGATATACACATACATAATATTTTAATTTTGTTTTATTTATTTATTTTATTTATTTATTTATTTATTTATTTATTTATTTATTTATTTGAGATGGAGTCTCACTCTGTCGCCCAGGCTGGAGTGCAGTGGCCGGATCTCAGCTCACTGCAAGCTCCGCCTCCCGGGTTCACGCCATTCTCCTGCCTCAGCCTCCCGAGTAGCTGGGACTACAGGCGCCCGCCACCTTGCCTGGCTAGTTTTTTGTATTTTTTAGTAGAGACGGGGTTTCACTGTGTTAGCCAGGATGGTCTCGATCTCCTGACCTCGTGATCCACCCGTCTCGGCCTCCCAAAGTGCTGGGATTACAGGCTTGAGCCACCACGCCCAGCCAATATTTTAATTTTGATTAAGATATTACTATATTTACACTCGACATATAATTAATTATATTGCCCACTTGGTTATTGTGAGAAAAAACAGTAGTTTCTTCTACTACTGATTATAATTACTAAATAAAGGAATTTTTTTCTTTTTTGATAAAACCAAAAGGGATTTTTTAAAGGTAGAAATGAATATAAAATGATATTGCATACATTTTAATGATCCTCAAGGCCACATGAATTGAGAAATAAATGATGGTTATACTGTTAAATTTACTAACATTGGAGATATTCTCTTAATCCTGATATAAACCATGGTAGTTTAATCACTTCTTTTATTTTAATTTCAAAATTTAGTATGAATTATTCTTGATTAATTCATTTAAGTTATGCATTTTATTCTGAGTGTATTGTTGGTCACATGTCATTAATACTTTTACTGGAATCATTATTTTAGAGATAAATGTAGATTCAAATGCAGTTGTATAAAATAATGCAGTGATATCCTTGGTACTCTTTACCCAATTTCTTGCCATGGTAACATCTTTCAAAACTTTAGTATAAACTAAAACTCTCGTAAATATTACAACCAGTATATTGTGGTATTGATATTGATACAATCCACAAATAGTATTGAGATATTTTCTCAGAGTTACTTGCACTTTTGTCTGTGTGCGAATATATTTATGTCTATGTCATTTTACCATGCATATGTTCATGAGAAACTTCCACAATCAGGATCAAACATCATCACGAGAATCCTTCATATTTTCCATTTGTACGTTTCCTCACATTTCTTCTCTCCACCTCACTCGTTTCTGATTCTGGACAACCACTACCTTATGCTTAATTTCTAAAATGCTTCATAAGTTGGATCATATTGTAAGTATATTTTGGGTTAGCATTTTGTTCATTCATGATAATTTCCTGGAGAGTCATTCAAGTTGTTACATCTATCAATAGTCGATTTATTTAACCAAAAACTGTATACAGATGACAAAAAGCATGAGAAGAGAATATAACGTTATTAACAATCAAGGAAATGCAAATTAAAACCACAATGAGATATCACTCCACAACTACCAGAATAGGTATTAAACAATAGTGAGAACCCCAAACACAGTGGAGTATATGTACAACAATTTTGGTGCAAATGTAGAATGGTATAAACAGTCTGGTAAAGATTTTGGAGATTTCCTGTAAAACTAGACATATAATTACCATATCATACAGCAGTTCCACACTTGGGCATTTGTCTCAGAAAAATGAAAAATTAGATTCACAGAAAACATGTATATTAATGTTTATTACTGATCTATCTGTAATAAACACTTATGGAAAGAATAGATGTTTTTCAATGAATCAATGGTTAAATAAACCATAATTTTTATGTTAATTTATAAATTAACTATAACTCTAGTTTTAACTTAGTACTTCTGGACCCATAACTTCCAAAATATTTTTTCTAGTTATTTCTTTACAGCGTCTTTGTTGAGATAAAAAGGACGTGCAGAAAAGTGCACTTATTTAAGTAAATACACACACACACACATATATATACATACATGCATATGTATATATCTCCATGAAACCAACAACCCCAAAATTATTTTGAACAAATACACCACTTCTAGAAGTTGGTTGCCTCATACCCATTTATAATCCTCTACTGCTGTCCCTTCTTGTGCTCTTTTTGACACCTGAAAACCACTGATCTGCTTCCTTTATTCCTATTTATTCAACATCCTGAATTTTATCGAATGCAGAAAAAGCAATATTAAGAGGATATTTCACAGAGATAAACATCTACATTAAAAAAAACAGATTTCAGATAAACAATTTACCTTCACACCTCAAAGAGCTAGAAAAAGAACAAATTAAGCTGAAAGTTAGAGGGGTGTAAGTAACAAATATTAGAACAGAAATAAACAAAATGGAAAATAGAGAAACAATAAAAAATGTA
Organism: Macaca fascicularis; assembly: GCF_037993035.2. NCBI lineage: Eukaryota > Metazoa > Chordata > Mammalia > Primates > Cercopithecidae > Macaca > Macaca fascicularis. The sequence continues at coordinate 107,967,028 of NC_088380.1, read as the reverse complement.
AACAAGAGTTGGTTTATCAAATGATAAACAAATTTGACAAAACTTTACCTACAGTAAGAAAAAAAGAGAGAAGTCTCAAATAAATAAAATGAGAAATGACAGAAGAGAAATTACAACAGATGCTAGAGAAATAAAAAGGATCACCAGAGACCATTATGAACAATTACATACCACTCAACTGGATAACTTTGAAGAAACAGACACATTTCTAGAGATGCTGTAACTAAGTTATTAAGAAATAGTTTTAACAGAACTACAACTAGTATGGCAATTGAATCATTAAATAAAAACCTTTCAGCGAACAAAAGCCCAGGACTGGATAGCTCCCCTGTTAAATTCTACCAACCATTTAAGGAAGAATTGGGCTGGGCATGGGCATGGTGGCTCACTCCTGTAATCCCAGTGCTTTGGGAGGCTGAGGTGAGAGGATTGCTTGAAGGCAGGAGTTTGAGAACAACCTGGGCAACAAAGTGAGCCCTTGTCTCTACAATTTTTTTTTTTTAAATAGATGGGTGTGGTGGTGAATGCCTGTAGTCCTACTTACTTAGAATCATGAGGAGAGAGGATGGCTTGAGTCTAGGGGTTTGAGGCTGCAGTGAGCTATGATCATATCACTGCACTCCAGCCTGAGTGACAGAGGAAGCCCCTCTCTCCAAAAAGAATAAAAATAAAATAATGCCAATTCTCAAACTCTTTCAAGAAACTGAAGATGAGGGAAGGCTTCCAAATACAAACTCATTCATAAGCCCAGCATTATTTTGGTAGCAAACTAAACACAACATAAGAAAAAAAAACTATAGGCCAATGTCTCTGGTAGATATGGAGCCAAAGTCCTTAACAAATACTAGCAAATCAAATCCAACAGCACATGTAAAGGATCATATGACTTGAATAAGTGTTATTTATCCCTGGGGATGCAAAGATAATTCAATATAGTAAAATCAATATATATATATAACACACCACAGTAATAAAATAAAGGATAAAAATCACATGTTCATCTCAATATATGTAGAACAAGCATGTGTCAAAATTCAACACTCTTTCATGATAAAAAATTTCAACAAACTAGGAATAGAAGAAAAGGATGTCAATGTAATAAAGACTGTATATCAAAAACCCACAGCTAGCATCTTAACAGTGAAAAACTGAACGCTTTTCTTCTAAGATGAGGAACAAGGAAAGGATGCCCACTATTACCATTGCTATTTAACATAGTACTGGAAGTTCTATCCAGAACAAAAAATAAATAAATAAACACATCCTAATTGAAAAGGAAGATGTAAGACTGTCCCTGTCTGCAGGTGACATGATCTTTTAGGAAACTCTAACAATTCCATGAAAAATCTTAGAATTAACAAACTTTTAGTGAAGTTTCAAGATACAAAATGAATACACAAACTCAGTTATGTTTCTAAACACTAACAATAAACTATCTGAAAAGGAAATTAGGAAACAATCCTATGTACAATAGCACCAAAAAGAATAAAATACTTAATAAACAACTCAGGAGGTGAAAGACTTCTATTCTGAAAACTACAAAGCATTGAATAAACCACGGATCTATTTTCTGACACTATAGATTAACTTGCAATATATAGAGTTTAATGTAAATGATAAAATGTGTAACTATCTTTCTGTAGTTTCATTTGATAAAATTATTTGGGATTCACTCTTGTTGTTATGTGTATAAATAGCTCAATCTGTTTTAAGGCTGAGTATACATTCACCTGATGATTGACGTTTCCACTCTTTCCAGTTTTGAGCTTGGGACTTTTATGTACAGTCTTTCTACAGATATTTGATTTGCTTATTTTTTTCCCTTGGGTAAATATCTAACAGTTGAATAGCTAAATTATATGGTAGGTGTATGTTCAACTTTTTATGAACTTATCAGGCTCTTTTTCAAAATGGCCAAATTGTTTTACATTCACACAATTAATATATGAGGATTTCAGCTCCTCCACATCCTGAGCAACACTTGGTGTGGTCAGTTCTTTCCATTTTAGCCACTGGAAATAATTGTATAGTAATATCTAATTTTTAATTTTTATTTCTCTTATTATAAATGATATTGGGCATCTTTATGTGCTGATTAGCCGCTCATATGTTTTCACTGGTGAAATTCTATCTGAAAATTTTTGCCTATAATTTGAGGAATCACTGTCTTGTTACTAAGTTTTTAATGTTTTTAAACATGTTTTGAATTCAAACTTTTTATCAGCTATATTACTTTTATATATTATATTGCAGTCTGTAATTTGCTCTTCATTCTCTTAATAGTGACTTTCAAATGCCACAACATTTTAAGCTTTATGAAGTCCAAATTATCATTTTCTAAAGTTTCATGCTTTCGGTGTCACATCTAAGACACCTTTGCCTAAGTAAAGTTACAAATATTTTTCTGATTTTTTTCAGGAGTTTTATAATACTTGGTGTTACATTTAGACTATTATATATGGTAACTAATTAGTTCAGTTTTACATGGTATAAGAATAAATTAAAATTACTACTTTTTTGTATATGAATATACAAATATACAATCATTTCAACCCCATTTGTTAAAATGATCATATTTCTTTCTTTGCACCATGAAAAAAAATTAACTATTCATATACTCATGGGTCTATTTCGTGACTCACTTTCTTGTTTCTTTGATCTATTGGTCTATCTGGAAAACAATAATATGTTTTTTGGTTAGTGGGTGATCACAGACCTATACAGTGAACACATTAATTTTGGTGTTTAAGTAACTAAGTACATATATAATTTAAACTACTGTTTTATAATAACTTCCCTATCAGACTTTACTTAGAGTTGTGTATACTTGGAATTTATTTTTCCATTATAAAGTGAGCTACGTGTATTTGCTATGTCTGACTCACTTCACTGTTACCTAACCAAGTTTATTGCTTGCTTATCTTTGACCCAACTAAACACTTACTTATGCCAGGAGAATGCAGTTACCAAGTCAGAAGTACGGCTTCTAAAATACTCAGGCATCTAGGAGAAAATAAGTAGAAATTTAAATATATTTTGCTATGGCAAGTTACATTTTTCACCCCAAACTGCAAACAGTAGAATATGAGTGTAAACAGATTTGATAACACATTTTTCCTATTATAAAATTTACAAATAATACATAGCCAGCATAAATATTTTTGGCCTCCCCAAATGAATTATTAGAAATATAAGGAACACTGAGAGAAAGTCCGTAATAATAGGGTAAGTTAACAAATATATCATTTCCTCTTCACTTACAGCAACAGGATGTTATTGAAAAGTATACAAGTTAACAAGATGCTAGAACCTTGAAAGAATGAGCCACAGTAACCCAGATAACTGCAACTATTGAAACAAAGATGGAGAGTAAGTAAAATAATCTAAAGGCATAAGCTAGAAGGCTTATCATGGAGGCAGGGACAATGGCCTGTAAGTGCTAATGAGAAGTAAAAAGAGCACCTTCCCTAATGACATAGGTCCAGTGTTAGTACTATGTGGGAGACAAACTAGTCACCTCTTGAGAAGGTTGCAAGGAATAAGCTTGCTTGAGGACGGACAGTTTTAACTAAGACAATCAGGTAAGAATGATACAGATCAAGATCAAGGGTAGGCAAGTGATGGACTATGAGGTCCAGGTTGGAAGCCTTAGAAAGAAAGAGGAGAATATAGGATCAGAATAGAATATTGTTGACTCATCTGTATCAAATTTTCTGACTCATAACTGCCACTTTTATGTGAAAATTCGTGTTTTTTCTTTTGAGAATGTTTTCTTTCATCTGAAATACTTTTACATTTGTTTTCTCTGTTCTCTTCTTCAAAAAAAATTACTAAATCTGCAAAAATGGTCATATATTTTTCTTTTAAACTTGTATTTTTCTCTAGTCTGTCTACAGTATGTCATACTGTTTACAGGCTTTTAATTCAGAATTTTGCTGTTCCTATAATAATATTTCTTTTTGCAAAGTTTTTACTTACTCTTTTATTTTAATTCCCTGTGATCTGCTGGCTTGCTAATTATTCTGTTATGTAAATTTGTCTTTGAACTCTTATGCTACTTATCTATTTTATCATTTCGGTGTACAGATAGATGAGTTTGTTCAAAGGCATACAATCATGAATATCACCAACAGCAAAATGTAAATTATTTCCATCACCACAAAATGTTCTAACGTGCTTCTTTTTTCCTTTCTCATTTATATTTTTTGACAACATTATTGAGAAATAATTCACATACCACATAATTTATTCGTTTAAAGTATATAATTCAAGGGATTAAGCATATTTCCAGAGTTTTGCAGCCATCACTACAGTCAATTTTAAAATATTCCTAGCACTCCAATAAGAAACCCTGTACTTAGCCTTCAATCCCACCTTCCCACACCCAGCCCTAGATAACCGCTATCCCTCTTTTATTCTCTAGAGTTTTGCCTAATCTGAGTATTTCATATGAATTCAGTCACATAATCTGTGGCCTTTTGTGGCTGATATTTTAAAAATTTACTATAGTTTCATAAGATTGATTTATATGGTTGAATATATCATTACTTCATTTCTGTTTATGTGTGAGTAATATTCCATTGTATCAATATACTGCATTTGGTTCTCCTATTCAGCAGTTGAGGGACATTTGATTATTTCCACATTTTAGCTATTATGTATAATGCTGCTATAAACATGCATATATACGTTTTAGTGTTTTCATTTCTCTCCAGATAGAGGTATATATTTAGAGATGGAATTCTCTCTAGATAGAGGTATATATTTAGAGACATATGGTAGCTCTACATCTAACCATTGGGAGAACTTCCAAACTGTTTTTCAAATTAGCTGCACCATTTACATTTCTACCAACAATGTACAAGGGTTTGGATTTCTCCACATCCTTGTCAACGCTTATTATTATCTATCTTTCTGATAATAACCATCTTAGTGAGTATGAAGTGATATCTCATTGTGGTGTTGATATGCATTTGCAATTTGATAATGAGAAACAATTTTTTTTTTTTTTTTTTTGAGACAGAGTCTCACTCTGTCGCCCAGTAGGGAGTGCAGTGGTGCCGGGATCTGGGCTCACAGCAAGCTCCGCCTCCCAGGTTCATGCCATTCTCCTGCCTCAGCCTCCAGAGTAGCTGGGTCTACAGGCGCCCGCCGCCAAGCCCGGCTAGTTTTTTTTTTTTTTTTTTTTTTTTTTTGTATTTTTAGTAGAGACGGGGTTTCACCGTGTTAGCCAGGATGGTCTCCATCTCTTGACCTCGTGATCCATCCGCCTCGGCCTCCCAAAGTGCTGGGATTACAGGCATGAGCCACCGTGTCTGGCCAATAATGAGAAACTTTATGTGCTTATTGGTCATTCTATATTTTCTTTGGGGAATATCTATTGCTCATTTTAAATTGGGCAATTTGCCTTTTTACTGAGCTGTAAGAGTCATTATATACCTTAGATACAAATTCCTTTTAAGATATATGATTTGCAGGGTTTTTTTCTCCTATTCTGTGGATGTCTTAATTTGCTTATTTGGTCTATGTCTTTTGAAGTAAAATTTCCATTAATATAATTTGCTCATTTTAAATTACTTATCCTGTTGTCTATTTATTAACTTGGAAAGTCCATTACATAATTTAGTTACAAGTACTTTGATATATGTTCTGCAAATGCTTTCCCCCACTTTGTGACTTGCCTTTTCATTTCCTAAATGATTCATCTGTAAGAGCAAAATACATCATAAGACATAATATTTATATACATACAAGGCATTTTATTTATTCTTCTTCCTATATATATGTGGCTGAATCTGTGTCATTTGATGAAAACATTTTCCTTTCCCCGTTGAGTGGCTATGTCAATTTGACAAAAATCAAATGATTATATTCCCAATCTCTTCAAATATCTCTTTTTTCCTGAATACAATACTTTTTGGTTGTGGTATTTTTATTCTAAATCTTGAAAAACGATAAGGTAACTTTTCCAAATTTATTCCTCTTTTTAAATATTCCTTTGGATATTTTAGGTCCTTTAAGTTTTTTTATACATTTTAGAATCACCTTGCATATATATATAAATTTTGTTAAAATTTTCACTGGGAATTTGTTGAATCTAGAATTCAATATGGGAAAATTGCCATTTTAACACTGTTAATATTCTAATCCATAAACACAGCATAACTTCTCACCTATGTAATTTATTTCAGAAATATTTTTAGTTCTCAATGTTGAATGCATGCATATTTTTAGATTTATCCTATATAATTGTACTCTCATAAATGGAATTATTTTTTAAATATCAATTTTCTATTTTTTCTGCTACATATACAAATATTATTACAATTAATTTTTATGCTAAACTATGTCCTGTTAACTTGATACATTCAATAGTTTGCTTTCTTTTTTGTATAGTACATTTGCTGAGATTTTTCTATGCAAATAATCATCACACTCATCTTTGTACTTATCAACTACCGAGATAAATTAGATCATTCACAGCCAGGAATACTAAGAAATTAACTGTTACATATGTTATAACGGATATTCAGCTGATATTTAATGGTGTTTTGAAGTTATAACCACTACCTTAGAACTCAATATTGTAGAAGATTCCAAAATATATACATAATTTTCTTTTTTTTTTTAAACTTTTATTTTAGGTTCAGGGATACATGTACAGGTTTGCTATATAGGAAAATTCCCTATCGGGGGTTTGGTTTACAGATTAATTCATTACCCAGGAAATAAACATAGTATCCAATAGGAAGTTTTTCAATCTTCACCCTCCTCTCACTCTTCATCCTTAAATAGGCCCACAGCGTCTATTGTCCCCTTCTTTGTGTCCACATGTACTCACTACTTAGCTCCTATTTATAAGTCAAAACATGTGGCATTTGGTTTTCTGTTTCTGTGTTAGTTCACTAAGGGTAATGGCATCTAGATCCATCCATGTTGCCACAAAGTACATGATCTCATTCTTTTTTAATGGCTTGTAGTATTTTATGGTGTATATGTATCCCATTTTCTTTATCCAGTCTACCATTAATGAATAGTTATGTTGATTCCATGTTTTTGCTAATGTGAATAGTGCTGCGATGAACATACACATGCATTTGTCTTTATGGTAGAATGATTTATATTCCTTTGGGTATATACCCAATAATGTGATTGTTGAGTAAAATGATAATTCTGTTATAAGTTCTTTGAGAAATTGAAAAACTACTTTCCACAATGGCTTAAATAATTTACATTCCCACTAGCAGTGTATAAGCATTCCCTTTTCTCCACAACCTTGCCAGCATCTGTTATCATTTGGCTTTTTAGTAATAGCCATCTGAATGGTGTGAGATGGTATCTCATTGTGGTTTTGATTTGTATTTATTTAATGATTAATGTTGCTGAGCATTTTTTTCATATGCTTACTGACCGTGTGTACATCTTCTTTGGAATAGTGTCCGTGTGTGTCCTTTGCTTACTTTTTAATGAAGTTGATTGTATTTTGCTTAATTTGTTTAAGTCATTTATAGATTCTGGATATTTGGCCTTTGTTGGATACATAATTCATGAAAAATTTTTCCCAGTATGTAGGTTGTCTGTTTACTCTGTTGACAATTTCTTTTGCTGTGCAGAAGCTCTTCACTTTAATTAGATACCATTTGCCAATTTTTGTTTTTGTTGCAATTGCTTTTAGCTTTGTGGCTGGAAAAGTCTTTCCTTTCCATATTTAGTACTCCCTTCGGGGCCTCTTGTAAGGAAGGTGTGTTGAAAACAAATTCCCTTAGCATTTGCTTATCTAAAAAGAATCTTACTTCTCCTTCGATTATGAAGCTTAGTTTGGCCGAATATGAAATTCTTGGATGGAATTTCTTTTCTTTACGAATGCTGAATATAGGTTCCCAGTCTCTTCTGGCTTCTCAGGTTTCTGTTGAAAAGAACACTAGTAGCCTGAGGGGGTTTCCTTTGTAGGTTACTTGCCCCTTCTCTGTAGTTTTTTTCTTCTTTTTATTTTTCCCCTACTTTGATATTGGAGAACCGGATGACTGTGTGTCTTAGAGATAATCATCTTGTGTAGTATCCACAAGGCTTCTCTGCCTTTCCCAAATTTGAATTTTGTCCTCTCTAGTGAGGTTGGACAAATTTTCTTAGATGATATCCTGAAATGTGTTTTCCAAGTTGTCTGCTTTCTCTCCCTCTCTTTCTGGGAAGTCAATGAGTCACAAATTTATGTTTTGTTTTGTTTTATTTTTTTACATAATCATGTATTTCTTGGAGGTTTTATTCATTCTTCTTTATTGTTTTCTCTTTATTTTTGTCTGAGTTGTTTTGGAGAACCAGTCTTTGAGCTCTGATATTTTTTTCCTCAGCTTGGTTAATTCTGCTATTAATACTTGCAATTTCATTCTGAAATTATTGATGTGAGCTTTCAGCTCTGTCAGTTCAGTTTTGTTCTTTATAAAAATGGCTATTTCATCTTTCATCTTCTGTATCATTTTATTGTATTCTTTAGAACCCTTGGATTGGGTTTTGACTTTCTCCTGAATCGTAAAATCTTCATTTCTATCCATATTCTGAAATATATTTCTTACATTTCAGTCATTTCAACCCTGTTATCCATTACTAGGGAACTAGTGCAGTCATTTGGAGGTAAGAAGAAACTGGCTTTTTGAGTTGCCAGACTTCTTGTGCTGGTTCTTTCTCATATATGTGGACTGATGTTGTTTCAGTCTTTGAAGTTGTTGTACTTTGCATGGGCTTTATGCTTTTATCTTCTTTGAGGCTCTTTGGGGTTTGATTGTGGTGTAAGGTGGGTTCAGTTGACTAGCTTCGTTTCTGGAAGATTTTAGGTGGGCAAGACTCAACTCAGCACTCCTGAGCAGCATGCTCTAATTCTGGGGTGGGGTGGGGGGAGTAGTATCAGCTCCTGGCTTTGTCCTTTGGCCCCTTGAAGTTAGGAACCTGCTGTGCTTGAGGGGCCAAGAGTTCCCAACCACTGGCCACAACACTTTAATGGTTGGTTTCAGCCAAAGTGCTTCGTCAGAGTGGTGACAGCTGGATCTGTGCTTATTCACATGTGCCAGCAGTGGCAGCAGTACAGCAGGGTGCATGCTCATTGACTGGGGCAAGGCCCTGGCAGGCAGGGCTGCTAGCCTCCATTTGCACGTTCCTGCTGCTGGCAGTGACAGCCACATTAGAGGGGGCTGGATGAGATAAATATTTCCAGTAGTACTTTCCATTAATATTTCAAATTAATAACAGACATCAAGTCACAGATTGAGGAAGCTCAAAAAGAACACCGAGTGGAAACATACCAAAAAATTCATAGGTAGACATATCATACTAAAACTTGTTTATTATTTGCCCCACAATAAGGTAAGTAACATAGTAGCAGAGTTTTTTTCTCTTTTGTTCACTGCTGTATCCTAAAGATATAGGATTGTGCCTATATCTTTCAATATCTATTCAATATCTATTCAATATTAGAATAATTACCTAATATTGAATGGTGCACAGACACCATTCAATAAGTGGTGAATCTATGAATGAATTAACCTCAATACATGAAGAACTCTTGCATCCACAGACTTTCCCATTCACTCAACATCCTACTGTCACACAGGTTTGCACCCAGGTTCATACTGAGTGGTGCTGCCTTTCCTGTTTTCGTGTACTGAGAAGCCAACAGTGGTGTTCCTGGGCACACAGTTCTGTGCGGGGGTCTTAGCCTAGGGTTTTGCACGAGTGGCTTCCCATGAGACCCACTCTCAGAGCCTGGGAGTGCTACCTTATTTTTAACACAATACAAAGTTTTCAATATTGATATGATTACACAGAAAATTCCTCAGTCAGAGATCATAATTGGGATTGGGAGATGGTAATAACTCAAATTTGGAGAACTGAGAAATTATAATTTCAAGTAAATTTTTCAGAAAAATTTTATTTCATTGGAATATTTTAAAGTAAATGATTCTATAGTGATTGAACATTACTAGTGCATCAAAAATATTTTTAACAACTGTTTTTGAAAAATATAGTAATATTGTTGCCTTTGCTGTTAAATAAATGATCTTAATGTTTGGGTACCATAAATTTCATTTAAAGGAGATTACATATATCAAACTGATATTTTTATTCATTAAAAATGCATTTCTCACATTAATTTCCACCAAGACATACAATGGCACATGGTGCTGTATGCTGATACGCTTGATTGTAGAACTGCCATTGCCTGCTCATGGAGTAGACCTGTTGGCCCAAGATGGGTTCAATCTATTTTGATGTATCTAGTTAAATGACATTACTCTAGTCCTCCCTGTTAGTTTCATGTTAAACTTATTTGTCTATCATATGAGAAATTACCATATTTTATGTCCAGTTCTTTATGTTTCAGAATTATTACATAGATCCTATATCTGCCAGGTATTATAATCCATTTAATGTATTGAAAATGTGTTTCAAATGTGTAAAAAGGGTAAAGGAATTATTTTAAACATTCAATAATATTCACATGTGTGTTGTCCTTGTCCTTTTCCAAGACAAGTTAATTCTTTTAATTTCAGGCAAAACTGACAGATTAATGAGGGCTAAGATCTCCTTTGCATTTCAGTAGACTATTAGGCCTAGTGAGAGTGTACCAGATGTTTACACTGGGGAGTATGGTGTTTGTTTGTTGTTTAGTATTACAACAAAAGATATATTTAATATTTTATTGACAGTTTTGCTCCCAAATGGTTCTCAACTTTGCATTGAAAGGATTGTTTTTCTCTTTCAAAATGAAATGTGAAATGTTTTTAAGTAATGACATGAAAAAATTGTCCACTTTTAATAAAAATGTACAATTTGAGGTAGATCGAAATTCTAACATAAACAAGTTTCTTTCTCTTGAATTAAGTAAATATATACAGCAGACAAATTGCCTTTAAGAGACCTTTAAAACCATTAGTTTTGGAAATATAATATTGAGAACTAGCTTGGAAATTTAACCTGTTGTCATTCTATACACAATAGATAAGAATAATTACCTAAGTTATCTAAGTTGCTGGCATCAGAAGCCAGGATGTTCTTTCTAAAATCCAATTTGATCATTTTTCTCATTTGCCTTAATCTAAAATGAGTATCACTTACTGTTTCACTGAAGGACCTCGGATATTTATTTCCTGACTGTCCTCATCTTTTACTGGTTCTTCACATTTATCCTTTGAAGTAGTCATGCATTATGTTGAAACATATATCCATGTGTGCAATGCCTTTCTATCAGTAGTGAACTTCTCATATTTTCTTTATCTAATTCATACATATCCATTGTTCTAAATTAGAATAAACTCTTATCTGAGTCCTTCTGTCTCCTGTCTACTTCCATAAAGCATCGTAGATGAACTGTAACATTTTAATATATCATTTAATAAAGGATAAAACATTTTAATGTGCATTATTATTGCTTTATTTGTTTCTCCACTCAATTACTTTGTAGGTTTTTGTGGGAAAGAAGCATATCTTGAGTCACTGTCTCTCCTATAATAGCATACTACTTTAAACCAGTGTCCAATAAGTATTTGGTGAATAAGTAAATATGTGAACAACAGTACCTGACAGGTGTTTAGCAAATATTACCAGAAAAAAATACTTATGGAAACAAAAGGGGAAATCTCCCCTGTTTGTTACATGTACTCTTTTTTTACCAAGATAGTTCAAATAATATCTATAAACAAAGAGTATGGATTTTATATTTAATATGCACTTTAAAATTCATTGTTATATTTCTTCACTCAAAACTCAGAATTATCAATACTCAGAATTATTACAATATTTAGAAAATGGCCAATACCACCACTACCTAGAAGACACATTTTGAATTTCCTTACAATACACATCTTATTAGTGAATGCAATCCCCAGTGATATTATCTCAAGGCTCCTTTAATCATTCAGGATTAAAATGTTAAGATTTCAAATATCATCAAAACAAAAAAAGAATAAAAATGTACAGACTTTCTACTCTGTTTGTAAACTCCTATTTCTGCTTGAATAAATAGCATCTTTCAACGTGTAACTTGCATTTCTAATGCCATACAGTATGTGTATAATATTCCTGAATTACATCTGTCACATGTAATTAAATTCAACATTTTGCTATTTCAAATAAAGTAAAAATAATTATTTTTAAATGAATATAATCTATTCTACTTAATTGATAAATATTTCCTCTTGTTTCCTATTTGTGAGATACTTATCTACATTACTAATTATAATTATTAATTTTTTCCACCGAAGTGCTAGAAAAAATAATTGAAAGGTAAAGATACATCTTATACCGAATGATCTAAAACATTTGGTCATTGTTTGGCAAGATATATAACAATTGTACTGCTTTAAGAGTTAAGGTTCTAAAACAGAGGAACAAATAAAAAGAGCTTCTGCATAGAAGATAAATGCAAACTATTGTATCACTTTAGCCTACAACCTAATATGGCTTTAGAAGATTTCCAAAACAACCTCCACAATCTCCTATGTGTCCTGCGCCTTACTTCAGTTTTTGGGGTTTACAGGGGTTCCAGACTTTGGGAATGGCAAAGATAATATCTAGCTAGTCTATATGAGGTGAATACTAAAACCTTGGAGCATGGAGAGGATATCATGCCTATTAGAGGCTCACCAGGTACTGCTGGACACTGACAAAGTAGCTTTATCTCTAGATGTTGTAGAAGTGTCTTCTGGGAACATCTGGATATATTGCTCACAAAACTTGGTGTGATTGAATAGAGTAAAATAATTAATAGTGTCAGTTTTAAAACCCATTTTCTTTCAGAGGGAGAGGAAAAGTAATTTTATGGTGAAAGTAAAAGGAATTTTAATTTATAATGAAAAAATTGACCAAAAATTCTCAGGAAAAACTGACATTTGTTTTTTTCCTCATGATACAGAATAGATGTGTGAGCTAAATTTCTGGAAATAAAAATTGTCCTCTTATTTGACCTATAAAATAAAAATGAAAATTAGTTGGTTTCATTTATTAATGTTGAGGCAATAATGTATGACAAAAGTATGTATATAAAAATTGGTTTACAATTGAAAGTGAAACAATTATTTGCTGATAATCTGTGTCTTATAAGCTAGAAATCTTAAACTTCTAACTAATCGATGTAATTTATTTTTCTTGTTCATTTTCTTGCAAGATGCCTTGGAAAAACATCACAACTTCACATAGTATTTGTCTTAGAACAGGCTTTATGACAATTCTTACAAAGTGAGAACAAGAACAGAAAAAGCTTGTATTCCTCTATTCTCTCATCATCCTAACAAAGCAGGCTAGGGTCTGGGCAATTTTGTGGAAACACAGTGTGAGAGTACATGCCAGTGGGAGATCAGGGATAATCTCTCTTATCACAAGAAAATCGTCATAAATAATCAGAAAAATATCACTGGTGCCGATTCAAACAGATAATTGAAGGACCAGGTCATCTTGATTTGAGGTCCACTCTTTGAAGTAGTTGCTTAGAATAGTTAGTTGCCTAGTACCTTGAGACTTTGGGGCCTATAAGAAGGAACAATTCCTTTTGGCATTGAGAGACACTAAGAGCACTGAGGGAAGCTTGGTTCATACACATGCCCTGCCAGAGGAAAAAGGGACAATTCCCAATCCCGAGGTGGCCTCCCAGGTTTATTTTTTGCAGTTCTGTTCAGCATATCATAACTTTAAAAATATATATTTTAAGATCTTACAATACTGTGGTAATACCATATGGTGTTAAATACAATTATATTTTTAAAAATACGATCTAAGTTAGGAGAATCAACCAAGGTCTTAATTTATCTGTTGGTTATGTTCAGAATGATATTACTGATCCTGTAATTATTGATTCAAAAACTTTCAATGTTTTGAGATAAAGCATTTTAACCTATTAAGGTAATATGTTTAATCAGAATGCCTGTGCTCCTCTCACAGTTCTCACATGTGAACTGTCACATTGATTGATTCATTTATATGACCACGTATAATTTTGTGATTTAAATCCCATCCATCTTTACTTACCCTTTGAGGTTGATATTATTTATGCTGTCCACACTCTTGAGTAAGGAGGCAGCTAGAGGCTCGTTAGGCAGATAAAAATGGAGGATCTTGGGAGAAGAGCAATGTTCATAGGAACAACATGGGACAGCACTTATACTGCCTCTGTAGCTAATGGGAAGAAACGTGATTAAGAAATTCCCCTTATGCTGGAATGTTTCTCAGAAGGGACTGTCCTAACTTAGATGCAGGCACAATAAGTCAATCTAAATGTCCTTAATTTGACCCAATTCATTATAATGTCATTAACATAATATTGGCATTGTGGTTTTATCTCCCATGTGGGTTTCACTTAGGCACTCATGGGTAGTAACCAAGATGGAGTCACTCTGGCCAACTGCAGACATGCACAGTTGCAGCACCCTTAGGAAGAAACTTTACCCCTACCATTTTGGGCAGAATCCCCAGAAGACTTCCTAGTTCTTGCCACATAAAAGACCCAGAACTCAGTCCCATTTCTGGCCACCTATATGCAGGTCTCCTCTCTTTGCTGAGAGCTCTCCTTTTGCATAAGAAATTCTACTCTACTCACTCTCAGGTGTCCTCAGGCCTTATTCTTCTTGGTTGCAGGACAAGAACTCAGACCTCGCTGAACTAGGGACTAAGCAGACTGCCACATTTGGGAGCTCATCTGGGATTGTCAGAAGGGTGAGTCAGAGCAGACCTCTAACTCCTTACTTTCATTTCTGAGGCTTCTTATTTTTTTTTTTTTTTTTTTTCCTCAAGATCAAATAAAACACCGAGCCTCTGTCAGCCAATTAAAAGCAAATATCGTGGCTGCCGGACTTAAGACTCAGAGGTCAGACTTGCTGGAAAGGATTTTGTCAATCTCCCATCACCCCATCATCTCCCATATTGGAAGTGTTGGCTGTATCCAAAACCAGTTTTCCCTCATGGAAGTCTAGCTGTCACATGGGATTAGGAGGTCCTGGGGCAACTGAGAGTATCTGGACACGGCTATGCCTCCATGTCACCCAAAGGCCCCTAATTAACTCCATTCCCAGACAGTTTGTTAAGGTATCGATCGGCACCAGGAATTCCAGTCTTTTCTTTCACATTTTTTTTTTCTTTCTGTCTTTCATGGCTGTTATGGCTCCTATCTCTTTATTTGTATGCAATGTTGCAGGTGTTTTTGCAACCTGGAGATACAATTTTGTTGGCTAAAGTCAGCAGGTGCCTTAGCAATCAGCAAAGCAGCTCAAAGGGTTGTTGTTTTTGTGATTTCCCTGAGACATGGGGATTTCAAGATTTCAGTCTAAGGGCTTCTCTGTCCCCCTATGATGTCTATACATGGCACTGTATGGGGGATATTTCACCCCGAAGATATACTCTCCTCTCCATTTAGGCTGTTTCTTTCTTCATGTGAGAACTCAGCACTGTCCAGTGAATTTAATCGGCCACTCTATAAGACAAATTAATTTTCTTCTGCTAGGAGGCATATTGTGGGGACAGCCTATCAAGCCCCAAACCTCTCTTTCCAACCTCTACTTGTAAAGTATTTGGAGACAAAGTTACAGCTTAACATTTCAATCCTTATCAAGCCACCAGATGGGGTAGAATTTCTTTCCCTGGGGAGCCCTATCAGCCTCTTCTCCAAACCCTTAGTTTTCCATTACACACCCTCCTCCAGCAGCCCATCAGAGACCAAGTCCCTTGTCCCATTTGCAAATGGAAAATTTAGTGTATCATAGGGAGGAAGAAGAAAGCCTATCTAGACAGATGTCTGCTTCTATGTTGTCTCTGCGGAAAGGAGGGAACCAGCCCAACCATTATGGCCTTTTGAGGCATCTGTTATGTCTACAGTTGCAATGGCATTTAAACAATAAAGAGGAAGTATGTTAGGAGATTAATCATTCCCAATGATGTCTGGAATGGGATGTCTTGTTTTGCCCCAATCTCATGGACTTCTGTCCATAAGGAAAATCCAGTCAGGGTTTTCTAAATTTTCCTCAATTTTTTTTTTTTTTCTGAAAACAGTGCAATGCAAATAAAATGTATTTAACATGTAAAGTATTGTTTAAAGGAAACTCTTTCTTTGAAAGTTTTATCTTGCTTAATCTTATGTTAAAAGGTTATTTTTAAATAGTTTGCCTTATTAACATAATTGGGGAAAAGCTTAGCGTCTTTCTTTGGGAAAATAGATTCAGTGATCTTTTGCAAAAAAGAGTATGATCTGACAGATAGAACCAGTTAGTAACATACTTCCTGACATCTGTGTCAAAGTCACATGCCTGTTATAAAGGTTGTTTTAAAATAGTCACGTTTGTGAACCTCTTTTATATTTGTGATGAGTT
Source organism: Macaca fascicularis (assembly GCF_037993035.2). NCBI lineage: Eukaryota > Metazoa > Chordata > Mammalia > Primates > Cercopithecidae > Macaca > Macaca fascicularis. The sequence goes on along the minus strand of NC_088380.1, from coordinate 107,950,688 downwards.
CTGATTGTCTTTTTGTATTTTGACTAGTTCTATTTGGCTAGTTAGTGTCTTTTCTGTATTCCATATTATCAGTAGTCTTGTTGTTATATACTGTGCACGATGGTTAATTCCACTAATATTTTAAATGATCCCTACTAATGACTGATTACTACTTCTTTATTGCTCCTTTGGCATCTCTATAGTATCTTTCTTAAGGATTAATTTCAGAATTAACAATTGCACATCAAATCACTGCTTTACACGATTTCCAAGAAAGTTAAATCTTCCTCTCTTTACTCCTTTAAGTACTAATTAAAATAACAATTATCACTTGAGATAATTAGACTTCTTTGTTATCAGCACACCATTAGGTTTTTTTTTACAAAGAAAAGAAAAATGTTACAAATATAAAGTTGTCAGTGCATAGGTAGTATGTTTTACTCTAGATTAATAAGAAATACAGCATCATGATAGCAGAAAACTACATGGACTAGAATGCAATGATTTATGAATTGTTCTGTATGATTACTATAGGATATTGTTGAATGTGCATTATAATATTTACATGTTTCTGTCAATTTAACTTCTAAATGAAACAATCACAAAAATCTTAGAGTCAAACTGAATGTACAAAATAAGAAGGGATGTGAAGATGAGAGAGAATTTTGAAGTAAGCTAGGAAAAAGAATATGTTTTTCTTCTATTTTTTGAACTAATTTTTTTTTTTAAACAGAGTTTTGCTGTTGTTGCCCAGGCTGGTGTGCAATGGCGAGATCTTGGCTCACTGCCACCTCCACCTCCTGGGCTGAAGTGATTCTGCTGCTTCAGCCTCCCAAGTAGCTGGGATTACAGGCACCCAACACCACGCCCGGCTATTTTTTTTTTTTTTTTTTTTTTTTGTATTTTTTTAGTAGATATGGGGCTTCACTGCATTGGTCAGGCTGATCTCGAAGTCCTGACCTCAGGTGATCCACCGGCCTCGACCTCCCAAAGTACTGGGATTACAGGCGTGAACCACCGCGCCCAACCTGAATCAGTTTTTTCAAAATGATGTAGACTTCAGATTTTGTGGAGAAAGTTTGGAAAATAGAATTTGTGTTATTCTCTAGACTATTTAGATATACTTTCTGCTTCCTGTGGACCACCAATCTGAGGTCTTGAGAGTTTTATCTCATGTTGTAAACAGATTTAGATCAACATCCAAAACGGAATGGGATGGCATTCATCATGGTTCTGGAAAAGAAATTAGATATTTGACTTTTCTAATTTCATCAATTTTTTTCATATTTCCTTTGAAAATCAAGTATGGAGAACAAGAAGAAGAAAGGCGGAGTTTACCTATCAACTGAAAAAGTTAGATTAGCTATAAGGTTGATGTGATGTAGTTTTCTAGTCAGACTTCCACAGGAATTTAGGGGGTAGCTTACCAACACCTAAATTGTTAGAGTTCACATTCCATCCAGAAATATGGCTAGCCTTCATGGAATACATGGACCTGAACTAGTTCTTTTGCTGTAAGCAGCTACAAAACTGGACAAAGCGTACGAGGCATCTGGTTTCAGGAAGTGGGCAGCAGTCAGTGGAAAGCTGCAATCTCTGAATTTCAGAAGTGACTTGCGCAGGACTCCATAGTCAGTCTAGTCTTCACCTGGAAACAATTTTCTTAGGTCTATGTAGAGATTCTGCATTTTGCAGAGTGAGGTAGCACACTGTGCTGAAGGGGGTGCTGTGAAGAGACTGAATTTCAGAAATCAGGGTGGAGGTTGCTTGTAAGTTCATGACTAAAATCTGGGCTGCACATTTGCAGGGTGAAACCATTCATGTTATCAGAATGTGACTCGTCAAGGATAGAGAGAGGGACAAATTTTAGAATATAAGGGCTATAGTGGATTACCTGTGACCTATTCAACACCTCTTTAATATCCTCAGAAACTGAAAAAGACAAACCTTAACAGTCAGCACCATATCTTAGAGTAAGGCTTACTGTGTTAGTTTTCCGAGGCTGCCATAACAAAATACGACAAATTGCATGGCTTAAAAAATAGAAATGTATTGTTTCACATTTCTGGAGGCTAGAAGTTCAAGATCAACGTTTTAACAGAGCTGGGGTTTTTTTTGTTTTTGTTTTTGTTTTTCCTGAGGTTGTTGGGGAGAATCTGTTCCATATGTTTCTCAGTCTCTCTTAGTTTGCTGGCAACCTTTGGTACCTCCTGGCTTGTAGATACATCCCCTCATCTCTGCTTTCATGTTCACATGTCATTCTCTCTCTGTGCATTTTTCTGTGTCTAAATTTGCCCTTTGTATAAGGATGTCAATCCTATTGATTTGGAGCCCATGCTACTTCAGTATGACCTCATCATAACTTGACTAATTACATCTGCCATGGCCCTCTTTCCAAATAAAATCAAATTTTGGGGTATTGGATGTTAGGACTTCAATTTCTGAATTTGGAGGGGACAGAATTCTACCCATCATCAAAACTGCTGTATTTTACCAGATAAGTCTCCTAACTGAAAATCACTATAGTTCAGTCTGATCATCTAGAAAGTCATTTAAATACCATGTGTGTATATGAAAACATAAACATCTATTATGTAAATATATATTTCATGTATACTCCATATTATTTAAATATAGAGTAAAAGTATATCAATCTCAGACATATCCAAGGATGTGGAAGTGGGAAGTATTTTAAAGAATCTTGTATATGAGTGAAAAATTGAAGGGAAAAGAAAATATTATACGGAAGTTGCTGTAGTAAGTATATTTTAATTGATAAACTGAGAATTGTACAATGATTATAAGAACATAGGTTACAGTTCTTATCTAAACAAAAAGAAGCTAGACATAGAGCATAATTAGATCAACTTTGTATTCAAAAAAGGAATAATGCTAGTGATATGGTTTGGCTCTGTGTCCCCAACAATATCTCATCCCAAATTGTGATTCCCATATGTTGAGGGAAGGGCCTGGTGGGAGTTAACTGAACCATGAGGTGGACTTCCCCTTGTTCTTCTCATGGTAGTGAGTGGGTTCTCACGAAATCTGATTTTTTGAAACTATATGGCACTTCCTCTTTCACTTTCTGTCTCCAGCCGTCATGAGAAGACATGCCTTGCTTCCCTTTGGCCTGCTGCCATGATTGTAAGTTTTCTGAAACCCTCAAACTATGCTTCCTGTTAAGCCTGCAGAACTGTGAGTCAATTAAACCTCTTTTACTTATAAATTACCCAGTCTTGGGTATTTATAGCAGTGTGAAAATGGACTAATACGGTCAGTTTACTTTATTATTTCTTTTTCTTTCCCAGCTCCATTGATTTACCATGTGACTTTGAAAGTGTTACATTTCTCAACCTCAATTTCTTCATGAAAAACTAGAATGTATGCCTTTTTGCAAGGTCATTATGAAGATTAAAATGACCTATGTAAATATTTATTTTTAGCATAAATACATGAGATGTAAAAGTTAGCATGGTAGTACAAGATAGACTGATATTATCAGCATAGTTACTTATTTGGCTGTGTGGTTTCAGAAGGGAAGGACTGTCATTCTCAGTGTCATTTTTTTAAGGGTACAACAGGCTATTTGTTTCTGGGGAATAATCTATGACTTTGAACATAAAAATCTATTAAGAAAAGCAGATGCTATTAGGCCAGATCATGAAATTCTTATAGCCATCTCAAGTAAGGTTAAGGTTATGTGAAGAAAATCTGGAAATTCCTATCCTACTTTCAAAATTTAATCAGGTATATAATCAATTATATTTTGTGAAAATCATGCCAACCTAAGAAGTTACAAATTTTTCCTTTACTGCCTCAACCACTTTACTCTTTGGCCAAGTTACGTACATTCCCTAAGACCAGTTTTCCTATCTGTGAAATATGCCTTATGTGCTTGGTAGTCATTTGACACCATCACTGCTTGAAGAAAGCTATTTTTGTTACTGTTTATTTTCTGTCCCCAAACTCTGACCTTATATGTAGCCTATTCAACAGCAAAATTCAGGTAAAAGTGCCTTCATAAATGCCCCAGCACTTTTTGATGTTATGCTTTGGCTCTTTCATTCATAAATTCATCCTCTAATTTTTAGTATTTTATCTTAGGTTGGCATTATCTCTCAGATCTAATAAATTTTATGAGGTTTTCTCACTTTGCCAAGAAGTATTCATTTTATTTCTCCAAAACTTTACTCCCTAAATCTTCAATATGATAGGTGTTGGAAACATAATTTTTAAAGTATTTCAGTAAAAACAGCTGTTGTAATAGCTTCAACTACCATGGTAAAAGAACAGCCCACCCAGCCCTAAAATAAGCACCTGGAAGATATTCTGAAGATTCATTAAAATCAAAGGGGTGTGTGGAAATACACATCTAGGAGTAAGCTAGCCACTCAACTAATAGAAATTAACACTGAAGAGGATAAAATCAACATACCATTAACTTTTAATATCTAGCACATTATATAAATTACATCTTACAAAGTGATGGTGAAAACCATTCTCTGAATTACCTTTCATTTTCAAAATTTAGATCTGAATAAATCTGAATACAACTAGTCGGGAAGGCCTCCAACCCTCACTGCACTGTGCTCTTTTCCCTCTCAAAAGGAAAGATCAGATTTTTATTTTGTTACAAATGTGTTACTTTCCCCTTTAAATATATCTGGCATTTTATTCAAAAGTGTGATTACATCATCTTGGAGCTAGCTTTTCTTCTCAGGAAAACATCTGTCATTTTGTAGTCAGGTCAATATGAAAATACTATTTTTGACATATTATTTTCTTGCCAGCCTTTTCTAATTTCACATAATATGTTTATTCCATTTGTTAAAGCTTTCCTGGAATGGCACATTTTTCTCCAAATAAAAATAAAGTGCCAAAATCTTGTCTGTATTTCAATATTATATGCCTGTTTTCACTTAACTCAAAGTACTTTTTTTTTTCTAAATCAATATAGGTTATAATATTGGAAATGAAAACATTTTTCTTTAAAATAAAACTGGGTACCAGTTTTCGTTACTCACAGAGGCTTTATAGGAAAGATAATCAAGTTTTAAAATATGTCTCCTTTTGAAACAAATTTAAAGCTAACACAACTAGAAGCTAACTAATCAAAAACAATATTTAATATTGTATAAAAATTTCAAATCATTTCATAAGGAAAAGACCTATGACCTAAGAAAATTATATTTTAGGAATAATTTATTAACATGAGAAGCAATTGGAAACAAGCAAAACTGTCAGCTCATATAGTTGTAGAAAAAGTTGCATTCACATACAAGAGATTTAATAGTTTACTTTTAATAACCTTATGCTTTTGAAAAAGCTTGATGGTTATCTATTCGTAAAAGTTGCAATTTCAAACTATTACATAAATTCAACACATTATTATCACTGTATGAATTTAGGAGTTTTAGCAATATTCAGATTAATCTAATCATAATAATAATGAATATTATCCAAGTTAGGTATTTATTAGTAAAGTGAAATCTTTCATCTTCGTCTAACATTATAAGATGTTTGATCATGATTTTAGACTAATTGGGTCTGTATATATCACAGTGCCATGGATTTTTGTCTAAATTTAAGTTGATGTTTATCTTCCTGTTTCTGTGTATCTGTGTGTTTTTAGCACCTATTTTTCACTTTAATAGTAGTTATCAAATATATTTCATTTATTTATTTACTTACATGCTGACAATTCTTTCCCATTAGTATTCACAAAGGAAAGTCCTCATTATTCACATCATCATGCCTGCTAAAGGAAGACCACAGTGTGCTTTTTCTGGTGTCTTACTGTCCGGTCTGACATTTTTCAGGATTTCCAGTATGTACTTTATCAAAGGTCAACTGGAAACAAGCCTGGGATGTATTGCAAGGCCCATTTCATGTGCCTCCAAATTCTTTGTTCTTTATATAACATCAGTTTTCTCACCCATTTTCCAGAATTTTTGTCTTCTTGTTCTAGAGACATTATAATTGAAGAAGAAATTTTGGACCATTCAGTATGATCATTACTATCACCTCCTTGTGCTTATACTTCCGGTTGTATCCAACTAACTACACATTACAGGCATGGGCAGGAGCTGTCTCAAGTCTGCACCTTGTTAAGTGCCCCAGGAATCCTGCCTAACTGAACTTAAAATGCTACTTTTTTTAACATTAGGCCTAACTCGAATACCATAGTTAGACCAAAACTACATTGTGCCACTCATCTACACAAATTATTGTTTTAAGTTAGTAAATAATTGCATTGTGAGTTATTTTCAATGTCAAATAGCCCATATCAATTTGAAAAATTTCTACATGTTGGCTATGTAATCATATCAATACTTGAGTGACACAAATTGAAAAAAAGAACCATTACTTAATTAGTATTATTTTATATTTAGAAAAATGAGTTCTAGATAAATAGATAACATGATATAAAAAGTTAATTTTTTAAAGTAGAAGCTCAACAAAATGGAAAATGCATTAAATGAAGTTTATAGTAGGGCAGTGTAATAATTATATAAACTTAAAATTAAATTAGAGATATAAAATATAACATGATATGAAATAATGTTTTTATGAGACACAAAAGAAATTCTGAAGCTTCTGATGTCCCTCTGCCTGTCACCTGTACTTAGATAGCACTATTTTCAATAAACCTTGGCACCAAAATTTTTACCTCTAATATTGCCTTTACTATGAGACAGCAAAATTAATGTTTCAGACAAAAAAAGACAAGATAACCCAGGGATATCTCATTACTGAAAGAATGAAAAGATAATTTCAAATATATCTAAAATACTACCAATAAGAATGAGGATGTCAGAGTATCAGAGTCCCTGCCAACCAAATAATAATAACGTGAGCTTCATGAACAGAAATAATAATTTCAGTGAATTGTATTAAGTTGATTCTTTATAAGGGTCTAAGTCCATAATGACACTCAAAAAAGACAAATACCTTAAAATTTACTAATGATGAATCATATGGAATTTTCCTAAGTATATATTTTTTTAAATATTGCTATATGATTAAAATAAATTATGTAAGTAGGATATTTAAGTTTTTGTTATTGCCTGGTTGAGAATATTCAAGGTATATGGCAATTCTGAGAAAATACATAACAAAGGTAACATTTGAAGATATTTATATTGCTTGTTAATGTTAATGAAAACTGTAAGAATACATGGAGCCATATCAAAGACTCTAATAAATTAATGCCATAGCATATATACCATAAATGCCATAAATTTCTTACCAAAACATCAGGAGTTCAGTCTAGGTCCCATTGCTCACATCACAGAAAGCCAATTTCTGAGACAATGTGTATTTCCAGGGAAGAAGGCTTTATTTGGGTGCTGCAGCTGAGGAGATGGGAGATCAGTCTCAAATCCATCTCATTAACTGACTAAAACTGGGAGTATATGACATGGAAGGAATGTAGCTACCTATGGGAAAAAAAAATTAGGGAGGAATAAGGAAGAAGAATTGATCAACAGGAAACCAGTGATCAGTCAGGAAAACAGGAATTACAAGAGGTTTCAGTTCCTTGATAGTATCAGGGAAGACTCTGGTTGGTTTCCTGAGAAAGGAACTTATGTAAAACAAATGTATGTTTCAAGCTTTAAGACTGGAAGATTAATTTCTATATTTTTTATTAAACCATAAACAGTTCTATGGGACAATTGGCTGAGTTTCAAAATCACATAAAATTAGCAAAATATATAATATAATAAAACAGAATAGGTCAGGAGTTTACACCTTCATTATATTATAGATATCAAAACAACTAGAGACCTCAACAATAAGTTAGTAACAACCTTTTAAGAAAAAATTAAACAAATAAATTCGGTAAGTAAAATAGCTTGCCGAAGTTTTCACAGTATCTCACAACTAGTGAAAGTCTTCATGTTCCTGATCTTTCTTCCTGTCAGAAATAGGGACACACTTACACAGCATACTTTACCCCACAGAGCCTTCATTTTTATCTGATGTTCTGCCAGGCATATAAAACTGGTTGAACTTTAGCTTCATTAATATTCACCTTGCTCTGGTCTTTCTGAAAACAGATTCTATGAGAACTTAATTATGCTGAATAGTATTAAACTTGAGGTAGAGGACAAGGTTTCCAGGATAAATTAAAGATGGAAAACTGCAAGTTAAATTAACTTCAATTTTTATATTTTGTTTCAGAGTTTATTGAGATTTTAATAATTTAATATATGTTGAATCTTCAAAGGTATATAACCTTCAAATATGATGAACCACAGAATTGTGTTCTACTTTGAGAATCTTGAGGAACTACGTTTTTGCAAAACGTAATTTATAAAATTGTTTTCTTTTATTGCACAAAAGGCACAGTATTCTAAGAATCAGATTAATAACATACCTTGTAACTTATCTTTCTGCCATTTCTGAGATTGAAAGAAAGTTTCGTGGTATATAGAGTGCTCATAATACTTGTAGGATTGCATTGGCATCAACCTAGCTATAAAAGTTTATTTGCCGGGCGCGGTGGCTCAAGCCTGTAATCCCAGCACTTTGGGAGGCCGAGACGGGCGGATCACGAGGTCAGGAGATCGAGACCATCCTGGCTAACACGGTGAAACCCCGTCTCTACTAAAAAATACAAAAAACTAGCCGGGCGAGGTGGCGGGCGCCTGTAGTCCCAACTACTCGGGAGGCTGAGGCAGGAGAATGGCGTGAACCCGGAAGGCGGAGCTTGCAGTGAGCTGAGATCCGGCCACTGCACTCCAGCCTGGGCGGCAGAGCGAGACTCCGTCTCAAAAGAAAATTTTTAAAGGAAATTTTTAGTAAAAAGAGAAACTGCATACAATGCAGTTTACCTGGTTTTTTTTTCTAATACAGCATTCAGTACTAAAATTCACTTTATGCTCCAATGTACATTTTGTAGAGCTTAACATATATAGAATATATAATAGAGAATAAATACTTTCTCTTCTGATTTATGATTTATTTGAGATCCATAACAGTAAAAACGGCTTTCTCTAAAAGTATATTTTATATTATGCCAGACTAAGATTTTTAAAATTTACCAAAGTTAAGACTTTTTCTCGAAATACATTATAATAGCATCAGGAATCTAATTGGAAGTTACATTACAGCGAAGTAACATTTTCTCCCTCTCTAAAAGCAAAAAGTAATACTTGTTTTGGATTTGTAATTCCATAGTGTTATCTGAATACTTCAAATGTTCAGGGTGTGATTATAATGGCATCAGGTTTACACAACAGGCTTATGAGAAGAAGGATTTTGTGTAAATGTAAACATTGTATGGTTTCAGAGAAAATTGGTTTTCAAAGCATTTGAATATGAGCTGGGAGTCTGTGTTTTGTTACTGTGGTTATAATAAAGGTAGTTTTTATTATCTGCCTAGTAACTTTCAGGGGATTAATGACTCAGCAAGAATCCGGCATTTTGACCTGTGTTCACCATGACAGCAAACATTTAGTTATTTAAAGTAAAATACTAAATACAGGAAAATAGGCCAAAAGTTAAAATACTTAGTAGTAAAAACTCTTCTGTGACTTATTTAACTTCTTCAGTACATCTAGTTTTATGGGCCTTAGGACAGTTCACTGTGGGCATCATACCCTGTCAGGAAAACTGAATCAGCTTGTCCTCGTTATTTTTATACAGTAAGAGAGATCATATGACTCTCTGTAACTGTGAAACCATGTTCCAGAGACCTCATTTATGTGTTCCTGTTGTTAGATTTATAACCATGCCACATGTCTTGTAATTTTTCAACTTGACATAAACTCTTACACATTACATAGGATTTCTCACATATGCAGTTTCTAAGGTAAGGGCTTTGCAAGCAACAGTTTGGCTATGGCCCACTGCACTGAGTAATTGCTAACATTATGTCTAATATTTTATAAGGCACTTTTGTGAAGTTCCTTTATGTTTTTGAATACAATAGTTTTCCTGAGAAAATCACCCATTATTGGCCCAGTAAAATGCTGGGATATACATTAACCAAACATAGTTCTGAATAGATGTTTATCTTGGATGAAAAGAAGACAAAATTATAAGTGGCAACAGTGTGAGTGGGGCAAAATTTGGTTCTGCTCTGCCCTATTTATCTATCATCAATATAATGTATTTTTAAATGGAATAGTCTGAGTGGATTTACTAAACCTAAATGAGCTCAAGGACAGGAAGAGCTAAAACAGTGATGAAGTTCCAGATGGTGAGTGTAGAACCCTCCTGCCAGCACCTGCAGCTTTGCTCTTAGTGTGGGATTGGCTGTCCCTGTGAGTGTACACCAGAAAGCAGACTAACACCTAAACAGAGAGCACACAGGCCCTGCCCAGGCACGTTTGTTTGTATACTGCTTATTTAACTGCTGTACATTGAAAAGCATAAGTTCTACATTTTTCTTCTTATTGTAAAATATCAACTATTTACATATTTTGTAAATATCAAAATATGTAAATAATACTTTCAAACATCAGTATTATCTTTCAACCCTTGGTATGCTCCAAAAGGATATTATCATTTTACAGATGAAGCTAAATTAGGCTCAAATTAAACAATTCAACCCAAATCATTAAAATTAATAAGAAAAGGCCGGGCGCGGTGGCTCAAGCCTGTAATCCCAGCACTTTGGGGGGCCGAGACGGGCGGATCACGAGGTCAGGAGATCGAGACCATCCTGGCTGACACGGTGAAACCCCGTCTCTACTAAAAAATACAAAAAAAAAAAAAACTAGCCGGGCGAGGTGGCAGGTGCCTGTAGTCCCAGCTACTCAGGAGGCTGAGGCAGGAGAATGGCGTGAACCCGGGAGGCAGAGCTTGCAGTGAGCCGAGATCTGGCCACTGCACTCCAGCCTGGGCGGCAGAGCGAGACTCCGTCTCAAAAAAAAAAAAAAAAAATTAATAAGAAAAAAGAGAAAGAGTTTTATATTAATAAAGATGCCAAAGTTGGTTCTCTTTCCTTTATAACCTAATCCTTCCATTTATTCATACATTGACTATTTGCTGAAGACTAACCAAGTATTCAGCTCTGAGCTAAGTGAAAAATGTATGTGACAGTTACAATAAGCACCCTTCAGGAGCTCCTGTCTCACACTCTATTGCTAACAGAAGGCCAATCTCATTTGAGGCATCCCCAGGGAATGTTTTCCTGGAGTCATAATAACCCCAATCCTCTTTGGTGGGCTACATAATTTTCCTACTTTCTTTGCAGTTATAAGCAGCCATGTAACCCAGTTATGGGTAAGGAGACTTTTGTGAAGCATGGTTTCTTTGACGAATAATCATACCCTCTCAAGGAGAATACATTGCTCCAACCCTTTGTTTCTGCTAGGTTGCTGGAGTAGGAAGGTGTTATGTGTAACTGTGGCAACCACTTTTTTGTGATAATGAAAGACAAAGATGATAAACCAACAGTTTGAAGACAATGAAGAAGACAGAATGGGTTTATGATATCAATGAAGCACTAAGTAAAGTCTGATCTAACCTCTGAATTAATTCTAATTAACTTAAACCTAATTAGGTTAGGAAAAACATCTCCAAGGAGTGACATAGACCTGAAGGATCAATAAGGATTAATTAACAAGAAAGAGCAGTTCCTCCCAGGCAGCAATGTAGCATAGTGCATTTTAAGAATTCAAATATATGATGTTGTGCAGTAAGGGTTTAACCTTGACCAAAAGTTTGGCATTTTGCCCTCAGCCTCTGGGAGGTAATCTCAAAGTCTTTGTAAAATAATTCCTGTTAAGAATAACTCTTTTTTCCATGGGGTCTTAGCCCATGCCATGTAGTCTATGCAAACAATGTAATTTATGGTGGGGCCTTGGAGATGCTGGAACCTCTGGAGGGCCTTGAAACTAATGTCAGTCATGTGAGCAGTCAACCATGTCTATGTGACATAACCAACAAAATCTCTTCCACCAGGTGATCTTCACTGGTTGGCAACGTTCTGTGATGCATATTGTCTCACATAGTTTCTGAGAGAAGTAAATTCTGTGTGTACAACCCCACTGGGAGAAGACAATGTGAAGCTCCACACTGGGAAACCTTCTGGTTCCCACCCCATATTCCGCTTTCTTTTCTGATTTTAATATGTATCATGTCAAGGTAATAAACTGTAATTTTGAGTAAAACAGTTTTCATTGAATAATGTGAGTCAATCTAGCAAATTACTAAACCTGAGGGTGGTCTGGGGGAACATCAAATTTCCAGTTTTGCCAGAAGTAAGAGCTCTTTGGGAGACACCTATACTTTGTAGATGGTTTGCAAATTATACACAATACAATTATAGGTCAAAAATGCAGCATTATTTGCATTTTTTAAAATTATGTCTGGTTCTTGTGTTTTTAGAGTTATTTTTGCTGATGGCTGGAGATAGTATGTAGAATTATGTAAACTTGAACATTAAAGTTTTTCTGTTTTAATTTTAGTCTTTTTTGATTAATCTATAAGCCCAGAAAATTTTGGAGAAGGATTCATGTACTGGTTTGCTAGGATTGCATAACAAAGTACCACAAACCGTGTGGTTTAAAACAACAGAGATTTTCTGTCTTATAGTTCAGGAGGCTAAAAATTCAAAATCTAGTTGTCAGTGGAGCTATGAACCGTGGGCAAAAAAATCTTTTGTTACACATCCCTCGCTTCTGGTGATTTGCCAGAAGTCCTTGGCATAACTCAGCTTGCAACTACAGGGCTTTGTCTCTGCCTCTATCATCACATGACATTCTCCCCTCTGTGTCTGTGTGTAAATACCCCTCTTATGAGGACTGCAGTTATATTGATTATCAAGGGTCCACGCTACTCTATGATGATGTCATCTTAGTTAATTATATCAGCTACGGTGCTATTTCCAAGTGAGTTCACATTCTGAGGTACTGGGGTTTAGGACTTCAACATGCATTTTGCGGGGATACAATTCAACGCATTACAGTTCTCATATTTACTTTACCTTTATTCATAGGGCATGGTGATACATGAAGAATTGTATGTGTTCTAATGGTGACATATAGCCCAGCTATATTCAAAACTATGGGTATGGGGACTCAATGGAGTGCTCACGTTTGGTTGAACGTGAAGACTTTAAAATAGGCTATCACATTTCCCTGAGGCTCTGGTCTATGAAGCTATTAGGATTTCATCACAAATCTAAGTTCCTGTAGAAAATCTCTATCTGCTTTTGAGAGTAGTGGAGAATAAAGAGTAGGAATACTTGGTTGGAATCTTCCATTTCTATCCTCCAGGTTCTGTTCCATTTCCAATGGAGTGAGCAGTTTAGGATGATATTGTGTACACATTGTATGGTGAGAGGGCAGGGACTGTGACTTTGTTCCTGGAACTGAGTACTTACAAATTCAGCTCTGCACTTGATGGTTAGAACACAGTTACTGTGGATATATTCATTGATAATAATTCTTCACTTATTTTCCAATCCTCTGAAATGATAGCATGCTTTACTGAATCAGAGGCATAGGATCAAAATAAGTGAAGTATGCCTTTAGGTTTTGACCCCTTTTTGCTAAGGATTATTGTGGGTGGCCACATAATTTTCTTGAACACTCTTGGGCAAACTAGATATTTGATTATTATGGTACCCAATAACTGATTTGAAGATGAGGGTCGTCATCTTGTAGTTATTTCTGAAACAAGCAGAGTGAAGGCAAATCCTCCATTTCAAATACAGTTACCTTAAATTTAGCAGTTTTAGATTAATTACTTGACCCTTTAATTAAGCTTATTTATTTGATCCTCATATTAAAATGTATATCCCTTTTCCAGAATTCAACTATATTCTTAATGATTTAGAGAAATTACTATAATTCTCTTAATATTTTGTTCTAAACTCAAGCAAAAGAGAAACAAAAACTCAGATGAGTAGTAGAGCATCATCTGAAGCAACACTGGATGGATAGGTTTGGTTTAAATATGAAACTAAAATAAACATTTGTATTCCTTTTTATCTGAATTGAATTGGCGTTGTCACTCACTACTGCTTGTTTTACAAAAATCACCACTAATGAGCCTTTTAGTTTGGCAAGTAAGTAAAATATATCAACAGCTTACATTTATGGAAAATAATAATTCAATGAAATAATCTGAGTGCATATTACTAAGACTGAGGGATTAAAAGGTATACTTCTTAACATAAATTATTTGACTCTCTGCAGATCTTTTCACCCATGATTGGGGAAATACAATCACTCTGTAGCAAATTTGTTTTACTCTTGTGGACTCAATCTATCCTAGGGCAAGTTATTTCTCCTTAGCAATCTTAAATGAGTTTCTATTTAGACAATTAAGATATAATTTAAGAACATGCTGGCATGAGCCTCCATTCACATTTAGGAAGAGACTATAAAAACATATTGCTTTAGCCATGGCTTAGTCCAGCATGGAACAAATCATTAAGATGAGTAATTGACATTATTGGAACTATATAAAACTGAAATTATCGTGATTATACATCATGAGGAAAGTTAAAAGTAAAAACAAATAAAATGTAATAATATGAAGAAGATGACAGCTCATGAAATTATAAACAAATTAGAAATGAGGGTGCGGTAAGCAGAATAATGGTACTATCAAGATATACACAACCTAATTGAATATGTTATGTTACATAGCAAAGGGGAGTTTGGGTAGCATGGAGAATGAAGGTTACTAATTAGCTGACCTTAAATAAAGATATTATTTTTTATTAAGGGCTATATATAAAACAGAGAGGCAGGAGGTGTCAGTGTCAGTGATGCAAAAGCCAGAAAGAAGGAAAAGGGCCATAAGTCAAGCAATATAAATAGCCTCTAGGAAATGAAAAGGCAAGAAAATGGATTCTCAAGCCTCCAGAAATAAATGCATCCAGGCCAATGAGACCCATTATGGACTTCTGAGCTCCAGAACTGTAAAAATAATAAATTTTTGTTTTGTTGTATCACTAAACTTGTGGTCCATATGATAGAGAAAGAAAGCAGAAATGGGAGAAAACAAATAAAAGATAGGATGAAATAGTAAATGTCTAAAATATTTGATAATGGAATTTCTAGAGGGAAATGACCAGAGATAAAAAATTCTTTGCTTTTCTTCTAAAGTTACCCCCACCTTGAGATTGTTCTCCTTTCAGTACATGCCACACCATCTACCAGATGTCCTGAATTTAGGCATTATCTTAGGTTTCTCCTTTTTCTCAACCCCTAAACATTGATTTATCAACAAGTCCTTTCAGTTATACATCTGATAGCTTTTCTTCTTTGGTATTCTCATGATCCTAGCGCAAGTCACCATAATTTCTCATGAGAACTATCGATATCTTTTATACATTTTCGTAACAATCCATTCTACACATGGTATCTAAGGTAACATTTTAAAAACAAACTGAAGTCCAAACTGACTGGAAAGTCTTTGGCTCTCAGCATGAATCATCATAATACAGCAAATATATAGTGCAAAACAGAATTATTTTACACAGCGTTGTTCCATATGCTTAGAATGCTTTTTCAATGCCTGCTGCACAGCTAACTCCTGTTCATTCCTTTTCCTGTTAAAATGTTAAATTTTGAAAGAGTCTTTATATAATGATCCAAACTAAAGTAGTCCCACAAATAATTCTCTATTCCATGTATCTATAGTATTTTTTAGTTGTAGTTATTACTACCTGGAACAATCTCATTTTAAAAGCTAATTTATCTGTGTACATCTTCTAGAACATAAGCCTTATGAAGATAAAGATGGTATCTGGCATTAAGAAGGTATACAATAAATATCAGGATTACAAACTATTAAACAAATAAAACATTGTTAAAGTAAGATTAAGAACTGTGATCTGTAAAGCCATGTGATCTTCTCTAATAACTTCCTGTCCCCTTGGATTAGGGATAGAAACTTTGAAGAGTAGGCTAAGAAAGGAGTGAGGTAGTAGAAAGAAATTAGAGTTTGGGAAATTGGGAATTTTGAGAAAGGAAAGTGCAAGTATTGAGGGTATAAGACCGAGATAAATATATGATAATAATAGGATTTATGTTCAAAAATCGTTTATTGACTAAGCATAGCCCCCAGGATTTTTTTTTTTTTTTCAAACTGGGCCTCTCCCTAGGCTGATTTTATATGATTAGTATACAAATGTAATTTGGTTTGTATGGATGACAGTACAAAAATTCCTGAGTAAGAAGTAGAGATATAGACAGCCAACTTTATATAAAAATTATCTCAGCAATGGGGCAAGAGAGAAACTTTCTCATTGGAGGTAAAATATGTTTTAGTGTCTATACCCCCACTTTGATGTCTATTTAATCACAATTTTTTCACTTACTCATCAAATGTCATTGAGCTCATAGTCTCAAAAATTATCAGGCATTCTGGATATATACATCAATATATTAGGCCAGCTTTCTGCCATGAAGATATTCCATGTAATGGATAAACATTAAAGAAATAATTATGTTAAATACCAAAGATTAAATAAATGCTCCCAAATGTGATTTATTCTTGGTGAAACTGCATACAGCAAAATTAAAAAAAAAAAAAAAAAAGTAGTTAAAGAGATTGTTCTATAAGAAAACTTCTACAAGGATAGAGAGAACAGAGAAGGAGAAAGAAATTCTGAAACTAAAGAGGAGATAGTCAAGTGGTAAAAGATTTAGATCAGAGAGATTTTTCAAATCCCATGCCTGTGGTGTGGAAGATCAAAGGTTTTGTTTGTTTTTTGTTTCCTAACAGAATTCCTTCAAGGCTAGAAAATCGACACCATCAAGTACCTTGGCAGTTGTGAGATGTGGGCAAGGCTAAAATAAAAGACTGGTAGAAAGTTTGTTTAAGAAGCTATAAGTGCTTTGCATTCTCTCCCTCTCCACTTAGCCTGTGACTTTGCTTCTCTACCACAGTATAAGACCGGAGTTGGCTGGGCACAGTAGCTCACGCATGTAATCCCAGCACTTTGGGAGGCTGAGGAGGGTGGATCACCGGAGGTCAGGAGTTGCAGACCAGCCTGGCCAACATGTTGAAAACCCATCTCTAGTAAAAATACAAAAAAATTAGCCCGGCATTGTGGTGGATGCCTGTAATCCCAGGTGGCTGAGGCAGGGAAATCCCTCGAACCTGGGACACAGAGGTTGCAGTGAGCCGAGATTGTGCCATTGCACTCCAGCCTGGGCAACAAGAGTGAAACTCTGTCTCAAAAAAGAAAAAAAAAAAGGCACTGGAGTTGTGATCTATGAAGAAAATAAAGCAGAAGACTGTTGGCCACCAGGAAGGGTTGGGGATGGGAAAACTGTACAGAAAATGTAGAGATTTATTATAGGCATTCATTGCATACTTACACTTTGTTCAACAGGGGACCACATGGAGCAGAAAAATTCCTATTGCCTAGTGACATTATAGCTGTTTTGAAGTCCTAATGCAACCAATAATAACATGTTTGTGGTGACGCCAGTGTTAACAAACCTACTGCACTGCCAGATGTATGAAAGTATAGTACATACACATGTACAGTACATACTTGTTAATGATAATGATAAATACTATATTATTGGTTTATATATTTACTATACTACATTTTTTATTGTTACCTTAGAGTGTACACCTACATATAAAAACAACAGTTAGCTGTAAAACAACTTCAGACAGGTCCTTCAGCAGGTATTCCAGAAGAAGGCATTGTTATCATAGGAGATGATAGCTCCATGCATGTTATTGTCCCGGAAGACCTTCCAGTGGGACAAGATGTCGAGGTGGAAAATAGTAATATTGATAATCCTGGCCTGGTGTAGGCCCAGGCTAAAGTGTGTCTTTGAATCTTAGTTTTTAACTAATACATTTAATAAGTTTTAAAATATATACATTTTCAAAGTAGAAAAAAGCTTTTAGAATGAGGATATAAAGGAGTAGAGCTGTATAATGTGTTTGTGTTTTAAGCCAAGTGTTATTACAAAACAGTCAAAAAAAATTTAAAAATATACAGTTTATGGCCGGGCGCGGTGGCTCAAGCCTGTAATCCCAGCACTTTGGGAGGCCGAGGCGGGTGGATCACGAGGTCAGGAGATCGAGACTATCCTGGCTAACACGGTGAAACCCCGTCTCTACTAAAAATACAAAAAACTAGCTGGGCGTGGTGGCGGGCGCCTGTAGTCTCAGCTACTCGGGAGGCTGAGGCGGGAGAATGGCATGAACCCGGGAGGCGGAGCTTGCAGTGAGCCGAGATCACGCCACTGCACTCCAGCCTGGGAGACACAGCGAGACTCCGTCTCAAAAAAAAAAAAAAAAAAAAATATACAGTTTATAAAGGAAACAGGTACAGTAAGCTAAGATTAATTTTTATTAAAGAAATTATTTTTAGAAATAAATTTAGTGTAGCCTAAGTGTGCAGTATTTATAAAGTCTATAGTACTGCATAGTAATATCCTAGGCCATCACATTCACTTACCACTCACTCACTGACTCACCTTGTCATCTTCCAGTCCTGTAAGCTCCATTCATGGGGAGTGCCCTCTACAGGTGTCCCATTTTTTATCTTTTAGATTGCATATTTTTGCTCTGCCATTTGTATGTTTAGATACACGAACACTTAGCATTGTGTTACAGTTGCCTACTACATTCAGTACAGTAACATTTTGTATGGGTTTGTAGCCTAGGAGCAATAGACTATACATATAGTCTAGGTGTGTATGTCATCTAGGTTGTGTAAATACACTCTATGGCGTTCTCAAGACAAAGAAATTACCTAACAACACATTTCTCAGAATGTGTCCCCGTCATTAAGCAATACATGCCTGTAATTGGTTGTATTTCTAAGGCCTGGATTCCTAGCTACCCCCCTACTTCCCCAGGTCATTGTCATACCATAAAGAAAATTAAAAATAATATTTTAGGGAATGTTACAAGTCTTTCATAAAAATTTCTCAGCCAGTTTTCTATCAACAATTCCCATAAATACTACTCATAGCTTTCAGCAAGTCTTTTAGTGCACTAATCTTAAATATGATTGATAGGGATGGGGCAGAGAAATTCTAGGCAGACAGGGATGGATCTCTGGTGAAGCCCCATCCTCAAGCCAAAAAGCCTGAGACCTCGGCCCAAAGTGAGAACTTATATCCCTGTTTTCCTGCTCAAATGTTGCCTTTTCCTAAACAACCCATGGCCTTGTCCCACCCCATCCTGTGCTTATAAAGACCCAAGACTTGGCTCGCAGAGAGGAGAAGCAGCTGGATGTCTGGGACCATGGCTGGACATAAGAAAGAAGTGGCTTGACTTCAGAGGGACAGCTTGATGGCATAACTTCAGAGAAGAATCCCACCAGAGAAGGCCAGACTTCAGGGGAAGATTACCTAAACTCGCCCCTGTCCATCCCCCTACCTAGTCAATAAAATCCCCTGTATTTAACCATTCTTTAAGTTGTTCCTATGACCTCATTTTTCCTGGATGCCAGACAAGAGCTTGGGAGCTACCAGTGCAGAAACAAAAGGCTGTCACATTACCTCTTTGCTCTCAGTGGCAGAGGACAACTACCTTATGTAGAAAGGCAGAGAGTCCAATGAACTGTTAACACTTAAGATCTCCATGGAACGCTGAGCTAATAGAGCACTGTAAAACACCCACTGGTGCTTCAGGGGTAACAGACAGCCCACTTGGATGCTGCTGTGGGGCCCACACAGAGTTTGCTCCTGCCATTGCCCAAAAGGACTTGGTCCAGCTCCTACACCCACTCACCTGTATGCTCCCTCCCCTGACAAGTAGAACCCAGCAGATCTGAATGAGTAGTGTTTGATCCCGCTGGCTTGAAGGGTAGAATGCAGTCGGTCTGAGTGAGTGGAGCTCACTCCTGCTGGTGCTGGAGCAGCTGTCTGTTTCCAGTGCTTATGCACTCCAGTTTCCATCTCTTTCACTATCACACTCTCTTCCATGAGGACTTGAGAGCAGAGAACTGAGTAAATGAAGCACTTCTGTCCTGAGTCACATGGAGGGGTCAGGGACATATCCTGCTTCATAATGAGATAAAGAAGGATCCCCAAATTGGACAAAAGTCTCAAATATGAAAGATGGAGATTGAAACAAGTCAATAAACAGTATCTTCTAGGGAACAGAAACATTTTAAAGGTAAATAAATGTCAAAATATATTTTGAATATTAATAAAAACAAAATAAAATATTTTAATATTTTGTAAAAACAAAATATTTTAACATTTAGTACAAAACATTTAGTAAAATAAAAGACATGAAAAATGTATATAGAGAACATTTCAAAAATTCTCGAAAATTAAAAATATATCAGCAGAACATAGAAACTCAGGGGAAGTGAATGTAGTGAAAATCTTCCAGAAAACATAACAAAATACAATAGTAGAAAAGAAGAAAGAAAGCTAAGGTAACTAGATGATCCATCCAAGCCTGTCAACATCCAAATATTGACATCCTCACAATAAGAGGAGAAAATAAAATAAATAAGGTCAACTCACCAATGAAATACAACACTCAAGAAAATTTTATATACATGAAAGTCTTACAGAATCATACTGAACTAAAACTCAAAGCAATGAAGATAGTGTGACTTGGTTTATTCAAGAAGTCACCTAAAATTCATATTTTTAATTAAAAAATGCAAAGCATTATTTTCCTAATTTAATCAGAAGAAATTATGGTTGAGAAGCATTCAGCTATTGGTTAAATAACAAGATACATAGAGAAGAGTCTATCTCATCCTTCTGAAACTTTAAAATAGCAACTTAGTTCTTTTATCATGTATCTTTTAATAAAATTCATAAATGTAATATGTCACATTTTATGCTTTTTCTACTTTGTGTTTTAAGTTTAGTTTTATGTTTAGTTCCCTGAGGCAATATAACCCTGAGTACAACAGACTATTTTCCCAATGACCTATAGAGTAATACACATTTTTCACAATGGAAATATAAGCAACAATTCTGTTCCTCTGAATAGTACCCCTAGCACACTGACAGCACAGGCATGTGCCTGCTCTCAGGGACAGGAGGCCATTCCAACTCTGTTTTTGTTCATTTTTCCTTCTTTTACAGTGTTTTCTGAAACTAATGCTGATGAAAATAACTCGGGGAAATAAGAGAAAAAGTTAATTAGGTGAAAGGAAAGCAAGGCATCAAAGTCTGCAGCCTTGAGCTAAAATGCAAAACAATGTTATTGTTCTTACAAGAAATCCTTTCTTAGCTATCAATATGTGAAAACTGTGGAGATTAATGATCCTTTAGTTGAAAGACTCTGGCAGAAAATATCCATAAATCATTTGTTAGTTTCTAAGAAAATTACCCCAAGAAACTTTCATTAGATGCTGTACTTCAGTAATATCATTTTTCTTTTTCTCCAAGTTTTTTCTTTTTCAGTGTTGCTGGGCTTATAACCCATGAAGACATGTTAATTTCATTTATCTCCATGATGGCCTCATTGTAGCACCAAGCTTTCTGTTTATCAGATTGCTCTGAATGGGGTTACCAGACTTAGTGACATTCCCACACCCGTTTTGATACACTTAAAGGATTGTATCTTTAGTTCTTTCATTTTGGTTGCAGACATAAAAGTATACAAGATTAATTTCAAATGTGCTCCAACCTTTATAATATGTCCTTACTCATCTTTCTTTACTAAAACTGGGAATCATCTGTCTTCTAAACCTGAAAAAGTTTATTAGGCAATTCATGTTTCACTTTAAAATTACTGTTAATACCCAGAATCTACAAATAACTTAAACAAATGTACAAGAAAAAAACAAACAATATCATCAAAAAGTGGGCGAAAGATATGAACAGAAACTTCTCAAAAGAAGACATTTATGCAGCCAACAAACACATGAAGAAAAGCTCATCATCACTGGTCGTTAGAGAAATGAAAATCAAAACTACAATGAGATGCCATCTCACGCCAGTTAAAATGGCAACCATTAAAAATCAGGAAACAACAGATGCTGGAGAGGATGTGGAGAAATAGGAACTCTTTTACACTTGGTGGGAGTGTAAATTAGTTCAACGATTGTGGAAGACAGTGTGGTGATTCCTCAAGGATCTAGAACGAGAAATACCATTTGACCCAGCCATCCCATTATTGGGTATATATCCAAAGGATTATAAATCATTCTGCTATAAAGTCACACGCACACGTATGTTTATTGTGTCACTATTCACAATAGCAAAGACTTGGAACCAACCCAAATGCCCATCAGTGATAGACTGGATAAAGAAAATGCGGCACATGTACACCATAGAATGCAGCCATAAAAACGGATGAGTTCATGTCCTTTGCACGACATGGATGAAGCTGGAAACTATCATTCTCAGCAAACTAACAAAAGAACAGAAAGCCAAATACTTCATGTTCTCACTCATAAATGGTAGTTGAACAATGAGAACACATGGACATAGGGAGAGGAACACCACACAGGAGCCTGTTGGGGGTTTGGGCGCTAGGGGAGGAATAGCATTAGGATAAATACCTAATGTAGACAATGGGTTGATGGGTGCAGCAAACCACCATGGGACGTGTATACCTATGTAACAAAACTGCAAGTTCTGCACATGTACCCCAGAACTTAAAGTATAATAACAAAGTCAATTAAAAATAAATTTTTATTATATAATTATATAAATTAAAAATAAAATTTTATTGTAAAATTTTTATTATATAATTATATAAATTAAAATTAAATTTGTATTATATAATTATATAATTTATTTTTATCTGTCAATTACAAATAAACATTTATCTGTCAAAAAGTTACTGCCATTTTTCTCTACATCAGTTTTCTACTCTATTGTTTTGTTAATTTCTTTGAGATAAATATGAATTATACAATTTATTCAATGGCATTTTTGGATATTCAACATGGATTTCAAATATTATTGGTTTTCAATGGTTAAGTATTAAATAGTGACTATGTTTGGGACGAAGTCAGAAAGCAATAAGCACATAGAGAAACCCTATAAAGTGAATGTCAACACCATGGATAAAAACCTCGCCATATTCATTCAGGGGGTGAAAACTGTTGGAATTATTTTTTTAATTTAAAAAAATGGGAGAAGAAACTCTATAATAGGAACGTGTTTTAAAAATAGATAAGCAAATTTTGGTTTGGTCACAAAAAAAAAAAAAATAGATAAGCAAACTGCAAGGAAGGAGTTCAAAATTAATAATTTCTACTTAGAGAAAACTTTTCATTGAGTGGGAAGTCTGTCTTCCAATAAAGATAATTTTATGTTTTTATTTACTAAAAGGTACAAAAATTAGCATTTTGGAATTAAAAAGTATTAGTTGCACATTCCTAAACTCATGTTACTAAACTCATACCCAGTTACTAAAAAAAAATGCTGAAAAAATTACTAAAAATATATTTATGCAACTGTTTCCATTACTAAAACACACACACACACACACACACACACACACACACACACACACACACACACACAAGACACAACCTCTGAATAATAGAATAAAATATTATGAGTCAAATTATTTCTTTTCCCACTAATCAAAACATGAAATTACATTTAATAGGAATATGCTGGTTCTCTAAAATTTTGCTTAACACACTTTATGTGTGCTAACATTCAAGAAAAATGTTGATTATTCTGTAAAGATTCTGGTGCTACACAAATGGTTAAATATATTTTAAGTGTACTTAACATAAAAATACATTATATTGTTTTACAGATTTTTAAGCAAAGAGACTTTAAATTTGTTAATGCATCATATAGATTAGCACTTTGATAAAAGGAATGCAAAATAATTAATATAAAAATCTCTTTTATTATATATTTTCTTTGAACATTAATTTTTATACATGCAGTTGATACTTGAATGATGAGGTAATTGGGGTGCCAATCCATCACAAAATCAAAATTCCATAAAGGACTTATTTATTTATTTATGTATTTATTTAGTAGAGACAGGGTCTCACTCTGTTATCCAATATGGAGTTCAATGATGTGATCATAGTTCATTGTGGCCTCAAACTCCTGGGCTCAAGTGGTCTTTCTTCCTCAGCCTCCTGAGTAGCTGGGACTATAGGCACACACCACCATGCCTGGCTAATTTCTTTATTTGTTATAGAGATAGACTCTTACTATGTTGCCCAGTCTGAGCTTGAACTCCTGGTCTCAAGTGATCCTGCTGCCTTGGCCTCCAAAAGGGTTAGAACTATGGGTGTGAGTCACTGTGCCCAGCTCACAGATTACTTTTGATTCCCCCAAACATTAACTACTAATAGCCTAATCTTGACAGGAAGCCTTACTGATAACATAAAAAATAAATTGACACAAATTTTGTATGCTGTATGTATCATATATTACATTCTTACAATGAAGTTAGAGAAAAAATGTTATTAAGAAAATCATAAGGAAGAAAAAATATATTTACTATTCTTCAAGTGAAAATGGGTCATCATAAAACTTTTCATCTCCATCTCCACATTGAGTAGGCTGAAGGTGGGGGGGTGCTCTTGCTGTCTCAGGGGTGTCAGGGGCTACAGGGGAGAAGGAGGTGGAAGGGGAGGCAGGTGAAACAGGCACACTTGGTGTAACTTTACAGAAATACTTTGCAATTTCTGTTGGACTTTCTTTTTAACTTTTTAATTTCTCTAAAATGTTTCCTATATGATACCAATTCTTCCTTCACTGTTTACTTTAGTTTCAACGACCATATTATACAAGAGTCCATGTCTTAAGAGTAGTCAAAAGCAGTCTAAAGTAATGGGCATGCTTCTTTGATGTTACCTAATGTGAATTTGTTTTCTGACACTTTTTTTTCTATATCTTCTTCCTGATTATCTGGCACTGGTTTTGAAGCAGTCACTTCTGTCAAGTCATCATCTATTAATACCTCTGGTGTGGTATTAGGCAGTTCTAGTGTTGCTATTAAAAATACCTGAGGCTGAGTAATTTTTAAAGAAAGTGGGCTTAATTGGTTCATGGTTCTGCAGACTGTACAGGAATCAAGGTGCTGGCCTCTGCTCAGCTTCCAGTGAGGTCTTGGGAAACCTACAATCATGGCAGAAGGCAACAGGGAAGCCAGGGTATCACTTGGTGACAGCAGTAGCAAGAGAGAGAATGGGGAGGTGCCAAACACTTTTCAGCAACCAAATTTCATGTGAACTCAGAACAAGAACTCACTTATCACCAAGAGGATGGCACTAAGCCAATCATGAGGGATCTTTCTCCATGATCCAATCACCTTCCACCAGTCTCCACCTCGATTATTAGGGATTGCATTTAATCAGAGGTATGGAGGGAACAAATACCCAAACCATATCATCCTGCTTCTGCCCCACCAAATATCATGTTCTTTTCACCTTGCAAATACAATCATCGCTTCTCAATAGTCCTCCAAAGCCTTAACTCATTCCAGCATCAAGTCCAAAGTCCTAAGTCCCATCTGAGACTCATCTTCTCCTTCCACCTATGAGCCTGGAAATAAAAACAAGTTATTTACTTCCAATATACAATGATGGTACAGGCATTGGGTAAATATTTTTGTTCCAAAAGGGATACATTGGCCACAAGAAAGAAGCAATAGGCCCCACACAAGTCTGAAACCTGGCAGGCAGTCATTAAGTCTCAACACTCCAAAATAATCCCCTTTGACTCTATGTTCCACATCCAAGACATGCTGATGTGAGGGGTGGACTCCCAAGGACTTGGCAGCTCCATCCTCGTGAGTTTGCTGGATGCAGCCCATGTGGCTGCTCTGATTGAAGTCTGGCACCTACAGCTTTTCCAGGCTGAGGATGCAACCTGCCACTGTCTCTACCACTCTTGAGTCTGGAGGGCAATGGCCCCCTTCCTAATAGTGAAGTGCCCGAGTGGACAATCTGTGTGGGGGCTCCAATTCCACATTTCCTATTGGCACTGCCTTAGTAGAATTTCTGTGTGGCAGGCTTTTATCTGGGCACCAAGGCTTTCCCACATATCCTCTGAAATCTAGGTGGTTCCTTCCAAACTGCCTTGACTCTTGCATCTGTGTGCCTACAAGCTTAACACCACAATGAAGCTGTCACTGCTGTGGAATCTTGCACTCTCCAAAGTAGCAGTCTGAGCTATACCTGGGGCCTTTTGAGTCACAACTGGAACCAAGCAGTCAGGTTGTGAGGAGTAATGTCCTGAGGTGGCACAATGCATTGACACCCCAGACCTGACTCCCCAAACTCTTTTTCATTTCCCACTAGGCCTCTGAGCCTGTGATGAGAGGGGCTGCCTTCAAGATCTCTGATCTGCCCTTGGGGCCTTTGTTTTTAATTGTCTTGGATAATACCTCTTGGTTCCCTTTTAATCATGCTAATCTCTTTAGCAAGTTGTTGTTCCATAGAATTCCTCACCTGAAAATGCTTTTTCTTTCTCTGCCACATTGCCAGTCTGAAAAATTTTCAAACTTTTATGCTCTGCTTCCTTTTTAAATACAAGTTCCAACTTTAAGTCATTTCTGTGTACTCATATCTGACTACAGGCTGTTTGAAGCAGCCAGGCCACATCTTTATCCTTTTTTTTTTTTTTTTTTTTTTTTTTTTTCTTTTTTTTCCAGAAAGAGTTTCTCTCTTGTTGTCCAGGCAGGAGTGCAATGGCACAATCTCAGCTCACCACAATGTCTGCCTCCCAGGTTCAAGCGATTCTCCTGCCTCAGCCTCCCGAGTAGCTGGGATTACAGGCGTGTGCCACCACGCCCAGCTAGTTTTTTGTATTTTTAGTAGAGATGGGTTTTCTCCATGTTGGTCAGGTTGGTCTCAAACTCCTGACCTCAGGTGATCTGCCCACCTCAGCCTCCCCAAGTGCTGGGATTACAGGCGTGAGTCACTGTGCCCTGCCAACCATGCCACATCTGGAACACTTTGCTGCTTTGAATTTTTTTTCTGCTAGATACCCTAAGTCATCATTCTTAATTCCAAACTTCCACAGATATCTGGAATATGAATACAATGCAGCCAAGTTATTTTATAGGATATAATAGTGGTAATTTAATTGCTTGAGTCACCAATAATTTGTTCATTTCCATCTGAGACCTCATCAGCCTGACCTTCACTTTCCATATTTTATCAACATTTTGGTCACAATCAGGTAGACAGTCTCTATGAAGTTCCAAACTTCCCCTCATCTTTCTGTCTTCTTCTGAGCTCTTCAAACTCTTCCAACCTCTGCCCATTAACTATTTGCAAAGCCACTTCCACATCTTCACTTATCTTTATAGCAATGCTCTACTCTTCAGCACCAGTTTTCTGTATTAAGTTGTTATTGAATTGATACAAAGAATTACCTAAGACTGGGTAATTTATAACATAGAGAGGTTTATTTGGCTCATGGTTCTGCAGGCTGTACAGGAAGCATTATGCTGGTACCTGCTTGGCCTCTGGTGAGGCATCTGGCAGCTTAAAATCATGATGGAAGGCAAAAGGGGAGTTGGCATCTCACATGGTGAGAACAGGAGCAAGAGAAAGAGGGAGGCGGTTCCACACACTTTTAAACAACCAGATCTCATGTGAACTCAGAGCATGAAATCACTCATAACCAAGAGGATTGTGTTAAGTCACTCATGATAGACCTGCCCCCATTATCCAATTACCTTCCACCTGTTCCAACATTGTTGATTGCATTCATTATGAGATTTAGAGGTGACAAATATTCAAACCATATCAAGTATCTATTAAACTTTGAATTCCTCCAAGTTCCATATGTTGAAAATCTTGACCCCCTCATCATTTTTTGCCAGTCCAGAGTGTCTTTCGTGATCTCAGTGACTGACTCTGTCATAAATCCTATGAAGTTATGTACAACATCTGGACTCATTTGGTCCAACAGGAATTTCATGTCTCGGGTTTGATAGCTCTCAAGGCTTTTTCTGTAACAGCCATTGCATCTTCAGTGCTGTAATCTTTCCAGACTTTCGTGATATTCTTTCTGTTGAGCTTGTTTTCTGTAGCATTATTTCCATAGAGTACCATGTTTAATGAACCTTTAGGTCCCGATGATCTTCTGATATAGAGACTAAATTACGGACATTGTTTTGGGGGCAAATAGACCATTTTGACACTTTTGATATTGAACTCTTGGGTTCTCCATGGCCAGAAGTATCGTCTAATATCAAAAGAACTCTACAAGTAAGTACATTACTGGTAAGGTACTTCCTAATTTCAGGGACAAAACATAGATGGAACCAATCCAGAAAAAAATGGTTTTTGTTATACAAATCTTCCTCTTGTACAATCGAAAAACTGACAGCTAGTGTTTATATTTTCCCCTCAATACTCAAAAATTAGCAGCTTTATAGATAAGGGTAGTCCTGATGAGAAATCCTACTGCATTTGCACAAAGCTATAGAGTTAGCCTATCCCTTCCTGGTGCTTCCTTCTCTTCCT
The DNA here is from genome assembly GCF_037993035.2 of Macaca fascicularis. Lineage (NCBI taxonomy): Eukaryota > Metazoa > Chordata > Mammalia > Primates > Cercopithecidae > Macaca > Macaca fascicularis. The sequence continues at coordinate 107,922,376 of NC_088380.1, read as the reverse complement.
TATTAATAAATATCATTTTTGATTTTTTTTTTTTTTTTTCAGAATAGAGCACTTTTGTCTACATTAAAAACCCAAAACCCATTCAGGCTATATATTTATACGTTCTCCTCAATGGTTTTCTTCTTCTTTGCTTTGCTTTTTTTTTTTTTTTTTTTTTTTTTTTTTTTTTGCAGTCTTGGTCTGTTGCCCAGGCTGAAGTGCAGTGGCGCCATCTTGCCTCACACAAGATCTGCCTCCTGGGTTCAAGGGATTCTCCTGCCTCAGCCTCCCACGTACTGTGATTACAGGCACGTGCCACCATACCTGGCTTTTTTCTTTTTTTTTTTTTTTTTGTATTATTAGTAGAGATGGGGTGCCACCGTGTTGGTCAGGCTGGTCTCAAACTCCTGACCTCAGGTGATTCTCCCTGCTTGGCCTCCCAAAATGCTGGGATTACAGGTGTGAGCCACCATGCCCAGCCCTCAGTGATTTGTTGTTGTTTTGTTTTGTTTTGTTGAGACGGAGCCTCACTCTGTCGCCCAGGCTGGAGTGTAGTGGCTCGATCTCGGCTCACTGCAAGCTCCGCCTCCCGGGTTCACTCCATTCTCCTGCCTCTGTCTCCGGAGTAGCTGGGACTACAGGCACCCGCCAGCACGCATGGCTAATTTTTTGTATTTTTAGTAGAGACGGGGTTTCACCGTGTTAGCCAGGATGGTCTCGATCTCCTGACTTCGTGATCAGCCCACCTCGGCCTCCCAAAGTGCTGGGATTACAGGCGTGAGACACCACGCCCGGCCCACTCAATGATTTTCTTAACGGTGTCTGGAAACTCATCTTGTCTCCCTTGCTCAGCAGAAGCTGCTTCTCCTGTTATTTTGACACCTTTTTAAGCCAAACCTCATTCTAAAATTATCAAACCCCCCTTTTTTTGGAAGCTTTGAATCCTTCACCTTCCCATATCTTTAAGTTTTCATATAATTAGTTTACTTTTTCTCAAATTATATCAGTGTCAGTAGGGATGCCTTTCTTGTAACAATACTGCAACCACATAAAATTTGCATTTTTAATACAAAAAAAATAAGTATTTTGCAAAAATTACGAAGTTTTCTTGCCTGCTGGCATGGGTGTACCAATGACTTCACAAATTTTATTTATCTTGAAATAGTGGACAACCTCAGATGCAAACTTCAAGCAATTCAACTTCCTCTTATAATGTCATGCTGTTTCTCTGTGTCTGCTTTTTTTCTGTTTATTTCTTTTTTTTTTTTTTTTTTTTTTTTTTTGAGACTGAGTCACACACTGTCACTCAGGCTGGAGTGCAGTGGTGTTAGCTCGCTGCAACCTCCGCCTCCCGGGTTCAAGCGATGCTTTTGCCTCAACCTCTGAGTAGCTGGGATTACAGGAATGCATCATCATGCCCAGTTACTATTTGTATTTTTAGTAGAAATGGGGTTTCACCATGTTGGCCAGGCTGGTCTTGAACTCCTGTCCTTAGGTGATCCACCCTCCTCAGCCTCCCAAAGTGCTGGGATTACAGGCGTAAGACACCATGCCAGACCCATTTCTCTGCTTTTTGGAAGCAATTCCAACATCACTAGTGGCAGTGTATATAGGTCATATAGTGTTATTCAAGGTTTATGATATTGCACAAAACATGACAAAAATACTCAAGAACTCTGAGAGATCATTTTTAATTCAATATGCAATTTACTGGAGAGACAAACTGCTAACTGGTAGATGATTAGCGTCATAGAAATTTTAAGCAGCAACAGGCAAGACTTGAGCTCACCACAATAGCAACAGGAGGTGACTATGAAATTATTACAATTGTGAAGTATATAGTACAGTTAATTTTTTGCAACTATGATTTAACATTGCATCCCTACATTTGTTTACATTTTCCTCAACTGCAAATGGCACCACGTATGGTCGATAAATTTTTTGTGCATGTGTTTTGATAAATCTTAATGTTTTATAATAGTATGTTATACATATACAATTTATATGATATCTTTTATGGTAGTAAATAAAAAATAGATTATTATCTACATAAATCTCATATATTTTTGACATAACTTTTTTGATTTTTAAAATGCTTCCAGTCCATGTGATTCATCGTGAAATTTTAAATTTTAAATTTCACATAGGTTAAAAATATATTCCAATACACTTATTGTAAAAAATGTGCATATAAGTGTACCCACGCAGGTCAAACCTATGTCGTTCAACAGTCAACTGTATATGACAACTTTGTTTATTTCTGCCAGTAATTTATACTGCTCAATATATACAAATTGCTTAGCATAATATTTGCCACAAATTAACATATCATATGCTATTGAATTTATCAATTAATCTGCAATTACCATGTATATACATGTATACCTGTATACACTAGATTTTGCTTCTGTAGGTTTAAAATGGACATATCAAGTTCCTTCAGGGGAGGGGCTCTCTCTATCTTTCTCACTGTTGTAACCCAGTATCTAGCAAAATAACTTGCATATGGAAGACAGTTTTTATGTGGGGAAAGAATGATAAGAATAATACAAATAAGTGAGATAATGTACTTCTGATAAAATATGAGCAATGCCAGAAAAAAACAACTATTTAATTCTGATTCTACATCTCATAAACACCCAAGGCAGAAATATCATTAGGTAATGAGAATAACACCTTAAATTTTCTTTTCAGCTCAAAATAAAATTAGAAATAAATAGAGGTTTGTACATCATCTCTATGGTTCACTTACTTTTTAAATTTTATGACCTTATAGTTGTTTTATCATGTCAGTATTTCAATAAATCTAGCAAAACACCTTGGACAATACTTTATTCATAGTTAAAATAGGGTAGCAAAAAATGCTTTTTATAATTAATCAGTTGAACTTCCAAACTGTTTTATGTATGATAGTATGTGTATGAGGAGAAATCATTACTATGGTTTACATAAGACATTAAAGCCTTCCATGGAACACTATAATTCCACTTTTAATCTTAAAATGTTCACAACAACCCAAACAAGTGATTGAAATATCATATATTCTTTTATAATAAATCCACACTGAATCAAGTCCTTAATTATTTTAAATAAACATTTTAGTTGTTTGCCATTAGCCTCACTGTACTTCCTGAAGATAAACGGATGCTAGAAAGTGGTTGAAATTGTTTTACTCAGGAACTTGAGAAACTCTAAGCCTCCTCTATCCACATTATGTTGTTTATCATCATAAAACCTTCTGAGTATTTAAGGCAAATGTCCACCTGTTAGTCATGTTTGTTTCATGATATACACACTTCAGTTTCATTGCCCTATTTTGGCAATTGGCTTGCTATAAGGCATAACACAGCAAAATCAGAATTCTGTATCTCATCTCTGCTGGGCTCTTGTCTAACACAAAATGGAACATTAAGCCAAAAGGGAAATTTAGCACAAGTCTAGATTTATTACAGCTGGGCTTTCATGTAACGTGGATTCCAGAGAAATGAGTGCAGGTAGTTCAAGCATGCTGAAATGTCCAAAGCTATCTCTTAGTCGTAATGGAAGACGACAGATAAAGAAGGTCATTATGAAGATGGACTTTTCTATTTAATACATATTTCTTAAGGAATACATTTTTTCCCCTCAGGAAAGCTTATGACTTGAGGCAGAAAGATACCTGCCATAGTCTCTGCAATAAAACTACTGCCGTTTCTTTTCCAGAGAACTAATTCATCTCTTGACCAGGGCCAGGGATTAAGTTTAAAAGGTTAAGTTGAAAGTTCAACTAATTTATTGCTACTAATTCCAAAGAAGAAGGTGTGAAATGAATGGTAAATTTATCAAGCATTGAAAGCCAACTATGAGCAAAGACCTGTTAAGAATTCATAGATGTGGCCGGGCGCGGTGGCTCAAGCCTGTAATCCTAGCACTTTGGGAGGCCGAGACGGGCGGATCACGAGGTCAGGAGATCGAGACCATCCTGGCTAACACGGTGAAACCCCGTCTCTACTAAAAAATACGAAAAACTAGCCGGGCGAGGTGGCGGGCGCCTGTAGTCCCAGCTACTCCGGAGGCTGAGGCAGGAGAATGGCATAAACCCGGGAGGCGGAGCTTGCAGTGAGCTGAGATCCGGCCACTGCACTCCAGCCTGGGCGACAGAGCCAGACTCCATCTCAAAAAAAAAAAAAAAAAAAAAAGATTTCATAGATGAACAAAGCACAGCTTTTTCCTTCTAGTAGGTGCATTATGGTGAAGGAAACAAGCCCTTTCAGCACAGTTTGGGACTAAAGTGGCAAACACCACTGGTTTGTTAAAGGCAATGGGCTAAGAAAGTCCAAGGATCATAAGATTCGTTTTGACTATATGTTTGGGAAATTTGTGGGAAATGGGGATTAAGATTGACCTCAACGGGTGGGTTCAAGGGGACTTCCCCGGGACTTTCAAGAAGAGGAAATTCAAGGCAAAGAATCAGGGATAACACTGAAACAATTAGAAAAAGCCTCTCTTATTTTACATTGTAAGGATTTAGAATTTCATACCTGGAAACTATGTTGGAATTAATTTATTTTGTGGGTCTTCAAATCACATTTCTTGTTACCCTAAAAGTAGAAGTATCTCTAGGAGATGGAAACAAAGGGGAGCATATTTTTCTTAAAAAAATACCCTTAAATTTTGGTCCTAGTAGTCATTTCTAGCTGCTCAATTTTACCAAACTTGAAATGGCTTCTTGGAAGAGGGATGTAATATCTATTTTGTCAGAAATCACTCTGTTTGGAAGACATTGAAGAGTCTTGATTTGTATAGAACAAACTTTACCTTACCTTACTTCTACCACATTTTTATATACAGAAGACCGAATCAATCTCTCCAAATAATAAAAAAAAAATAGCATCCAAGTTTTGATAGTATCAGACCATCATTTTTCTTTTTTATTTAGCAGATTTTTTTAACAGTGATTAATGAGACTCTACTGTATGCTAGTCAGTGTTTCTATGCATGAGAAATGCAGAAGGAAACAAAGCATAGTCCTGTTTATGTGAAGTGTGGATTCCAGAGGCGAGAGGAATAGAGTGAATGGGAAAAGAGATGTTGACCAAAAGGTACAGGGTTGCAGTTAGGAGAAATAAGCTGTAGTAATCTATTACACAGAATAGTGACTATCATAAAGAATAATGCATTGCATATATCAATTGCTAAAATATTAGATTTTAAATGTTTTCTACACACAAAAAAGACATGTGAGGTGATGGATTTATTAATTAGTCTGATTCAATTATTCCACAGTGTAGCAGGGCATGGTGTTATGCTCCTGTAGTCCCAGCTACTCTGGAGGCTGAGGCAGGAGGATCACTTGAGGTCAGGAGTTTGAGACTGTAGTGGGTGATGGTGACACTTGTGAATAGTCACTGCACTACAGGCTAGACAACATAGCAAGACCCTGTTTCTAAAATAAGTAAATACCTTAAAGATAAAATAATCATTCCACATTATAAACAAATATCAAAATATTACATTATACCCCGCAAATGCGTATAATTATTATTTGTCAATTAAAATAATATTAAATAATAACAAAAGAAAACAAAATGTGGTTTGCAGTGGAGTAATTTTTAACAACTTATTATTAATAATGTGTACATTATTATTTACATAATCTCATTATTTTCAATGGAACAGCCTTACTCGGTTTGTAGCTGAGAGCAGAAAAATCATTAGGAATGTGGGTGTCGGTAGCAAAGTGTCAGTATTTAATCTAGCCTGTATTCCTTATTGTGTGAATATCCATATGTAAATTTGTGCCTCATTTTCCTTATTTGTAAAATTATATAACTATGATGTTGAATAGGGCTGTTTTGAGGCTTAAATGAGATAATACATGTAAAACATTTTCGAACACTGTGTGGTATGTAGCCAGGATTTATGATCATTTGATCATTCTCTTTTTAAAATCTGTTTTAGTTGCTGTTCCTCCCACAGTCATAGTCCTTTTCTGGTCTCTTATTTTTAACTTCTTTATTAAAATATAATTGACATTCAAAACAGGTATATATTTAAAATATACAATTTGAAAAGTTCTGAGATAGAGCTACATCCTTGAAATCTTCCATCACAATCAAGATAATGAACATTTTCTATCACCCTGAACAGTTTTATCATATTCCTTTGTAATACCACTTTCCTCCTTCCCACCTGTTCCTAGGTAACTACTGGAGACTACCACTGGAGACTACACTTCCATTTTCTAGAATTTAATGTAAATAAATCACAGGGTTTTTTTTCTGACTTTTGCTCAGCATAATTATGTTGAGGTTCATTCACATTGTTGCATGTATAGGCCTTTTAAACAATCAGATCTCACGAGAACTCTGTCATGAGACAACACTAGGGAAATGGCGCTAAACCATTAGAAACCACCCCACGATACAATCACCTCCCACCAGGCCCCACCTCCAACACATGGAATTGGAATCACAATTCAATATGAGATTTGGGTGGGAACACAGAGCCAAACCATATCATTCCACATCTTCACTAACAATTGTTGTTAGGGTTCTGATTTTTTGCCATTCTACTAGATATATAGTGGCTTCTCACTGTGGTTTTACTTTGCATTTTCCTGATGATATATGATATAGAGCATCTTTTCACATGCTTATTTGCAATGTCTATAACTTCTTTGGTGAGGTGTCTGTTCAAGTCTTTGGCTATTTTTTAATCTTTTTTTTATTGTTGAGTTTTAAGAGTTCTTTGTATATTTTGAATAATCCCTTTGTCAGATGTGTCTCTTGAATATATTTTCTCCCAGACTGTGGTTTGTCTTCTTGGTCTCTTGATGTTGTCTTTTGCAGAACAGAAGTTTTTAATTTTAATGAAGTTCAGCTTATCAATTATTTCTTTCATAGATTGTGCCATTGGTGTTGTAATTAGAAAGCCGTCACGATACTCAAGTTCATCTAGGTTTTCTCTTATGTTATCTTTGAAAAGTTTTATAGTTTTTGCATTTTATATTTATGTCTGTAATTCATTTTGAGTTAATTTTTGAGGAATGTAAGATATATTCAAGATTGTTTTGAATGTGGGTGTTTAATTATTCCCTCATTATTTATTGAGAAAACTATCTTAGCATTGCCTTTGCTTCTTTGTCAAAGATCAGCTGGTTATATGTATGTAGATCTATTTCTAGGCTCTCTACTCTGTCCCATTGATCTATTGGTCTGTTTTTGTTTTTGTTTTTGTTTTTTTAATAATACCACACTGTCATTATCTTAAGTCTTGAAGTCAGGTAGTGTCAGTTCTCCAACTTTTTTCTTCTTCAGTACTGTGTTAGATATTTTTGGTCTTTTGCTGCTTGCTTTTTAAAGTCTGGAATGGTTATGCCATGAACAGTCACTGAATACAGGTCAACAAATTGCAGACAATAGTTTGGGAAACTGAACAGAAATGCAGTATAGTAAAACTTTTGTTTATTTTAAGAGTGTTTTTTAGCTAAAATTAATTGATTTGATGTTTCTATTCTGTTATCATATTTCTGAAAACTAACAGCAAAAACTTAGGTGAGTTGTGCTCATTATTTAAATAAACATTGATAACTTTCAGGACCATTTCTGTCTCTATTAAACATATATATTTTTGGCATATTTTACATTTAGAGTGCATAGCAATAGAATAAGCTTGTTTTGTTGTAGTAGCAAACAAACCCAGAATCTCAATAGAAATATATTTTCCTATCGTACTGCATCATCACTGCCTGTCCTTTGGGACTCATCCCTATATTGCTTGTACCCTGGGATTAGGCTGTCTGCCTGAAATATTGCCAGCTTTTATTGAAAAAGAAAAAAGAGACAGCATGGTGAGTCATGCACTGACTCTTAAGGTTTTACCCAAAGGAATAAATATTTCTTCTACTCATGTTTAACTGACTATTTACATGGCAACACTTAATTCTAAGGGTCAGTGAAGAGATACCCCATCATGCACCCATAAGGAAAATTGGAAGTATTTTTTAAGTTGTAGTAATATCTACCTTTCTTTAAGAAAAAAAAAAAAAAAACACTAAACTTTCAGATTTGACAATGATATATACACTGCAAAAATAGGCATATGCAATCAATGCAGTAATAGACTTAAGAGCAACTGGAATAATAGAAAAATTGCTTTGAGTAGGATTTTTTCAGAAAGTTCCATAGATGTAGTATTTGAGCTGGACCTGCAAAAACAGGAAGTAGCCACAAAGGTATATGAGCCACTTACCCAGGTTAAATAGAGTGGATAATCATCATAGCATGAAAGGTATACTAGAGTATAGCGAGAATGGATGGAACAATCTTTGAAAATCCAAATGGTAACAGTCAAAATGAAGGACAATGGCATAAAGAGGAAGGGTCACATGCAAGATTGCCTGAATTTGGTCAACAGTAGGAGTGAAAGTAAGAAGCAAGAATTTCATTGACAAATTTGTGGTTGTAGCTTGAAAGATTCCTCAGAAATAGAATTATATGCAACCCTAGTTCAATGGCATGGTAATTCTCATCCTGTAAAAACGTTGCTCATGATCAAATAACATTGGAAAATATTGCACCTAAACATTTCTCTGTATAATTACCACATAAATATTTGCACATTAAGATTATGGGAATTCCTACAATGAACAAATTTAACTAGAGTCCCCAACTTAAAAATATTGTTTTGAAAACAATATCTGTTTATAGTCCTATACACAATAAAAACAAAGCTTAGATGTTATGAATTAAGTGCAAGGTAGACTGCCTATTATATGACTAGGAATGTTTTGTTTAATTGCTTATACAAATGAAATATCAACTGCCAAGGGGGAAAGATGAACACAAAATATATGCCAAATATGTCCCAGAGTCTTTATTAATTCATAAGTCACTTCAGGATATTGAAAAGTTTCAGGGTTCTCATTATGTGCTATGATCTTAAAACTGGAAGAGTCAAGAAATTATTTTCAATCTGTATTAATCTTATTTCAGGTCTTGGAAACAACCTGTGAAAAACAGGCTTCTAAATTCAGCCTACTTCCTTCTCAGTTTTGTTTACTTGAAAGAACACGAACAAAAGATGAGTAGCGTGGATTTTAACATCTTAAGAAAAAAAATCTAAGTCTAGATACATATTAGCTCTATAATCAGAAAGCACAAATAACTTTGGGTTTTTCTAATTAACTCATTTTTCTTCCTCCCTCTTCTAATATTTGTATTGTTATAATTGATGCTTTTCTTTTCTAGAGAGATTTGAGAATGATAAAATGAATTCTGTTTTAACTGGGAAGATTTCAGTTATCTGAAACAATAACTGTATTTATTTTAATTACCAAAATTAACAACAACAAAAAAAACTCAAGCTTCTTTACTGATATAGAGTCTGGCATATATTAAGTGATCTAATATGAGTCGAATAACTAATTATGCTTTTTCCACAAAAGAGTATTCTCAGGTGTAAGTATAAAGGACAATCTTATTTTCAGATCCATGTTATGCTATGTCATAAAGGATAAATCTACATTAATGAAAATACAATCTATTATCAATGAAATGTATACATATTTGGCATATGTATAAATATGCGTGCCTGTGCCTTAAATACATTTTTTTCAAAATGGGGTTATATGTGATGTACAAATTTATGGTTAACTTATTTATAAAAAGTTGAATTCATAAATTTGTGAGAAAATAATGAGCAAATCCAACTACAATTACATTATCTCATTACTAAAAAATATATGTAAAATTATAATATGTCAATTAATAATGAAATAAACCTTTAATATTTTTCAGTAAAATTTCTTTCATCATAAATAACTTCTTTTATAAAGATTCAAAGGATCTTCATCAGTTACTATCTTACATTTATTAGCTGATGTTTCATATGACTCAACCTTTGTCCAATAATTCCTTATTGTTATCAACTGAATCTTTATGCTTTCATATTCTATTAGATATACTTTACTGGCATTAATAATTTTTATATTAGCGATGCAGCAGATAGACACATCCTTCTACTCATTGTCTCCCCTTTCACTCATTCCTGTATCAGCATGTGTGTTTTATTTTTTCGTTTTCTTTAATGTTATAAGTTTAATTATATAATCAATTTTCTGTGCAATGCAATATGCTTTAATATTGTGACTAGGTATAAAGAATTCTTAAGAAAACACATTAAAGATAATTGTTACATAAATCAGGTGAGCAAGTTTCTCTCTGAAAAATCATTTGGAATCCAAGAAGGTAATGTTTTCCTTTTGTATGTTTTACCACTCCTGTGAAGATAAACATTTGTGTGGTTGACTGACCTAACAACTATACTCCTAATGGAATAATTGAAGAATTATTTAGGGTACAATATGTGTGTATACAAGTGCACTGAAACACATGCAAGCACATATACGTAAGTATAGACATATATCCCCTGACACCATAAATTAAAGCATACTCACTTGAAATTTTAAAAGTTGAGATCTGAAATATCATAATTTGCATCACAAAGATGCCAGTTTTGAGCAGCTAATTAGCCTTTTCATTTGGAAAATACCATAATTGAATATCTTCTATTATGGAAGCTGAAATCGAAAGAAGTACATTTCATACATTTATATCCCTAAATTGTGAAACATAAATTAATTTCTACAGGTAATGTACTTGTGATTTACATATTATTGTGATATATCTCTGTCTTGGAGTCTCTTTATAATCCACATTACCCTGGAAATTCTTCATTTGAAGAACTATACAATGTGTTACAACATCAACTCATTTGTTCAATGCCACGAAAATAGTATCATCTAAAAGGAAATAACTTTGATTATAAACTAATAAAGCATTTTAGCACACTTTCTTATGATTTGTGACTCTTTTTTATTACAAATACTATAAAATAAGAGATATTCAAATAGAGCAGAAAATTTGTAATAATTTTAATTTCTTGAGACATTTATATATTTTTTACATTGATACACCTATACTTTGAATTATTTTATATTTCTAAATATAATGGTTTTAAGGAACTAAAATTTCTGAGAGAGGAATATTTGCTCCCTTCAAGGGAGACCATAAATAAGAAAAAATATTATTGAAATTTAGGGATTTACAAAGTATCAGATTCAGTATATTTTATTTTATTTTACTTTGTTGTATTTATTTATTTTTTGAGACATATTCTTATTCTGTTGCCCAGGCTGGAGTGCAATGTCATGATCTTGGCTAACTGTAACCTCTGCCTCCCAGGTTCAAGCAATTATCCTGCCTCAGCCTCCTGAGTAGCTGGAATTACAGGCATGCACCAACATGCCTGGCTAATTTTTGTATTTTAGTAGGGATGGGGTTTCACCACATTGGCCAGGCTGCTCTCGAACTCCTGGCCTCAGGTGTTCCACCCACCTCGGCCTCCCAAAGTGCTGGAATTAGAGGCATGAACCACGGCGCCCGGCCAGATTCAGTATAATTTATAATTATACTTTTAGCAATATAGAACCCTTGATAATTGGTTGTTTATGCTACCAAACAGTAGATGAAGGAGATAATTAAATACCATAGTATGTGATAAATAATGGGTATATGGTAGCCTAGAACAGGAAGTATCTAGACAGAAAGTATTGGTAATTGTAGGAAAGGGTATGTTACAGGAACAAACAAACAAACAAACAAAACCCACATTAGATTCTTTCTAAAAAATCACTAATTTTTTCTCACCCAGTATCCAGTTCATGTTTTGGTTGGTTCAGCTTCATAAAATTAAGAGAGGCCCAAGATAATGGAGGTTGCATTGTCTTTTGTATTAACTTACTCTCTGTAAAGATGAGATCTCTTTGAAACAGGTGAAGACATAAAGACTTCCGCAATTAAATGACTTAGGCTAGAAGCAAGGTACATCACTCTGCCCACATCACTAGTACAAGAACAAATCATAATTCTCTATCTTAATGAAAAGATATTAGAAAAGTTGGTTTTCTCTGTGAGCCCCAAAGGAGAGCCAGATGGTTGTAAGCACTAATCATATTTTCCCTAGATACATCATTTGAACTGACTAAATATAATTGGAATGATTCCTAATTATAACATTCCATTTCTTCAATGTATTTTTTTGCATTTTCCATTGTGCCCCCAAAATGCATGTCTACTTGGAACCTCAGAATGTGACTCATGTCAAAATAGGGCCTTTGCAGATGTAATTAATTGTTAGGATGGTATTGCGCTGGATTAGAGTAGGCCCTGAATTCAATGACTGATATCCTTACAGAATGAGGAGGGAACACAGAGAAAGCCCATGTGTAGATGGAGGCAGAGACTGAAAGGATACAACTACATGCTAAGGCATGCCAGAAAATACTGGCAACCACTAGAACATAGAGGCAAGGAAGAATTTTTCGTTAGTGCATTCAGAGGGAGTGTGATCCTGGTGACACCTTGATTTTGGACTTCTAGACCCCCAAAATGTTACAGAATAAACTCTGCCGTTTTAAGCCACTAAGTTGGTGTTATTTTGTTATGGCAACCTTAGGAAATTAATACAGTATATTTAACCAAATTTGCAAAACTTCAGCTTTACTTTTTGTTTTCCTTTCATTCTGAGAGTCTTGAGTGACTCTTATAATAAAAAGTTGTGTTGAAAATTATACTAGGACTTTCATTTCTATTTAACTCTCCTATTTCAACCTTGGATTTTCTACTAAAAGTTGTCTTCTTTTGAAAGAGGAAATTAGTCCTATAAATCTATTTGAATTAAAATGATTATCTTAACAGCATGTAATAAATTAAAATAATAGAGGTCTAGGATTGCAACTTGATCTTTTTAAATCTATACAATGGACATTATATTTGATGTGTAATTTATATTTGAAAATATTTCCAGTGCTTCACTCTGTGCAGGTATTTAATAAAGAAAAATAGAAGACATAACTCAAATGTGATGAAACTGATGTGATTCTATGTAATTCATAATAATTATATAAATTACTATTAGACTTAGACATCAGAATTTTACTATTTACCCTGAATCATTATTTTCTGACTCTATTACTTGGAGTTAATCAAAATAAAGTAATACCTTCAAAATAAATATATAAAGAAAATAACTATATGCATAAATACACTTATTTACACTTTATGCAAAATTATAACATCCAAACCCATCTATATGAGTGAGGAAAGTCCAGAAAAACAGAACCAATAAGATAAACAGATATAAATAAATGATAGATAGATAGATAGATAGATAGATAGATAGATAGATAGATAGATAGATAAAAAGTAAGTTTGTTATGGGAATTGGCTCACACAATTATGCAGGCTGAGAAGTCCCAGTATGTGCCTTTCTCAAGCTGAATAACCAGGAAAACAGCTGGTATAATTTAATCTGAGTCTGAAGGTCAGAGAAACAGGATCCCTGATGTCCTCGGGCAGGAGAAGATGAATATTTCAGCTCAAAAAGACAGAAAGAGAATTTACCCATCCTCTTCCTTTAAGTTCTGTGTGGATCTGCAATATATTGGCTGATGCCCACCCACATTGGTAAGGGCAGATCTTCTTTGTTCAATCTACTGATTTAAATGCTAACTTATTCCCATAACAGCTTCCCTAACACACACAGAAATAATTCTTCACCAGATATCTGGGCATCTGTTAACTCAATCAAGTATATACACAGAACTAAGAATCACAAAATCTAAAATGAAAAAGTAGAACAACATATTTAGATGAGTTAGAGACCCCTGAGAAAATTTTTATTCAAGTATTGGAATTATAACTTTGAAGACTACAACAGAAACATAGAAGATTTTATAGTAACTATTAAGGAAGAATAAGCAAAATAAAAATTGCATTTTATATTTTGACTGTTGTGAATAATGATGCAATTAACATGACAATGCAGATTTCCCTTTTGATGTAGTGATTTCAATTCCTTCTTTGATACTCAGCAGCGGAATTAAGGCATAATGTGAGGGTTATTTTCTAATTTTGCTGCATCATGTGGTGGTTATTTTCTCATTTTTTTTTTTTAGAAACCTCCATACTGTTTTTCATAATGGCTATACCAAATTACATTCTCACCAATAGTAGTAATAATAATAATGGAACATTATTCAACCTCTAAAAAGAAGGAGGAAAAAGACAGTGTGCTCTCAGTGGGAGAAAATTTTAGCAGAAATATATAAATTGTATTAAATAAATAGAATAAAAGAGAACCAAATAGAAATTCCAAAAACTGAAAAATACATTCTGAAACGAAAAAATCATTGGATGAATTGATCCACTGAATGGAGATGACAGAGTGAAAGAGTGCATGAATTTGAGCTTAGGACAACAGAAATTCAAGGTAAAGAACAAAAATGAAAAATTAATTGTAACTCAAGAATACAGTATTAGGGCCTGTTAGATGATAACAGAAAGCCCAATTATGTTTCATTAGAAAACTAGGAAACAGGAGAGAATATCAATCAACATATTTGAAAAAAGAATGAACCCACATTTCCCAAATGTAATGAAATCAGAAGTTTGCAGATACAGGATGCTAAGAAAAACCAAGTGGACTAAACACAAAAAAAGTTTATGCCAAGGCACATGTCTTAATTCTTTTGTGTTGCTGTAAAGGAATACTCAAGACTTCAAAATTTCCATAAAGAAGATGATTATTTGGCTCACAATTCTGATGTCTGGAAAAGACTAAGATTGAGCACCTGCATCTAGCAAGGACCACAGCCTGCTTCCATTCATGGCAGAAGGTGAAGGTGAGTTCTTGTGTGCACAGAACACATAGCAAGAGAGAAAGCAAAGGAGAGAGTGCAAAGATGCCAGCCTCTTTTTAACAACCAACTCTTACAGGAACTACTACACTGAGAACTCACTAGCACTCAGACTATGCCAAGCCATTCAGTAGGGATCCACCCCATGAACCAAACATCTTCCAGCAGGCCCCACCTCCAACATTGAAGATCAACATGAGATTTAGCAGGAACAAACATCCCAACTATAGCAGCACATAGTAGTTAAGTGGGTAAAAGCCAAACATGAAAAGCAAATCCATAAACAGCAATAGAAACACAATATACTTCACATAAGGAGTAACAATTCAATTAACAATTGGTTTCTCAGAAAACCAAAGGTCAGAAGAGAGTGAAACTATATATTTATATAAATCAATTCAGAATTACATTACAGTCAAAAATACCTTCTAAACATGAAGGTAATCAAAGATAATTTTAAATAATAGCAAATTAATTTTTTGCAAGCCAACCAGCACTATAAACAAAAATGCCAAGTGGCATTCTTTGGGCTAAAGGGAAGTTACAGCTAATGGAAACTCAAATTCTCAGAAAAGAGTGAGGTGATTTAGAAATGATAAATATGTGGATAAATGCAAAACACTATTTTTTCTTTGTCTTATTTTGTTTATAAATCACATAATGAAATTCTACAAACCTATTCCACTGCTGTCACAATTATTCACACTCCTTTCCTTATAGACTTATGTAACTGCCAATAACTTTCAACTGCCTTTCCTACCTGTAATCACTTTTATTTCATGCCTACACATGTGCACATATGTGTACACGTGCACAAATGTATACACACATGCACACAAGTTCATCTTCAATAAATATTTCTAAAGCACATTTCACTATGTCATGCTTTCCTTGCAAAAACAATTTTTTGTCTTTCTTTTTTTTTTTTTTTTTTTTTTTTTGAGACGGAGTCTCACGCTGTTGCCCAGGCTGGAGTGCAGTGGCGCGATCTCGTCTCACTGCAAGTTCCGCCTCCCGGGTTCCCGCCATTCTCCTGCCTCAGCCTCCTGAGTAGCTGGGACTACAGGCGCCCGCCACCGCGCCCGGCTAATTTTTTTTTTTTTGTATTTTTTAGTAGAGACGGGGTTTCACTGTGGTCTCGATCTCCTGACCTTGTGATCCGCCCGCCTCGGCCTCCCAAAGTGCTGGGATTACAGGCTTGAGCCACCGCGCCCGGCCAATTTTTTGTCTTTCAAATTGCTGCTGAAATGAATTAAAAAATGGCACTCTCCATATTTTAGATATCAAGTATCATCTCCAAACACCTCATCAACCTTAAATTCTAACCACCTCCCTTCCAGTTCTCACACCCATGACTTAAAAGCTGAAGAGAGGGTCATCATAGTTAAGCAAGGAAGTACCAAGAAGTATCCAAATATATCATCTGGGTTCCTCATATTTTTCTCCTTGCCCTCATTGTGTATTAATGCTCTTTTGTCTCCTGATGATCAGGGTCAATTATCACTGCTCGCATAGTAATACAATTTTTTTTCTGGTTCCTGAACATAGGATGCCAAGAGAAACATGTTAAAATTTAAAGAGGTTAATTCTTGATCAAAATATAGCCCCTTTGATGTCAAGTTCCTCTAACTCTTTGGAGGCCAGAATTGTGAGAACAGGAAGTCCAGAGTCTATGAGTGGTTTTTGGGGGGCAATAATATGTGTGGCCACTCTTGCTACCACCCTGAGCATCTTGAATGCAAGTATTCTAATCACAGCACTTTGGGAGGCCGAGGTGGGCAGATCACAAGGTCAGGAGTTCGAGACCAGCCTGAACAACATGGTCAAACCCTGTCTCTACTAAAAATGCAAAAATTAGCCAGGCATGGTGGCACGCACTTGTAATCCCAGCTACTCAGGAGGCTGAGGCAAGAGAATCGCTTGAACTTGGGAGGTTCAATGAGAGGAGATTGCAATGAGCCCAGATCACACCACTGCACTTCAGCCTGGTCAACAGAACGAGACTCCATCTCAAACACAAACAAACAAACAAAAAAACCCTTTGATTTATCGCCTATATTACATCTTGCAAGGTGATTATCCATCCTGACACACACACACACACACACACACACACACACACACACACAAAATAGCTTCTGGACCAGTGCTTCAGCTGTACTTTCAACAGGTTGGCAGCTTCGGAGTGGTACAATACCTGATCATGATACTACCTAATCCCATTAACATAGGCTCATTCCCTTTAAAATATTTATTTTAAAATATTTCCTGTTATCTGATGTGATATCATGTGGGATCCCATGCCAGGGACTGAACACTACTTACACCCTCAGCAGTAGTGCTAGTTAAAGTCCTGCAAGTGAGAAAGGCAAACTCATTGACAGAATACCTGTTCATTTCTGTGAGAATCAATCAGTCAACCAAGCTTGTCTTTCTAGGAAAGAAAGGGGCATAACAAGCTTAAATTTCCCCCAAGTTGCTAATTGGTCTCCTTGAAAAATATTGTCAAATCACCACGTGATATGCTTTGGCTCTGTATCCCAAATTTTATCTCTATTTGTAATCCTCACATGTCAGGGCAGGGAACTGGTGGGAGGCGACTGGATCATGGGGATGGTTTCCCTCAGGCTGTTCTCCTGATAGTGAGTGAGTGCTCATGAGTGGCGTTGGTTTTCAAGTGTAGCACTTCCTCGCTCTCTGGCTGTCTCTCCTACTGCCATGTAAAACATGTCTTGCTTCCCCTTATCTTTCACCAAGTGGAACTGTGAGTAAATCTTTTTTTTATGAATAAATTACCCAGTCTCAGGTAGTATCTTTATAGCAGTGTGAAAACGAACTAATATACCATCTCTGTTGGTGGCAGAGGACAGTTAATGGCAGCAATAGTTAGAACAAGTTGTATAAATGTGAATGCGTTCTGTTGAGCCATATATATATATATATATATCCTTCATTTTTCTTTCTTTTTTTTTTTTTTTTTTTTTTTTTTTTTTTTTTTTTGAGACGGAGTTTCTTTCTTGTTGCCCAGGCTGGAGTGCAGTGGTGGGATCATGGCTCACTACAACCTCTGCCTCCTGGGTTCAAGCGATTCTCCTATCTCAGCCTCCTGAGTAACTGGGATTACAGGCATTAGCCACCATACCTGGCTAATTTTTGTATTTTTAGTAGAGATGGGGTTTCACTTATATCCTCCATTTCAGTTAGCCAGTCAAATATTTTGAAACTTCCCAACAGTTTGTATATATTCTAAAATTGTGCTACACATAAAATGGATGACTGTGTTCACCATGTTCAGTCCATTCGGAAGACCTTCCCATTTCAAACTATTTCAAGGACACCTGAAATAAAATTGCAGTACCTGTAGGGTCTATATTTCATCTTTTCCCAACAAAACTAGCTGTTCCATCAGTAAACTAAGCTCTGATTTCTTCCTCCGTTTTTCATGCTTGCAAATAATTTCCAATTGTCAGAGGTGAGAGATGAGGAACTGTGGTGGATATCACTGGTCTGGGATTATGATTTATGCAACTTGTTTGTGCCTTCTGTTTTTGTTAATGCTCAGTCTCGTTTGTGACACCTTCATTTTTGATCAATTTTATTTTGAGCCTACTAAAACTCTTATTGTGATGGTTCTGATAAGATCCATCTTCTGATAAGCAGTCTTAGATAGAGGGTTACATGGTTTATTATGTATTCCTTCTCCATCAGGGACTGGGTGCATGCTAGAAGAGGTTTTTCAGAATGTATGTAATTCATCAGTGCAGGTACCATCATCTCGCTCAAGAAAACCATGGAATGGCATTCTCCTCTTTCCCCTGGGGTTTGCCACAAACTCTATATGGCATCATTTGCCATCACCGATCTCTCCCACACTACCTGGTCTCCAAATAGCAGTATTGCCTGTACCACAGCCTGAAACTTTTTCTTATCTGAGCACAACTCAAATCCACAGGCTTTCATATCATCTAGTACATAAGGCAGAGTAATACCCAAAGAGATCTGCTAGACCTTGCGCTTCCTTCTTGTAGTAGGAGCCAAAAGATGCAATAATTTGCAGAAGGGGGCTCGTCATGGCAGACAGGAGGCAGGACTAGATTGCAGCTCTGGCTTGGATGGACAGAACAGTGTGTGGAGGATTGTATCATAAATTTTAGCTCCAGAATGACTGCAAGTTAAACCAGGAACAGGAACACACCGAATACTGTGAGTGTCCAAACTGTAGAAGTGGGAAAGGGAGATAGATCCTCTGCCCCCAAACACACACCCCCACTGGGGAAACTGAAGGTCTGGATTGCAGGAGAATTTTCCAATCTCACCTGGAGCTAAGTCAATTTGGAGAGCCAAGCGAAATACAGGGGTAGAGGAATCAGTGAGAAAGGCCCTGGGAGCTCACTGGGTCCCCAAGCAGGCCATTCCTGTCTGGCACCATAGGCATCCTTAGGGAGGGCAGCAAGGGGTCTGGAGAGAATGCCACAGGAGAAGGAAGTCTCCAGCTAAACTTTGTAACAATTTGAACCGGGTGAGAAGACTCCTGGCCAGAACTCAGGGGAGGGCCTGAATCTGGCATGCAGGCTCCACAGGCAGGGGAAGAACTAAAGCCCTTTTGTTTCACAGCTGGGAGGCATGTAGCCTGGGGCAAGTTCTCATCCCTGCTTGCCCACTGCCTGGAAACAGACTTGGTACTGTTAGCGGGGTGGGAGTGATACTGGCCCCTTGGATTGCCCTGGGAGCTGGGCAAGGCCTGTGCCTCCTGACTTTCCCTCACTTCCCTGAAAACTTGCATGACTCAGCAGACAGTCATAATCCTCCTAGGTACACAACACCATTAACTAGGGAACCTCATCCCCATCCCCTACAGCAGCCACAGCAAGTCTTGCCCAAGGACAGTGTGAGCTCACACATGCCTAACCCTGCCTCCACCTCATGTTCCTTTGCTTCCCATCCAGGTAGTGGAAGACAAAGAGCATATACTCTCGGGAGTTCTAGAGTTCACTCACCGCCAGTTCCTCCCCATACTACCACAGCTGATACTCTCTGGAAAGCACCACCTCCTAGCAGGAGGCCAACCGACACACAAATAGAACATTAAACCACTAAAGCTAAGAGCCCTCACAGAGTCCATTGCACCCCCTAGCCACCTTCACTTGAACAGTTGCTTGTATCCATGGCTGAGAGACCCACAGCCAGTTCATATCACAGGACTCTGTGTAGACAACCCCCAGTACCAGCCCAGAGCCTGGTAGATGTACTAGGCGACTAGATCTGGAAAAGAGGTAACAATTACTACAGCTTGGCTCTCAGGAAGCCACATCCATAGGAAAAGGGGAAGAATACTACATCAAGGGAACCCCGTGGGACAAAAGAATCTGAACAACAGCCTTCAGCCCTAGACCTTCCCTCTGACAGCCTACCCAAATGAGAAGGAAACAGAGAAGCAATCCTAGTAATATAACAAAATAAGGCTCTTCAACAGCCCCCCAAAAAATCACATTAGCTTACCAGCAATGGATCCGAACCAAGAAAAAATCCCTGATTTACCTGAAAAAGAATTCAGGAGGTTAGTTATTAAGCTAATCAGGGAGGCACCAGAGAAAGGCAAAGCCCAGTGCAAGGAAATCCTAAAAGCAATACAAGGAGGGAGAAATATTGAAGGAAATAGATAGCATAAAGAAAAAAACAATCAAACCTTCAGGAAACCATTGGACACACTTATAGAAATATAAAATGCTCTGGAAAGTCTCACTAATATAATTGAACAAGTAGAGAAATAAATTCAGAGTTCGAAGACAAGGTCTTTGATTTAACCCAATCCAACAAAAACAAAGAAAAAAGAATAAGAAAATATGAATGAAGCCCCTTGAGTAGTCTGGCATTATGTTAAATGACCAAACCTAAGAATAATTGGCATTCCTGAGAAAGAAGATAAATCTAAAAGTTTGGAAAACATATTTGGGGGAATAATCAAGGAAAACTTCCCCAGCCTTGCTAGAAACCTAGACATCCAAATACAAGAAGCTCAAAGAATACCTGGGAAATTAATCACAGAAAGATAATCACCTAGGCACATTGTCATCGGGTTATCTAACTTTAAGATGAAAGAAAGAATTTTAAGAACAGTGAGAAAAAAAGTTAGGAGTTCCAGACCAGCCTGGCCAACATGATGAAATCCTATCTCTATTAAAAATACAAAACTTAGCCAGGCATGTAATCTCAGATACTGGGATGGCTGAGGCAGGAGAATAGCTTGAACCTGGAGGGGGAGGTTGAAGTGAGCTGAGATTGTGCCACTACACTTCAGCCTGGGTGACAGGGACTCCGTCTCAAAACAAACACAAAAACAAAAAGTCTATTTTCTCTCTATAAACATAGAATTTATCAATATTGTTTATCATTATATCTTCTCTGCCTTATTATAATGGCTGCACATTGTTTGTCCTGACAATTTGAGTATGAATAAAAGGATGTATCATAATATAAGGAAGGCATTTCCTGATGTTCAAGAATATGATTATATATTGAATGTGCCAGAATATTCTGGTCATAAGATAATCTTATTTTTTTAATAAAATTAGAAAATTGGATCATAATACATATTTCAATTAAATTACAACTTTAAGTAGTCAACTTTATATGCATTTCTCTATTTTTGGTAAGTTTTCATTGCCATTATCTCATATTTCACAAATTAGTATGTGATATCTTGATTTTTTTCTCTACATAATTGCGTAGCATATTGAAAAGATGGATTTGATGGCATATTTATCATGAAATGAATGATAGTAGTCCAAGAGAATGGCAGATCTATAACCTACGTATATGGTCACTGCATTCTAAGATACTGATATGAAGAAAAATTGTAACATAAATCCAAATTATTTATTAATTCATTTAATAATTTAGAAGTAAGGTTCTGCTATCAACAGCAGTTACTCTGTAAAAACTATTATGTTAACAGAAATATAATGAATTAATTATAATATGTCAAGTATGGTAGGCTTTTCTTCTTAATTTTGCTCTTCTCCCAATCACAAAAGATCAAACCTATTATTAGTTTATGTGAGATATTAACAGAAATCTTGAAGCTTAAAAACCATATGTTGTTAGCACATAGATTCTTCTTAAAATTTGCTTTTCTGCCTGCCTGCTGTATTTTTTTCCTAATAAATTTAAACTTCATTTTCATATATAGCTGAATCGAGGGGAAAATTATATCTCAAAAATGGCAAACTTAGGTGCTTTTGAAAGGCATACTGATAATTAGGAATAAGATTTAAAGAGAAAATAATGATGACAAAATGAAAAGTTCCATTCCTCGCAAAGGTAACAGTAAAGTAACATAGGTTCTTAGAGACAGATACCAGATAAAGACCATATACTTTCAGGAGTCACAATAGCAGACTATTTGTTTTATAGGTCAGGACCTTATATAGTTCAGATAATGATTATACTGGTTAACATTTTAAATGTACAAACTTTTTGTTTGTTTGTTTGTTTTGTTTTTTTTTTTGAGACGGAGTCTCGCTCTGTCGCCCAGGCTGGAGTGCAGTGGCGCGATCTCGGCTCACTGCAAGCTCCGCCTCCTGGGTTTACGCCATTCTCCTGCCTCAGCCTCCTGAGTAGCTGGGACTACAGGCGCCCGCCACCGCGCCCGGCTAAT